>NC_073642.1:49005000-49630000 GCF_029407905.1 Bubalus kerabau | reverse complement strand
CAATTAGAATTTTGTCTGGATCTGTGCCCAGGAGAGGGATTGCTGGATCATATGGTAACTCTTTTTAATTTTCTGAGGAATCTTCATGTTGTTTTCCACAGTGGCTGCACCACAGTGGCTACATTCCCATCAACAGTGTAGAAGGGCTCTCTTTTCTCCATAGCCTTTCCAGCATTTGTTGTTTGTAGACTTTTTGATGATGGCCATGCTGACTGGGGCAAAGTGGTACCTCATTGTAGCATTGATTAGAATTTCTCTAATAAATTGTGATGTTGATTATTTAGGTCTTCTACCCATCTTTGGAACTCATAAAATAGATATACATTTTCATTAAGGTCAAACATGAATGAAAATTTATCACCATGTGTATACTGCAATAAGAAAAGGCAAAACAAACTCCTGAAATTGAAAAGGATTCATCATTCAAGGTGATTTAAAACTAGATAACACTATAATGGAAAACTATTTTATGAAATTAATATAACATTCCAAGACTATGTTTCAGATTTTTTAAAATCACTTTGCTGATAAAGGTCTGTAGAGTTAAAGCTATGGTTTTTCCAGTAGTCATGTATGGATGCGAGAGTTGGACCAGAAAGAAGGCTGAATGCCGAAGAATTGATGCTTTTGAACTGTGGTGCTGTAGAAGACTCTTGAGAGTCCCTTGGAGAGCAAGGAGACCAAGCCACTCAATCCTAAAGGAAATCAACCCTGAATATTCATTGAAAGGGCTGATGCTGAAGCCGAAGCTCCAATACTTTGGCCACCAGATGTGAAAAGCTGACTCACTGGAAAAGAAACTGATGCTTGGAAAGATTGAGGGCAGGAGGAGAAGGGGGAGGTAGAGGATGGCATCATAGACTCAATGGACATGAGTTTGAGCAAACTCCAGGAGATAATGAAGGACAGGGAAACCTGGCATGCTGCAGTCCATGGGGTTGCAAAGAGTTGGACATGACTTAGCAACTAAACAACAGTTGTAGTTGTATGTGCAGACTACAACACTATATGGACTATGGCATCACATATGCAATATATATGGACACTCTGCTGATGCTTAGTATTACTTTTTCTAGTTGAGTACTCCAAAAATAGTTGCGTGGTGTCTTATAATGTCACCATCTGAACAAATAGAAGACAATCCATGTTAGAAAAAACTACAGGTGCTTCATTTATTCCCTAGTCTAGTGGTTAGGATTTGGTGCTTTTACTGTTGTGACCCGGGTTCAATCCCTGGGCAGAGAACTGAGATCCCACAGGACAAAACCCAAAAAACAGATTAAACCAGAAAGAAAAAGTAGAGGTGAAGGCACCATCTGCTGGTGACCATATGCAATTTCAAGAAATTTGTATTCTTTGACTCTACTACTGGAATCTCCAGTTTGGATAAACCTGTGGGTTCAAAAGTGGGAAGGAAAATACTGGCTGTTACACATTAACTAGTGATTAAATTGATTAATGACTGAAGACAAAGTCATAGGTTGTTTAGAATAATTGCCCCTAGATAGTCCCTGGAAAAAGTCCAAGGTCAGATATCTTTGGGAAATGTACACAAATGCCACTCTTAAAGATTCACAATGAATATTAACATATTAAAACTCTTGACAAATTAAGAGACCTATTTTACATAACTGGCATTTCCAGACTTTATTTGACCATGGGACCTCTCCTCCTTCCTCTTTTTAATTCGCTGTTATTCAGCCACTCAGTTGTGTTCTACTTTTTGTGACCCCATAGACTGCAGTACGCCAGGCTATTCTGACATTTTCAGAAAATACCAGTTTGAAGTAATTATCTTAGGAGTATTTGCTTTTAAAAAAGACTTTTTCTGTGGGGGGATTTATGTCAGATTTTATAGTTTTACAGTCAATCTAAATACATATGAATGATAATGATAAAAACAGTATTTTATAATTGTTTAAGTTTCATGCTCAATTCATAAATATTTGGGGGAACAGTCATTTTGTGCTAGGACTTACAGGGTGGTGTAACTGAAAGCAAACAGTTATAATCAGTTGCATGTTGGTAAATGTTTAACTAGTATCCTTCAGGTTTACATATTGATCTAAAATGCCTTGGTCTAGGGATGTCTATAAGTAAATAGAAAGCCAGTAAAGATTGTTTTGGGAGATTTTCCCTTTTTCCAATTCATTGTCTGACTCCTTTCTCAGGAGCTCAAGAAATGTTCCATTCTTTAAAATGGCCATACTCTTCAAAGCAATCTACAGATTTAATGCAATACCTGTCAAATTGCCCATTACATTTTTCACAGAACTAGAACAAATAATCCTAAAAATTTTATGGAACTTCAGAAGACCCAAAATTGCCAAAGCAATCCTGAGGAGAAAGAACGAAGTTGGAGGCATAACCCTCCCAGACTTCAGACATGACTACAAAGCTAGAGTAATCAAAACAGTGTTGTTTTTTGTTGTTCAGTTGCTAAGCTCTTTGAGACCAGAATACTGCAGTGGGTTCTCCAGGGAATCTTCCCAGACCAGGGATCAAACCTGTATCCTCTGCATTGGCAGGTGGATTCTATACCACTGAGCCACCAGGGAAGCCCAAACAGTGTGCTAGTACTACACATACTACACATAAAAGAGACATATGGATCAATGGAACAGAAAAGAGAGAGCCCAGAAATTAGCTCACACATGTATGGTTAATTGATCTTCAACAAAAGAGACAAGAATATCCAATGGGGAAAAGATAGTCTCTTTAGCAAGTGGTGTTGGGAAACCTGAACTGTTGCATGTAAATCAGTGAAGTTAGAACACACTCTCACACCATTTGCAAAAATAAGCTCAAAATGACTTAAGACTTAAATGACATGATACCATGAAACTCTTAGAAGAGAACATAGGCAAAACATTCTCTACTATAAATCTTACCTGTATTTTCTTAAGCCAGACTGATCTAGTCAAAAGAATATATACACATATCTATCTATATCTATGTATCAGAATCCCTTTGCTGTATACCAGACCAAAAACAAACACAACATTGTAAATCAACTATACTTCAATTAAAAATTTTCTTTCCCAGTCTCTATTCTTCTTCAGATCAAAACTACTTAACTTTAAATATATCAGAAAAAATAGTTTTCACCGTTTACTATCTGGACTCATTATCCTTTATAAGTTTATATCTTCAAGTCATTTCATGAATAACCAATACATATTTAGATTAAAGGGATATTCAATAAAGCCATTATTTAAAAAAGAATAAAAGGATAATGGAAAGCAACTTTATTGGAAATTTAAATAAGTATCTAAGCATAGAAAATCCCAGTTTTTATTCCCCATTTTCCTGGTTTTGAAGATAATACCCCAAATGGGCAATGTGCTCTGAATGCAACTACCTTTTCATTGCCTGCAATAATGTGTCTGGAACATATCCGTCTTGCACATGGTGACTACAAATTCCAAATACATTACTACTGCATACTATGAATTTCTTATTGTTACTTCTGGTTCTTTTTGCAGTTGCATCATCAAAACATAAGACAAAGAATTTTCTGAAACCTTTAAAGGCTCATCATTTTGTTGAATAGAGGACAGCCATCTTCTTTGCTACCTAGTTGCAAAACATTTGTATTTTTAGTTTAATAAATGAGCAACTCAAAGAATTTTTAATTTCTAGATTATGTTTCCTTCTTATCATCTTTGTATACAAAACTGCCATTAGCAAATATCCCCTTAAGAATCTTATCAAGTAAATTATCCATATAAACATTATAAAAGATGAAAGAATTCCATAATATGTGCTCTTAGCAAAATAAGATCATGCAGATGCTTGTTGCAAATCTTGTGGAATGAAGTTAATCCTTTTGAATAACTAAATGAGAATATCACAGTTTTTGTCTTTAGAAATATATTGTTGACTCATTAGTTCTTGACTTTGAAACATTCATTTAGGAAATGGTCATCTAAAGATTCTTAGTTTAAGATTTTGCTCTTATTATTAGAGAGCAATTTCTGTATTTCTATTTCTGTATTCATCTTCTGAATTCTCAACTATATTCAATGAAAGCTGAATATATACACATATATATGAATATGTGTAAAGCTAGAGACATAGTATAAAGATCTTGAAAGAAGCTACAGTACTTGGAGCATTGCAAAAAGAAAACTAAAGGATAATGCAATAGTGATACCTTACTTCACTATTCTATCATCTTAGGTAATTATATCATTTTCCATTTTCTTATTATTTTAGTATATTTTAAAGCATAGTTTGGAATAATTAATCAGTAATGATGAAATAATTCCATGGATGATGAAGTAGCAGAATGTTGCAAGACAGGAAAAATAAGATCAGTAAGTTTCCATGATGTATCCTAGATTTACAAGAGTTCAATGGACCCATGTAACTACTGCAAATAGAATAAAGTTTTATCCTTTTTTTATCCTATTTTTTTAATGAATTTTTGTGTTTTGGAAGACCTTTAAGAAAGAATAAAAGTTGTAAAAAAATCAATCCTTACAAATAGTACTCCAAGAAATCGTTGAAAACTAAAGTTGGGTCTAATAGATCCTAATATGTAGAAGGGTTAACTCTTAAACTCATTAATCTTTAAGTACATAAAGACAGATATAATTGAATTTGTTACCCATCCTAACATTTATTTCATTGGAATAGGAAACAACAGCCTTTTGTCCAGCTGAAAACATAATGAGTTCTTAGACTTCATTGAGTTGGATGGCAAAGATCCCTCTCTGGGGACCATAAAATGAATGAAATTACCAAAGGTGCTGTACTTTGATTTATTCCTCACGGAATTCCAGGATCCCAGTGGATCCTCTCATCTGTCTCTACTTACCCTACTCATTCTTAGATCTTGGTTTTTTCTGTGAATGTCCATATTCCACCTATATATCATTGTCTGCAGCTGTTTACTTGCTGTACTTTCAGTCAAGAATCCTCGTTAAGGTGGCACACCGACCCCACTTTGTTTGCAGGTCTGTACAGAATTTTGATTCCCATTTCCTCTTCAGGAGTGTTTAAAATTTGACAACCAAAGTCACCCTCTTTTATCTTCCAAACCAAGCTTAGAGAAAGTAAAATATATATTTGCTATGTATCTTCTTTCTTGTGAATATAAGCTTTGAAGAACAAAAAAATTAATCATTTTCTCTGTGCAGTAAAATGCTTATAGGGCTAAGCTTGGCAAGAGTTTAGGTATTGTCCTTTTTGGAAATAATTTCATGAACAATCTGTTACGTGAAGTAACTCCTGCCGTATCAATAAATAAGAAATGTCACAGACATCAGCAATTTTGGAACACAATGCCTTCTGTCCAGCAGATGCTGCCATGCCCCCCTCCCTACCCTCCACCCCCAGGATTGCTGAGAAGCTAGGGGAAGCAGCCATCTGCCACATTGCCACTCCTTAAGGTGAAGAAGGAATTAAGGATGTAAACAATCAGAAAACAGGATATGGCCCCAGAGAGTTGAGGTCCATATGAAAGGAATGAAGTCAGTGAGCCCAGAGACTTGCATCTTCCCATACATAGAATGCTAAATTCCTTAACTTGATATCCGATTTCCCTTCAGTTCAATTAAGTTCAGTCGCTCAGTCCAGTTGCTCAGTCGTGTCTGATTCTGCGACCCCTTGGACTGTAGCATGCCAGGCCTCCCTGTCCATCACTAACTCCTGGAGTTTACTCAAACTCCTGTCCATTCAGTCGGTGATGTGATCCAACCATTGCATCCTCTGTCATCCCCTTCTCCTGCCTTCAATCTTTCCCAGCATCAGGGTCTTTTCCAATGAGTCAGTTCTTCACATAAGGTGGCCAAAGTAGGGGAGTTTCAGCTTCAGCTTCAGTACTTCCAATGGATGTTCAGGACTGATTTCCTTTAGGATGTATGGTTGGATCTCCTTGCAGTCCAAGGGACTCTTAAGAGTCTTCTCCAACACCACAGTTCAAAAGCATCAATTCTTCGACACTTAGCTTTCTTTATAGTTCAACTCTCACATCCATATATGACTACTGGAAAAACCATAGCCTTGACTAGATGGACCTTTGTTGGCAAAGTAACATCTCTGCTTTTTGATAAGCTGTCTAGGTTGGTCATAACTTTCCTTCCAAGGAATAAGCGTCTTTTAATTTCATGGCTGCAGTCACCATCTGCGGTGATTTTGGAGCCCCCCCCCCCCAAAATAAAGTCAGCCACTGTTTCTACTGTTTCCCCATCTATTTGCCATGAAGTGATGGGACCAGATGCCATGATCTTAGTTTTCTGAATGTTGTTTTCCCTTACCTCACAATAATCTTTGATGGTCAGACTGCCTGCCCCACTTTGTTGTAAACTTGTATATAGCATGACTCCCCCTCTTGCCTCCTTGGAGCAGATTTCTCAGGTCTAGTGAGATGCTGCTTCTGGGCTTAAAGTCCTTAACATTTCCACCAAATAAAATACCTCTCTACTTTAAGGTTGTGACTATATTATTTTTTTAGTCAACGAACTCCTCACTGAAGGGTGGGATTGCCTCAGACTATCAAGCTTCAGTGCCTTTCCAGCCAGTTTCTGTTTTCCCCATTTTGCTCAATTCTTTTCTTGAAAAGAGAAGCAGAAAACACATCAAGATGAATCAACCAAAGATTGTAGAGGGTGTGTGTGTGTGTGTTTGTATGTGTTTAGCGGGGAGAGGTGGGAGAGGCAGTGTAGGAGGGGAGGTAAACTGGGAATACATCAATAGTGTATAAATAGTATGTAAGTTCTTCCAGACCGAATATTTGGCCTTTTTTGCCTACGCGGTATCACAGCATCGCTACTGCGCCTAGCACAAAGCAGACGGATGTTCAGTAAATGTTTGTTGCACTTAGTGAAAAAACGAACTTCTCACTTTGCTTTTTCAGGGGAGATGAGGCTTGTTCTTGGAATCAACCAGGGCCCTAGAGGAGAGGATGTCCTCGGGAACACCTCCGTTTCTCTCAACGAGGTGAGGAGTCTGGCGACAGAAGGTCGTACATCGTGGAGGCCCACGGGGAGTGGGATCCGCCGTGACTCCTGGGAGAGGAGACTGCATCGCCACGACGCAGCCCCACCCTCGCGTTTTAGTTCCACCGGCTTTCCGCGCCTCTCCGGGGTATCCGTGTCAGGTTTGTCACTGTCGCCCCGCCCCTCCAGCTCCGTCTCCGCCTTTCCCCCCCTCCCCTCTCTCCTTCCCTTCTCCAACCTCCGGGCTCCGCCGGGGTCCCGCTCGCTCCCCTGCGGTTCGGCGGCTCGGTCGCCCCGCCCTCAGAATGGCCCCCCCCCCCCCCCCCCTCCCTTTGACGTGGCAGAGGCGGCGCCAGCCATGTTGGTCCAGCAGTGTTCTGTGCGCAGGCCGGGGGCGGGACTGCGCGGTCCCTGATTGCAGTGCCACGGCCGCTGCCGCTCGGCGGAGGGGACGGATTTGTAAGGTACAGGCTGCAACAGGCGCAGATCTCGTACGTGGTGGCACTGTGGTAAGGATCGATTTCGGGGCTGTGAGCGCTCACTGGGAAGCGGGGGAAGGTCGGCGGCGGGTCCGCGGGCCGGGGTCTCGAGGGTGGTGCCCACTCTGCCTTCTGGGCGCCCCAGGCCAGATGGGGGTGCGCAGGGGCTGCGACCCGGCCCGGCGGGGGCTGCCTTGAGCCCTGAACTTGTCACCTTCTCACCCACCACCTCTGCTTAGTTCTATCAGGGCCTGGGAACCCGGCTCCCTCACCCACCTCCCCCGGATCAGGAGTGAAAGATGAGAGTCGAGTGGAAAACAGCAGTTAGGGCATCTCTCGCAGCACCCCACCCTCCGTTCATGGCCGATCTGCCTTCCCCACCGCACCCCACCCCACCCCATCGCCGCTTCTGGGTACTTTGGCTTCTTGGTTCATTCCTTGTCTCATCCGAAGAGCCCTAGACTTTGACCAGAAGTGACTTCGTCACTCGTAGTTTGGCCTTGGGAGTTAAAGGGGATAAGGAGAAAAGTGCCAGGTAGAGCTCACACCTTGGGCCTTGATTACAAATAGACTTAAGTTTTCAGATTGGACCCATCTTCCGTACTTCCATTCGGCCCTAAATGTTTTCCCGTTTTGGTGGGAAGGGAAAAGTCAGAGTAAATCTGCTTGTAATCACTGGAGTGAGTATGTTGAATCTGGGAGCTTCCTCAAGGTCCACCCCTCAAAGGAGTGGATAACTAGCCAAGTGAACTTGGTTAAAAGAAGTTTTAGATTTAATTATAGATGTATGTTAAGTCTTCCTTTTCTGCCTTCTCCAGTAGTCTTAACTGACATCATTTTGGAAGTTCAGTCATTTTTAATTGGCTCAGAATTTTAGATTTGGAAGGGGCCTTGTAGTTTTCCAACCGAAACCCCTCATTTTACTGATGAGAATTTGAGGATCAGAGAGGTTAAGCTATTTGTGCAGTATAGTAAATCTAGTCGTGGGAAGTAGTTGAAGACACTTCATTGAGGATTTTAGGACAGAAAAGTGGGAAAGCCACATTTAATTGTCTGTTAATAGATATATCTGATTGGAAGGAACTCAAATTTTACTTGCAATTTACAATGTTTCTCACTTAGCTACCCATAAAATGGCTAATGGGCATATATCTGATGTGCTAGGTTAAAGTGACTTAATGTTTCTTTACTTTTAGTTATACCATAAGAAAGTACATTCCCAATGATTATAAGTTGTGCTGAAAAGGAGACATTTCTTTAGAATGGTCTTTTATGTTTTGTGCCACTTAATAAAATATAATGACTAGTATATTGTCTGCATCCTAGTTTAGTGTTTGAATCAAAATTTTTTTAGTTTTATGCTTTTATACAGACAGTACTAGGGGAGAGAATGCTTATCAAATAATGCCATTTCATAAGGACCTGGTTTGCAAAAGGACTTTATTTCAGATATGCTGTTGTTGAATATGTGACCAAGCCTGGCAGGATTTGTTCTAGAGTAAGTGATTTTAAGATTAATTTCTCCCTTGCAAAGGTGAGGGAATTTGGGGAGGGGTTTTGCATGTCTCTGTAATCAGACCAGTTAAGAAGAAAAACGTGGGACATTTTTCAGATTGCTGTTGAAAAGTGATATGTAAGAAATAAATAGATGTGGTTTAGAGAACAAATATGATCTTAGAGCAGAGCGATTGAGGAGACAAACAGTGAGGAAGAGGAGGGGAATTGTACTTAAATATCAATCAGGTGATACTCAGTATGTCTCTAAAAGTAAGGATGTCGAGTTACAATCCAGGCTTGTTACCTCTTGTAGAAACTTAAACCTGGCCAATGGCTGTGTGTAGATGTCTTCATGATAAGTTTCATAGAGCCTGCTCTACCAGCTTCCATGCTTTTAAATTAAGCCCTAGAGTCCTAAGGAAGTGATTCTCAGGACCTCTTTATATTCTTAAACATTGTTGAGGATCCAGAAGAAAAGAAAAGAAAAAAAAAAAAGTCCCTTAGTACCTCCTACTCTGTGCGATTCCATGGACTATACAGTACATGGAATTCTCCAGGCCAGAATACTGAAGTGGGTAGCCTTTCCCTTCTCCAGGGGATCTTCCCAAACCAGGGATTGAACCCAGGTCTCCTGCTTTGCAGGAGGATTCTTTAGCCAGGCTTAATAGAAGACAGGTGGATTTTCGGATCTACTTGCTGTTTTGATATGTTGTCTGGTTGAATTGTATGAAGGAAATCTGGCCTCACGTAAACACGTAGCTGGAAAACTCTTATTGTTTCCTATGCTAAAACTGAAGTTGGCATCTTTTATCTCCCCTCTGATTATCCTTGACCTTTGTTTTATCATTATCTTTCAATACTTTTTTTTCTCGAATGCTTCAATTTTTCTCAAAGCCGTCCCCAATATTTAGCTTTAAAATAATCTTTTCTAAACAAATCTAGTTATCTTAGGATTTCTCTCTACCCTTTGTCAATCTTTGAAAAATCCATTATTGCTTTTGCTTAGTATAAAATTCCCTAGTTGTCTCTGAAATTCTGATAGGAGGAAATACAGTGTCTAATTGTTATTTTCTTATTATATTTTCGATTAGGATATAATTGACTAATAACATTCTTATTTCTTTTAAAGAAGGGAAAGTTCTTAGCTGTTTAAGATACTTAGGTTTGTTAAGCATCAGTTTCTGTAATTTGTATTATCAAAATATATTTGAGCATTTTTCTGAAAACTGTTATATCTAATAACACCTTTTCTTCCCTCACTTATATTTTAGAATCAGTTCCTCATCCCATCATTGTTCTTAGCAACTTCAGCATCCATGCTGGCTCTGTTGGTACCCTACCTTCATAATTCTCCAATTCTTGATGCCATTCATCCCTCCCACAAATCTTTTAGCCAGCCAGATAGTACTTGAGATTCTATCTCCTTAGACCTTTAAATTTTATAATTTCCCTCCATCACTAACCACTGCTGCAGTTTGAGAGCATGAGACAGACCTGTTGCCTAGGTAGGAGAGCTGGCATCCTAGTCAAGCAGCTAAAGAACAACAAGGTGAAGATGTCTTTTGATACTGGGCCCTAACCAAAATGGCATCTCCCTCTTCTGGTAGTGAGTTTAAATGATTATATTGAAATTATATATCTCAAATTAGAGTTTAAAATGCTCTCATAAGTTGGAATGTTAGAAGTATTCTGAATTGTTTCTGCAAAAGAAGTAAGTGACGTATACATCACACGGAACACACTTAACCTGTGTTTATTTCTTGTTCCTCAAACGTCCTGTATTAGTATGATAAAAAATTGCCTGTCTAAAATAGAAGTACCTCGTTTTAGAAAAATCTTTTTGTTGTGTACTCTTAAGCATTATATTTAACAAGTTTAATGGAAGCTTACTTCCTTCTGGGTAGAAAAGCATGTGAGTTTTAGAATTTAATGTTTTTGACAATCTGTTTATTAGAACGATGTAACTCACAAGGTTGATACAGAAAACTTAGGACCTGGATTTTCCCCATTTTTGACTTAAATCAATAGGACATCAATTTTATCATTTATTATTTTTTCTGTAGTTTTTTTCAAGAGTGAATGAAAAAGGGATAAAATACCTCTTTGGGGCCTAATGAGCTTTGGGTTCTGTAGAGCCATTCATTATTTTGTTATAATTGAGGTCATTGTTCACTTGCTAATTTTTTTCTGAGATAATTATTTTCTTTCATTTATGATTTCTAATGGATGAGTATCAGTGGAACTAGGAAAAACGTACTTATTTTGAATTTTCTTAATAGGATTTAAAAATATCTTTTAATTTTGTTACAGAAATAAGAATCAAGCTCTACAATGACAACCTATTTGGAATTCATCCAACAAAATGAAGAACGAGATGGAGTGCGATTTAGTTGGAATGTTTGGCCATCGAGTCGATTGGAAGCTACAAGAATGGTCGTTCCAGTAGCGGCCTTATTTACACCACTGAAGGAGAGACCAGATCTGCCACCCATTCAATATGAACCTGTTCTCTGTAGTAGGACCACTTGCCGTGCAGTTTTGAATCCTTTATGGTAATTAAAGTATATGGAAAACACTAAAGTGTCCTTATGATTTAAAAGTGTAGTTTCTTACTTGTTCATTTATATAAAATGTTTTTGTTTATATTTTTTCAAATTAAAGTAGAACCAAAGAGCTATAAAGTTTTAGACTCATACTAGCTGTAGTGAGTTACAAAGAAACCAAATACAAAATTGTCAGTATGTAAACTGTTAGATTCTATCAGTATTCTCTAGATACTGATGCTGGCTATCACCTCATTTTGTGTCATTTGTAAAGTTATAATTGAGTGGTATGGTGTTTCAAAACTGTTATGATTTCTTGTTATATAAGCCAGAATCTGAAGAATCACCTTTTATTCCTCTTTCTCCTCCCTCTCTTTCCACTCAATCCACTGGCAAATCTGGTGCATTCTGTCTCAAGAACATTACTGATCCTGTCTCTTACTCTCATTCTCTGCTAATACATGGTGCTTCAAAAGATGGTAATCTTTTCTTGGGTGGTTTCATTATCTTCCTAACTGATCTTCCTGTTTCCATTCTTGCCTTTCAGTAATCTCTTCTCCACCCAGAAGAGTGGAGAATTTACACTTATAATGAAAAATCCAAACCCCTTATCAAGACCTGTAAAGCTCTATATAATGTAACCTGTGTATATTTCTGCCTTCATCTGTATCATCCATTTTCTTCATTTTCACCTACATTACACCTTATCTTCTTTCTATTCTTGGATATACTTAACTTATTTCTGCCACAGACTTTGTGCAATAGCTATAGGTGCTGCCTGGATTGCTTTGCCCCCAGATTTTCCTGTAACTGGTTTCTTTTCATTTCAGTTACATTTTAGTTGTTTATTAATGAAGGCTTTCCTTTAAAGTTGCCCTCCCAAATGCATTCTCATGTCTTGCTTTGTTATCTTTAGTTTTTATTATCACTATCTAAAAGTGTCTTCTGCATTTATGCATTTATTGTTTATTGTCTTTCACTTCTAGAATATAAGCTTTATGAAAATAGGACCTTTGATCTCATTTACTTATCATCAGTACCTAGAATAATGGCATTCAGTAACTACATATATTTTTATTGAATATGTGTTTTCTAGAGCTGAGTTTAGAAGTTACTGAGTCACTTGGGGAAAAAAAATAAGATTATCTTAATTTATTGTTGGTATTTGCTATACATTAAAAGTTACAATATATTCACTTTGGTAAGCTTGTATGTGTTAAAAGTATGAATTAAATATTGGCAACACCTAAAAATACATGGCTTTTAAAGATTGCTTTCACTGTCGGTTTGAATTAATTCATTTTCAGAAAGAAGTTAATTTTATTGAAATTGGAATTACTGCACAGTTTAGCTAAATCATGAGCTATTGTATCTTTTCTTAAAACAGTCAAGTGGATTATCGAGCAAAACTCTGGGCTTGCAACTTTTGTTATCAGAGGAATCAGGTAAGAAAGCCCCCAGTGTAGATGTTAATGCTGTAATACTAATACTGTAGGAAAATACATTTGAAAATAAAGATTACTTTTTTATAGGATTAAATAAATAAGTGATTAAAGTATCTATTTTTAAGTAATTAAGTGATCAAGAAATACTTTGTTTCATTTTAAAAGTTCATTACTTGGTAATAATTGGTTAAAATATTTTGCTTTTTTCTACCTGTAGTTTCCACCGACTTATGCTGGTATATCTGAACTGAATCAGCCTGCTGAACTTTTACCTCAGTTTTCTAGCATTGAATATGTAGTTCTGGTAAGAACATAAAAATAACTCTTTAAGGAAGTTTAAAATATCCAGTAATATAGCAGTACTTTATATCAAAATAATTATTCAATTGAGCTGACTTAAAAGGCATCATTCTTCATTCTCACATTGAATTGATCGAGCATTTCAAGGGTAAGAACTGTCAAGGTCAGTTTGAGCAAGGTAATTTCTATTGTAGTTATTTGAAAGGTGGCCAGGATTTTGGGCGGGGAGGTTTGATTTGCTATATCGAGTAGGTTAATAAATAGTAAAGTATCAATTTTGCTTTGTAGTTGGAAGGTTAGTTACAGATACTTGGTCAATATGAAACTGGAGCCTAATGATATATCCCCAAGTCTAATAATGAAATTACTCTTGAATTGGTTATTGTTAGGAAAATTTTTCTTTCCTTTCTGAACAGCTTTATATAATTTATTTTAATACTTAAGTATTAAGGTAATGTCTTTTATGAATGTTGTAGAGATAGCAGAATATGACTCACTTGAGTCTGTCACTGATTTGTCCATTCTGACTAGTTTCTAGTTCCCTTACAATGCAATTCAGATTAGATAATTATTTTATAAAAATCACCTAATTTTGCTGTTAAGCTTTAAAGTTACTGTGTTCTTGTTTTAAAAAAAGTGCTTGTTGTAAGAAATGAAACTTCATGCAGTTAAGTAAAACTGAAAGTGAAACTCCCCTTCTTGTAACATAACTAATGTTCATAAACTTAATTTTTCACTTGATGATGTATTAGATATATAATGTTTCATTTGTAAAATGGCTTTATTAGAATTCCATTGTTAAACATATAATAAATTATTTAATTAGTCCTCTATTGATTATCCAATGTATTGAGCTGAAGTGTTATACTTTTAAAACAACATTTTTTTAGTCCTCTATTGATTATCCTATGTATTGAGCTGAAGTGTTATACTTTTAAAACAACATTTTTTTTAATCACAATCTATTTTAAAAGCGTGGTCCTCAGATGCCTTTGATATTCCTCTATGTGGTTGATACTTGCATGGAAGATGAAGATTTACAAGCCCTGAAAGAATCTATGCAGATGTCACTAAGCCTTTTACCACCTACAGCTTTGGTTGGCTTAATTACTTTTGGGAGAATGGTGCAGGTTCATGAACTTGGATGTGAGGGCATTTCAAAAAGCTATGTCTTCAGAGGAACAAAAGATCTGTCTGCCAAACAACTGCAGGTAAGCAACAAGAATGGTAGTTTGCCTGTCTCTGCATATCACTCTATGTGTGTCTAAAAATGCCTTCTAGATATATGTTTCCAGAAAATATTATGAATGACTAATATAGTTGTATTATAACAAAGCCTTTAAATTTAGTGATGGCCTCAGCTTTCTTTCGTTTGCCTTACACTGTAATCATAGAGATTGAAGACCCTTTACTTTTTAAGTATCTGTAAAACTTAGAGTGAAACTGAAGCTATTTTACTAAAGATTTGAAGGCTTGTAGAAGAGTCATGCTAAAGACTGAGAGAAGGCAACCACTTTTGTTTCCTTGTATGTCACTTAGGAACTAAACACTTAGTGTTTGGCAAGGGGAGATATTTTAAGGCTTGAGAGTTAATAGGTGAACTGTGAATATATATATTTTTTCATACACTGGGATATTTTGTCTTTGAAGCAAATTAAAGCCTTGTCTTCCAAGGCAGGGAGTTATGTGCAACATACTAGGATTATCTTGGTATATTTTTCAAAATCTTTTTCTGTCTAGATATTTTGATAGATGATGAGAGATATTCATATTACTTTAAATATGTTCATTGATTGGAAGATAGTTGAGAGGGCAGAGAATGTTCATATAAGTCAGAGAATTAAGAAGCATAGGCATGCAAGATGTTTATTACTTTATAATAATAACCCCCCTTGTATAACCCCCCTTTATACAATTCCTTATTATCTCTCCATCATATTTATTATTACACTTATTTAGCTAATGCTTCAACTTTTGTTGGTTTCACCAGATTTAAATTTTCATACAGTCAGGGACTATTTATATTTTTCACCATTACATACCTGGCCCATAACAGATACTTGAACTATATAGCTGCTGATGAATACAAGCTAAGAATACAGACATTCAAGTTACACAGTAATTTATTTTGACTATTAATTAGAAGTGAAGTATTCTAGGCTAGTTTCCCCCTACTTTGCTCACATAGCACTTTGTACTTTGCTCTCTTATGATGTTTATTTCATTATATCACTGTTTACCTGATAGTCTTCCCAACTGGAACTTTTGCTTTCAAGGGAAGAGATTTTGTGTTCTTTATTTTTGTGTTTCTAACGTCTATGAAAGCACCTTCCATGCCATAAATAGTTAATACATCTTTGTAGGAGTAATTAAACAGACATCACAGAAGTAATCTCTTTACAGGAAATGCTGGGGCTCTCTAAAGTACCAGTTACTCAAGCAACACGTGGTCCTCAGGTACAGCAGCCACCTCCTTCCAATAGGTAATAAATATGTCAAAAAGAACTTCACAGTTTTACAGCTGATACATCTGTCTTCACCCTTAACTTGAACATAGGCCTTCAGTGATCCAATACCGTTAAATATTTTTAGGAATATAAATACTGAATTAGTATACTTTTTAAAGAGTTGTGGTAACATCATATTGCTGCAATGGTTGGTTTTTCATCATGACAATGTAAGGAGTTACTTTAGTTTTGATATAGTCTTTAAAATTTTTTTTTAAATATTGGAGTATAGTTTTCTTTTTTTAACTTTATGTGGGGCATTTTATTTATTTATTTGTTTGAATGGTACTGGGTCTTTGTTGTCGCACGGACTTTTCTCGAGTTGCTGTGAGCGGGGGTTACTCTTCAGTTTCGGTGCGAGGGCTTCTCACTGTAGTGGCCTCTCCCATTGCCGAGCACAGGCTCTCGAGTGTACGGGCTCAGAAGTTGCGGAACATGGGCTCAGTAGTTGAGACTCGCAGTAGTTGAGACTCGCAGGCTCCAGGGCACAGGCTCAACAGTTGTGGCATAGGGGTTTAGTTGCTCTACAGCATGTGGGATCTTCCTGGATTCAGAATCAAACCTGTGTCTCCTGCATTGGCAGGCAGATTCTTTACCACTGAGACACCAGGAAGGCCCCTGGAATATAGTTTTGATATATTCCTGATTTTCTGTTTTTAAGTTCAAAAAATTTTATTTCTGTGCTTGAGGGCAGCCAAGCAAAAATAGGTCCCCATAAGCTTTTAATTTTGCCTTCTTAGTTTTGTGGGTAGCTTTTTCTGCTAAACTTACTAATCAGAGATGGTATTAGTAAAATTGAGTTGATGTATCTTCTCATAATTAATTCAGTAACTCTAAAACTTACTAGATTGGTAAATGGAAGATGCAGTCCCAAAGTAATACTTGGTTTGAGTGTTCTCTTTACAGTAATTGTACTCACTGAGTTCCTCAGCAGTAGACAGCATCACTTGGGAACTTATTTGAAATGAGAATTCTTGGTCACCACCCCAGACCTACTGAAACAAAACCCTGGAAGCAGCAATCTGTGTCAGTACAAACTCTCTCACCGATTCTGATATACACAAAAGTTTGAGAACCATTTGGTCTGCCTTGTATTCAGCTTCTTTTTCTGTTTTTAAGACAGTGGACAATTTGTTTCTTAAACCTTTACCCACAAACATTTATCAATGGCTTTATATTTTGTTTTGTTTTGTAGATTCTTACAGCCAGTACAGAAGATAGACATGAATCTCACAGACCTTCTGGGAGAGCTTCAGCGGGACCCCTGGCCTGTACCACAGGGAAAGAGACCTTTGCGTTCCTCTGGGGTGGCACTTTCCATAGCTGTAGGACTCCTTGAGGTAGAGACAGTAACTTTATTTTGGAATGTAAATACATACATGTATGTATGGACTGGTATGCACAAGATGATGCTGGGTGGAAAAATCAGGTTACAGGATAGCACATACATGATTTTATTTAAAGTTTGATCTGTGGTGTATCCTTTTGTGTGTAGAGAAGCTTCTGGAATGATGTTTACCCAAATATTAAGAGTGGCAGGATAAGGAGAATTTTATGAAATACAATTTGAAAATTTTAAACTTGACGTATCTTAGCTTTATCTTAATAATTAGAAGAGTTTGTAAAAAAAAGGTGTTTTTTTTTTTTAAGTTTGAAATGTTACTAGAAAAGTTTCAAAGGACTTTTTTCTCTGAACTATTTGTGATTAAGTGATGTTCCTAACTCCTTGAATACTTTAGCTGTATTTTCTATAAACTAAGATATTCTCTACATAACCACAATACAACTTTTAAAATCAGGTTTTAAAATATGTGATATATATATATATATCAGTATATATATATACACTGATGTTTTATACAATACATGACACTGATGTATTGTTGTGTTGTTGTTGTTCATTTGTAAGTTGCATCTGACTCTGCGACCCCATGGACTGCAGCACACCAGGCTTCCCTGTCCTTCACTGTCTCCAAGAGTTTGCTCAAATTCATATCCATTGAATTATACAATACATAGCACAGATATATTACTGCCATCTAATTCTCAGAACTCATTCAAGTTTCACTGATTATCTCAATAATGTTTTTTTGCTTAAAAGATTTAATTCAGAGGCGTGTAGTGATTGGGCTTCCCAGGTGGCACTAGTGGTAAAGAACCTGCTTGCCAGTGCACAAGACATAAGGGATGCAGCTTTGATCCCTGGGTCGGGCAGATCCCCTGGAGAAGGGCATGGCAACCTTCTCCAGCGTTCTTGCCTAGAGAATTCCATGGATAGAGGAGCCTGGTGGGCCACAATCCATGGGGTCATAAAGAGTTGGACATGACTGAAGCAACTCAGCATGCATGCACACACATGTAGTGATTATGTCTGTTTAGTCTCCTTCACTCGAATACATTTCCTCAGCCTTCCTTTGCTTTCATGACCTTGGCATGTTGGAAAATTCAGGCCAGTATATAGAATGTCTCTCAAATTAGGTTTGTCTTGATGGTAGCCTCACAGTTAGATTGATGGTAGCCTCACAATTAGATTGAGGTCTTGCATCATTGGCAGGAAGATCACAGAAGTAATGCTCTGTTCTTTTTATAGCCTATCAGGTGACACATGATTTTCATTTGCCCCATTATTGATGATGATCACTTTGATCATTCATTAAAATGTGTCTGGCAGAAGTCTCCACTGTAAAATTACTCTCATTTCTCTTCCCTTTATGATTAATAAACGTTAGATGGTGAGGATCTTTAAAACCATGAAAATATCCCATTCCTCATCAAACTTTCAATTTACTCATTTATTTATTAATATCACTGTGGGTTGATGGTCTCCTGTTTTATACCAGTTATAATCTGTTACTTTCAGTTTTGTTTTTCTTTTAACTTTCTAGTTTGACATAATTCCAAACATAGGAAAAGTCACGAAAATTGTTCAAAGAATTCCTTTATATCTTTTAACCAGATTCCTCAAATGTTAACATTTATTGCATTTGATTTGTCCTTCTCTCTCTAGATATTTATATAGATAGTGAAACTATTTGAAAGTCAGTTATAATCATATCCCTTTACTTCTAAATACTTTAGTGTGTATTTCTTAATTACACAAGAACATTCCTTTTGTAATGCAGCTCATTCAACATTATGAGATTAACATTGATAGAACACTATTTTCCAAATCTTTAAGCCTTATTCAGATTTCACCAGTTATCCTAATCCTAGCTCTGTATTGTATTCAGTTGTTGTGTCTCTTTGGTGTCCTTTATTCTAATAGTTCCTCAGTTTTTCTTTGTGTTTTGTGACATTAATATTTTTTAAGAGTACAGTCTAGTTATTTTTTTAATTTTAATTTTGAAAATTTTAATTGTAGGACAATGGCTTTATAATTTTGTATTAGTTTAGGCTAGTTATTCTGTAGAATGACTTTCAATTTGGGTTTATCTGATCTTTTCTCATGAGTAGATTGAGCTTTTGCACTTTTGGCAGGAATATTGCAAAAAAAAATGGAAATACTGATTTGCGATCTGCTTAGTGCAGCATCTCAGGAATTCCATGATGTGACGTTAACTTATTTTATTACTGCTGGTTTACTTAGCTTTGATCACTTGGTCAAAGTGGTTTCAACCAGGTTTCTTCACTGTAGCGTTATATTTTTCCCATTGTAAGTATCTAGTCCCATCACTTCATGGGAAATAGATGGGGAAACAGTGGAAGCAGTGTCAGACTTTATTTTTTGGGGCTCCAAAATCACTGCAGATGGTGACTGCAGCCATGAAATTAAAAGACGCTTACTCCTTGGAAGGAAAGTTATGACCATCCTAGATAGCATATTCAAAAGCAGAGACATTACTTTGCCAACAAAGGTCCGTCTAGTCAAGGCTATGGTTTTTCCTGTGGTCATGTATGGATGTGAGAGTTGAACTGTGAAGAAGGCCGAGCACCGAAGAATTGATGCTTTTGAACTGTGGTGTTGGAGAAGACTCTTGCGAGTCCCTTGGACTGCAAGGAGATCCAACCAGTCCATTCTAAAGGAGATCAGCCCTGGGATTTCTTTGGAAGGAATGATGCTAAAGCTGAAACTCCAATTCTTTGGCCACCTGATGCGAAGAGTTGACTCATTGGAAAAGACCCTGATGCTGGGAGGGATTGGGGGCAGGAGGAGAAGGGGACGACAGAGCATGAGCTGGCTGGATGGCATCACCGACTCTATGGACGTGAGTCTGAGTGAACTCCGGGAGTTGGTGATGGACAGGGAGGCCTGGCATGCTGCGATTCATGGGGTCGCAAAGAGTCGGACATGACTGAGCGACTGAACTGAACTGAATGGGGAGATTCCTTGTGTACTCATCAAACTTTTACCCAGTAGTTTTAGCGTCCATTCTTGATTCTTGCTTGATCAATTATTATTGAGAGGGGGGCTAAATAGTGACTTTCTAATTCCATCATTTCTTCTACATTTATTGACTTTCTACTTGAGTGTTCTGTTCTTCATTTATGTTTAGATCAATGTGAATTCTTATTTAATCCAATGGATTATATTCCTTTACTGTCATTATTTTTTTTTTTGAAACTCAAATTGTCCAGATTTTGTAATGGGAGCCCTTTCAAGCTGGCTCCTAGGTCCTTATTATATGTCCTCATCACTGTTTGAACATTTACTTGCTTTCTAGTATAGTAAGATGCTCATCTTACATGTTCCCTGCCCTTGACCTGAAATTGGCCATTTAGAAGCCCTGGTTTCTTTTAGCTCTGTTTCTTTTGGAACATAACCATGCTTCTACTTCTGCTTTATTGACTATGCCAAAGCCTTTGACTGTGTGAATAACAACAAATTGTGGAAAATTCTTAAAGAGATGAGAATACCAGACCACCTTACCTGCCTCCTGAGAAATCTGCATGAAAGTCAAGAAGCAACAGTTAGAACCAGACATGGAACAACAGCAGACTGCTTCCAAATTGGGAAAGGAGTGCATCAAGGCTGTATATTGTCACCCTGCTTTTATTTAACTTATATGCAGAGCACAACATGCGAAATGCTAGGCTGGATGAAGGACAAGCTGGAATCAAGATTGCCAGGAGAAATATCAATAACCTCAGATATGCAGATGACGTCACCCTTATGGCAGAAAGTGAAGAGGAACTGAAGAGCTTCTTGATAAAAGTGAAAGAGGAGAGTGAAAAAGTAGGCTTAGAACTCAATATTCAGAAAACTAAGATCATGGCATCTAGTCCCATCACTTCATGGCAAATAGATGGGGAAACAGTGGAAACAGACTTTATTTTTTGGGGCTCCAAAATCACTGCAGATGTTGACTGCAGCCATGAAATTAAAAGATGCTTGCTCCTTGGAAGAAAAGCTATGACCAGCCTAGACAGCAGAGTAAAAACCAGAGACATTACTTTGCCAACAAAGGTCCATCTAGTCAAAGCTATGGTTTTTCCAGTAGTCATGTATGGATGTGAGAGTTGGACTATAAAGAAAGCTGAGTGCCAAAGAACTGATGCTTTTGAACTGTGGTGTTGGAGAAGATTCTTTAGAGTCCCTTGGACTGCAAGAAGATCCAGCCAGTCCATCCTAAAGGAAATCAGTCCTGAATATTCATTGGAAGGACTGATGCTGAAGCTGAAGCTCCCATACTTTGGCCACCTGATGTGAAGAAGTGACTCATTGGAAAAGACCCTGATGCTGGGAAAAATTGAAGGCAGGAGGAGAAGGGGATGGTTGGATGGCATCACTGACTTGATGGACATGTTTGAGCAAGCTCCAGGAGTTGGTGATGGACAGGGAATCTGGCGTACTGCAGCCCATGGGGTTGCAGAGTTGGACACAACTGAGTGACTGAACTGATGGTTCATGTGCTCACTGTTACTAGAATGTCATTGCTTTTATGTCCTAGTGAATAGAGCTAAGAAGCAGATATGTATAAGGAGAAGATAAGTATGTATGTTTCCCTTTCTCTCTATAGCTATATATTTATATATATATACACATACCCATATAATTAAGTGTATGTGTGCATATATTTACACATATATCTACATTCCCCTGCAAACATCTATGTCTATCTCTATTAAAACCATAAACACTATATATATTAGAAACCAAGATTTCTTTCAGATATATCTAATTCCAATTTAGTACCACAGGATTTATTCTATCCTTCCCACTTTGCATATTTGTAATTCCTTTGACCGTGAGAAGCTGGCTGTGACTATTTAAAATATATTTACTTATTTGCTCAGTGTTAGAATACAGATAGACTAGTTTTAGAATTTTTAGCTCAGATCTCTGTGAAAAAGCCTAGGAGTTAGGGCTTAATGTTTATTTAACATTCTGAGGATATATGAGACAAAATACACTATACTCAAAAGTGAACTGGGTTAGTTATCCACACCCTCCCCCCACTTCATGTGGTTATGTTTTTGATTTGTTGCACATTCTGTACATTTCTTTTTAAAAAATCCCATTCCTCTTTTGCATGCGTGTATATATATAGTGAAACATTAACATGCTTCCAAATCAAAGTTGTACAAAACTATATGTTCAGAGTAGTGTCAGTCCCTTTGTTGTATGAAATTTGTCTTCTAGTAAATTTCTTAAGAAGATGTAAGGGTACAGAATTTCATAAACTGTCTAATGTTTAAACACTTCTTCTGTGGCTTTTTTATAGTTGAAGGATAACTTGGCAGGATATAAAAAGCCTTGCTTCTCACTTTCTTTCTGGTAGTTTTTGAAAATGATGCTCCATTGTTTTCTTGCTTTGATGATTTTGAGAAGACTGATGCCAGTCTAATTCTCTTGCCCATGTAAATTATTTGATCATTTTGCTTGGAGGTCTTGAATTTATCTTTATTATCTTAATAGCATTATTAGAATGTCTTGTGGGTAAATATTCTCTAGTGTCTGGTGATCCTTTTTTATATGTGTATTCAAATCTTTTGTTTCTATAAAGTTTTCTTGTATCATAGTTTTAAGTATTAGTTTTTTAACTGTTTTATCTTCTTTAAGAACTTCAGTTACACATAAATTGGATCTTTGCCTGTTTTCCATTTCAGCCACTTTGTCTCTGCTCTCTTCTTCTTTACTTCGTTTTTATGCTCTTGGGTATTTTCTTGCTTTTCTTCAGTTTCCTTTAAGTTTTCATTTGAGTCTGGCAGTTGTTCTGTGCTGGTTGCTAGCTCCCTTCTTTCTTCCCTCTACTTTTCCCCAAACTGCCCTTGCTCTGTGTGAAGGTTTGCATGGGAGATAGCTCACTGGGACTTAGTGTTTATTTTTTTCCTTATAAGTAATTCAAAGTTTAAATGTTTTTTGTGTTCTAGTTATGAAGATGTGCGGTTTGTATACTTTTATTTATTCTTCTTTACTGATGTTTCAGCTTTACATGATTGCTATTACATCAGCAAGATGATACCCAGGATGAAAAGATTATTTTTATTTATTAATCTAATTTAAGAAAGTCATATAAGTAATAAGTATACCTAATAAAAACATTCAAACAATATATAAGGATATATGAAAATGAAAATTAAAAGGCAGTTTTCCTCGCTCTTCCCTAGATTTGTTAAGTATGTGATTTTTAAAATTATTATTAAAGTTTATATCTCTTACATTCTTTTCTGCACTTGATCTTAGCCAAAAGCCCGAGAAGTGATATATTCTTTTCTGAATGTAATGAATAAGTAGCTTGAAAATGCACTCTGTATTTTTTTTTCAATAACTGCTTACAGAAATTAAAAGCATTTTGAATATGATATTATTCATTTGTGGAACAAATAGAGTGCCCTATTTTCTTCTTCTTTCCCTACTCCTTCCTGTCTGTACTAGTTAAGCAGGAAGAACAACCTTGCTTATAGGGATCAGGTTTATAGATAATTTTAAAATTAGGAAAAACATGACTATTAGAATAGAATTTCAAAAGAGAGATATGTCTTGTGTTTAAATTTTGTTTTAAACATTTGATTATTCTTGAAATATGTGCGCTTTCCTGTTGTTTAGAAAGAATATATCAAAATCCACTATCAGAAATGTGTATCCATGTGTTTCCCTTTAAACTCTTCTCATGGGTTCCTTTTTCCTGATAGTGTACTTTTCCCAACACTGGTGCTCGTATCATGATGTTCATTGGTGGTCCAGCCACTCAGGGGCCTGGAATGGTGGTTGGAGATGAATTGAAGACACCCATAAGATCATGGCATGACATTGAAAAAGACAATGCCAAATATGTCAAAAAGGGAACTAAGGTAAGTTTGATTTTTAAGTCTTTTTGCCTTATTAGAAAAATTCATTTGATGAAGGAGGAGGAATATAATTACTTGATGATAAATCTGATATTGTGATGATCCTATAGCTGCCATTCAGAATTAGAGAAATAGTCTTTTTTTCCTTAATAACTTAGGGTATTTTTTTTCTGGTTTTAAATATTAAAAACTTAATTTTGTTGTTTAGTTGCTCAGTTGTGTCCGACTCTTTGCGACCCCATGGACTGCAGCACGCCTGGCCTCCCTGTCTATCACCAACTCCTGGAGTTTACTCAAACTCATGTCCATTGAGTCAGTGATGCCATCCTACGATCTCATCCTCTGTTGTCCCCTTCTCCTCCTGTCTTCAATCTTTCCCAGCATCAGGGTTTTTTCTAATGAGTCAGATCTTCACATCAGGTGGCTGAAGTATTAAAAACTTAAAAAATTTAATATTTTTAAATTAAATTTAATTTAAATATTAACTTTTTAATTAAAACCTTAATAGTGGACACCAGTAGGTGTCTCTTTAAAAATTGATCCTGGGAGAAAACCTGTGTGTCTTTTTAATATTCATGTTAAAGAATGTCTTTCCCTCAAGGAAGAATTTCTTAAATTTTCCTATTTCTTATTTTCAAGAGGCTGCCCTTTAGATGTGAATATTATTCATAATTTGAATAGTCCAGCATTTTCTCATGAGTTGTTCTCTGTTCATGAAACTTCAATTTTACCTGAGTTTGTGTCAGTACATTTTTTACTACTTTTGATTCTTGACACCCTTGTATTGGTCTGCTTATTAATTCCCAACCATCCCCCTTTTAAAAAAATTCTCTAAAGTTTACAATTTTAGCTTAGTTGTGCTGTATTGTCTCATCTGTTTTTTTGGTAGTCATTATTCAATTTTTAGTGTGTCGCTAATAACAGATAATTTTTGTTACTATTAATGGATACTATTTTCCTGACACCTAATTTCCCTTTTGAGCTTGGAATATTTCTTAGAGCTATAAAAAAAGTTTTATATTTGTTTATCTTAACGATTTTGTTATTGTCTCTCTATTTTTGATGTTACTTGGGTATAGATTTAGCCAAGAAAAAGTTCTGTATTGATTCTTCTATTATTTTTATGTATGAAGAGCAAGATGTTCACCATGCTTTTCTTCAAGGTTAACTTGATTAAGGAGTTTATAAAGAATAGCAGTTAAAGTAAAGAATGTGAAAGTGCCAGACTTACTAGAATTTATTGTATTATTTTATGAGACATTATAGAAAATTAAATTAGGACAAATCCTATTTAAATTATTATGGACTCGGAACATTTCTTAGATCATCTTGATCTATTAATGGTAAAAGAGTTATAAGATGATGAAGTTTGTACATTACTTTGATTTGATCTTAAAAATTCTGTTGTAGCATTTTGAAGCATTGGCTAATCGTGCTGCTACCACTGGTCATGTTATTGATATCTATGCATGTGCATTAGATCAGACGGGTCTCCTGGAGATGAAATGCTGTCCTAACCTTACTGGGTATGTATTCACATTTTTATAAGTTTTGCAATTATAAGCTAATAATGAGAGTTTACAAATATAAACCAATGACAATTTTGGAAAAAGTAACCGAGTCATCATCCTGCCACTCTAGGGCAACAGCTGTTAAGTTTTTTATACTCCTTTCAGTGATGCTCACTTCAAATTTTTTCTAAAATACAATTAAAAAGGCACAAGTTCTGTTTGAAAAGCTCATCTTGATACTCTTAAGTCATTGTATTTTATTACTTTAGTGGCTTTTGTGAAATTTAATTAACATACCATAAAATTTACCCATTTAAAGCATATAATTTATTTTACTTTCTTTTGGCTGTGCTGCATGGCATATGGCATGTGGGATCTTAGTTCCCCAACCAGGGATTAAACCAGTGCCCCCTGCATTGGGAGCACAGAGTCTTAACCACTGGACAGCCATGGAAGTCCCTAAAGCATATAATTTATTTTTTTAGTATATTCTAACTATCACCATAATTTAATTTTAGGACATTTAGATTATCCCAGCAAGAAACTCAGTACCCATTAGCAGTCACTCTCTATTTCTCCTTCCTTCCCCTCACCTTTCAGCCTAGACAACCAGTAAACTACTTTCTGTCTCTATTTTTTTGTGAAGTTGCTCAGTTGTGTCTGACTCTTTGTGACCCCATGGACTGTAGCCTACCAGGCTCCTCTGTCCATGGGATTTTCCAGGCAATAGTACTGGAGTGGATTGCCATTTCCTTCTCCAGGGGATCTTCCCAACCCAGGGATTGAACCCGGGTCTCCCGCATTGTAGACAGACGCTTTACCATCTCTATAGATTTGTCTATTCTTGATATTAGGGGGAAGCCATTTTGTCCTTCACCATTAAGAATAATGTTAGCTGTGGATTTTTGTAGATTCTTTTATCAGGTTGAATATGTTCCTATCCCTAGTTTGTTGGATTTTACTTTGAGTGAGATGGGAAGTCATTAGTGAGTTTTCGGGAGAGGAGTGATATGATTTGACTAAATGTTTTAAAAGGGTCATTGATTTCAGTTGTCTTCAGCAGTGAGATACAGGAATAGCAAGTGGTGGCATCACAGGCGGTGAGACAAGGTTGGATTTTGGATATATTTAGAAGGTAGAAGATTTGCCGATAGGTTGGATCTGAGGTTTGAGAAACGCAATTGAGTCTAGAAGGATTGTGCTGTTCTTTATTGAAATGGGTACGAATGGGAGGAAAAACAGTTGGAGAGAAGATTAGGAGTTCAGTTCCGAACGTGTTTGGTTTAATATGCCAGTAGACATCCGTTGGAGGAGTTGAGTAGCAGTTGGATATTAGAACCTGGAAGGCAGAAAATAGGTCTGGATTTATATCTGTAGATATAAATGTGGGAGTTGCCAGAATATTACAGGTTTTTTTAAAGTAGTAAAAGTGGATGAGATTATAAGATTGTGTAATTTATCACTGTGAAGGTCATTGGTAACTTTCCTAAGAGCATTGAAAGTTGACTTAGAATGAATAAGAAAAGGAGCAGGAGAGGGGATTGGGAGCAGCTGGTATAGACCAGAACTTCTCAGACTTCCATTTCACATTTACATGTCAGAAGGATATCTTGGTAAAATGCAGATTCTGGGTTTAGTATGCATAGAATGGGACTTAAAATTCTGCTTTTCAAACAAGACCCTTGGTGATGCTAATGTTGATGGATCAAAGGCCACACTGACTAGGAAGGGTATAGACAGCTCTTGCATAAAAGTTTGTTGTAAAAGGGAGCAGATAATAGGGTGCAGTATATGTTGCCATTAATTTAGGATGCTTAACTAGGTTTAGTGAAAATGTAGATCATTATAGATGGTATGTTTACAAAGGTAGAAAATCTGAAAGAATGTACATGCCGACTGTAAAATCAGTATGTTAGATTGTCAAGACTTCTAAATCAGGGTCAGTGTACAAGCTTCAATTATATTTTTGTATACCAGTAACAAATACAGTAGACCCTTGAACACCACGAAGTTGAACTGCACAGGTCCACTTATATGTGGATATTTTTTCAGAAAATATACACTGAATTACTATACCATCCTTAGTTGGTTGAATCTGGGGATGTGGAACTGTGGATACAAAGGGGTAATTAAAAAGTTTTACATAGATTTTTGACTGAGCATAAGGGTCTGTGTCCCAACTCTGGGTTGTTCAAGAGTCAACAATAAAGGGCAAACAAAATTTAACAACATACAATCTATAATAGCATCAGAGATGACATAAATTAGGACTTTAGCAGTATCAAAAATAAAATTACTGTTGAGTACTTCTCTGGTTGTTCAGTGGCTAAGACTCCATACTCCCAATGTAGGAGTTCTGGTTTCAGTCCCTGGTCCAGGAACCAGATCCTGCATGCCTCAGTGAAGACCTGGCACAGCCAAATAAATAAATAAATACAATCTCATTAAAAAAATTACCATTGATTGATTATACTACAGCAGTTTTATTTTTTTGCCCAATTTAATTTTTGATTGTTTTTATTTAAAAACTGCTCAAAATGTTTTTATTATTTAAAAACTATACAAAATATTTATAAATGTTTGTACTCATGTTGTTTATGAGTATATATGTCTTCTTTTAATTTTTTACTAAAAATTTTTTTTTAATCCCCCATTTAACGTAAACAGAAATTTTACATGCCTTCCCCTACTTTGGGCTTCCCTGGTGGCTCAGAGGGTAAAGCATCTGCCTGCAATGCAGGAGACTGGTGTTCAATCCCTGGGTTGGGAAGATCCCCTGGAGAAGGAAATGGCAACCCACTCCAGTATTCTTGCCTGGAGAATCCCACGGACAGAGGAGCCTGGTGGGCTGCAGTCCAAGGATCACGAAGAGTCAGACACAACTGAGCGACTTCACTTTCCCCTACTTTGCATTTTTTCCTACTTTGCATTTTTTACTCACATCCTGGAAATAGATTTATACAGTTGACTCTTGAACAATTTAAGGATTAGGGGAACTGACCCTTTGCATAGTGGAAAGTCTGATTAGAATTTATAGCTGGCCCTCCGTATCTGTGGTTCTTCCATATTTGTAGTTGTACATTCTCAGATTCTACCATCAGTGAATAGTATGGTTCTGTGTATTTACTACTGAAAAAAAAACAACACACATGTAAGTGAACCCATGCAGTTCAAAACCTGTGTTGTTCAAGGATCAGTTGTGTATTACTCCACTGTGTGGATATACCGTATTTTATTCAGCTAGTTTAACAGATGATCATCTGGATTATTCCCAATCTTTTATTACTCTAAAAAGTACTTAAGTGAATAGACTTGTGCCTATATTTTCCTTTTTGTTTTTGTTTGCCCAGTGATCTTTGGGATGGATTCCTAATAGTGTGTTTGCTGGATAAAAGAGAAAATACATATTTAATTTTGTTATATATTGTCACATTCGCTTGCGTTGGGGTTGCACCATTTTCCATTCCCATCAGCAATTATGAAAGTGCCTACTTTTCCCACAGTCTCCTCAACAGAATACATTGTCAGACTGCTTTGCTGATTTATTAGGGTGGAAATGGCATCTTGGATAGTTTCTATTTGATAATTAATGTTTTTTTTAAAACTTAAATTTATAGAAGTACATGGTTATGGAAAAAAATTAACAGTATTTAAGTGCATAAAGTGAAAATGCTCCCAAAGTATCCCTGTATTCTCATTCACTAGGTATAACACTGTTAGGCTTGACGTGATACACAGAGACAAACACATGCATACACACATACACATGTAGATGTTTTAAAAATGAGAATGCATGCCATTAACTCAGCTGTCTTCACTAGCAGGGAGAACTGGGTAACTGGGGTAGGAGAAACACATATGTTCAGTTCAGTTCAGTTGCTCAGTCATGTCCAGCTCTTTGCAACCCCATGAATTGCAGCATGCCAGGCCTCCCTGTCCATCACCAGCTCCCGGAGTTCACTCAGACTCATGTCCATCGAGTCAGTGATGCCATCCAGCCATCTCATCCTCTGTCGTCCCCTTCTCCTCCTGCCCCCAATCCCTCCCAGCATCAGTCTTTGTCCAATGAGTCAGCTCTTCGCATCAGGTGGCCAAAGTATTGGAAGTTTCAGCTTCAACATCAGTCCTTCCAATCAACACCCAGGACTGATCTTTAGAATGGACTGGTTGGATCTCCTTGCAGTTCAAGGGACTCTCGAGTCTTTCCAACACCACAGTTCAAAAGCATCAATTCTTCTGCCCTTAGCTTTCTTTATAGTCCAACTCTCACTTCCAACACATATGTTACTGTGTACCCATTTGTGCTTTCTGAATTTTGTAATGTATGATGTATAACCTATTTAAAAAATATTTTTAAAAAATTACTGAGGGCAAATGCAAGTGTTAGGGGCACTCAGGTACCCTCAGAATTGAGATTATTTGTGGGGTAGGAATATTTTCATATAATTGAGTTTTTAAAATTAATGTTAATAAACACATTTTAGGAAATATCTTTAAAATGTTAGTAGTGTTGAGAAATAATTTGCTTTTCTGGTTTTACCACATGGACCCAAGTACTCGCATCACATTGTTTCTTGTTCTTTTCATGCAGAGGATACATGGTAATGGGCGACTCTTTCAACACTTCTTTATTCAAGCAGACCTTTCAAAGAGTTTTTACCAAAGATATGCATGGGCAGTTTAAAATGGGCTTTGGTGGTACATTAGAAATAAAGGTAAGAGCTAAAACTTGACATGTGTGGTATGTTACCAAGAGAGAAATTGGTAGGCTTGATCATAATTTTAAAATACCATCAGTCAAACTCAATATATACCTTAAAAATAGTGGTTATTTTATATTGAAACCTGGAGTTAGAGATTTTATTCACTATAATACTGTTCATTATTAAACATATAATGAAATTTTACTTGAGCATCCATAGATAATTGTTAAAACAAGAAAAAATCATGTAAGTGAAATTTCCTTTGACTCCATTTTTTGTTTATATAGGGTTTAACTTTTTAAGGCTAGGTATACCTTGTTTTATTGTGCTTTGCAGGTACTATGTTTTTTACAAGTTGAGGATTTGTGGCCACCCTGTGTGGAGCAAGTCTATTAGCACCATTTTTCCACCAGTATTTGCTTATTTTATCTCTGTAATTTTGGTAATGCTCTCAATATTTGAAACCTTTTCATTATTATTGCATTTGTCATCTGTGATTTTTGATGTTACCATTAATACCATAATTGTTTTGGAGCACCATGAACCATGCCCATTTAAGACAGTGAACTTAATCAGCAAATGTGTATGTTCTGATCACTCCATCTATCTCTCTCCCTCTTCTCAGGCCTTCCTATTCCCTGAGACACAATAATATTTTAAATTACGTCAATTAATAACTGTGCAATGGCCTCTAAAGTGTTCAAGTGAAAGAAAGAGTCCCACATCTCTTACTTTAAATCAAAAGCTTACTGAGGAAGGCATATCAAAAGCCAAGACAGGCCAAAAGCTAGGCTTCTTGGCACCAAACATTTAGCCAAGTTATGAAGGCACAGGAAAAGTTCTTGAAGGAAATTAAAAGTACATGAATGATAGCAAAAAGAAAGTGAAATAGCCTGATTGTGGATATTTTTAGTGGCCTGGATAGAGGATAAAAACTGCTAATACATTCCCTTAGGCCAAATCCTAATCTTGAGCAGGCCCTAACTCTCTTCAGTTCTTGGAAGGCTGAGAGAGGTGAGGAAGCTGCAGAGGAAAAATCTGAAGCTAGCACAGAGTCAGTTCATAAGGTTTAAGGAAAGTATGAGAGTGCAAGAGAAGCAGCAAGTGGTGATGTAGAAGCTGCAGGAAAATTATCCAGAAGATCTAGCTAAGATAGTTGATGAAGGTAGCTAATTAAAACAAGTTTTCAATGTAGGTGAAATGGTATTCTACTGGAAGAAAATGCCATTGAGAACTTTCATAGCTGGAGAGAAGTCAGTGTCGGGTGTCAAAGGACAGGCTTGACTCTCTTGTTAGGGGCTAATGCAGTTGGTGACTGTAAGTTAAATTAAGACTCATTTACCATTTCTGAAAATCCTTGGACCCTTAAGAATCTTCTCTCCATGCTCTTTAAGTGGAACAGCATAGCCTGGATGACAGCATATCTGTTTACCCCATGTTTACTGAATATTTTGAACCCACTGTTGAGACCTACTGCTCAGAAAAAAAGGTTCTCTTTTAAATACTACTGTTCACTGAAAATGCATCTGGTACTCCAAGAGTTCTGATATAGACAGACAATGAGATTCATGTTGTTTTTTTCATGCCTGCTAACCCAGTGTCTGTTATGCAGCCCATGGATCAAGGAGTAGTTTCAACTTTCAAGTCATATTTTTTAAGAAATATATTTCATAAGGTCATGCTGCCATAGACGATGATTCATTTGATGAATCTTGGCAGAGAATTCACCATTCTAGATGCCATTAAGAACATATGTGATTTGTGAAAAGAGGTAAAAAATATCAGCCTTAACAAGCATTTGAAAGAAGTTTCAAGCCTCATGGGTCTCTGAGGGGTTCAAGACTTCAGTGGAGGAAGTAATTACAGATATAGTGGAAACAACTAGGGAACTAGAATTAGAAGTGGGGAATTAGAGCTAGCTAGAATTAGAGCCTGGAGAAGGCAATGACAACCCACTCCAGTACTCTTGCCTGGCAAATCCCATGGATGGAGGAGCCTGGTAGGCTGTAGTCCATGGGGTCGCTAGAAGTCGGACACGACTGAGCGACTTCACTTTCACTTTTCACTTTCATGCATGGGAGAAGGAACTGGCAACCCACTCCAGTGTTCTTGCCTGGAGAATCCCAGGGATGGCGGAGCCTGGTGGGCTGCTGTCTATGGGGTCGCAGAGTCAGACACGACTGAAGTGACTTAGCAGCAGCAGCAGCAGAATTAGAGCCTGGGGACTTCTCTGGTGGTCCAATGGCTGAGACTGCTCCCAATGCAGAGGGCCTAGGTTCCATCCCTGGTCAGGGAACTAGATCCCACATTTCACAAATAGGAATTCATATGTTGCAACTGAAAGAAGCCACATGCCACGACTAAAAGATCCTGCATGCTGCAGTAAAGATCAAAGGTCCTGTGTGCTGCAACTAGGACCTGGCACAGCGAAATAAATAAATACTTAAAAGAAAATGAAGCCTGAAGATGTGACTGAATTGCTACAATCTCATAATGAAACTTGAATGGAGAGGAGTTTCTTCTTCAGAATGAGCAAAGAAAGTGGGGTTTCTTAAAATAGAATCTACTGGTGAAAATACTGTATAGATTGTTGAAATGACCACAAAGGATTTAAAGTATTATATAAACTTAGTTGATGAAGCAGTGACAGAGTTTGAGAGGACTCGCTCCAATTTTTTTTTTAATTTTATTTTATTTTTAAACTTTACGTAATTGTATTAGTTTTGCCAAATATCAAAATGAATCCTCCACAGTTGCTCCACTTTTGAAAGAAGTTCAATTAATGGGTAAAATGCTGTCCGACAGTGTTGCATTCTACAGAGAAATTGCTTGTGAAAAGAAGAGTCATTTGATGCAGCAAAGTTCATTGTTGTCTTATTTTAAGAAATTGCCACATATATCCAGAAAGCTCTCATTCAAAAAGGTGCTGATGTGGAGCCCACCAATATGGGGGGCTGACTGTGTATTCTTATTTTGCAGACCTCAAGGGAAATAAAGATTTCAGGAGCTATTGGACCCTGTGTGTCTCTCAATTCTAAAGGACCCTGTGTGTCTGAAAATGTAAGTCACGACCTTTTTTTCTAAAAAGAAAATCATTAATTCTCAGAGCAGATCAGTAGAGACCTGGGCAGTATGTAGCATTCCTTTCAAAATTACTTTTGAAAGTAATTTTCAAAATTACTTTTCAGTAGAACGTGGTTCAGCTTCCATTGGTATACCTCTGTTTGTGGTGGTGTTTTCCACATACTACTTTTCCCATCCGTCCCTAAATTAGAACTTTTGTACTGTCTCACTAGTCTTCTTTTTTTTATGTCTAAGTTATTCCTTGCCCCATCGTGCCTGGGGGAGAAAAAGCAACTATTATGATTTGGAAAGTTGGAGATTTCTGAAAGTCAAAATTAATTCCTCCATTTTTTTCATTAATAGAGGTTCCATTGGAGTAATTGAATTAGATTTTAGATTTTGAAAGTGAAAGTGAAAGTCACTCAGTCGTGTCTGACTCTTTGCAACCCCATGGACTATACAGTCCACGGAATTCTCCAGGCCAGAATACTGGAGTGGGTAGCCTTTCCCTTCTCCAGGGGATCTTCCCAACCCGTTCTAACTCAGGTCTCCCACATTGCAGTCTGATTCTTTACCAGCTAAGCCACAAGCTGAATTAATTCCTTTCTTTACTATTATTCTATCTAGGAGATGTATAAGGTGCTTTGAGATGGCAGAATCATGTAGCTGTGAAGAAAATGATGGGATAAAATACAAAGTGTGCAATCATCTTTGAAATGACACTTTAAAAATTAATTTTAAGCAGTTTGCATGGTAAAAATTTATATCTAAGATGTTTTCTTGGAAATTAGATGGCTTAAATTACACAGTTCTGACCCAAAGAACCTGTATTCATGTATGCGTATGTTAAATCACTATCTCTTTAAGTGGATTAAATCATTGGATAGAAGGATAATGTTAGTTATAATTACTTCATTAAATTGAGTATACTTGTAATGTCTCCAATATGAGGAACTTATGCTAATACTTTTATAATTTACTTAGCAAGGATTTGAATTAATTTTATTTGTGTGAAAACTGCTTAATTTTATTTCATGGCATATTTATATGATCTTAAAAAAATCTTAGACATTTGACATTTATTAAATTAGTTAGAAACCTGAAGTAAATTTTTTCTCACTGGTATTTTTTTCTACGTCTCCACCTTTATATATATATATGCATATATGTGTGTGTGTGTGTGTGTGTGTGTATAAGTAAGTAAGTAAGTGTTAGTCACTCAGTTATGCCCGACTCTTTGCGACCCCATGGACTGCAGCCCACTAGGCTCCTGTGTCCATGAGATTTTTCCAGGCAAGGATACTGGAGTGGGTTGCCATTTCCTTCTCCAGGGGATCTTCCCAACCTAGGGATCGAACCCAGGTCTCCTGCACTGCAGGCAGATTCTTTACCGACTGAGCTACAAAGGAAGCCCATATATATAGTGGTAAATTCCCACTCCAGTACTCTTGCCTGGAGAATCCCATGGACAGAGGAGCCTGGCAGGCTACAGTCCGTGGGGTTGCAAGAGTCGGACATGACTTATTGACTAAACCACCACCACCACCACCACCACCACCACCAGAGATAAATTATATTCTCTAGCTTTCAAATATGCTGTTTTATTTTTACAGGAGATAGGAACAGGTGGCACTTGTCAGTGGAAGATATGTGGACTCAGTCCCACTACAACCTTAGCCATATATTTTGAAGTTGTCAATCAGGTATGACTTTTATATTTAAATATTGAAATGTATATTTGAAAACATAATTTAGGCCATGAGTATTTCCAGAGCTATGACCAAAAGCTTGTTCTGTTTTGAAATTTTTCTTTGTCATTTTGTATTTCTCAAGGCTGCACTCCTTGGTGAGAGGACATACTGTATAATAAGAGATGGCAGGGAGAGCTGCAAATACCCAACCTTGGGCAACCCAGCTTTTAGTCTTTTGTTTTAAAGCTGTAGCATAAATAAAATCTTAAATTCTGTTCTAGTTAAGCATTTTTGTAGGTAGGTATCTAGTTCCTCCTAGGTGTCGCAAGGTATATACTGATATATGAGTCCTTTTGAAAGAAAGTTTAAGATATCAAAATTTATAGAAAAATGTTGGAAGGTAAAAGATGCCAGTATTTGGAAAGATATTTTGTTCTGCTGCAGGAGAACATTATCATATTAAAGAATGATATAATGTATAAATATTGATATGCCAGTAGTTATTGGGCATAAAATGAACTATGAAGTATTAGTAGGGAGCCTGCCTAAAATAGATGCAGTAATTTTTTAACTATTAGAATTTGTGAAAAAGATAGTGGCTCTTATCGATAGACAGTAACAACAACAACAAAGCAAGAATGGCTGTTGCCAAAGGGCATGAAGAAAGTTTCCCTTTTGACCGTCTTGTTTCTTTCTGAGGATTATTATCATATATTACTGTTGGTCTCTTCTCATTAATGGTTTTCTGTTGGTCATCTGTTCATCATGTGATTATCTTCCTAAAATCTGTGTTTTCATCTTATGTACCTAGGGGAGGAAACTTAGCTCAAGTTCTTTTTCTTTTATTGAATTGTAGTCAATTTAAAATGTTGTGTTAGTTTCAGGTGTACAGCAAAGTTATACATATATATTTTTCTATTCTTTTTCAGATTCTTTTCCCTTATAGGTTATTACAAAATATTGAGTATAGTTCCCTGTGCTATACAGTAGGTCCTTGTTGGTTATCTGTTTTATATATAGTAGTGTGTCTATGTTAATCCCCAAATCCTAATCCCCCACCCCAACCTTCCCCTTTGGTAACCATAAATTTGTTTTCTATGTCTGTGAATTTATTTCTGTTTTGTAAATAAGTTCATTTGTATCTTTTTTTTAGATTCTACATATAAATGATATCATATGATATACATGTTTCTCTGTCTCTCTTACTTAGTATGATTGTATCTCAGTCCATACATATTACTGTAAAAGGCATTATTTCATTCTTTTTTATGTTAGTTCCATTTCTTTTTATCCAGTTACTGTTAGGCAGAATTGCCTCACATATGCTTTTTTTTATCTTTTAATTTCTTTACACTTCTCCCTTCATTTTGCTTTTTCATGTTTCTCTGAATTATGTATTACTTGAAATTGGTTTACTAGCTTGACTCAGTCCCCTCTTATCCTTCATAATTTTTCTCCTCTCCCCAATACATTTCTCCTTCATGTGGTAAATCACCATTGTTCTGTATGCCCTTGAAATAAGCATCCTTCTGATAGATTTTAGAATGAATTGTTAGTGCTAGGATATGCAATCCATGAGTATATGACAACATTGTAATAGCCTTTGCTTAGATTCTGCTCTTTTATGTTTATGCAGCATAATGCTCCAATTCCTCAAGGAGGGCGTGGTGCAATCCAGTTTGTGACTCAGTATCAGCATTCAAGTGGGCAGAGACGTATACGAGTGACCACCATTGCTAGGAAGTAAGTTGTATTTGTTAGAGATTTAATTTATGTGTCATGCTCCCAAAACTGGCTTCCTATTTTGAATGACATTTTGGAATGAAGTTAGTCTGGAAAGGATTCTTAGATGAGGTGAGTCTAGACATGAATAGACTTTTGGTCTGTTTTTGTTTGTCTTGGACTTGATTGTCTGGGTAGGAATTGTTGGTCAGTATAAACTTAACCTGATCTAGGTATGGTTTAGAAAATGCACACTAAAGGAAGGCATCATAGCTCTCCTTTTATTGAAATGTATTTAAATTCCAGCTTCATTTCTAAAACCATGAGACTATTTTGGTGAGTGATGGAAACAGCCTAATAATGTTTCAACAGAGTGTTGTGTTGGATGGCCTGTTAAATAGTAGAGGGCAGTATGTAGAGAGATTAGATATATTGTCCTGCTATAACTTTGCTCTGACTTAAAATCCTTGAATGAATGTTAAGGGAATATATTATTCTTTTGAAGAAAAAGTGCCAATTGAGCTTTCCTTTATGTTTGTTCAGATTTCGTACTACAAACTTTGAAGTATTGATTCTTGGCAAATAGATCAATTTATTTATGCCCCCTTGACATATGTACTGGAGAAGGAAATGGCAACCCACTCTAGTAGTCTTGCCTGGAGAATCCCAGGGACAGAGGAGTCTGGTGGGCTGCCATCTATGGGGTTGCACAGAGTCGTACATGACTAAAGTGACTTAGCAGCAACATATACATATCCCACCCCCACATGCCTGTATAACTTAATTTGGAATTCAAAATATTTGCTTAAGGAAACAACTGAGCATGTCAAATTGAGGAATACTTTACAAAGCCACTGGCTTAGACTCAACAAAAATGTTTTAGAAGGCAAAGAAACTGTTAGTAACTTGTCCAAATAAAGGAGACTAAAGAGACATTACAACTAAAGCCAGTATGCAATCCTGGATAAAATCCTGTCAGGAAAATTTTTGCTATAGGGACATTGTTGAGACAATTAGGACAATTTGAATTTGGTTTACATATAGGATAATAATATTTTATCTTTTTTTTTTCCTTTAACCACGGACTTTATTGTTTGAATATTTGCAACTATTATTCTATACACAAATTTTAATTTCTTACAAAAATCTATATTCCATATTGCTAGGTCACTTCACTTTCCATTTTATGCCAAATTTCCATCAAGAACTATTTCCCCAAATCCCAGTCTTCAGATTGTGTGGTGGTGGTGGTGTTCATTTGCTAAGTTGTGTCCGACTCTTTGCAATGCCACGGACTATAGCCTGCCTGGTTCTTCTGTCCATGAGATTTCCCAGACAAGAATACTGGAGTTATATCAGTGTTTAATTTCATTAATTTTGTAACTGGAGCTGTATAAGGGAACTTTTTTATTCTTAGAAGATACACATTGAAGTATTTAAGGAGACGGTGATATATCTATCTTTAATTTAGTCTCACAAAGTTTGGCAAAAGAAAAAGTGTGTGTGTGTGAAGGAAGAGAGAATGGCAGAACAGAATGTCACAGTGCTGACAATTGTTTAATCTAGGTGATGAATATATAGATTATTCCACTCATTGCTTTTATGTTGGAAATATTCTTAAAATGAAAAGTTTTAAAAAGAGCTTAAGAAGAGAAAGGGAACTATTGTTGTAAGAAATTTTTCATGGATTTATAGATCTTCAATTTTTTTTTGCTTCGAATTTTGGAGGCTGTTTGTAGAGAGATACCATGTGTGTTTTGGTGCCATTTATATCAATGAGTGTCACCAAAGCACCCGCTTCTTTAGCTTATCCTGGCCATTTTCAATAATCAAGTCTTATTTTTTTCCCTTTATTTATTAGAAATATGACTTTAGGGGCTGAGGCAAGTGCATTTGTTAAGTAAATAAACCATATGAAAGTAAAGGACTTAAGTTCCTGAGATACAGTCAAGTTATCCTGTGTTGTATAGAGAAAATAACTTTGATCTGGAAAGTTTGGTTTGAAACTACTGGTAAGAATCATAGTGAAAGAGTATTGAAAATACAGAAGACAGATTTTGCCATGTGAACAAACCCTTTAAACTTTAGGAATAAAATTTTAAATTGATGGCTGAATAACTTTTAAGTAGTAAACTTCTATGTGTTTGCTTGCTAATGTATTTTTCACTGCTGAACCGTTTTGTTTTCACGTGAAAAATGTTTCAGCAAGTGAATATCATGGTCGTACAAGTTGGGGAAAAATTCCCATTTAAAACAATTTTGCTTTTGAGAATTCTGTGGTGGTCTAGTGGTCCTAACCATTGGTACTTCAACTGCTGTGGGCCCTGGTTCACTCCCTGGTTGGGGAACTAAGATTCTGTAAGCCCTGCTGCGTGGCCAAACAAGCAACAGCTTTGCTTATAGTTCTATGATATTTTTTTAGTTAAAAGTAATTAAATTAAACTATTAGTATAATCACTAAGTATTTAAATTGCACTAAAAATAACCTTTAAAATTACTAGTTCTTATTCCTTTATTCATTCTCATTGTTTTCTGCTTCTTGGTATTTCATTAGACTGAGATAATCTATGGCTATAAGTCACCTGGAAAATATTAAACATTTATTTGTCTACTTGAAAAAAAATTAAAAGCAGAGGGAAAAAGGAGAAGAATTTGAGTGCTGCTGCCTGAGTTTTCTTGGGATCCCTTCTTAGAGCTCTGAGTCATGTAAAAGTGATTCAGCTTTTCATGAAGCTATAAGTATTGCCAGAATTGCTTAAAGTGAGGTGCTTTAGGAACAGGATCAGCTGAAGTATTAAAAGACTCTGCCTGTGAAATGTTAGACAAACAAACAAAAGCTATTGCTGGGTCTCCTCATTATCAGCTTGACTGGATTAGATTTATAGAACAGGTGAGTTTAATAAATTGTGCTATTTTATATATAATATCAAATGAATCACTTAGACTAAAATTTTACTTATTATTTTTGATTGGTTTTAGTGTGTCCATATTGGAGAAGGAAATGGCAACCCACTCCAGTGTTCTTGCCTTGAGAATCCCAGGGATGGGGGAGCCTGGTGGTCTTCCGTCTATGGGGTCGCAAAGAGTCGGACATGACTGAAGCGACTTAGCAGCAGCAGCAGTGTGTCGATATGGAGAGAAAAGAATACATAATAATTTTAATTAAGTAATTTTTATTACTAATAATTGAATTAAAGACCAATGAGAAAAAATTCTGATACTTTATTCATTTTCTGGTTTAGGAAATGATAATTGTTTAGTCTGGGAGAAAATTTTATTTTTTGTGTTTCCATTTTTCTGTTTTTATAAGATTGAAGAAATGATTTTTTAAGTCTGATATACCAACCCATGTCAGTTCAATTCAGTTCAGTCGCTCAGTCGTGTCCGACTCTTTGTGACTCCATGGATTGCAGCATGCCAGGCCTCCCTGTCCATCACCAACTCCTGGAGTTCACTCAAATTCATGCCCATTCAGTCGGTGATGCCATCCAACCATCACATCCTCTGTCATTCCCTTCTTCTCCTGCCTTTAATCTTTCCCAGCATCAGAGTCTTTTCAAATGAGTCGCTTCTTCACAGCAGGTGGCCAAAGAATTGGAGTTTCAGCTTCAGTATCAGTCCTTTCAATGAATGTTCAGGACTGATTTCCTTTACAATGAACTGGTTGGATCTCCTTGCAGTCCAAGGGACTCTCAAGAGTCTTCTCCAACACTACAGTTCAAAAGCATCAGTTCATCGGCGCTCAGCTTTCTTTATAGTCCAACTGTCACATCCATACATGACTACTGGAAAAACCATAGCTTTGACTAGACGGACCATTGTTGGCAAAGTAATGTCTCTGGTTTTTGATATGCTGTCTAGGTTGGTCATAACTTTTCTTCCAAAGAACAAGTATCTTTTAATTTCATGGCTGCAGTCACCATCTGCAGTGATTTTGGAGCCCCAAAAAATCAAGTCTGTCACTGTTTCTTCATCTATTTGCCATGAAGTGATGGGACCAGATGCCATGATCTCAGTTTTCTGAATATTGGGTTTTAAGCCAACTTTTTCACTCTCCTTTTCACTTTCATCAAGAGGCTCTTTAGTTCTTCGCTTTCTGCCATAAGAGTGGTGTCATCTGTGTATCTGAGGTTACTGATATTTCTCCCAGAAATCTTGATTCCAGCTTGTGCTTCATCCAGCCCAGCATTTCTCATGATGTATTCTGCATGTAAGTTAAATAAGTATGGTGACAATATATAGCCTTGATGTGCTCCTTTCCTGATTGGGAACCAGTCTGTTGTTCCATGTCCAGTTCTAACTGTTGAGTTTTCCACAGTTTGTTGTGATACCAACCCGTGTATCTGTGTGCATACACACACACATACCTATGCTGTTATTTTTATGTGTAAAGATCTTAATGTTTTAAGGAATGTGTTTGGAAATCTACTGCTTCTGCGGTGGCACTGGTGGTCAAGAACTTGCCTGCCAGTGCAGGAGACGTAAGGGACATGAGTTTCATCCATGGGTCAGGAGCATCCCCTGGAGGAGGGCATTGCAACTCACTCCAGTATTCTTTCCTGGAGAATCCCATGGACAGAGAAGCCTGGCGAGCTGCGGTCCGTGGCATCACAAAGAGCTGGACAGGACTGAAGCACCTAGGCTCATGCAGTTATTTTAGAGGATTTTATTAGGTTTGGATATTTTTTTCTGAAAAACAGTGAGTACTATACTGAAACTACTATTAGTGATTTTTTTAAACCTAATTTTTCTAGGTAATATTGGAATTTTGAAATATTAATGTAATTTTCTGTATCTTTTAAATTTAAATATGTGTAATAGCCTACTAAGGTATCATGAACATAATAATTTAGCAGCAATTCTATGTTTTCTTCTTGTTTTTAGCTGGGCAGATGCTCAAACTCAGATCCAAAACATTGCTGCATCTTTTGACCAGGAGGCAGCTGCCATTCTTATGGCTCGGCTGGCGATTTATAGAGCTGAAACTGAAGAAGGTCCAGATGTGCTTAGATGGCTAGACAGACAGCTCATTAGACTGGTAAGAAGTAAACATACTGTTCTGAATCGGTATGCACTTATTGATGGTCGGTATTTTCTGATAATCTCTTTCAAAGGTACTTCACAGTGTAACTGAAGGACTGTGAGGGACTCTGATCAAGTTGCTGAGAAAGGCATAAATGAATAGTAGAGTTCGTTGATCTCTTCCAGTAAATGAAAATGCCTTTTTTCCTTAAAATGAAGGAGTGACAATTATGTAACCTATTATTATTTGGGGGGACTGATACCAAATTAATTCCCAATTTAATTGCTGTATTTGTTTTTACTGTATTTTTGCATAGTTTCCTCCACTGCTGTGGTTTTAATTTTCTATTTTTATTTTAGTGGAAGTTTGAAGAGAAATTAATTAGGATATAAAAATTATACACATTAACATACAAAACATAGACAAGTCTTTATTATCTGTATCTAGGCTACCAAAGTATATGTAGTAAAGTTGTTAAGAATGATAATTATACTTGGGCTTTAACATGTCAGGAACCCATTACTTTCCTTATGACCTAGAATGCTTAGTTAAGTTCTGTTCTTAATGCTTCCTATTTACTCAGCAAATTCTGGCCTATAATTTCCTTGAAAGTACTTCTTCAATTCTTCCTTGAGTTTGGAAATTCTATTGAGAACTCTCTTTGCTAGGCTATCAAATTTCTTTTTTTAGCAGGAAGTTTTTGTGTTCTTTGTCTAAATTTTCATGTATATTTAAAACATTATTGAGGGAACTAGTCTTTGTTTAATAAAGTTAACCATTTTTGTAGCATCATCCAGTGCTTTCATTCTTCCACTTTTGAGGGCGTTTTTACTCTGGCACCTCTTTGTGAAGAAAACAGTGTTATGACAACATCAGCCTGTCTTTTTTTGACAAGAGTCATAAAACCTTTCTTGGAGCCAACCATTAATTGGATACCATCAGTACAAATGCCAGCATATTTTCTCCAAAGTAGACTTTGGTTTCCATATAAGAAGATCAAAACATTAAATATGTTTTGCCCTTTGCTTATTTAGGGCAGCAGAAAAGTCCTCTGGAATTTCACTGTTATTTAGCAACTTGGCATGACATTGGTGAAATCTGTTGACTTGTTCGCTTGATTAGGGAAGCTGTTATTTTTCAGCCAATTTTACAAACCTCTTCAACATCATTTAACATGTCATGAATGCATTCACTTTTTATATTGTTTTACAATGGAACCTTTCTAATTTCTCAGACTTCATCTTATCCTAGCATTTTACTTACTGTAATTTTACATGTGGTCATTATTAGGTTCTTATCCACTGTGTGATTTTTTTCTTTTCTAGATAATAAATTTTGCTTTGAAATATCTTGTTTCCTGAGCTTTTTCACTAATTGTGACTATGTAATTTTAACAAATACTTTACTGCTTTGAGAATCTAAAAGCTGTTTGAAGTAATCAGCACATTTATTTGCCATATGGTTATGATTTGTAGTAAAGTACTTTTTCCACTTTGCTGGAGCTATCACTGCATTTGTAGGTTATGACATATGACATGAAATTGGATAGTACAACTTGGGTTATCAACCTGTGTAAAACCCACTGATAAGTAGCTTTCAGTGTGAAGCTGCACTTTTTCTGGTATACTGGTGGGACCAGACACTTTAGTTGTGCTGTTTTTAAGGAGGACTGCTTCCATCATTACCATTTTCTTATAGAGGTTAGGCTTTGACCCTTTGGGCCCATTTATGTGGCTGGCTTTGTGCATTACTAATAGCTGAATTAAAGACTAAAGTTCTTACAAGTGTTGTTATTTTCTCCAAGAAAATTCTGTTACTGTCACTTTATTTGCCCAATCTTACTGCTACTAAATAACTCAAACAGTGGATCTTTGATTTACCTCATTTTTGCTTCAGTTTTTGGTTATTTTTTTCTCATTTGTGGTAGTGTTCTGGTTGGGTTGTAAATAAGAACTACTCCTCACAATTCCAGTAATTAATGCCAGGGCATTTGAGTGTTCAATAAAATTTTAAAAAGTAACCCAAAGATTAGAAATTTATGTATGTGTATATTACACAAAATTTGTATTGTTATCTGTGGCATAGGCAATATTTATAAAAAATAATTTAATATGTATTTAACCTCTGGATGAAAAAGGACTTTAAATATGAAACATATAATCAGGAGCCATTAAATAAAAATATTAAAAGATTTATTACATTCAAATGAACAAAAGTCTGTGTGGTAAAAATACCATTAGCACAATTTATTACCAACATTATTACATGTATGGCAAAATGTGAAAATTTTCATGTATAAGAGCTATTGCAAATCAGTAGTATTTGGGTAAAAGATAAGCAAAGATCATGGACAAGGAATTAGCAAAAGAAGGAATGCAGTCACCAATAAAAATGAAAATGAAAAACATGAAAAAGTTACTGATCTTATAATAAAATCAAATGATGTGTGACATACTGGCTTTTCTGAAGAGTGTTTTCAATGTGTTTGATGTTCTAGATCTCAAGTATATTTTGTATTTTAGACCAGTCCAGGAGAACTTTCTACAATGGCAGAAATGTTCTGTTATTGGCACTGTCCATTATGGAACTACTACCGACATGTGGCTCTTGAGTACTTGAGATATGGCTAGTGCAACTGAGAAGCTGGATTTTAATTTAATTTTAATTAATTTTAATTTATCATAGCTAGTGGCTTTCATATTGGACAGTGAAAATTATTATCCTAATCTATAAGTTTCATCAGTGAAATGTTATTAGGGCACATTGATGTCAGAAATACTCTTATTTCCCGATACCAAGATCTATTTTCTGAGGATTAGTGCCGCAACTGCAGCTTTTTTATCCTTAGGATAGCTGTGCTTCTGAAATGATTTTTCCTGAAAGCCAAAAATGTGATCAAACCAATTATGCCTTTTATGTGTTCTTTATGGCACAGATAGCTATGTAAATGATTTAGTTGAACATTTTAGGCTACAAAAGCCCTGTATTACTTTCAGCAGTGAACCTTTTGTTACTTTTTGGTGGTTATTTTTGCCCTTGATCCTATGCAAGTACTGATAGATGTTGCCAGGAAGTAGACCAGTTACATAAGTACTATAGAAACTTTTCAGGTCAGAGACTTTGCTGAAGAACAAAGAGGAAGCTACCATTTATTCAGTGCTTAGTGTCAGCCGTTGTGCTGAGCACTTTCTCCTGTGGATTATCTCAGTTACGTTGATGCCTTTTGTTATATAATCATGGAGGGTTTACTTCCCTATTGCTAGAGTATGTGTCTCCTTTATTGCCTTTTAGTTTCTGCCTTTGTGTTCTTTCTTTCCGGGTTTACCCGTTGATCTTGATTTTCTTTTCCTCAGTAGCTCTTTCTTTTTGGTATTTTTTCGAGTGTACCCAATTTTATACCATCATTTTGCCTTCAGAGCCCCTATGGCATCTTGACAGTACATCTTTCTGTCTGTAGACTGTTGCCTTTTTTAGGTAGGGTCTTAGGGGGCACATATTGAGCTCCTGGGCCATCACCCAGAGCTCTTTATTTGCTATCAGAGACACTTAGTTTAAAAAAATTCAAACACTTTTAAGATGAGTTGTTCTGTACTGAAGCAAATGTATTGTTTGCTTCCAAAATTCAAATTTCTGTCTTTTTTGGTAATCATTCTCTTGGTAAGTCTATAAATAATATCCCAGTTTTACTGTGTCAAGTATCTGCCTCCTAAAGAGAATAACTTTTTAAAAATAGAAAACACATAGGCAGAAGTTTTAGCTCTGTGCCAGAGAATGTATTACTAACAAGTTTTATTTTATTTAGTGTCAGAAGTTTGGCGAGTATCACAAAGATGATCCAAGTTCCTTCAGATTTTCAGAAACTTTCTCCCTTTATCCACAGGTGAGTAGACAAAAGATACATGTTCTTAGTGTTGACAGTAGCGTCGGGTCTCACTTTTCCTGTTGTCTTTTATTACTCATCTTATACGATTATTCTTTTGGTTAGGTTTTAAGTTTTGAGATAGCTAAGAAAACAGTATTATGGTTGAATAGTTAGTGAAAAGTAAGTAGTATTTTTATGATAACCTTCCTTATAGCATATATTTGTGGTGAGTAGAAATTTACACCAGAACCTTATCAGGGAGCACAGTTTGGTATGAAGCAGATTAGCTTTTCATCTGATAAAAAGGATCTAACTAATTGCAGTACTGCCGAAAGGAAGTAATTTTAACAATCTGCTAGTCTTATGGTATCGTTGCCTGAGGACAACTTTATGGAGATATCCCAGATAAATGAAAAAGAACCTTTATCTTACAGACCCTTTCTACTTGGATAGTGGAGTCTATCTGTCTGTTGTTTTGGTAGATATTCCCACAAGTATAGGTTTATATGATGAGTAATAGAGATAATATTTATTCAACTGAGTATATACGAAGTGCAAGTAATTTAGGAGAATAAAGATGGTTGACGTGGATTCTGTTTCCAAGGAGCTTTCATTTTGAAGGGTGAGATCTGAAATATATGTAAACAATGCAGAAAAGAAAGTGAGATTCAGTACTACAACAGAGGCACAATATTTAAAGGAAACTTTAAAGAATCCTTCCAAATGGATTATTTGGTATATCTTTATGGAAGAAGTGGTATTTTATTTTACCTTAACCTGGAAGGATGATTAATATTGAGATACGGAAATTCAAATTTTTACTCCTCACAAAAACTTTGTTTAAAGCTTCGACCTTCTTTTCAGAGATACTCTTATTTTTTGAAAATAGTTTATTGATCTGTAACCTAGAAACTCCATGTTTATAGGGGGAGACTTCCCCAAGACTCTTGTTGAGATTTTGGAGGATTAGAATAAGACAGTGTCTACTTGTCTTAATGGAGAAGGGAGTGGCTACCCACTGCAGTATTCTTGCCTGGAGAATTCCGTGGACAGAGGAGCCTGGCAGGCTATATATAGTCCATGGGGTTGAAAAGAGTCAGGCACAACTAAGTGACTGTCACTCACTCACTTGTCTTAAAGGAGGCAGCCCTTTGTCTTTTGAGAATTCTCGGATCTCACTTCATATCAGAAAATAGTAAGGGAATTGAGGGCATTAGTTTAAGTTATTGTTGTTTAGTCACTAAGTCGTGTCCAACTCTTTTGTGACCCTGTGGATTGTAGCTCGCCAGACTCCTCTGTCCTTGAAATTCTCCAGGCAAGAATACTGGAGTGGATTGCCATTTCCTTCTCCAGGGGATTTTCCATCCCAGGGATTGAAACTGTGTCTCCTGCTTTGGCAGGCGGATTCTTTACCACTGAGGCACCAGGGAAGCCCTCAGTCTAAATATTTGACTTAGATCCAAACAAGGGGTTTTTTCCCTAGTCTTGTTTTTCTTTTGAGTCATCTCTTCTACTTTTTAGTTGTTGTTGAGTTGCATTTTTAAGTAACTGACAGATATCATGGGTAAGATTCTGATAAATACAATTTAGAATGTTCTTATTGTAAGTTGTTTTTTTGTATTAATGGCTGTAATCAAATGTGTTCATAGTAGTAAACTTCTGTTGCCATATTAAAATCAGTTAAAGCTATCTCACATGTTTTATCTTGTAGTTTATGTTTCATTTAAGAAGATCTCCTTTCTTGCAAGTTTTTAACAATAGTCCTGATGAGAGTTCCTATTATCGTCACCACTTTATGCGTCAAGACTTGACCCAGTCTCTCATCATGATTCAGCCTATTCTGTACGCTTATTCTTTTAGTGGACCACCAGAGGTAAGAGGGGTAGAAAAAAAAATTGGTTTTGTTACTGTGCTGTCTGCTATTAAAGTAAAACAACTAGGTTTTTCTTGAAATATAGTTATTAAATGTAAGAATTTAATTCAAGCGTGAATATCTTGTTATTCATATGTACTCTTAATGTTTATGAGTGCTTACTATATGCTAGATAAAATGCTAGGCTATATTAGGAAATTATTAAAAAAATAAGCAGCTATAAGAGACTTTTTATTTATTAAAAAAATTTTTTTAACAGACTTTTTAAAGATCATTTTGTCTAGTCATTTGGTTGATAAAAATCCTGTCAGGCTCATGACTAGTCTTATGTCCTTACCAACGTCTGCAGGTGATGACGATTCTAGAAACTGTATTCTAGAGTTTAGTGTCTGACAATTAGGGCATTCTGTCTAAACAAAAGCTTTGTTTTAATACAGTCCCATTCTCCTATAGTCTTTTGGAACATAAGATACAGTTGATTATAAAGATATATACTTAGAAAAATGATAAAGCTATCTATTTTGCCTTCTTAGCAAACTGTCCCAATTATTTTTACCTATTTTCAAATAGATAGTTTTTCTGTTTCATGATTAAAACAATTTGTTTACTTAAAAGTATGTAATGACTATATTTGAAAATAATAACTTTAGGAAGGGTCAGTATAAAGAGAATATGATATCTATTTGTTAATGATCTCTAATGCTGCCTTTATTCACTTTTGTAAAAAAAATAGTGGGTAGAAAGTTATATTTTGTTGCCATTTTTTAAAGTAATTTGTCATAGTTTTTACTTTTCTAGAAAATGCATTTTTAATTGGTCTAGCTATACATTTGGTCTCATAGTTATTTGAATGAGGAAAGTTAAGTTTTAGAAATACCTTTTTTTTTTTTAAATTTCATAGTAATATATGTAAGTTGTAAACATCTGGAAAATGTCAAAAAGTCTTTAGAAGAAAAATGGAATTCCACTGCCTGCTACTGTCAGATTTCAAACTCGCCATTTAATCCATGAATCCCATTCATTTCTTAAGGCTTTGCATTTAAAGTTATCCTCTTTCTCTTCTGCATTGTCACTTCTCTCATCACCATCATTCTATTAACATAGAAACCTTAGTGTCACTCCTGTTAAACAAAAGCCCCTGGACTTCACATTGTCTCTAATTGCCGCCTCATTGCTCTGGTCCCAGTCACAGCTAAACGCAGAGAGTTGCTTGTTGTCCATATGTTCCCACGTTACATTCTCTTCTCAACCTATATTAGTCAGACTCTTGGCCCTGAGATTATTCTGAAACAACTCTTATAAAGGCTACCAAGCCCTCATCTTGCTGGAACTCACAACAGCATTTACCCAGTGAGGACTCTCCTTGAAAAACTTTTGGTCTAGGCTTCTCCAACGCCTGCAGCACCTGCTGATTTTCCTCTTCCTCACTGCCTGTTCCTTCTCAGACTCCTCCTGCTGGCTTCTCCCTTTCTGAACTCTAAATGTTGGTGTCGTCTGGGCTCAGTCTCTGGCTTCTCTGGATTCCCTTGAAGCGGTGCAGTCTAATCACATAGCTCTAATTGCCATCTTCATGCATGTGATACCCAAATTTATGTCAGTTCAGGCCACTTCCTTCTATTTCATATTCAGAACTATGTTTCCATCTCCAAATTTTCTCTGTCCCAAGCCTTTCCCCTCTCAGTGGTGCCACACACCATCAGACTTAGGAATCTATTCTCTGATTTCCTCTTGACTATTCTATTTTCAATTGTTATTTCAGTTTAGCGATTCCTCAGAAAATTACATTGAAACATCCTTTAAGAATTCATAATAGCAGGAGGTTTTAAGTAGTAAGATGATACATTTAAAAGATTTAAAAGATCCTAAAAAGATCAATTTTGTATTTTTAAGTAATTAATTTTTCCTTCTTCCTCTTTCATTATTATCCTCACATCAGCCGGTTCTTCTTGATAGCAGCAGCATTCTTGCAGATCGTATTCTCCTCATGGACACATTTTTCCAGATTTTGATTTATCATGGTGAGGTAAGATTCCCTTGTGTTTAAAGCTATGCATGTAGTTTCAGTAAAGTCTTTTAATTCATATTGCTACAAGTTTTCCTCCCTTTAATATATGAGTAGTGTCTCCTCTATGATAAACTTTATTTCCACTTTTATTAAGTTATGTGTAAAATGTGATTCTTCCTTTTGTGAATTTTTAGACTTAATTTGCAGTTGACCTGTCTGTGGTTGTTTTGTCTGTTTGTCTGCACATAATTGGAGAAATGAATTTTATACAAAGCATAGCTGTGAAAGTAAGAGTGAGCATATCATACCTTTGGGTTTTACCTGAAGACACTGAGAAGGGAAAAGTCAGTAGGCGGGCTTTCCTTTTTGTTATTTCATGTATCCATTTAAAAAGTATTCTGGGACTTCCCTGGTGGTCCAGTGGTTAAGACTCCATACTCCCAATGCAGGGGCTAGGTTTTATCCCTGGTCAGGGAGCTAGAGCCTGCATGGTGCAACTAAAACCCGACACAGACCCCATCCCCACCCCCCAAATATTCCACACGAAGTATTTAAAGTAAAAAAAAAAAAATTTCAGTTGATCTTAAAGATTCATTTAAAGCACAAGCTAATTAAAATTTGTAACTTAATTGGATAGGTAAATGATTGAAAAGAGCAGACTGAGTAGCAGTTGAGTTAATCTAGGTTATTTAGCATAACTCTATTCATTCCTGTATTTATTCATTCAGGCAGTATTTAAGTGCTTCCTCTGTGTGAGAAAGCAGTGAAATCTAGATGCTTTGAGAAATACAGATCTCCTTTTTCATAAACTTATACTCAAGCTTATAGTCTAGTATTCAGGTAACTTGTGCAGATATATTTTTCCAGTGTTATAACTGTAAATGATTTTAGATTTGCACTGTAATAGGGAAGGGGCTTTCCAGGTGGCGCTAGTGGTAAAGAACCCACCTGTCAGTGCAGGAGACATAGGAGATATAACCCAGGGTTCGATCCCTGGGTTAGGAAGATGCCCTGGAGGAAGGCAAAGCAATCCACTCCAATATTCTTGCCTGGAGAATCCATGGACAGAGGAGCCTGGAGGTCTGCAGTCCATAAGGTTGCTAAGAGTCAGATGCCACTGAAGTGACTTGGCACGCATGCACTCAGGGAAGATCTTATTCAAAATATCACTTTAAATATATGGGACTTTTAAAGACCTATTATTATTTTTAATTGATACCAGTTACTAGAGCTATTTAACTTTCAAGAATAATGCCTGTGATACCAGCTCTGTGACAGAGCTAGGTTTTTGATTATTTCTTTTGTTTTCGGTAGTTTTATTTCTTCAAATAGCTTGTTAACATGCATAAATGAGAAATCAGAAATTCAGATGACTGTTCCTCTGTTAAATATAGAGATATAAAGATATGCATTGATTGATTCAATTAACTTAGAAATCAAGCCAGGTTAAATCTTAGGATGATTTAATTAAATGGCGTTTTGGAGTCATTTACCTAAAAATATTGATTCAGATGCTCTTTTATAGGTATATTATCTTATATTATTGCTATTATTATTAAAGCTTTTACCTTTATGTATCTTGTGAGAATGTAACTCCAATGGTAAAGATTCATAATATAAGAGTAATTAATTTTGAAGTCTCTAGGAAATCTTGTGTACCTTTATTTATCATAAACTTAGGTAGATACCTTTTTGTTGTTGTTGTTGTTGTTCAGTCGCTAAGTCATGTCCGACTCTTTACGACCCATGGCCTATATAGCCCACCAGGTTCCTCTGTCCTTGGAATTCTCCAGGCAACAATTCTAGAGTGAGTTGCTGTTTCCTTCTCCATGGGATCTTCCCGACCCAGGGATTGAACCCTTGTCTCCTGCAGTGATTTGTGGATTCTTTACCACTGAGCCACCTGGAAAGCCCAGGGATACCTTTTAGATAACTTTAATATGATAAGTGTAGTGTTTTAAAATTTTTCTTCGTTATTATTTCTTTTTACATTTAAAGAAGAAATATCCTAATTTTGCATCTGTTTACTCAAGAATACTGAAATTAGTATTGTAACTTTAAAAAATTAGTAACTTAAAAATAAATGGGATAATAATCTATGATTTTCTTATTTTCTGATGATTGTTTCATTTGAAAAACAAATTTTTGGTTAGGCAAGAAAAAAAGTAATAATTCCTTTAATTGTTTTAAAATTAGACCATAGCTCAGTGGCGCAAGTCAGGATACCAGGACATGCCAGAATATGAAAATTTCCGCCACCTTCTGCAAGCCCCAGTGGACGATGCCCAGGAAATCCTTCACTCCAGGTTTCCAATGCCGAGGTACATTGACACGGAACACGGGGGCAGTCAGGTAATGCTCTTCATTTGTTTGCATGTGTGTTGCTGATTTTACAATGAGTTGTTCCTGTTTGCCTTCTGACATTAGTTTGAATAGACTGCTTCACCAGGCAAATGAAAAGGAAAGAGATGGGCAGATGGTTTCCAGAGGAAGGTATGCTTCCTTCTTGCCTTAGTTTTGAGAGCAGAGCAGTAAGATCATTGACTAGCTGACTACAGGTGGTGGTTTCTCCCATCTTCTTCCTCCAGCTCAGCTCTAGTAAAGAGCCAGGGTGGTGTTTTGGTGATATGCCAGCTTTAGTTGAGGAAGTAGATATGAACAACTTAGGAAATAATTTAGTGTACTTTTCTCAGATCTCTTTGTTTACTGACAAAGTCTATGAATATGAAGTTTATGGTAACATAATTTTTGTTTTCCTTATTCTATCATTTCACTTTTCTAGAAAATGTCATGTAATAGGAAAGCATTATGGCATTATAAAAAGGTGTGTAATTTTTAGAGTTATGAGGGTTAAATAACGTACATATAGCCTTTTTTGGCCTTACAGAAGACTCAATTAGGACCCCATAACATACACTCTTTTTTTTTTCTCTGTTTAAAAAAAAATTTTTTTTTGTTTATTATTTTTGGCCACACTGGGTCTTTGTTATAAAAAATTTGTTATAACAAATTTGTTATTTGTTATAAAAAAATAATAATTATTATTTTTTTTTACTTTACAATATTGTATTGTTTTTGCCATATATCAACATGCAACCGCCATGGGTGTACATGTGTTCCCCATCCTGAACCCCCCTCCCACCTCCCTCCCCATACCATCCCTCTGGGTCATCCCAGTGCACCAGCCTCAAGCTTCCTGTATCCTGCATCGAATCTGGACTGGCGATTTGTTTCTTATATGATATTATACATGTTTTAATGCCATTCTCCCAAATCATCCCCCCCTCCCTCTCCCACAGAGCCCAAAAGACTGTTCTATACATCTGTGTCTCTTTTGCTATCTCGCATACAGGGTTGTCGTTACCATCTTTCTAAATTCCATATATATGCATTAGTATACTGTATTGGTGTTTTTCTTTCTGGCTTACTTCACTCTGTATAATAGGCTCCAGTTTCATCCACCTCATTAGAACTGATTCAAATGTATTCTTTTTAATGGCTGAGTAATACTCCATTGTGTATATGTACCATAGCTTTCTTATCCATTCATCTGCTGATGGTCATCTAGGTTGCTTCCATGTCCTGGCTATTATAAACAGTGCTGCGATGAACATTGGGGTACACGTGTCTCTTTCAATTCTGGTGTCCTCGGTGTGTATGCCCAGCAGTGGGATTGCTGGATCATAAGGCAGTTCTATTTCCAGCTTTTTAAGGAATCTCCACACTGTTCTCCATAGTGGCTGTACTAGTTTGCATTCCCACCAACAGTGTAAGAGGGTTCCCTTTTCTCCACACCCTCTCCAGCATTTATTGCTTGTAGACTTTTGGATTGCAGCCATTCTGACTGGCAGGAAATGGTACCTCATAGTGGTTTTGATTTGCATTTCTCTGATAATGAGTGATATTGAGCATCTTTTCATGTGTTTGTTAGCCATCTATGGAAAGCTCAACTCTTGAATAACTTTTACTGCTGCTCTTAAATTCTTATTAGAGGTATATAAATTAATTATAGGTTATTGTAAGTTTTTTTCACTTGTTCCTAGAAAGTACAGACCTTGCTTTGTTTATTGATGTATCCCTAGTGCCTAGCACAGTATTACAAAGTAGGTAGTAGATATCAGTTAACTATTATTCAGAAATGATAGCAATTATTATTAGGGTTTTACTATATGTATAATAGAAGCTACTATACCCTATTGAGAATTTGCAAAGCTGATAACACTTTACATAACTTCTCTCATTTGATTCTCTAGCAGTCCAATTATTGTTTCCATTTTACGGGTAATAAAACTGAGACTTAGGTTACTTGTGGCCAAGGAAAACTGTAAATGGAAGAATTGGGATTTGAATCCAGATGTTCTATGCTGCTGCTGCTGCTGCTGCTAAGTCGCTTCAGTCGTGTCCAACTCTGTGCGACCCCATAGACAGCAGCCCACCAGGCTCCCCCGTCCCTGGGATTCTCCAGGCAATAACACTGGAGTGGGTTGCCATTTCCTTCTCCAGTGCATGAAAGTGAGAAGTGAAAGTGAAGTCGCTCAGTGGTGTCTGACTCTTAGCGAGCCTATGGACTGTAGCCTACCAGGCTCCTCCATCCATGGGATTTTCCAGGCAAGAGTACTGATTGGTTGCTATTGCCTTCTCTGAGGTGTTCTTTAGAAGTAGAAAAGATTTTGTATGGTACTAAATTTCAAATGATAGGACTGTCTTGTTCTTTTAATGTGAAATAATAATTTTTGAATTGTTCTCTCATTGATGTCTCACCGCATGTAGTGCTATATTCCTTTTCAATTCTGGTTATTATTTCATGATGATAAGGCATAGTGATAGATGGGCAAAATGTTGGGGAAATGCTCTCATGGAATAGCCTATAGTTTGAAAAAGTGAGAGTCATTGTTTGAAGTGAAAGAACATGTAGAGACTTTGAACCTTTGGAGACTTTGAACCTTTGCTGATGTTTCAGACCAGGTATTTGGTAAATGTCACACTAACTTTGTCATAATTGTTTCACACATACTCTTTATATGCCGAGTTTTGAATTCTGCAATTTGTATTTGTTACTGTAAATGTTATTGTGTATGTATGATTTGGAGAGGTTACACTTATTTGTACATATAGTGGTCTACATATTTCAAGATTTATCTCATTTTTTTAAAGTTTCATTTTAATAAAATTAATTTTATGAAAAGATATTAAATAGAATTGATTTTATATGGCATAATGTATTTGTTTAGCCTATTTTGACCAAATCTTATATTTGATGGATAATATTATTTCTTCTTTGCTTTTAAGGCTCGTTTCCTGCTTTCGAAAGTTAACCCCTCACAGACTCATAATAATATGTATGCCTGGGGACAGGTAAGTGTAAATAGCAGATCATGGAAATTATTTCTTTGTGTTTTTTATAGTTCGTTATTTTAGCGAAAGCTACATTTTTTGCCTTTGTTTTTGGTAATGGTTTCTGTTGGAAAAGTAATAAAAAAAAAAGGAGGTGAAAATAGAATTAACATTTGGTGGCACCACAGAAAATACAAAAGAAAATACAAAAAATATTTGATTATATCAAATATATAGAACCCTTTCATATTTCAAGCTTATCATGTTTCCCTTGAGACAAAAAGCAATAAAGTGTGTAGCAAATGAACTAGAAGGTGATGATTCAGACTTAATGCTAGGCTGTGAACCACAAAAGGCCACAGTACGCTCGGAGTGGTCAGGGATTGTGGTTGAACAAGAGAGGCTGGAGGCCTGGACATCATTATTAATATATTTTAATTTGGTAGAAATTCTACCTCTTGATACACTGCTGCTGCTGCTACACTATATCACCACTTATCAAGTGTCCAATCTGCAGGACTCTATATTGGTTACTTCAGGATCCCAGCTATCATCCCTGCCTTTGAAGAGCTTGTAGTCTCAGTTCAGTTCAGTTCAGTTCAGTCGCTCAGTCGTGTCCGACTCTTTGTGACCCCATGAATTGCAGCACGCCAGGCCTCCCTGTCCATCACCAACTCCCGGAGTTCACTCAGACTCACATCCATCGAGTCAGTGATGCCATCCAGCCATCTCATCCTCTGTCGTCCCCTTCTCCTCCTGCCCCCAATCCCTCCCAGCATCAGAGTCTTTTCCAATGACTCAACAGTATTAGAAATAAAACACATACCTAAGTCATTAAAAATACAAGGCAGATTAGGTTGTGTGCTTTTAGGAAAATTTAAAATGTTACGGGGGGATAGAGGAGAAGAAGGGGAAAGGGTCGCATGATGGCAGAATAGATATTTCCTTTAGAGTGCTTATGACTCCAATAAGTAGAAATTATGTGAGGAACGGAATTCTAGGTAGACGACAGTATGGACTAAGATAAAGAGTATATGACAGGATGAATAGTAGAACAATAAACTGGAAATGTTTAATTGTGAAGTCAATTATGGAGGCTCTTTAATACCAGGCTGAGGACTGAAGAGCTGGGTTTTTATTTGCTAAGTTATGGAATGTCATTGAAGGTTTTTGGCCAGAGGGCCAATTTTGACTCTTGGAGACTATAGTTGACTCTTAAGATTAGTTGGAAGCAGTCTATAAGTTGGAACTGTTTCTGCTGAAGTAATCCAATTGAGAGAGAAAGAAGATGAGATGGTGAAAAGGAATAGATGTGAGTTATATTTCGAGAGGAGACTCAGTGAGATTTGATTAGCAGTTGCAGGAAAGTAAAACTTACTCTGGGGCCAGACAGCTGTATGCAAAATCTGAATTCTGATCGGATTCTGGATTAGAGCAAACAGCTTATGAAGAACATAATTGGGATGATTTGTGAAATATATAGACTGTATGTCAGATACTAGTATAGTAATACATTTCTTAAGAGTAATAATGGTGTTGTGGTTATGTAGGTGATTGTCCTTGATCTTGGGAGATATATCCTAAAGTGTTTGGGGATAAAATATTGTGATGTCTTCAGCTTGCAAAAATGATTCAACAAGAAGAAAAAGAAAAGAAAAAATAGATACAAACATAAAATGCGGCAAAATGTTCATCATTGATTTTAAGTTTAGCGCTATGTTGGTATTCATTGTACTTTTTTTCTAAGGTTTGAATTTTTGAAAAATAGTTGAGGGAGAACAAGGGAATAAGGCGTTCTGAGCCTGGGTAACTGAGGAGAACGTGTGCCAGTAGGAATGAGCGTGAAAAGAAAACGTTTTAGACTTTGAGTTTGAGATACCATCTAGATGCCCAAATGAGCAGGCTGTTGAAAATTTGGGTTTGGTGGTCAGGGCAAGGATTAGACAAGTGATACTGAAAGCCATCACAGGGGATGGTTGTCCAAGGAGAGACTACAAAGGCAAAGGAAGGATGAGACAGAACCTTGAGGAAGTACAAGTGCTAGGAGTATTTTATACGTAATCAGAGAAGTGGAAGGAAAACGAGAAGAACACCATGTCCTAAGTGGTGAGGGGGAACTTTATAGAAGGAAGAAAAAGGGAGTAATAAATACTGAGATGTTGCAGATACTTGGTTTGAGGATTAGGCGGTTATTTGTGTCCTTGCTAAGCAGTTTTAATAGAGTCATTGTGTACAGGATAGATTGTTAAAGAATTAATGAGTGGTGAAGAAGTGGAGATCATTAAGTATAAATGATTCTTTTGCAAATTTAGCCTGAATGAAGAGTAGAAGGATGATTGTTATTAGAGTAAGGGCACAAAACTTATTTGTAGGCTAAGTGTAGGGAGCTAACGTTGGGGAGACCCAGAAGAAGAGTGTATGGGTGTTTAAGAGCCTCAGAAAGAGACAGTGTGATCACATTATGTGGAGTTTAAGCACTGGTAGGGAGGCAGGACATTTCTTTCTGCAAAAGCAAAGAGTGAGAAGAAGGGTGAAGACAGATTTTGAGGTGGAGAGAAAAACTCATTGAAGAAGCCTGTTTCTTTTCAATAATAGATTATTTGCTAGAGTGAGAAATGCTGGGGTTAAGGACTAGATAACAGAACAGGTTGCTGCTGCTGCTAAGTTGCTTTAGTCGTGTCCGACTCTGTGCGACCCCAGAGATGGCAGCCCACCAGGCTCCCCCGTCCCTGGGATTCTCCAGGCAAGAACACTGGAGTGGGTTGCCATTTCCTTCTCCAGTGCATGAAAGTGAAAAGTGAAAGTGAAGTCGCTCAGTCGTGTCTGACTCTTCGCGACCCCATGGACTGCAGCCTACCAGGCTCCTCCATCCATGGGATTTTCCAGGCAAGAGTACTGGAGTGGGGTGCCATTGCCTTCTCCAACAGAACAGGTTAAAAACAGCTATAAGGAATATAAGAAAGCAATAGAGGATGAATAAAAGACTTAGAGCAGTGTTGAGGGTCCATTTTATTTACTAACAGTTTCTTGAGCATGGTTCCATAATGTTCTTCAGCCATGCAGTTAGGCATTGCATCAAAGATGAAAGAACTGGGGCTAATTTAGAACTAGAGGTAAGAAAGATGGACACAGCAAAGAGAGGAGAATACTTGAGAGCATTGTTAAACAACTGACTATGGGGCCCAGGCTGATTAGAAGAGAAATAAAGCAATGATTGGAATTCAGGCCCTTTTCTTTGAATATAGTGAGTGAGTGAGTGAAAGTTGCTCAGTCGTGTCCAACTCTTTGCGACCCCATGGACTATACAATTCTCCAGGTCAGAATACTGAAGTGGGTAGCTTTTCCCTTTTCCAGGGGATCGTCCCAACCCAGGGATCGAACTCAGGTCTCCCCCATTGCAGGCAGATTCTTTTACCAGCTGAGCCACAAGGGAAGCCCAAGAATACTGGAGTGGGTAGCCTATCCCTTTTCCAGGGGAACTTCCCAACCCAGGAATCAAACCAGGGTCTCCTGCATTGCAGGCAGATTCTTTACCAGCTGAGCTATGAGGGAAGCCCTTTGAATATAGAGGTGCCTTAAAAGTTTGCCTTGAATTCTCTACATTTTAGAGAATTTTTTCTGGGTGATTGTATCCATTCTTGTGGCTTCAGCTTTCATTTGAGTCTAACTTGTAAGTCTCCATCTTTGCTTTGGCTTCACAGTGACCTGCAGACTGGAGTTTATAACCTCCAGGTGCAGAGCACTTGAGTTTCCTGTAGACATTTCATAAGCAGCATGCCCCAACTTGAGCTCTTTCATACCATCTTGTACTTACTGACTTGCAGGTTTTTTACAGAGGAGCCCACCATTCTCTCAGTTGCCAGGGCTTGGGACTTTAGTCATGTACATTTTCTCTCTTCTGCCCCTAATCATTGACTTATTTTCCCTGGCCATTCCCTCCTTTCCCCATCGCTAATCAAGGTTAGGCCCTTGTTACTCTTCACATAGACTGTTGGAATTACCTGCTGACACCGCTTCAGCCGTTTCCTCCCATTTTGGCACTGGTCAGAGTGGTATCCCTAAATCAGTTCTAAGTCAAAGCACTGCCTGGAAATCTTTAATAACCCCCTATTGAGTTACTCGGAGAAGGCAATGGCACCCCACTCCAGTACTCTTGCCTGGAAAATCCCATGGTTGGAGGAGCCTGGTGGGCTGCAGTCCATGGGGTCACTAAGAGTCAGACACGACTGAACGACTTCCCTTTCAGTTTTCACTTTCATGCATTGGAGAAGGAAATGGCAACCCACTCCAGTGTTCTTGCCTGGAGAACCCCAGGAACGGGGGAGCTTGGTGGGCTGCTGTCTATGGGGTCGCACAGAGTCGGACACGACTGAAGCGACTTAGCAGCAGTAGCAGCAGCATTGAGTTACTAAAAGCTCTGTATTGCTATTGAGGGTCCTTTGTAGTGTGCTCCACATAGCTTTGCCCACTTTTAGCTGCTATTTAGTCTTTTTAATCAAACTGGCCTTCCTACTGCACTCTGAGTGTACTGAGCATGTAACTTACATAGCAGCCATCCCTCAAGGCTCAGTTTTAAAAGTTTACTGACTCCATGAAACTTTTTCTGTGATTGTATGACTGGATATTATGGAATATCCCTGACCCTTCATTCCCCCTCTCTTTCCCCATCCATTTCTGATGGCACTTATTTTTCCTTTTAGAATATAAATTACTTGAGGGTAATAACTGTGTCACTTTCATTTTTGACTTTCCACAGTACCTTAAACATTAACACATATTGACTATAATACATCTGGACAGGAGAATAGAGATTAGAGTAGGGGAATCTGTGGAGATGCTTTAGGAGTTAAGAAGCTTTTGTGATATAGGTAGATAAATTGAGGCCATGGTCTAGAAGTCCTGAAAAGTGAGGAAGTTGTTTTTTTTTTTTTATAGCAAGGAAAGAACTTACTCCTGGAAATTGTTCAAAGGGTACATAGCACGTGTGAGAAAAATTTGTCTCCACATAATACATGTACATATAGATTTTCAATATCATCCCTCACCGTCTTCCACTTGGTAGGGAGTTGGGGGGGAGACAAAAAGCCAAGTATAATCCTGTGATGTGGAACTTTGGGCTACAGGATGTCCATGAGTTAGCCTTTCTTTTATACTTTAGTCGGTTGAGTATTGGTTTTGGTTCTGGATCCCACAAGTTAAGAGGAACTTATTTAAGAAAAGAAAACCACAAGAATATAGAAAATATAACACCGATAAATAGAGTTAATGAAAATAGTAAATAATGAATATGAGGGGGAAGTTAAAGGATACTTTAAAACAGTATTCATCAGGGGTCGTTTATCAATTGCACGTAGGGACTAGGTGAAGAAATGAGGGAAACTGGCTGCATAGAAGAGACCCTTTCAGTCTCAGTGTCAGAAACCAATGCCTGAGGGCGGGGTCTGTGGCAGACTAGGGCTTATGCAGAGGGTCCACAGATCTTTTTCCAGAGGGAGTAGTTGTTCCTCCCCTCCAGATGACCCTTGGTGTTCACGTAATTCAAGTAACAAAGTGTTGTGAGCTCACATTATGAAGTCCAAATAAAACATATCTCTTTGTGGCTGAATTTCTGCATTAAGAAAGCATGGTTTAGTTCTTGGAAATAATGACTTGTTCTTTGTTTTGGAGGATTTAAATTACAACATGGAGATGTAGATGGAAGGCTTATAAAGAACCTGTTGAACTGGCTTAAATGTTAGGGTTCTTGTTTATGCCTCTAATGTTCCTATTTCCAGGCAGTAATAATTAAGTTCCAGTTTAATTATTATAGGTCATATTATTTTAAGCTATGGGCAAATTGAGGTGGAAAACCATCATGGATGTATTTTTAAAGAGAAAAAGGGTACAGTTGAAAAATCAAGATCAATCAACTGGAAATTTTTGATAAGATTGAGTTGAGCATTAGTATTTATCATTTCAAATAAGATCACAGTATATAAATTAGAAGACCCGTATATATTTTGTCTGGTCTAGGAGAACTAGATCTGAGATTGGTGAATTGAGGTAGAAAGGCATCAATCCATGTGTTGTTCTGGGCTGGTAGTTGAAAATTCTGCAAGTTACTAAACTTTCCTATGCCTTCTTTTCCTTATCTATTATAGAGTTTAATGACACATACTTGATATGCCCAGTAATACTCAGTAAATATTAGTTATTAGTTTTCCTTGTTATCACTGGAGAAAACAGTCTCTCTCTAAAGATATTTAAGATAGGAAAGAAAACCAATAATAATATAACCTATAATAATTAAACTGAAACTTAATTATTACTGCCTGGAAATAGGAACATTAGAGGCATAAATAAAAGCCCTAACATTTTAAGCCAGACCCTGAAGGAGGGAGATCATTTCATTGGGTGAATATGATGGAGAAGGAAATCCCAGGCCAAGGAACAAACATGCGGTATCGTTTATCTTATTCACTCATTCATTTATCCATCCACCCATCCATGTATTCAACTTTGAAAGCATCGTCTTTGGAGATACTTAAATATGCTTTGTTGTTATTAAAGGAGTTCTTTTTATTCATTTGATAAAACCTTGTTTAAATATTTTCAATCATTCGGTTAAATTATATCCTTACACTATATGGTGGTTTTAATTACATTATCAGGTCTGTCTCTCCTTAGGTTATTTTATAAAGTTTTTTCCTCAAAGAGGAAGTTAAAAGCAGTTTGGATTTCTTCTCATTATTACATTTTAGAAAATATAATAATCTTTTCCAGAAATGCCATCTGGTTTAGGAAAATTGAAGAATTAGTCACAGTTATACCTTTGGGGCAAGCTGGCATTTGATCCTATCTTTTATGAATAGAATCTTATGAAAACAAAACAAACAACTCCTTTTAGATTGGTTTAAAACTATTTCAAAGATCTTTCAGTCCATGTTGAATTAGTTCATGTGTCTAAAAACAATGAAATTTTGGTCTGCTGTATTTAAATCAGTGTTTCTCAGTCTTTATATTTTGTTAAATTTGAAAGCATCCCTTTTTTGTAATGGTGTTTGAAACGTCAAAATTAAGTAAATGTGATAATTAGGAGTAAGAAAGAAACCAAGAGCCTAAGGTTTTTCTTGACATATGACTTTTATAAGAGAAATTATGTTAATATTTTTATAGATAATAATAAGCTGAATCTGCACTGTTTTAGTCATTATACTAAGATTTTCATAAACTCTTATTTATTAAAACACTCTTGTGAGGTGAGTACTGTTAATCTTATTTTTCAGAAGAGGAAATTGATGCTTACGTAGATTAAGTAACTTTCCTCAAGTCACATAAACTGTGACAAGGGTTTGGATTTGATCCTAGGTCATTCTAACTCCAGAATCTGAACTTTTAACCATTAAGCTAAATTGATGATTGAAATTTAGGGAGTTAACATGATACCCAAGCATTTTGCTAAAAATTATGAAATCTAATACCTTAGTTTTCTTTTTGTCAGAAATCAAGAATCCAGTATAAGTATTATCCATGGATAACCTGAAGGGGGCACCGCTGCAACACTGCTTCTGTGATGGTGCTGGAGGCCTCTGATGCTGTAGTGCTTCATATACTAAATGATATGAAACGTGGCCCTTTCTGCCCAATCCTGGGTGTATGTTAAAGAGAAAAAGGGTACAGTTGAAAAATTGAGATCAGTCAACTGGAAATTTTTGATAAGATTGAGTTGAGCATTTAGTATTTATCATTTCAAATAAGGTCACAGTATATAAATTAGAAAACCCATATATATTTTGTCTTTACTAGGAGAAATAGATCTGGGATTGGGTGAAGAATGTGTAAAGTGGAAAAAAAATCAGGTATAATTATAGGAAGAAAAAAAGGAGCTATTGGCTTATTACTAGTTTAAGTCACATTTTTGATACCTTACTTCCTATGTTAACTATGAATGTAGAATAAAATATAGAATAAAATATAATAAAACTATATATGTAGCTATAAAAGAATAGATTTTCTAAAATAGATACTAATGTTATAGGCCACCTGCGTGTGTCAGGTATTGTTCTATTTGCTTTACACAATTTAACTCATTTAATCAATATGACAGCCATGTGCAATAGGTTCTGTTCTTATCTGTATTTTACAAATGAGGAAACTAAGACTCAAAGAGCTTAAGTCACTTCTTCAAAGTCATACAGGCAGTAAGCAGCAGAGTCAGGATTTGAGCTCAGTCTGCCTGGCTCCAGTCTCTAAGCTCTTAATTCCAGTGCTGTTGTCTCCCTTCATTATGTAGTTTTTCAAGTTCTTATGAATTCACCTATGAAAACACATAATAAAATTGATTTTCCTTTTCAGGAGAGGTTATGGCATGTCTGTGGCTATGCCAGATCAGAACCACAAGAGCTGGAAATTCTTATCTCATGTTTGCCACTAATTTGCAGATATCCTCTGAAAATTACTGAATTTCCTTATTTTAGACTTTTATATATACCTGTAAATAAGAAATTGGATATCAGGTGAAGAATTTAAAAATCCAGATATAAAATACTCCAGGAAACTTTCTTGCTACAATAAAATTTCATTCTTGGTGGATTGGATTATTAAAATCATTTCATCAACACAGTTTTTATTAAAATAGAAGTCAGGAATTTTCCCTAACTTTAGAACCCACAAGAATCAATGAAAATGACTTGAATGAAAATATATGTGTGTTTTATTTAAAACATGATATAAATTCTCTTCCTTCCAGCTGGCAGTTCTGCCAAAATATATGTAATTGAAATTTTATTTTAGTAAACAGGCAGCAATGAAGGAGGCTTACTTCTTAGTAGAGATAAAAGCACCAATACATTCAAGACAAATGAACACTTTAGTACTTTAAAGACTAAATTGGATATGGAGCTATTTTAATGCCAATTGATGAATTGCAGTACAAATCTGACTCTGACCACTTGGGGTTAGTGCAGACCCCGAAAGTCAAAGGACATGGTCCACAAACAAGACCTACCCTATTCAGATACCAGCCGAAAGTCGAATCCCAGGTTACCCACATTTCCGACCAGCTGGCTACAAATTCATGTTTGGGGGTGGTGAGAAAGGGAGAGTGGTCGGATGGGAGATGGGTGGGTGGGGTAGATAAGAGGATGGGTTCCCACAACCCCCTATCAGATTTGGAAATTCCCTAGAACAACTCACAGAACTCAGGAAAGCACTATATTTATGATTACAGTTTTATTATAAAACTGATAATTCCTTTTCCCATGGAATCGGGGTTTGTCACCCTCCCAGCTGATGTATTGATGTATTTATTCCTCAAATAGGAATCTCCACTTGGCTCTGGTATCCAGTGGGGTTTTTTTTTTTTTTTTTTTGCCTTTGCCTTTGTTTTGTATGATTGATTGAAAATCTAGCCCCCCCCACCCCCCACACCATCCCTTCCTCCCTGGAGGTCAGGCTCTCTTAAAGCCCAGCCATCTAATTACATGGTTGATCTTTCTGGTGACTGGTCCCTATCCTGAGTCATCTCATCTCACAGCATAAACTCTAGTGTGATCTGAAGGGCTCATGAATAACAGATGCTGCTGTCGGGTAATTCCAAGGATGTAGTCTCCCCCCTCAGGAATCTGGGACAAAGACCAGTCGGATTCTTTATTATACAAGAACATAGACATTATTCTGCTTAAAATGATTTCCTTGTCTATTTTTTTTTTTACACATTTGCTTATACATTTTAAGGTATCATCCTTTGTTTTTGATTATAGCAAATATCTTTGTTTTCTTCTAGGAGTCTGGAGCGCCGATTCTCACAGATGATGTTAGTTTGCAAGTGTTTATGGATCACTTGAAAAAACTTGCTGTGTCAAGTGCTGCTTGATGTGCTGAACTTAATAAGATTGAGAAGATGAAATAGTATTTGTTTCTTTTTTTCTCTTCTTTTCAGTTAATCTGTGGAAATCAAGAGAGATCTCTGTAGACTCTTTGTATTAGTATGGTTTGAGACAGCATTTGGAAAAATGTTCATGTTTGTAGATTAAGCTAGAGTATAAGAGCAATACGAACAAATTTGTTTTCCTTGCCACAGTATTATAACTGGTTTTAGAAATTTGAAGTCTTTATAACTTCAGTTCAGTTCAGTCGCTCAGTCGTGTCCGACTCTTTGCGACCCCATGAATCGCAGCACGCCAGGCCTCCCTGTCCATCACCAACTCCCGGAGTTCACTCAAACTCATGTCCCATCTAGCTCGTGATGCTTTATAACTTAATTATGTTAAAAGTAAAAACAGCGTCTGCCTTGCACTGCAGGGATATAGCTCATTTGTATGTTGCAGACAAATTCAAAGTGGCACTGAATGTTCCTGACTTTTTGAAAACTTGTTTCTTAATTTTAACCAGAAAGTAAACAAAATCATCAACAGTAATGATAAATGTGAACATTTTTGCCTATTCATTGAATATTTTTCCATGATATTCAGCACTTATGTATACGCTTCTTCTGTACTTACTCTGTTAAGGCAGATATATTTTTATGATGACTTGTTTAGGAATTATTTGACTTTATATATGGTAATTTTCATGAAGATAATTTAATGTTTTTGGTCATTTGAAAAAAATAGTTTAGAGATGAAAGTTTTTTTGGATGACAGTTCCATAATTGATAACATGTGAAATTCCCACAAAGGACCCAACTATGTGATTAAACATATTTTTTTTAATAAAGGGAAATAGAAAAGAAATAGTTTCGTCACAGTACATTTTAGAAAGGCTTTGCAGTAAAAAGACTATTGTAACTTCTAAACCAAATTTAATATTCACTGCATGCTTTTGTTATTTCCTTTTGTTTATCTGAGGTAAGTTTTATATTATATCCTTCAGTATTTTAAACTCTTGGGAGTTTACACGCTACTTTCTGTTTTTGCTTCCATTTCGTGAACAGTTGTAGTTCTTATTGAAACAGTATTATCTAATATTTTGTTGAATTTTATCATGTGATGATGCTCAGTTCTCTTGATTTATTCATTAGTATCATTCACTTTTACCTTTTAAAGTTTACTTGTAGCACATGTTTACATTGCTAAAGCCAGATATGTTTGACAATGAAATTTACATCAAGTACTGCAATAAAAGGTGGTGCTACCATATGGGCTTAGCAGGACTGCGAGGATTGTATTTGCATGAACACAATCATTTGATGGTAAAACAGATACTTTAAATGAATTGTTTATATGTTTTATTTGATTAGAGTAAATAAATTGCTCTGTTCCATTTTATTTGAACTATGATAGGTCTAAATACCAATAAAATATACATTTGCTCTGTTTTCCCGCTTATTTTGAAATCTAGTAAGCCTGAAAAGCCTAGTGTAAAAGTAGAGCATTTATAAAAACTGATATTGATGGATTAAAAAGTCACTTATTTAAAAAAAAAAACAGCTTTATTGAGTTTTAATTCAAGATAAATTCCTTTTAAATCTGATAAAAATCCTCCAAAATTTTTCTTTTGCAAAAATGAGAACAGATACCTCAATGCTGGTGAACATTGACATTATTTGATCCATTGATTTAGAACAAAGGTCCTTTTATGGTGAAGATGATCAAGGCATTTGAACATTGCTCTTTTAATTTCTTTGATCATTTAAGGCCAATATCTTTTTGTTGCTTTCCTGGCATTCTTCAAATCTGATTATTCAATGTAAATGCATAGCTTACATTTTTGTCATTGCATAGCTGATGGTCTTCTCTACAGCTGCTGTGTGCTGCTCTTCACAATTTAAAAATGGAGGAGCAATTTAAAAAATGTTTTACTGTACACTGTTTAGTTCTGTTTAGACTGCAACTATTTTAATTTCTGATCAACCTCATCTAAAACTTTGCACCAAGAAAAATTTCTAAATTGTGCCATTAATGTCATGTTTTATTTTCTTGGTCAGTCCTTTAGTTTTAAAACAGTTCAAAAAGAAAGTTTTAATTGTAAAGATATTAAAACTCATTAAAGGTTTCCACATGTACACTAAAATTTGCACTTACAAAAAAGATTACACCTCAAAGTTCACACTGTTTTCACTGTTTTAAAATTTAACCACAAACAAAAACTCTGGGTGGCCATATAAAGACTGAGTGAATTGTTTCTTCATCTTTGTAATTACCACTGTTTATTGAACCTACTGTTTAAACACTAGGATACTTTGACCAATGGATATTGAAGACCAAAAAAAAAAAATCTCTTCAAGGGAGGCGAAATGATTCAAAAACTGTTAGTAATTTAACCTTCCAAAGGCAAGAGTGTCTGTATGTTGGGACTGGATTGTATGGGATTTCTCTGAATTAAGTTCTGAGTATGGGACAAATACAATGTTTATGAAAGGATAGGTAGTTCAGTTCAGTTCAGTTCAGTTCAGTCGCTCAGTCGTGTCTGACTCTTTGCGTCTGACTCTTTGCAACCCCATGAATTGCAGCACGCCAGGCCTCCCTGTCTATCACCAACTCCCGAAATTTACTCAAACTCACATCCATCGAGTCGGTGATGCCATCCAGCCATCTCATCCTCTGTCATCCCCTTCTCCTCCTGCCCCAAATCCCTCCCAGCATCAGTGTCTTTTCCAATGAGTCAGCTCTTCGCTTGAGATGGCCAAAGTATTGGAGTTTCAGCTTTAGCATTAGTCCTTCCAATGAACACCCAGGACTGATCTCCTTTAGAATGGACTGGTTGGATTTCCTTGCAGTCCAAGGGACTCTCAGGAGTCTTCTCCAACACCACAGTTCAAAAGCATCAATTCTTTGGGGCTCAGCTTTCTTCACAGTTCAACTCTCACATCCATACATGACCACTGGAAAAACCATAGCCTTGACTAGACGGACCTTTGTTGGCAAAGTAATGTCTCTGCTTTTTTAATATGCTATCTAGGTTGGTCGTAACTTTCCTTCCAAGGAGTCTTTTAATTTCATGGCTGCAATCACCATCTGCAGGGATTTTGGAGCCCCCCAAAAATAAAGTCAGCCACTGTTTCTCCATGTATTTGCCATAAAGTGATGAGACCAGATGCCATGATCTTAGTTTTCTGAATGTTGAGCTTTAAGCCAACTTTTTCACTCTCCTCTTTCACTTTCATCAAGAGGCTTTTTAGTTCCTCTTCACTGTCTCAATGTAATAATCAGAAAATTACACACATATTATAACTCAGAGGTAGCCATAGCAATTGTATAGACTGTAGACCAATAAAAATTGTTTCAAGCTGGAGTATTTTATCACTGATATTATTTGGAATTGCTGGCATATGGCAATAAAACTCAAACCAAGTGCTCTGACTTTGTTACACTGCTGTCCTTGGAAACAAGGTTATTTTCTCATGAGTTATATAAGAAATTTCAATGAAAATTATAAAATATTTAGAATTGAACAATAAAAGTACTCTTTCAAAACTTGTGGTATGGAAAAAAAGATTATTAGAGGGATATATTGTTTTAAAGGCAACTGGAGAAAAAAGATTGAAAATAAATGAACTTTGTATTCAACTCAATGAAAATGAACAACAAATACATCTAAGGAAAGAAGGAGAAAGGAAATAAAGGTAAAATAAGAATTTTAATGAGATAGAAAATAAATGGAGGCGATGCTTCATAAAACCAAAAAGATAATAAGCGTTGAAAGTCTTAAATGCATTTCAAAAGCAAAGAAGGAAATTGATTATCGGCTCATCTTCTGAATAGTTTTTTAATGGAAATCTTAAATTAACAATTATTCAAATTTTTTGGTCCAGGCCAATTAAAAAGCATAATTGTTTAGTTGTATAATTACCAAGGCATCTAAAATTTATTCTCTAATGAATTTCAGGGAAAACTTGATGTTAAAATCATATACTTAACTCCTTATGAACATAGAAGTACTTATGAAGTTGAGAAATTATAGTTAAAGGAGTCCATTGAGATCATTAAATCCTATTTCCTTACCCAGTTCAAGAATTCCCTCACAATATCCCTGATGGTTGATTGACCTCTGTAGATCACTTGCAGTGACAGTTAAGACAGGAGAGCGTAGATTGCTGAACCCTACAAGTGACTTACACTTTTAAAGAAAAGATAGTGAACTGGGAAGGATTAATATGTGACATACTAAAAAGAAGCCTTGACCAGAATTTGATGGCGAACATTTAAATCTGTTTTACACAACACATTCTGAGGACTATAACCATTGACCTACAAAGCCATCTGGCCCTCTGATATTGTCATTAAATGAGAGTGGGGCAGCCCGTAATGCAGGAAGTCTGTGCTACTTCAGAAATACACTTTCCAAGCAGGACATCATGTATCTACTTCCCAGCAGAGCCCTGTAATCAGAGTACACTTCTAGGTAGAGAGAAGGGCATGAAAAGCCAGGGGGTGCGAATCTGTTTCCTAGGGAAAATGTGGCCTGAGCTGCTGCTGGGAAGAATTCTATTTTCTGATCTGTGTCAGGATCTTGCTCAGCTGCCTTAACAGGGTGAAGCAGCCACAGAAGGATGCTATATGTACATTTAAACTTGTCTGAGGACTGCACTGTTTGTTTTAGCAAAACAGGGAAATCCATAAAACCAACAATTTCTGGAAGGGTTAGACATTTTTCTAAGGATAACAAATGTGTAGATTACTTAGGAGTTACAGTAAAGACATCATTTGAAGTGATAAGCGTTCTGATTGAAGAACCTCTAATGAGTGAGGATCACATTTCACTGGATTTTACTGGTTTAGGGCTGATAGTTCTGCCGTGAAGGCAATTTAAAAATAATCTGCAGAAAATTAATCTTCATAAAATCCTTGTGAGATGTTGACAGGTCAAGTTATTTGCGTGTTTGAAAACATCTGGGAAGAAAAACTCAATGGAGATGAGAGAATCATAGCACAGTGCTTCTCAAGCTTGACTAGGCATAGGAATCACCTGGTGATGATAAAATGCAGACTTTGACTAAGTGCTAACAAGGTAAGTGAGGAGTACAGAGTCAGACACAGTCCTCCTCTGCTGAGCCCAGGTTATTCCATCCTGTCTGATCTCTTGAAATGTATCATTCTAAAATTCTATTTTTAATGAGATCATTAAGCCAACTGATTTATCAAATATCCCTTTTCAGCAAGTAAGTATTTCTATTACAAAGGTTATTAAGTTACTGAAATATTAATGGGAGTACAGTATCATGTACCTGAAGAGAATGTGTTCATTGAATCTTGGGTTTTGGTAATACCCGGAATCAGCTTCTATATTTGGATAAAGATGTTGAGAAAATAAGATTCTGAGTAATAGACTTAGGAATAGCTTTAATTACTTTAGGGAAGATGCATCCCATTTTTTAGGACTGTGCAAGTGAAGGCATGTTATGAAATGTTCTTCACTAGGTATATTTCAACATTCAGAAAACTAAGATCATGGCATCTGGTCCCATCACTTCTTGGGAAATAGATGGGGAAACAGTGGCAGACTTTATTTTGGGGGGCTCCAAAATCACTGCAGATGGTGATTGCAGCCACGAAATTAAAAGCCACTTACTCCTTGGAAGGAAAGTTATGACCAACCTAGATAGCATATTCAAAAGCAGGGACATTACTTTGCCAACAAAGGTCCGTCTAGTCAAGGCTATGGTTTTCCAGTAGTCATGTATGGATGTGAGAGTTGAACTGTGAAGAAAGCTGAGCCCCAAAGAATTGATGCTTTTGAACTGTGGTGTTGGAGAAGACTCCTGAGAGTCCCTTGGACTGCAAGGAAATCCAACCAGTCCATTCTAAAGGAGATCAGTCCTGGGTGTTCTTTGGAAGGAATGATGCTAAAGCTGAAACTCCAGTACTTTGGCCACCTCATGCGAAGAGTTGACTCATTGGAAAAGACTCTGATGCTGGGAGAGATTGGGGGCAGGAGGAGAAGGGGATGACAGAGGATGAGATGGCTGGATGGCATCACTGACTCAAAGGACGTGAGTCTCAGTGAACTCCGGGAGTTGGTGATGGACAGGGAGGCCTGGCGTGCTGCGATTCATGGGGTCGCAAAGAGTCAGACATAACTGAACTGCACTGAACTGAGGTATATTTATTAGTTGCTTAGACAACCATTATGGGTTAGATAGACATGGATATCCAGTGGCTCAGATGATAACCTGCCTGCAATGTGGGAGACCTGGGTTCAATTTCTGGGTCAGGAAGATACCCTGGAGAAGGGAATGGCAACCCACACCAGTATTCTTGCCTGGGAAATCCCATGGACAGACAACCTGGCAGGCTATAGTCTGTGGGGTCACAAAGAGTCAGACATGACTGAGCAGTTAACACACTAGACAACCATTATGGGTTAGACAGATGTGGATATTCATGGAATTAGAAAAATAAACTCAACAGTCTGAGCAGTCTTTACACCAACAGACTACGGTTCTGTGTATATTACATCATCTCCTTTTTAAAAATTTTATTTCTTTGAATTTATTTTCAACTAGAGGATTACTGCTTTATAATATTGTGTTAGTTTCTACCGTATATCCACACGAATCAGCCATAGGTATACTGATGTCCCCTCCCCCTCGAACTTTCCTCCCACCTCCCACTCTGTCATCTTCTTATATATTTATTTACAGTAGCATTTTCAATTACGTTCACTTATTGAGTATCATACAGCTTTTGATGTGGCTTGTTGTAAATGACTCTAATGATTAGTTTCCATTTGGAGTCTAAAGTCCAGCATGGTTTCAGGGAGCTCATGCTTTGTTATTACAGGTTCTCTGGCAAGAACATTCACGGCGCCCCTTGTGCTTACTCAGCCTCTATGGGAGACAGCTACATCTGCTTCTCCATCTGCACCTTTCAGTTTTAAGTCCATATGTCCATATCATTAGCTGTCCAGCTGTCTGATGAAGGAAATTAACTGGATTCAAACAAATCCCCACCTTTCTGCAAGACCTTCCACAAAACAATAGTTACGTGGAACACTGCAAGGATTTCTTATGATTAAATAGATCATGAAACTGTGATGGCTGAAAAGAGATATGTTAAAACATGACCAGAGTTTACTTTTTTTTATTAAGAATATAATCACAAAATATGTTTAATAATGAAGTAGCCATGCTACATGTTATATATGGCTCTGCACCTGTCATAGATAAAACCTACTCATAAATAAAATCTAAGGTTGCCACTACAGGGTAAGAAAACCAAATCCTTGACATGGCATTCTAGACATATCAATACGCCTGTAACACTCAACAAGTCCTCTGCTTGCAGCCCCTCTGCCGAGAAAAGCAGTCAGTCCCAGCTTCTTCCTTAAACAAAGGCGTGGGATCATTTAAAGGCATCTCTAAGGTGCAGACTGGCTACTAACCTATAAAGTGATTTGGCATGAAAAAGTTTTCCCAGTAAGGATCAGTTCAGTTCAGTTGCTAGGTCATGTCCAACCCTTTGCGACCCCATGGACTGCAGCATGCCAGGCTTCCCTGTCCATCACCAACTCCTGGAGCTTGCTCAAACTCATGCCCATCGAGTCGGTGATGCCATCCAACCATTTCATCCTCTGTCATCCCATTCTCCTCCTGCCTTCGATCTTTCCCAGCATCAGGGTCTTTTCCAATGAGTCAGTTCTTCACATCAGGTGGCCAAAGTATTGGAGTTTCAGCTTAAGCATCAGTTCTTCCAATGAATATTCAGGACTGATTTCCTTTACGATGGACTGGTTGGATCTCCTTGCAGTCCAAGGGACACTCAAGAGTCTTCTCCAACCCCACAGTTTAAAAGCATCAATTCTTTGGTGCTCAGCTATCTTTATAGTCCAACTCTCACATCCATACATGACTACTGGGAAAACCATAGCTTTGACTAGACGGACCTTTGTTGACAAAGTAATGTCTCTGCTTTTTAATATGCTGTCTAGGTTGGTTATAGCTTTTCTTCCAAGGAGCAAGCATAAGGATATCCCAGTACAGATACTGGCAATTAATTAGACTATGTATACTTCCTTTCCTCTAAAATTTGAATAGGAAAACTCAGAGAGCAGCAGCTGTTCTATAACGAGAGGAAAAATGATAGAGAAGAAACAAAGAGTGGAAGAGGCATGTTGATTGTAGAGCCAGAGGGTGAAGGTTCATGAGCCGTGGCTGGGTAGGGTTCCTAGATGCCCTTGAATCTTGAAGCGTGGCTATTTATGGAATCCTTTCACCCTTACACCCAAATGTTTCATCGTCGTTGCTGTTCAGTCGCTCAGTTGTGTCTAACTCTTTGGAACCCTGTGGACTGTAGCACACCAGGCTCCATGGGGTTCTCCAGGCAAGAATACTGAAATGGGTTGTCTATTCCTTCTCCAGGGGATCTTACCAACCCAGGAATTGAACCTGTCTCCTGCGTTGCAGGCAGATTCTTGAACCAGTTGCAAATGTGCCCTTACATCAAATCCCCAATATTGAAAAAGAGTTAAACTTGTTGGTGAAACAATGGTCACAGTGACAATGATGATACTACCTTTTCACCTGCCTGTTGGAAAGAAAAGGGATTCAGCATTGAGAACACTAATCGGACAGTGAGATATGTGGCACATTTGAGTCCCAGAAGATGCCTTATCTGCTCACTTTGAACAGATAAGGTTCACCTGGTTTGGGTGTCTTTCTAACACTGTCCAAGAGGATTCCTAACAAAGAATCTTAATATCGATGAGTAATGGGAATTACACATGACTCACTCCACTTTTCACTTTCGTGCATTGGAGAAGGAAAGGGCAACCCACTCCAGTGTTCTTGCCTGGAGAAACCCAGGGACCGTGGAGCCTGGTGGGCTGCCGTCTATGGGGTCACACAGAGTTGGACACGACTGAAGTGACTTAGCAGCAGCAGCACTCCACGTCTTTATAATTAGTGCATTGAAAGAGCAGGGATCGTGAATCATAATTTTGAGAGCTACTATATTTTTATCTCTGTCCCTTTAAACTTGTTCAGTGTGTGTAATTTTCCGTCCATCAACCACTTGAGGAAGACCCTAGCAGGTTGATAATTTGGGCATCATTTCTACCTAATAGATCTCTCTTAAGTCATAGACATAGTTCCACTTAACAATAGTCATATTCTTGCTAGGTGGAAAGCATTCATCATTTCATTCACAGTTCTGCATGTGGTCTCTATTATGGCTCACATATTCTGCTATCTATGTTATCTTAGTCCAAGTTACTTGTTTCACATTTATCCACAAGAAGAGTATAAACTATACATACACAGAGAATTCCATTGTCAGCCTCTGGTTCTTCTCTCAGTGAAGCTTCCTAATCAGCATGTCTTGGGAATAGTTCTAGTCTCCATATACTCTTTTCCCAGGACCTGGAGATTGCCTCCTGGGTCTGACCTGTTCACCTCTTCCTCCACAGTGTTTGCTCTGTGAAACACAATTCTCACTTTAGGACCTTTATTCCAAGTCACAGGATTTGCTTATAAGCAGCTCAAAGTAAACCCGAAGAGACAAATCTTTATCAATGAATTCTAGTGGAAGGCTACATTTGCCTCTCAAATGCTGCTGCTGCTGCTGCTGCTAAGTCACTTTAGTTGTGTCCGACCCTGTGCGACCCCATAGATGGCAGCCCACCAGGCTCCCCCGTCCCTGGGATTCTCCAGGCAAGAACACTAGAGTGGGTTGCCATTTCCTTCTCCAATGCAAGAAAGTGAAAAGTGAAAGTGAAGTTGCTCAGTTGTGTCCGACTCTTCACGACCCCATGGACTGCAGCCCACCAGGCTCCTCTATCCATGGGATTTTCCAGGCAAGAGTACTGGAGTGGGGTGCCATCACCTTCTCCGTCTCAAATGCTAGACAAGGCCATCTGTCTGCTTTTCCTGTTAAGGTGGTGACCTGATGTGCGGCTTTGTGCAGAATGTTGGTGGTTATGTTCTCCTCTGCCCACTGGGTCTGCTCTGCTGGTGGGGCTTCTCTGTGGGCTGTAAGCATGGGAAGGGTGTTTCAGTGACAAGAGTCCCACCCTGGTGGGAGTCCATGCTGAAATTGGATGCTCCTTTGCACAAGTCTGTGACACCTTGTGTAACACCTAAGTGTTTCTCAGTCAGATCAGATCAGATCAGTTGCTCAGTCATGTCCAACTCTTTGCGACCCCATGAATCGCAGCACGCCAGGCCTCCCTGTCCATCACCAACTCCCGGAGTTCACTGAGACTCACGTCCATCGAGTCAGTGATGCCATCCAGCCATCTCATCCTCTGTCGTCCTCTTCTCCTCCTGCCCCCAATCCCTCCCAGCTTCACAGTCTTTTCCAATGAGTCAACTCTTCACATGAGGTGGCCAAAGTACTGGAGTTTCAGCTTTAGCATCATTCCTTCCAAAGAAATCCCAGGGCTGATCTCCTTCAGAATGGACTGGTTGGATCTCCTTGCAGTCCAAGGGACTCTCAAGAGTCTTCTCCAACACCAGAATTCAAAAGCATCAATTCTTTGGGGCTCAGCCTTCTTCACAGTCCAACTCTCACATCCATACATGACCACAGGAAAAACCATAGCCTTGACTAGACGAACCTTTGTTGGCAAAGTAATGTCTCTGCTTTTGAATATGCTAGCTAGGTTGGTCATAACTTTCCTTCCAAGGAGTAAGCGTCTTTTAATTTCATGGCTGCAGTCACCATCTGTAGTGATTTTGGAGCCCAGAAAAATAAAGTAATTGTCACTAAAAAATATCTCAGAGATATAATCATTCACTCACTTTATATGCAATACTATGTAGGTTACATAAGTGCTGTAGACTAGAGATGAAAATTATTTATAAAGCAGTGCCTTGTGCTAAAAATATCAGTTGCTGATGATTCTAGAAAGTTAGAAAAAGAACTAACCTACCAGTCAGATATATGCAAGTAAGGAGACATGAAGTATTTTATCGTTTAACCTTCCCATAAAGAAAATTATAATTTCATTTCAAATAATCAATGAAAAATTTCTGTGTGTTAGATGATTCATACATTAGAATGTATCTGTCCTTTATTTCTGACTTTTGGACTTAAATGAGATTAATACTACAATATTTCCTGCCACGTCTTCTTTACTATTAGATTTTAGGACTGAAAAACAAATTTGTCAAGAGACAAAAATTATTCTGTGCTTTTTTTTCTGTTAAGGGCTGTGTCATTACATTTCTCTGTATTATTTTCACTTTCACTTTCTACTTATTTGTAGAAATTGCTGAACTAGTTGTTGAATTGTGTGAAAATTTTAATTCACTGTGGGTTTTTTTACGTTAATATTATTAGGCCTTCAATAAACAAAAGAGAAAATGACTAAGGGAAGAAAATAATGACATAATAAAAATAACAAGGAAAGCATTTCAGAGAAATGTTAGAAAATGTTGAAGAAATTTCAGTCAAGAGGTGAAAATAGCTTGAAGGCACTAACACTTTTTAACCACACGGGGGCAGCAGCTACCACATAACTGGAAACAAATTTTTTTTTTTTTTTTTTTAGTATTTCTCCTCCACTTTAAATTCTGGACATTTCTAATTATTTTTTGTGATTTTAAAAAATATCAATGCCCATGCCTTAGTGTGTGATTTTTGACAGCTAATCCCTACTCCTGTCTAAAATAATTGGACCCCCAAAGTAAAAAAATAGTTTGTTGCAAGTGTACAGAATTGGAAAGTCTGAGTTAATCTCCACATCACGCATGGAAAACTTTAAAAAACCGAGTTCCCAGAAGAAAATTACAAATACATAAAATTTAAAATTTTCTGTAAATCAATTCTTTTAAAAGTAGCAATTGTGAAAAAAAAAAAAAAAGTAGCAATTGTGGACTCTGCAGCACAATTAAGAGACTGGGAGGGGATTCCAAGGTCACACATAACCCTAAAATCTCCAGATTGACCACGTTTTTGACCTATAATTTCTTGCAGAATATTTAATATTTTAGTCATGTTTCATTTGGTTATCATCTAAATATAGATTTAAAGTATGATGTTCGTTTTTTAAGCAAAAGCACAATAACCATAACCAGGAGAATTTGTGTAAGAAAGTTATATTTAGTAGAAGATCCGAAAATGTCAAAAATTCTATGACTCTTATGTTTCCATGCTCAAGTGAATTGCTTATCATATGAGTGGAGATCTTCCTTGGGGATAAACAGCTTTGGTAAATTAGATATAGTGGGTGTTTCAGCTATTTTTAAACATCAAGGTTTGAGCATTTGCTATTTCCAGCAGGAGTAATCCAACAGAGTTTAGATTAACAGGTGCTTTCTCTTTTATTTTTCTTTTGTATAATCAATGTTTGTCTATCTAGCAAACAGGGGGAAACGGGTAGTGTATCTCTTTTAAGAAGAAGAATCCATGGGTGTTGATATTAAGCACACACACAGGGGACAGAGGGTGCCGAGTGAGGTGTTTAGAAGCATGACTGCATGGGTTTGAGTCCCAGCTTTGCCACTCCCCAGCTGAATCACTTTGGGCACGTTAATCACTCTGAACCTGCTTCTCAGGTGTAAGATGGGGAAAATCACAGTACCTACTCATAGGGTTGTGTGAGCATTAAGTGATTAAGTGCCTGTAGTATGCTTAGAGCAGTGCCTGGCGCTTATTAAATGCCCTGTGTTGGTTGCCATCCTTGTCACGGAGGCTTTACTCCTCTCTGACTCTTCATTGTCTGTTGGGCACCCCACTTTATTATCTGCCTTTTACAGATAAAGTAACTAAGACTTAAAGGCCTTATAAAAGTGTGCATGGCTGTTAAGTGGTAAAGCACATGGATTATATTATACTGATTGTACACAAATACACCAGGAACTGCAACTGAATAACAAACTTAATAGTAATTAATAACGAATGGAGCACTCACTTTGTGCCAGGCACTGTTTCACGTGCTAAGGATAACCTCTGAGACAGGCACCATTATTATTTTCATTTTGTCAGTGAGGAGATGGAGGCACAGAATGATCAAGTGACTCACGCAAGATGACATAGCTACTTAGTGATAGACTTGAGTAAGTCCAGGTTATTTGCCCCAGAATCCACGACTTATTTTTGCTGTTTTCCATGGGGGTGATTAAAAGTTCCTATGGAGCTTCTATGGAGTCCTGAGGTAAGGGAAGGGTATGGGAGGAGCTCATTGAAAGGATGTGACTACCAGTTGTATGGAGAACTGGACCAATACAATTAATGCTCCTCACCCCTGCCCCTGTTCTTGGAATGATGCTCTGCCCACTGTTCCCACACTAGAGGCTCTTTCAAAGACACAGCCTTAAAAGAATAGGTGTTGATGAGACCATCTGAACTGAAAAAGTGACAGAACCTAATTAAAGCCTCTGTATAAGCTTTTAAGGTTCTGGTGGGTGAGTGATGAGATCAGCTCATCTAGCGGGCACCCAAGACAAGTCTTGCATGCAAAATTTTCTTGTTTATTAAAACCGTCACCCACCAATCTGGAGTGGTCTACCCCTTTCCTCAATTCTTCCTTGCTCTCAGTGTATGGGGCCAGTTGAACCAACAAAGTGTCATTTGATCATCACCGGCTCAGCTGGAAGGCCATTCCATCTGGTGTTTGGCCATCAGCCTTCCCCTCGCTGCCTGTGGCCCCTGAATCTTGAGGACTGTCTCTCTTGATGATGCTTCAGGAGAGCCCAGCCGGGAGCCCCTGCTGACCAGCTCCCATGCCTGCTCGCAGGAGTCCTACTGATCTTCCCAAACTCAGTCAGTCCACACTTTGGCCACTGGCTGTGGGCTCCCATCACTGCCCCATGCTGCAGTGACCTCTTGCTTGGTATACTGATTTGTGATTTTTCAAGTAACTTCAGGATCCTTCAGTAAAGTTTCTGAAAACTTGTTTCTCTCTCTAGCTCTCTGCCTACATCCAGGTACACCTGAGTAGGGGTTAGGTGCTGTTCTCATAGACCTTCTCCACACTGCTGTCTCCTTCATTATAATTGCCTATTAGAATAGAACTCCAGGCAGGAACAAAGACTCAAACTCCTACTGATTTGGGATTTACACTTACCAGAACTCTCTACTACTTATCTCCTCCACCGCGGGTGTTTTGATATTGAGTTGAGGTGCCCAACCTCGTAAACATATCCTAGATATCCCACCCACCTCCCACCTACTTTCCTCTCCCTCTCCACCCAGACTCCTGATTTCTTTAACTTAAATGGAGGTATAATCTCTTTCCAGCACAATCATCACTACAAGCATTTTCACCATCACTGGGAATATACAGCAAATCTCCAGGCCTGGGTATTACATTAGGGATGTGTTGCAAAGAGACTGTTGGAACCTGCAAGAAAATCTAACTTACGAGAGTCTAGGGGGTTATTGCAATTGGGCAATATCTGCTTCTCCAAATTAGTCCACTGGGAAAATACAGTAGATGAAACAGCTGAGATAGACATGGGCCATATATTGAGGGACCATGTAAGCCAGGTTAAGAAGTTTAGATTTTATCCTAAAGGTTTTTAATGTCAGATTTTAAGCAGGACAATGTCTGATTGGAGTGGACAATCTGGAGGTTGGTAAGGCTCAGTTCAGTTCACTCGCTCAGTCGTGTCCGACTCTTGGTGACCTCATGGACTGCAGCACACCAGGCCTCCCTGTCCATCACCAACTCATGGAGTTTACTCAAACTCATGTCCATTGGGTTGGTGATGCCATCCAACCATCTCATCCTCTGTTGTCCCTTTCTCCTCCTGCCTTCAATCTTTCTCAGCATCAGTCCTTCCAATGAATATTCAGGACTGATTTTCTTTAGGATGGACTGGTTGGATCTCCTTGCAGTCCAAGGGACTCTCAAGAGTCTTCTCCAACACCACAGTTCAAAAGCATCAATTCTTCGGTGCTCAGCTTCCTTTATAGTGCAACTCTCACATCCACACGTGAGCACTGGAAAAACTACAGCTTTGACTAGATGGACCTTTGTTGGCAAAGTAATGTCTCTGCTTTCTAATATGCTATCTAGGTTGGTCATAACTTTTCTTCCAAGGAGTAAGCGTCTTTAATTTCATGGCTGCAGTCACCATCTGCAGTGATTTTGGAGCCCCCAAAAATAAAGTCTGTCACTGTTTCCACTGTTTCCCCATCTATTTGCCATGGAGTGATGAGACCAGATGCCACGATCTTAGTTTTCTGAATGTTGAGTTTTAAGCCAACTTTTTCACTCTCCTCTTTCACTTTCATCAAGAGGCTCTTTAGTTCTTCGCTTTCTGCCATAAGTGTGGTGTCATCTGTGTATCTGAGGTTATTGATATTTCTCCCGGCAATCTTGATTCCAGCTTGTGTTTCATTCAGTCCAGCGTTTCTCATGATGTACTCTGCATATAAGTTAAATAAGCACAGTGACAATATACAGCCTTGACGTACTCCTTTCCCAATTTGGAACCAGTCTGTTGTTCCATGTCCAGTTCTAACTGTTGCTTCTTGACCTGCATACAGATTACTCAGGAGGCAGGTAAGGTGGTCTGGTATTCCTATCTCTTTCAGAATTTTCCACAGTCTGTTGTGATCCACACAGTCAAAGGTTTTGGCATAGTCAATGAAGCAGAAGTAGATGTTTTTCTGGAACTCTTGCTTTTTTCAATGATCCAACGGATGTTGGCAATTTGATCTCTGGTTCCTCCGCCTTTTCTAAATCCAGCTTGAACATCTGGAAGTTCATGGTTCATGTACTGTTGAAGCCTGGCTTGCAAAATTTTGAGCATTACTTTACTAGCGTGTGAGATGAGTGCAATTGTGTGGCAGTTTGAGCATTCTTTGGCATTGCTTTTCTTTGGGATTGGAATGAAAACTGACATTTTCTGGTCCTGTGGCCACTGCTGAGTTTTCCAAATTTGCTGGCATATTGAGTGCAGCACTTTCACAGCATCATCTTCTAGGATTTGAAATAGCTCAGCTGGAATTCCATCACCTCCACTAACTTTGTTCGTTCTGATGCTTCTTAAGGCACGCTTAACATTGCATTCCAGGTTGTCTGGCTCTAGGTGAGTGATCACACCATTGTGGTTATCTGGGTCATGAAGATCTTTTTTGTATAGTTCTTCTGTGATTTCTTGCCACCTCTTCTTAATATCTTCTGCTTCTGTTAGGTCCATACCATTTCTATCCTTTATTGTGGGCATCTTTGCGAGAAAAGTTCCCTTGGTATCTCTAATTTTCTTGAAGAGATCTCTTGTCTTTCCCATTCTATTGTTTTCCTCTATTTCTTTGCATTGATCACTGAGGAAGTCTTTCTTATCTCTCCTTGCCATTTTTTGGAACTCTGCATTCAAATGGGTATATCTTTCCTTTTCTCGTTTCCTTTCGCTTCTTTTCATAGCTGTTTGTAAGGCCTCCTTAGACAACCATTTTGCCTTCTTGCATATCTTTTTCTTGGGGATGGTCTTGATCACTGCCTCCTGTACGATGTCACAAACCTCCGTCCATAGTTCTTCAGGCACTCTGTCTATCGGATCTAATCCCTTGAATCTATTTGTCACTTTCACTGTATAGTCGTAAGGGATTTGATTTAGGTCATACCTGAAAAAAGGAGGACAGCTGAGAAGTACTTGCTGTGGTGAGGGGCCTGGTGCTATTCTCTGAGTTTTGAGGCATTTCCTTTCTCTAATTCAGAGAAGGCAATGGCACCCCACTCCAGTACTCTTGCCTGGAAAATCCCATGGACGGAGGAGCCTCGTAGGCTCCAGACCATGGGGTCCCTAAGAGTCGGGCGCGACTGAGTGACTTCACTTTCACTTTTCACTTTCATACATTGGAGAAGGAAATGGCAACCCACTCCAGTATTCTTGCCTAGAGAATCCCAGGGACAGAGGAGCCTAGTGGGCTGCCGTCTATGGGGTTGCACAGAGTTGGACACGACTGAAGTGACTTAGCAGCAGCAGCAGGCAAGAGGGATGATGCTGGGAGAGGGGTAATGAGAAGGATAGAATTCAGAGACTGATGTGGGAGGGAGAAGAGACAGGCTGCCTCTGCCTGGAGTTATTTTAGCTAGAAAATTAATACTTATTCTTTCGTTTTTTAAAACAATTTTATTGAGATATATTTGACATATGAAATTGTATATATTTAAAGTATTCAGCTTGATGTTTTGATAAATGTGAAAATATCACCATAATCAAGCTAAGTAATTTACGAATCAGCTGTAGTTACAATTGCATGTACAATTTTATCTTGAGAAGATTTAAATCAAGATCGGTTCTCTTAGCTAATTACAAGTATGCAATATAGTATTGTTGAAAATGTGAAAAATATGTATATACACACACACGTACACATATGTACACACACACAAAGAGAAATATTATTCAGCCTTAGAGAAAAATCTTGCCATTTGAAACTACATGAATGAACCTGGAGGGCATTATGCTATGTGAACTATGCCAGAGAAAGACACTCTATATTTGTCCTTTAACAGCTCCCCAGTTAAGACTTCCCTTTCTTCTCATGGCTCGCTCCCATAGCTTACCTGTGCACATTTGATATGATAATTTTTTTTTTTTAAACTCTGTCTGTCTGTCTCACTAGATTGTGCTGTCCCTAATGAGGGCAGTAATTTTCCCCCAAAGTTTTTGTATTCTCTGACTTTATTCCATTGCTTGATACATAAAAGCCTGTTAAATATTTGGTTAACAAATGAATGGATGAATAAACAAATGAACAGACCTATCAGAGTACTAGGTGTTACTCTGGGAGTTAATGCCGTGTTGTGCCTTGGCACCCAAATCCCCTGAGTCAACGTGATTGAAAACACCTGGATCCTACAGGGCAAGCGTATTGACCCAGACAAGGAGACTGGCCCAGAGCTGGCACAGCAGGAATGTCAAGGAATGAAATCTGAACATTAGCACAAGCAAGGCAACTTGACTTCTTGCAAAGCAAAACCTGTCTGGATTTTAATGTATCTTAGGGTACAAAAAAAATCAGGGATCCCTCCAGTCTGTACTTCTCTAACCTGGTGGACTGGAATTCTACTGTGCCACGACAAAAAGCAAGAGAAGTTACAGGCAGCCACATCCACCCACCTGCATCATACCCTTTGCACTATTTGCTGCATTGGGAGCAGATCAAAGGAAAAGCAACTTTTTGAACTACTTGGTGTCTCCGGTCTTTCCTGCCCTCCAAACCAAAGCAGCGCTCGGCGCATCCACCACACACGTGCAACACTAGTTAGATTTTTATGATTTTTGCTAGCCTAATTGGTGTGAAGCTGTATTCCATTGTTTGATCCAGATTTTCAATACTTTAAATCTTTTACTTTAAAAAGTTTCTCTTATCTAGATTCTTGATCCTCTGTAACTACTTTTTGTCTTTGCTTTCTGATTAGAGCCAACAGAAATTTGTCCTTTTATTTATTTTTTTAATTTCAAAGAACCATCTTTGGGGTTATCATTCTCATATTTTTCTATTTTCATCTTCATTACTTTCTTCTCTTAATTCCTTTGTGCTTACCCTTGTCTTGCTTTATTGCTTTCTTAGGAGTCCTCAGCTCATTTATTATGATGCTTTCTTTGAGTGTTCGTGAATATTTTCCTCTGGGTACCTCGTTGCTGATACTGTATTCTTTAATGTGTAGTGTTTTCATTTTGGCTATTTCTAAATTGATCTTAATGATTTTTGTTTTACTTAGGAGGTTTATAGGAGTTGGTGTTCGGTTTGTGGTATAAATAATATGATACACATATCCAATAAGTTGATCTTATGTATTTCTTGAAATGTCATCCTTTTTATTTTTTTTTTGGCCTATATCTGATTGGCCAGGATGCAGACAGTGTCAAAATTCTCTACTACTATTGCATTGCTGAAAATGTATCCTGGTATGTCTATGGACATATTTCCTGTGTGTGTTTTCGATACAATCCTAGTTGGCATATAAAGATTTGACTGTTGTCCACATACTAAGGACTGTATCACTTATTAATGTAAAATAATCCTATTTTAATGTAAAACAATCCTATGTAATGCTTTTGGCCTTATATTCCTCTTAATTAGTTATTAATATTTTCATCACTGCTTCTTTCTCCTGTGCCCTTGTTTCTCATACATTTTCCTTTCCTTTTACTTTTTTCCTTTTTATGTCACTTGATATTATATGGGGCTCTTAAACTCAGCAGTTTGGGACTCGATCTGCAACCCTCTGACTTCAATATGTTTGGTGTTACCTGTCATCTTGTTTCATGTTTTGTTTTCCCATTTCTGTGCGTTTCCATTGTTTTGAAATATGGATCTCATTTTCTTTGCTTTTATCTTCCTTTGGAGATAGTCATACACATATTTAAATTTTGCTAGTGGTACTTAGCTTTCAAAGTTTTTCAAAAGCATTCATAAATTTATATTTCTGTAACTCCCAAAGAGTAAAACCATATCTTTGATTATTGTTTAGAGCAGTTTAAACTCCCCTCCAACTTCTTGAGGATCCCTGGGGGCTCAATGGTAAAGAATCTGCCTGCAATGCAGGAGATGTGGCAGAAGCCATAGGTTCCATTCCTGGGTTGGGAAGATCCCCTGGAAGGGAAATGGCAACCCACTCCAGTATTCTCGTCTGGGAAATCCTGTGGACAGAGGAGCCTGGTGGGCTACAGTTCCTGGGGTCTCAGAAGAGTCAGACATGACTTAGCACCTCAACAACCACCACCACCTTCTCCTTGCTTATTACTTCTCACCCATCCAGTTCTTCTTAATGAAATTTGAGTTTTAAAATTTGGATTATTATACAAATTTTAAAAATATTTTTTTCTTTCAAAAATGTTTCTTTTTAATTGTAGCATCAGGAATGCTTGGATACTGCTTTAGTTTCTCTTTTTAAACTCTTCCTAGATGATTAAATCCATCTTTCAGCCATTTTTGGAGCTCTGGAACACTTCTATTTTTACCTCTTTCACATTTACCTCCTTCTAGGCTTCTTCTCTTGGCCAGTTGAAATTGGTTTTCAAATGTATATTTTTTTAAAAGGTTTTAAAAATATGAGTGGGTATAGTTTCTGGAACACCCGAGTCTGTTTTATTGCTTTCACAAGCATGCAACAACTTGGGTGTATGGATGAGAAATGCTGCTGCCATACCAGTAAAGGAAGGATGCCGTGGCCATCAAGAGGGAGGCCACTACAGCCATGCCCACCCGTGCCCCCTGAGGGGATCCAGGGTGGACAAAAACAGGACACCCGCCCTAGACAGCCTATCAAAGACAGGATTTCAATGAGCCCAGACTCTTGCCCCTACAGAGAAATGTGCTAAATTCATTAACTTCGGATGTATGATTTTCTTCAATTAACAGTGATCTTTTGATGTTCCAACTACCTGGTTTTTGTTGCAAAGCTTATATATACCATACCTCCTCTTGAACTTCTGCTGGAGCAATCTATTCCAGCTAGTTGAAAGCTTGGCTTAAGTCCTCAGGATATCTTTAGAATAAAACACAATTATCAAATTTAAGGCTTTTTTTCCCCCTTAGTCAACAGCTGTGTATAAAATTCTTGGATCACCATGAATTTCCCCTCAGGTGTCGCAGGGCAGAGACAAGGTCATGCACACTTGATGGTGCTCCTTAGAGTGGCCTGGTCCCTGAACTGGCATCACTGGTGGCCAGGAGGCCCGTCCGGTTGCTGCCTTTTCCCCAGCAAACTCCTCTGCACTGACTGGGCTTTGTCCTTCAGGCTCCAGCACTGAAGGTGAAGAGAGAGCAGAGAGGGTTTGTGGAGGACCCGGCCCCTGACTCAAGATCATCTGGGTTCCCTGGGGGACGACTGTGCAGGGCACGGCCCTGGTAGAGTCCCTGCCGTGCCGGGTCACCAGGGCCATACAGACGGCCGACTCCTTAACGTGGTTTGCGCGCTTCGCGAAAAGCCGAGCACAACCCACGTGCTGATGACTGGCGCAGAGAAGTAGTGGGCTCTGTGGAAGGCTGAGGCTGTGTACGGAGCCGGGGTCTGTGCGCCTGTATCTCCCGGCGCCCCGAGAGCGCAGCCCCGTGGCCAGAAGGCCTGTGCGGAAGTGGCCGTCGGCGCTGCGCTTGCACAGCCCACCCGCCGCCTGCGCTCCCAGACGTGGTCTAAGACCCTCTCTGCCCCGCCCAGCTGCTGGGTCTCGGGTCCTGGTCTTGCGCACAGCTCACGTGCAGTCCCCACGTGCCGCTAGTGCGGCCGGTGGGTCACAGGCAGCAAGTGGGTCACGTGTGGTCCCTGCGGCCAACCAGGAGCGCAGGCCGGTGCCTGGTGGTCTTAGTGTAGCTGATGTCCACCCGCAGCAGTGCCTTGTGCCCAGGCTTGGCTCCAGTGGTGTTTTGTACTAAATATAGGATGGCTTTGATTGTTCATTGTTTCACAACCTAGTTATATCCTATAGAGATGCATGATCTGCTTTGAAAGGCTTTTGCGGCAAAAGAGGGTTAAAAAAAACATATGGGGTCATACATTCTGAACAAAATAACTAAAATAGCATAATATTTAAGGGCCATTGTCGTTGGTTACATTGTACTTTATTCTGCAGAACAAGGGCAAAGAACCTAGAAATTAGTGTTTCTAACCAGAGCGTGTGATTGCTACTCCCAGTTAGTACCAAGGTAAACTTGACTTTCTCTTATAGAGAACATTAAGTAGAAGGTGTTTTTTTTCCCATTCAAGCATGACTTATTTAAAGTTTTTTTTTTTTTTTTTAATAAGGTTTGGACTCTGTAGTAAATATTAAATACGTCTGGTTTTGTAATAAATGACTCATAGTTGTTGGTTCAGGAAAATCTATATTTTTAATTCTGTTTAGTTTGAATAAATACTTTTTGTAATGAGTGCTCATGGTTAGAATTGGATTAAATGAACTCCGGAAAAAACGAACAACAAAAAAAAACCCAACCGAAAATCATGCCCAAACAAATACATAAATGAAAAATGAATTTCTCCTTAAATCTTTTAAAGGATTTTTTTTCCTCTGTCCTTTGGCTTTGAGTGTTGCAGTACATTTTATTTTAATCCAGGACAGGAAGAAAGAGGGGGCAGTATTGTATAGTGTTTCAGAGGACTGGCTTTAGTACTTCACAGACAGAGGTTTAAGGTTTCTATCTGCCACTTACCTGCCTACCAGTTACCAGTCATAAGATCCTGGGTAAGTTAGGCTTCAGTTTTCCCACTAGCATGAGGAAGAAACCCAGTGATGGTACTGAACCTCATACAGTTATTGTAAGCATTCAGTGAGTTAATTTCTATGTTTAGCCCAGTACTTACTGTTCTGTTCTGTGCTGTACTAAGTCCCTTCCATTGTCTGAGTCTTTGGGACCCTATGGACTATAGCCCAGTGTCTCCTCTGTTCATGGGATTTCCCAGGCAAGAATACTGGAGTAGGTTGCTCCACGGATCTTCCTGACTCAGGGATTGAACCTGCATCTCTTAACATCTCCTGCATTGGCAGGTGGGTTCTTTACTACTAGTGACACGTGGGAAGCCTTCAGTACCCATTACGTTACTTGTTTCTTTACTTGATTTTCCCTTCTGTCTGTTGGGGCTTTTTTCCAGAGATGTCAGTTGTCTGCATTTCAACCTTTCCTTTTCTTTTTCTTCTGCTGTCATCGTGTTACCTCTTATTGTTTTATATTTTATAAGAGTATACAAGTTCAGGAACTTCCCTGGTGGCCCAGTGGCTAAGACACTATGCTCCCTGCAGCAGGCCTGGGTTTGACTATGGGTTAGGGAACTAGATCCCACATGCTGAAGCTAAGACCTGGCACAGCCAAATAAATAAATACTAAAAAAAAGGCATACAAATTCATTCTCATTTTTTCTTTTATCACACCTGCATTTTCTCTCAACCTAGATTTTAATTTTGCTAATGTGTTTCCAAAACTTTTTAAGTCATGAAATGTAATGCACATACAGAAAAATATATATCCTAAATGCACACACTGAGAAATTCTAAGAGAATAAAGTTTATTCTCTAAGAAGGAGGTTAGAAACAGAACATGGCGGCATCCCAGGAGTCTCCACATGCCCCATCCCTAGGGACAAACTCCTTGTTCCTTTCAAAGGTAATGGTCTTCCGACTTTGACGGTAATCACTGCCTTGCTTTCTGTTTTTTAATTATTTGGCAGCCTACGTATACATCCCTAAATATCGCAGTTTAGCTTTTTAACTTTATGTACAAGAAATCAGCCAGTGTGAATTGTTTGTTTGGCTCCTTCCATAAGTCACTGTATTTGTGGCACTCATCTGTGTGGGGGTGAGTAGGTGTAGTCTGCTGCATTTTCGTTTCTGTATGGTAGGTATCTCATTGTTATGTACAGCGCCATTCTACCCTGTCTGCAGGGGTTAGATTGGGTCCACATAGTTGGGTTGACTATGGTTTTTGGCTACTAAAAAAATGCTACTTTAAACATTCTCTAAAAAAGTACAAATTATATATATTTAAGGTACATACCATGATGATTCGATGTACATATACATAGTGAAATAATTACCACAGTCAAGCTAATTAACATATTTTTCCTTTGTATAGTTTCATTTTTTAAAATGATTAGAGCACCTGAAATCTAAGCAAGTTTCCAGTATCCAATACAGTATTATTAACTTGAAATTTGTATTCTGGTGCACTCTGTGATATTTCTTAGGGTAAATATTATATATCCACTAGAAGGTTTGTTGACTAATAGAGCACACAGATAATCAGTTCTAGTAGGTATTTTCAGACCACTTACCAGAACAGTACTGTGTGCTATAGTACTTCTAATTTCCTTAAAACTATTCACTTGACCTTCTCATTTCACCCTGCTCTTTCTTTGTCCAGATTCTCCTCGTTAGATCAGATGTCTTTTTATATTGTTCTTGAAGACTAATCAGAATTTGGAAATTTTTTGCTGGAATATAAAGAGTTTATTTTCAGACATTAGTTCTTTTTTTCTTGGACTCTCATATATGTTGTTCTCTTTTTCTTTATCCTGTATTTTTTCCCCTCACAGACTTATGTTGGGTTTTTCTCCTTTTGTTTCCTTGAACAAAGTGAGATGAATCCAAACTCCGTGTTTGTCATCAGATAGGGTGGGTAGACTTTTTCTTACCTCCTCACTCATATCTTTAACAAACCGTATTGGTGTATTGATACAGTCCAAAGATATTTAGATATGATCTCTTTTTCACAGGACATATGAAGAGCAGGTTGATGCATTGCGCTTTCAGCCCAGTTTTCCTTTTCGAAGCGGGCGTTTGTTCAGTTGACGTACCGTTCGTTTGTCTTTAATGCTTGATTCTGTGACGTGTGAATCGCTACTGTGCACACAAGCTTCAATCCTCAGCATTCGGTGTTCATAGCCGAATAGTTCGGTGTTCACAGAGAACGCGGATGTCACCCGTCCCTTCCTGCGTCTTCTGCCGCCTCTGTACACATACTCATTGTCCCACTACTTTCTGGGGTTTACTGTCTCTGCTGGGATGCAGAGATTTGGAGGAGTGAGGAAGGGAAGGGGAGTCCTGTATGGTTTTGTGTCTCACACATAGAAAAACACCCAAGGGGCATGGAGGCCTTCGTCTCTGTTTGCTACGTTCTTTTTTACTTATTTACTTTTATTTTGGCTGTGCCGGGTCTTCGTTGCTGCTCTGGGGCTTTCTCTAGTTGTGACAAGCAGGGGCTAACGGTTGCCGCGTGCACAGGCGTCTCATTGCGATGGCTTCTCTTGCTGTGGAGCACAGGCTCTAGGCACGCGGGCTTCATTTTTTTGGACTCTGAGTCAGGGGACTGAAAGTGGGATTATATAAATATCTTTTTTGAATTTTAAATAAAGCTACAAACCATGGTGTGGGGGTTAGTGGTTGGCAAGAGCCTGAGGCAACTCTCTGGGCAGCTGGTATTATTCTGTCTGTTGATCTGTATGCTGGTTACACAGACGAGTTTGGTTAGTGAAAATTCATTGAGCTATATACCCTAATGATGCATGAACTTTTCTATATGTTACTCCAATAAAAAGTTTTTTTAAAGGTTAAAAATAATTTTTGGTCGTGTATTTTTTTTTTCCTTAAGTGGCTTCTTTTTCATGATTCACACCAGAGTATGTGGTGTGATGAAGAGCATTAGGTTTTTCTCAGTGTATTTTCAAATGCCTTGGGCTTTGTGTTGATTCCACTGATTGTGGCATGAGGTTATTGATCACTTCATTGTGTGTGTGGTGGATTTAGTTTTATATTTCCATGGGTTATTAGTGCAGACATCAGATCAGATCAGATCAGTCGCTCAGTCGAGTCTGACTCTTTGCGACCCCATGAATCGCAGCACGCCAGGCCTCCCTGTCCATCACCAACTCCCGGAGTTCACTCAGACTCACGTCCATCAAGTCAGTGATGCCATCCAGCCATCTCATCCTCTGTCGTCCCCTTCTCCTCCTGCCCCCAATCCCTCCCCACTCCAGTATTCCTGCCTGGAGAACCACCATAGACAGAGGAGCCTGGCAGGCTTCAGTCCATGAGGTCACAAACAGTCGGACGTGACTGAGTGACTAATCACAAAACCAGATTCCACATTGATCTTGAAACTGTAACACATTACATTTAATTATCATAGTAGAGAAACATGAGGGCAAGGTATATATGCTTGAATCTACTGTACTAAATCAGCTGGAAACATTATACTAAAGATGCATTAGTATCTGTTCAAAGAACCAAGCCTAAATCTACCTTGCTGTTTTATGGGGTAATGGTACCAGTTTTAGGCTGACTGCTGAGATTTAAAAACTCACCTTTTGAGATACTAAACTGATTTTACACAAGTCAGCATTAAAGAAGATGGTTGATGACATCTAATGAATTGAAGATGTCAAGATAGACAGTCCACATAATTAAAAATGTATCATCTTTCACGTACCATTAGTATGACATGTGCTCTGAAGGGTAAAAACTAACAGTTTTTCCTGAATTAGTTATATTTTTAAATGGACCAGAACAGTGGTTTTCAAACCTTACTGTGCATCAGAATCAATTGGGGAGCTTGTAAAAAGTACATAAATTTTTGCTGTTACACCAGACTTACTGAGCCAGCATATACATGGATGCATCCAGATATGGGTCAGCATTGTGGTGCATTGGACTGGGGCACATAGCTTCTCATCTTGCTTTTCTAAGCTTCTGGGATGTTATTTTTTTCTTTTTTCATACATTCTGCTTTTTCTCAATCCACTCTTTATGAGTTTTTTTAAAGATTTATTTTACTGAAGTATAATTAATTTAGTGTTGCATTTATTTTACTGTACAGCAAAGTGATTCCGTTATACATATTTTTGTATACATATATGTACATTCTTTTTATATTTTTTCCATTATGGTTTATCACAGGCTATTGCATATAGTTCCCTGTGCTATACAGCAGGACCTTATTGTTTATCCCTTCTATACATAGTCGTTTGCATCTGCTAACCCCAGACTCTCAATCCATTATCTTTATGAGTTTTTAATGTTATATTTGTTGCTATGGCAATTTTGTAGCAAAGCAATAACAAATCAAGAATTTCATTCATTCATTAATTTACTCAGTCAACATATATTTTCCAGGTACCTTTTCCCAGTTATCTTTTATTACATTATACATCTGAAAACGTAAAACAGTTTAAGTTTGCTTAAAACAGTAAGACTTAATTTGCTTATAGTTCTGCAATATGGGGTCACCTGGAGAGTTCTGCTGATTTTGCTGATGGTCACTCTGGTGACTCATTCAACGTGTAGGTCAGGTGGGGCTTGGATTAAATTGGGACACAAAGATAATGGGGCCTCTCTCCAGCAGAGTCTCCCAACTTTCCATGGGTTCCATGGACTCAAAAGCAGAAGTTCCAGATATTCTCAAGGCTTAGCCTGGGAACTGGTACCACCACTGTATTCTATGATTAAAGCTAGTCATGAGGTATACACGAATTATGGGGAGGGAAGCACATGAATATGTTTAAATCAGGAGTTTTGGGTCACTGGGAGCCACTGGCATATTAATAATAGATTATCACAATGATTTCTACTGTGGTAGATATTGACAAAGGGGTGGAGATAGAAGGAAGTGAAACTGATGTTGAAAAGTTACATTCTAGTTGGAGATATGGTGAATATACAGGTATTGTTAAATAACACTGAATTAAGGCTATAAGACCTTAGACAAGTGCCAAATTCATGATAACAGGGGATAGAGGGTCAGGCAAGGTCACAGATATGTGGTGAATGAGGTAGATTCTTGATAGACAGGTAGGAGTTTCCCTTGGAGGAATAAGGTAGGTTGTATGCCTAAATGATCATTAAGTTCTATAATAGTTAACACTCCACAGTGAAGTCACTCAATCGTGTTTGACTCTTTGCGACCCCATGAACTGTAGCCTACCAGTCTCCTAGTCCTACATCCATGGAATTTTCCAGGCAAGAATGCTGGAGTGGGTTGCCATTTCCTTCTCCAGGGGATCTTCCCGACCCAGGGATTGAACCCAGGTCTCCCATGTTACAGCAGACACTTTACCATCTAAGCCACTAGGAAAGCTGGCTCCACAGCTGGGATGTTTTTTAAAGTCCTTTCTGAACAGCTGCTTTGTTTTAGAACCTTTCTAAGCCACCACCAGTCCACAGATGCATTTTGATTTGTTGGGCAGGGGTTAGCTCAGGAGGGAAGGAAGTGTGGGCACGTGTGTAGTCAGAACAAAAAGGATAAAACTTGGCAAATCAGGGTTAGGGTTATTTTAGGGTTGATCTACCTTTAGAAGGCAATGGCACCCCACTCCAGTACTCTTGCCTGGAAAATCCCATGGGCGGAGGAGCCTGGTAGGCTGCAGTCCATGGGGTCGCTAAGAGTTGGACACGACTGAGCGACTTCACTTTCACTTTTCACTTTCATGCATTGGAGAAGGAAATGGCAACCCACTCCAGTGTTCTTGCCTGGAGAATCCCAGGGACGGGGGAGCCTGGTGGGCTGCCATCTACGGGGTCGCACAGAGTCAGACACGACTGAAGTGACGCAGCAGCAGACCTTTAGAAGAACATGCATTTGTAGCTTTTGCAGGAATGATGCCTGTATTTTCATTGTTAGAGTTTTCCAAAGGCCCAGTTTTCCTAAGGCTATCTTTTGTTCCTTAAAATTTTTTTGTGTTTGTTTATGTTGAGGTAACATTGGTTTATAACATTATGTTAGTTTCACATGTACAACACTGCCTTTCAGCTTCTGTAATGGCTACAGGGTGCTCACTGCCAAAGCTTTAGTTTCTGCTCGTCACCATGCAGTTGATCCTGTCTATCCATTTTGTCCCCTACCTCCCTTTCCCTCCGGTAACCTCGACTCCGTTTGCTGTATCTACTTGTTTGTTTTTATGTGGTTTGTTTTGTTCATATAGTTTGTTTTTCTGTTTGTGTTTCCTTTTTGCATTTCACATGTGAGTGAAATCATATGGTGTTTGTCTTTCTCTGTCTGACTTATTTCACTTAGTATAGTGCCCTTGAGGTTCATTTGTCACGAATGGTGAGATTTCATCTTTTTTTTTAATGACTGAAAAGTATCATCTTCTTAATGACTGAAAAGTATATTATACATACACACACACACTACACCTTCTTTACCCATTTACCTGTTGATGGACATTTAGGTTTCCATATTTTGTCTAATGTAAATAGTGTTGCATGATCACAGGGCTGCGTATCTTTTTCAATTGTTTTTGTATTCTTTGGTTTAGAACTACTGTATTATAGTTCTGTTCTGTTTTAAAGGAGTCTGAATACTGTTTTCCATTGTGGCTGTGCCAATTTACACTCCCATAAGTAGTGTATAGGGGTTTCCTTTTCTCCTAACGCTTGATATTTCTCCTCTAACACTTGATATTTCCTGTCTTTTTTTTATCTTCTGTTTTAAAATACTGTTTGCCTCACAAGGTAGGATTTTCAATTTAAAATTCTTTTTCAAAGAGACCAATAGTCTCATTGTTCTATATCTGATTTTATATATGGAGCTTACATTTTTAGTCACACCACAGATATCTGATGCTCATAAACGACCTGACTTAACACCCAAAATCTCCATCCTTGAGCAAGTATGGAAAGAACAAGCATTTAGTGCCAAAGGATCTAGGTTCAAGTTCAAATGCTTTAAGTTCTATAACTTCTCTGGCTTTCTGTTTTCTTAAAGTGAAGTGCATTTCTATAGTAATATAAACTTTCCTAACTAACTCATCAAGTTGGGAGAATTAAATGACATAATAACACATAAATGCCACAGTTATTCTCAAAACAATTTGAAAAAATGAGTACCATATATATGTTTTTTTAGTTACCTCAGTTCCTTTATAGAATAAGAGAATGTTCATTGCTATTGTTATCCAGTATCTGAATGATGTTAACTGAATCAATGCACAAATTTAGAAAAGCTCCCCTCCCCTGGATCAACTGGTTATTTGATCAATTTGAGGCTGACTAAATTGTAATGTAACTGTTACCTAAATTAACCACATGTGTATTGGTAATCGAAAATTCAGTATGCTAGAGACAGACTTTTAAATCTGCAGAAGATGTTTTCTTGGTATCAAACATCAATGGCTTCAGTTCTCGAAAACACCAGTGAACATGGCTAAATGTTTTTTGTAGGCTGTCAGACTGAGAACAGCTTTGAAAGAGCTTAGTACACTTAGGTACCATCACACCGAAAGCTCAACTGGTTATCACCTTTCAAAAAGTTAACCTTCAAGTGGAAGTTTAAACTTGTCTTATTTACTTTTTGCTTTTATCTTATTCCAGTAAAGTCAGAAGAAGGTCCTTCTTAAAAAACCTGAACTACTCTAGAACAAGGGTTGGCAGAGTATGGCCCCTGAACCACTTCTGGCTCCCTGCCAGCTTGTGTATGACCTGCAAGCTAAGAATGTATTTCTCAGTTTTAAATTGTTGAAAGAAAAATCAAAAGAAGATGATATTTTGTGATACATGAAAAGTATCTGAAATTCTAATTTCAGTACCATAAATAAAGTTTTATTGGAACTCAGCCATGCACATTCATTTATGTGTTGTCTATGGCTGCTTTCATGCTGCAGAGTTGAATAGCTGCAGTAGAGACCATGTGGCCCACAGAACCTGAATTTGTACCATCTGCTTCATTACAGATAAAGTTCACTGGTCCCTGCTGTAAGTTCTTCAGAAAGGAAGCCGAGCACCTGGAATTTTCCCTACAGCATAAGGAGTGGCTGACATTTGGGATTTGCGTATAGGGAATCAGGAGCATCTGGGGTCTGTCACCCTTGAAAACACTGTCTGTTGTCCCCAGAGATGGAAATTTCTCCCAGTGTTGATGGAAGTATCCAGCTCTATCGAGCCTCCGAGTCTTACACAGGGCTTCTCTCTCTCTCTCTTTGTAAAAGGAATTTTCTTATTCAGTGAGTGTGTGTAGAATATTCACTAATAATGTGTTTCATAATAGGTTGGAAGATGAAGGATAGTGAAAGTCTCTGATTTCCAAGAACTTACTGTCTAGGTGAAGTGAAGTGAAGATGCTCGGTCGTGTCCGACTCTTTGCGACCCCATGGACTGTAGCCCACCAGGCTCCTCCATCCTCAGGATTTTCCAGGCAAGAGTACTGGAGTGGGTTGCCATTTCCTTCTCCAGAGGATCTTCCTGACCCAGGGATCGAACCTGGGTCTCCTGCACTGTAGGCAGATCAGGGAAATCCCACCAGGGAAATTTACCATGTCTAGGTGAATGACGCATATAAATCATCATTATCGATAGTATTGGTGCTAACTTGAGAGGATGACTTGCGTGTGTGTGTAGCACTGTTGCTTTTGGTGTCAGAATCCCTCCTTTCTTTTTGAGATTCTCCCTTCCTTCTTTGCAGTGCGTGGATTTTGGGTAGAACTGATCTTGATCCCTGTTCCAGAGGTGAGCATCTAACTCAGGGCTGGGCCTCTTACCAACAGCCCTTAGGACTTCTCCTAGAACTCTGGGAAGGAGAGTCCTTTTCTCCTGGGATTTTCAACTGTTAGGATTGTATAAGCCTGCTTGTAGGGAGAACTTGCTTAAGAGAGAAGATGCACAGAGGGAAAGCAGAGCCAAAGGGATGGAGAAGGAGGCAGAGAGTCCAGTGACACTGACTGAACCTCTGGACACAGCTAGGCCTTAATTCCTTTTCTTTCCTGCCTTAGGAACCAGTGCAGTTCATTTATTAGACTTCTTGCCAGCGAAAGAGAAGAGAATGTGGACCTGAGTGCCAATTGAGTTTTATAAACAGAAAGAGTCAGGGAGTCAGAGATTAAGATTGGAGGGAGCTGTGCAAACTGGGGAAGTTGATTTTGAAGAAGTGGACTTAGCTGGGCTGGGAAGGATAAAGGTGTAGGCTGAGAAAAGGAGGGATGGAAGGGCAGAGGAGAAGTGTATGGAAAGAAAAATTTCTTCCATTAATGAAATAATGCAAGCAATAACATGTGAGAGGGAGTAGATTAAAGCAATCTCAAAGCCTAGTTAAGTCTTGCAGAAGTGGAAGTTAACTAGACTTCTTATCCCAAATCTTCATGCCTTCAAACAGTTCTTTTTCATAGCAAAGGCAGCCTAAATTTTCTCTTTGAACAGTATTTGGCAAGAAAAATGAAATGAAGAAAGACAGTAGTTATTAACTAATTCTTCCAAAGAGTGGTCTGGATAATAACAACAAAATGCTTTGCATCCATCTAGGTTGAACAGGGCACCTCTTCTGGGTTCAGTCCAGCAAGTCTCACAGACACAATAACATCAGGTACAATAATGTCAGATCTGGCCTTTAGCATTTAAAAGGGAAATTTGACCTTTAAATTTTAAAGGAAATGAGAAACAAAGGGATTACATAATTAAAAATCTGTTTCTGTCTCTTAAAAGCAATTCAATTTAGGTCAGGAGCCAACAGATCCTTTCCCTCTAATTGTTTTGTCTTGGCTCCTGGTACCCAGTTCTTGTTTCTCCTGTGAATAGCTCATTAATGTTGGGCAGATGTTCCCATTGGGTGCCCCATGTTAAGGGGAAATAATAGAGGCAGGATTGTCATCCAAGAGACGTTAATACTGGCTCCAAAATAGAATGATGAACGAGAACCTGGCCTCTTTCATGCCTCTTAGCGGCTAACCCCCAGCTAGGGTTTGTTTTCTATTTGACTTTTTGGTAAACCTGCTATTAAGAAACACCGGGCAGGGCCTTCCCTCTCAGTCCTGTGGTTAACACTCAATGCTTCCAACACAGAGGATAAGAGTTCTGCCCCTGGTGGGGGAACTAAAAGCCCACATGTCATGTGCCCCACCCCACCCCCCAAAAAAGAAAAGCATGGGGCAAAAATATTCAGTCCTATTCAGTTGGTAGGATGCTGAGACTGTCCCCACCTACCCAGGTCATCTAATCTTTAACATTCAGAAAGAGAGAAAGTAGAAATATTAAAAAATATCATGGAGATGGACATTTGAATATAATTAATATTAAATCAAGAGTAAATCACTAAACCAATCACTTATAATTCTGAGGATACATGACAAGTCATTGAAAAGTATAAAAGATTAATTAAAGTTTTTATTTTTGACTAGGTAATAAATTTAAAGTTTCAAATGTAAAAAAACATGCAGAGCTTTATCTCTGTCCCCCATCAGTTCAGTCATTATTCCCTACAGGCAAACACTGTTAAGTTTCTTATTTACCCTTTCAGATAATTTTTATGCACATGGAAGCCAATCTGATATATCCTTTTGTGAACAATTGGCTGCATACTTTATACATTTTCTGCTTCTTCATTTTGCTTTTTCACTTCATAACACGTTAGAGATGAGAAGCCTTATGATTTTAAAAGAGCACTATATGTGGACTCTGGAGGTTTATGTACAAATCTCATCACTGTATCTATAGCATAACATTGTCTGCTTTTAGAAAGAGACACTAGTACAAAAAAAAGCAAATGCTGCGTAACTAATTGAATGATAATCTTCAGCCACAACTACTCAGTTTTCTTTATGGCAGCCTTCTTTAGTTTTTACATTTGTAAGTCCTCTCTCTTTTAGAAAAATAATTGAAATAAGCAAGAAGAAGGAAACCATCCATAATTTTTGCCTCTCAAAAATATCCATTTTCATCTTGATGTTTATTGAGACTCTTCCCTTCCTTCTCTCTTTCTCCTGTAGTTTTCTCCCTCTTTCCCTGTGTACACATATACATTTATATGTGCAAACATACATATTTTAAAAAGGAGATCACATTATACATGTAGTCTGTGATGTGATTTTCTCTTCTAACAACTGTCCATGTCAATGAAAATAGGTGTATACAATAGCTTTAAATCACAGCCAATTACTCTAATGCATGGATAATCCATAAACTATTTTACCAGTTACAGTTCAGCAACTTCAAGTATTTACTATCATAAACAGCTTCACACTCTACAACATTCTGAAGTGCTTAATGTTTTATTGACAGGAGATTTCCAGATACTTTGCCAAAACACATTTATTTCTCCTTCATTCTGTCCCCCCCTCACTTCTTTTCCTCTTCTCATTCCCCTCTGTCTCTTTCTTTTTTTAGAAACACTTTCATTAGCAATGTATTTCATTCTGTTCTGGTAAGATACCAAGCCTGAATCAGGGTGGGCAGCTGGCTAAGGAGGCTAAGAGGATGCTTTAAAAGCTGCTGGTAAGGAAGAGAGGTTTCTGCCTCACTAACTCCCCATGGTCATTAAGGCAGTGTACAGCCCCGCCTTTCCACATGCCCCCCGCAAGCTGATGTCTATCATCCTTCTCTGATGATGGTGCCTCTTTTCTGTTTCAGAGTTTGTCTTGACACAGTATTTTCATGAAAGCTCACTGGTATAAAAATGCAGCCATGTGCCTAAATTATTATCCTCCCAAGGTGATTATTTAGAAAGACAAGACTTGTTTGGATACAGAAGTTCTGATATGTTTGTTCAAAACAAGAAGCCTCAGTGTCTTATACTAATGTTAGACATTTCACCGGGTAGAGTCCGTAGGCTGCAGGAGTTGAGACTTATGGGAATTAAACAAAATAAGGACCACTTTACCTGAGCCTGTTGGAGAAGAAAAATACATTGGAATAGCGTGAGAACAGCCATAATTATATCAGCATTATGTCTTAATTTGCATCTCATCTTCCAGGCAGGTCATGCTGGGTAGCAGAAACAATTAGCATTTCATAATGTAGTAATCCTGTGTTCTAGAAAAACAAGCCACATGTGAAAGCCAGATTAATGAACAGAATATGATGCTGAACTCACCGGCACCGTGTCTGGTTCTGTTACTGCATGGTTTGTATTCACTGAGGCAGGGGAAGCAGAGAGGGTTTTGGAGATAAGGGCTTCCCTCTTTCGAGGAAGATCCACGCTAGTGTAGTAATTTTCCTTCTGCTCTTTCAGTGTGGTGTTGGGTATTTGTGTGTGTTCACATCTGTGCTTTTGGGCTCAATTCTCCATTTTTTCTCAGTTAATTAACAGTTTCTGTGAGCACAGTATCACAGAGGCAGGAGCCTTTGCTGCTGAGAAAGGCTGCACACCTGAAACTAACACAGCGTTGTTAATCACTTATACTCCAATATAAACTAAAAAGTTGAAAAATAAAATAAGAAATATGGAGGAATTTGAACCACTTAACAAGAAAGAGACATCTATTAAGTTGCGTTTGATGTGAGAGACCCAGTGGGTTTACTTATCCCTGTGTGGTAACTGACTGATTCTCTCTCCCAGATCACCTGGCCTTAAGGTTTGAAAAGTGGGGTGTTATTTCCTAGCTATGAGTTATTAAAGTAAATAATCTTTCTCACTTCAAAGACAGCTTAATGGATGTCTCTTTCTTGTTAAGTGGTTCAAATTCCTCCATATTTCTTATTTTATTTTTTTTAAGTTTTTATTTTATATTGAAGTATAAGTGATTAATGTTATGTTAGTTTCAGGTGTGCAGCAGAGTGATTCAGTTATACATATACATGGATCTGCTGCTGCTGCTGCGTCGCTTCAGTTGTGTCCGACTCTGTGCCACCCCAAAGACGGAAGCCCACCAGGCTCCCCCGTCCCTGGGATTCTCCAGGCAAGAACACTGGAGTGGGTTGCCACTTCCTTCTCCAATGTGTGAAAGTGAAAAGTGAAAGGGAAGTTGCTCAGTCATGTCCGACTCTTCGAGACCCCATGGACTGCAGCCTACCAGGCTCCGCCGTCCATGGGATTTTCCAGGCAAGAGTACTGGAGTGGGGTGCCATCGCCTTCTTTTTCAAATTCTTTTCCCATTTAGGTTGTTACAAAACATCGAGCAGAGTTCCCTGGGGGTATACAGTAGGTCCTTGTTGGTTATCCATTTAAAATAAAGCTGTGTGTACATGTCAGTCTCCAATTCTTCCATATTTCTTAAAAGAAGTACTATGTATATGAATGAGTCATTGATACTCCAGACCCCATCTTTCTAATCATTTTAATGTGGCATGAAAGTGAAAGTATTAGTCACGCAGTCGTGTTTGACTCTTTGTGACCCCATGGACTTAGCCAGCCAGGATCCTTTGTCCATGGAATTCTACAGGCAAGAATCCTGGAGTGGGTAGCCATCTCCTTCTCCAGGGGGTCTTCCCGATCCAGGGATTGAACCCAGGTCTCCTGCATTGCAGGCGGATGGACTTGTTACCCTCTGAGCCACCAACTGCATCTGAGCACAAGACTTTTCTGGAATTTAATTTTAAAGGTTTTCAAGTCTTCTGGCTAGATAGCCTGCATTTGCTTCTCTGGATTCCCTTTCTACGTTTCTCCGTTCTGCTCCACATCCCAGGAGGGTGACCTGTAGAAACCCTTCAGTGGGCTTCTGTGACTTCTGGTTGGGTTCAGCCCTGGCAGGAAGTTGGAGGGAAGGAAGTTGGGGTATTTACCTCCCCAGCTCTCTCCCTGCAGACCACAGTGTTACAAATCATGATGAAACAACTGAGTGCTTACTTTAGATTAGGACCTACTTGCCACCAGTTCCCAAAGATAAAGAAAAAGCAGAGTCTTTTTGTTGTTTCTTTTAATGTTTCTGTTGTTAATTCCTATGGAGAGTGACAAAAGTAAATGACATTATGAAAGTCTAAGAAATCTTATCTAGGTCTTAATGTTGTTGTCTCTGGGCTGTAGTTCCTGACTCCTTTTTTCTTAAGTTATAAGAAGATCTTTGTGTTTACTAATATTGAAAAATTATGAAGAATAGCAATTCATTTCTAGATTGACTTCTATATATATGTAATTTTAACCCCAATAATGGTACCATACAGAATGTGTAGCCCTTGGCTCAGCCAACATGGAAAATATAAATGGACATATGTAGCATGGTTGCAATATTCAATCTGGTCTTTTAGCTATCAGTTTAAGGCTCCATAAAATCGATTTAGTGGAGACAGATATTGATCATGAAGACAGCTAATGCAAAGAGATCAACTCTGCCCATTTCTCCTCATTTTCCCAACAGCTCTTCAAGGTCAGGGAACATGTCTGCTTCTTTCTGTAAATCTTCATTAGGTGTAGGACAGGGCTGTCCACAAAGGGAGCCCTTCCAGGTGCCCTTGAGAGAAGAGAAGCTATTAAAGGACTTGGTGAGTTGTTTTGACTAAAAGTAAAAACAGTATCTTGAAACAGTGACTGGATAAACCTGACTGAGAAAAACATACATGTGAAAAAGTGGGAGAGATGAGATTGCAATTGTGGGTTGAGAATAGCCCAAGGAAGGCCTGGGAAACCAGGTCAGAGAGCTGGAACTCTGTAGAAAATGAAAAGGGATTAAAGGGAATTCCAGATGCATTTCTCTTCCTTATACTGGAAGGAAGCTACGGGGAGCTTGGGGGGGAAGACAGACAATTTAGAAAAACTATCTTTTCTCAGTTCTCGTCTGTCTCATGTCAGTTCCATGAGGGCAAAGGACATATGTTTTGTTCCCTGCTGCACCCTCAGAGCCCACTGCAGTGGCTGCACAGGATGGGTCTTCTGGAAATGCCCATCTCCCCTTCTCCTTTTCAGTTGTTTATAGAAAACTTATAGTAGGAAGAGCTAAGCTCGCCACCTGTTTTTGTTTTTAATCCCAATCAGGTAACATTCTTTGTTTTTCCACTGGGATGCTTATAATGTCCTTGATAGCACCTTCATCTGGTTATTATATTTTTCTTTTTTATTGACGCTTAAGGGAATGCACTTGATGTAGTTTTGCATTTAATTTTTATATTTGAGTTTTGATACTAAATATTGTACTCATAATGCCATTTTGTGACATGATGTAAAAGCTCATTTTATTTTGCTTTCTGTTTTTTAACTTTTCTAGTTTTTTGCCATGGGTAGCATGCAGGAACTTACGTTCTCTGACCAGGGATCAGATGCATGCCCCCTGCTGTGGAAGTGTAGTGTCCTAACCACTGGACCACCAGGAAAGTCCTAAAAGTTCATTTTAAAAAAGGAAATAAATTTACTTTGTTTAAAGCTTAAGACATCACATTTTTATATTAATACATTTTGTATATACATATATATTAATGGCTTGCGGTAAATTCCCAGGGGATTATATCTGAAGTAAAACCCTCAGGGACATTTTGTGTGTTAAAGATACAATTATAGTGCCAAACTACAAGCAAATCTTTTCCAGTCTAACCAAGGATGGACCTCAGCTTATATTTTTCATTTTGTTTCAAGATATATTAGTTCCGTAAAAACTCAAGGAATTAAGAGAGTCAAAAATAGATTCTTTTTTTTGGTTACTAAAGCATCATAAGCCCCAAATTAATGTATGTTAGTGATGATAATTTATCTACTCAGGCATTTTAGTCAGAGAGTATTAGAGTTTCTGAAGAAAAGTTTCAAAATTATTTAAAGTGTAATTCATCTTAAAAACCGTATTGAGAGCACTGACTGTTTTTACCTGTCATTTGCATTTTGCTTGCCTGTCACTCACACCATTAGCCCCGCTGAGACACATGTGCAAAGATGCATTTTCCCCATGACCATCTGGTACTATCACACTGATAGTCACTAACCTGGTTACTAGCCATGCTGTGTGGCTGTCACATTTTTTCTTGAGAATTAGCTTGATGGGCTAATTTTTAAGATTTACCAGTAACGTGGGCTGAATGACAAGCTGCCACTAAAATAGCAAGTCTTTATAGGATGGAACCTCCTTTTCTTGCTACAGAATCTCTCTTTAATGGGTGTCTTCTGCCTGGAATGTATGTCCCCTTCTTTGTCTAGTTCAGTCTTGCTTTTCTATGTTGCTTGACACCAAGCCCACATCAAAATATTTGTTCATCGAATGAAAATGTTCAATAATTAACAGGAGAGGAGGTTTTAAAGCCTGAGGAAGCAGAAGAAAATAAGTTAGTGTATGTGTGTCCATTAATATGACACGCCAATTATATTCAGATAGGATAAAGTTGTTAGGAGGCTAAAGGGAGCTGGCAGTATTTATTTTCTCCAGGCTAAGGAAGATAGAATCCAGTAACTACCAGGGTCATGTTGGGGGGAAAACATACCAGAGTAGAAGAGATACTGTGAAAGCATTAAAACGATGCCTCTTTTCTCTCTCCCTCCTGCTCCTGTTCATTCATGCTGACCACTGAAACTGATCAGGACCCATGCTTGGGGTCTTGATAGTGGTGTCTGAGATGTTAAGTGGGAGTTGGTTGTCACTGATTTTGTGACAGTGCTTAATCAGATTTCATTTATCCTGTAGTATATTTGCATATGTGGTTGTTGAGAAATAATAATTTATCTTTTTTAAAAAGTGATTTGATCCAGTGTCTTATTTATATAGGAATTTTGATTATGTATTGTGGAGATCATCAGGCTTGTCACTGAAACTAACAGCAGTAATCTGGGATTAGAGAAAGTATTCTTAGCGAGGATCTTAATATTAAATGCAAAAATCTTAAAAAGAAGATCAATGATCCCTAGGACTAGAAGAAACCAAAGTCCCCAGTGGGTGAGACATAGCATGGCCTCTGCTGTTGGCTCTACACATAATAGTTGCTTAAAAAATGCTGCTGTTATTTGTGTTTCCAAGTGCTGAATTTTGAATTACCTTTGGGTTATATAATTACAGCCTCAAAAATAATATGAATATTTGTAGATTTAAAAAAGAATATTAGCATTTCTATTTTTTATTTATGGAAGGGAAATAAACGTCACTTCTTGTTTTTATTCTTCCCCAAAGCTAGGTTACTCTTGGTTACATTGGATACTTTGGCACTCTGTTAAATTCTGTTTGGGCTCTTATTGGTTGGCAGGTGGGCAGGGGTGCATCATTTTGAAAGAAACCTAGTAACTATTGACCCTGGGCTGTGAACAATGGTTTACTCTGTTTTCACTTGGCCACCATTGTCACTGGAAGCACAAACTATCTTTCGAGTAAAAAACAATTATACGCATCTTGATTATATATTAATTTGTCCAGAAGATGTCAATTTGTTTTATAACCCAGATATTGAGAGGGAAGGATAAATCTGTGGAGATAAAAGTAGTATTTGAAATAAATTTTCTTAAATTTACTAATCTCAGCTTGTCATTCTTATTTGAAATGATAAAAAAATACCTTAGGGAAGAAGGCAGATTCTGACTAATGATTAAATCTGAAGGCAGCATGGGACAAAGGAGTTTGAAACTCATATCATTTTATTATTGTCAATAGCAGTCACACAGACAGACAGGAACACCTAATAGATACCTCCTTCAATAAATGTATGAGCTAATCTGAATTAATCTTTATAAAATCCTGTGAGCCATCTATACCTGGACACTCCACTGAGCAATCCATGAGAGGCCACACGGCTTTGTCGTAATTAGAAAAGAGAGTTGGAGCCTGGTGTACTCTACGCAATCATAAAGAAGCCTCAGTGCACTCTGCTGTGATTAAAACTCCAGGATATACAGAGAAAGAACAAAAGGCTCTATATTAGAATTCTCTGGCATGTTTAAGAATGAACTGAGTGGCTCAGACCTAAAGCTATCATACAGCACATTGATTAGTCAAAACACAAATGTGAGCAGGCCCCAGGCTGCCGTTAAGAAGAATAGACTACCACTCCAGTGTTCATGCCTGGAGAATCCCAGGGATGGGGGAGCCTGGTGGGCTGCCGTCTATGGGGTCGCACAGAGTCGGGCACGACTGAAGCGACTTAGCAGCGGCACCAGCCCTGTACCGATGGGGTTAAATTGACTAAACTATGAGGCAGGCAAAAATGTGAGACTCAGTTTCCTTGTCTCCAAAATAAGACTTTTGGATTTAGATGATCTGATAAATATCTTTTAGGTTTAAAATGTCATGAGGGTATAAGTCTAAAATTTAGGCATTCTCCATTTTCTGGGGTTGTAAAATGTCTTTTTGGGTTTCCCTGGTAATTCAGGGGTAAAGAATCCACCCTCCCAAGTTCAGTCCCTGGGCCAGGAAGATCCCCTGGAGAAGGAAATGGCTACTTACTCCAGTATTCTTGCCTGGGAAATCCCATGGAGAGAGGAGCCTGGTGGGCTACAGCGCATGGGGTTGAAAAGAGTTGGACATGACTGAGCAAATAAAGAGTAACGGCAAACAACAAGCTGTCTTTGGGGCTCCTCCTCCATCTATGAGATGTCAGCCTTTCCTCCCCATCTCACACCTCGCTAAGGGACTCCACCAAGATCTGTCTCTCACTCAGCCATGGATGTTTTTATTTCCTCTGTACTCTCTCCTCTCACAGATTCTTCTCCTTCAGGACCTCCTAGGCCAGAAACCTAATTTGTTCAAATGATGATTTTAGTGTGTTAACCTCTTCCATCATAGATCTGCAGTTACAGAGGGATGTATTCATGTTTCCCTTTCTTATTTCCTTTAGTCCTTTCAGCATTAAAGTTAGACAGTGAAGCTGAATTCTCTACTCTCAGGGAAAAGACGTATACACACAAGTAAAGATAGAAGGAAGGACTTCATTGAGTTTCTTTCGAGATTTAAACAACAACAGTAATGACACTAGAGGGAATAGGCATGGAATTCCTGGCTTTTAATAGCAGGTGCTAGTTTCTGCTTCTGACAATGGCTTAGAAGCTCCTGTCAGAATGGCCTTTCCACAGATAATTATAAACACCACATAAAACGGAAAACACAATCATCTGAAGGCATTAGGAAGCAAACCAAAGAGGCACATTTGTATGTGTTTTATATGGACATTTAGAGGAAGGGACCAGCACGGAGTGGATTTCCAGTTTCTCATATTAATAGATTTTAGCCTGGAGGAAAGTCCCAGGCTGGCACACTCAGAAACCAAACCATGGATAGTAAACCCATAGCCTTACTGAGGATAGGATTTGAGATAACCATAGCAGCTGAAGAGTGAGGCAGGAAGTAAGAGAGAGCCATGGAAAAGGAGCCCCAAATTCTTTATATCAGTTGCCCAAATATCTAGATGGGCCCTGAATGACACATAAAGAGCTGAGCTGAGATTTCAGAGTTTTGAGTTTGAGTTCAGCCTAAGTAAGTTTTTGTCAAAACAAGTAAAAATAAATCTCTCTGGAGAACCATAACAGTAACCGGAGTCTCTGTAATGTATCATTTATCATATCCAGGTCCATTTAAAATTATTAGACATGAAGAGACCTGAAAATGTGACTCACACTGAAGAGAAAAACTGACCCAAAGATAGTTGGATGTTGGATTTAGCAAACAGATTTTAAAGCAGTGATTATAAATATGTAATGGATATAAAGGAAGATACTTCTGTAATGAATAATGATATCTCAGCAATTATATCTCAGATATATCTCAGAAATTACAAAAAAGAACCAGATATAAATTTTAGAACTGACAAGTATAATACGTGAAATAAAAATTCACTGAATGAGCTTAATACTTGATTGGAAATGACAGAAGAGTCAGTGAACTTTAAGATAGATCGATAAAAATTATCTCTTCTGAAGGACATAGAAAAAAGGTTTTAAAAAATGACCAGAGATCACAGACCTGTAGGGCAGTGTTAAAGAAGGTTGAAAATAAATGGATGGAAAAAGGGATACTGTGTGAACTCTAACCATAAGAAAGCTGAGTAAACTGTATTAATATCAGACAGACTAGACTTCAAGACAAAAGTTGTTATTAGTGTTAAAAATGTAACAGTCATAAATAAGTGTGTACCTAATAGCAGAGCTTCAAAGTACATGAAACAAAACTGGACAGAATTAAAGGTAATAGCAACCACTGGGCACTTGAGAGTTTTCTGGATCCCCAAAGGTTTTCTTACTGTTATTAAAATTCAGAGTCTGATGGACTAAGTACAAATAAAATGAGCCTGAAAATAGAAAAGATGCAGGATGTGGATATTTATAGGGAGATTCTCAGAGCGTAAAGATTTGTGCTGTATTTCCCGTAGCATGGTGTGGGAAGATGGAAAGCAAAGGACAGAGAAATGGATAAGCCTGGGGAAGCCTCACTCAGTCCTCAGATTTTCTGAGCCAGCAGGGCCATGCATAAGTGCTGAGAGGGCTGGTAGGCTAAGTGAGGGCCCAGGTCTCAGTGAGGAGGTTTCAGAATATGCTGCCTTCAAGACTGGATTGGGGTTGAGGCAGGAATTGAACTTATATTTATCAGACACCAGTGCATGATGCCCTGCGACCAGGTGGGTGAGCTAGATGCTACTGGACCTGATAATTCAGCTGCCAAGATTTCTTGCAACCACCTTGGGAAATTATGTTATCTTCAGAGGAGAAGGAAGGTGGAGGGGAATGGGAGACTCTTGATCTGACATAATACCCAGTGCTGCTACTGCTGCTAAGTTGCTTCAGTCGTGTCCGACTCTGTGCAACCCCATAGATGGCAGCCCACCAGGCTCCCCTGTCCCTGGGATTCTCCAGGCAAGAACACTGGAGTGGGTTGCCATTTCCTTCTCCAATATAATACCCAGTGAGACAGATATAAATCAAAAGTGGCAAGACTAAGGAATTAAAAACATTTTTTTAATGTTGAAATTGAACAGCTTGTAAAAGTACATAAAATGTATATGTACAGTTTAACAAATCATTCAGATTAAGAAATAAGACATTGTGAGTACTTGAAAATCTTTTAGTATGTTCATTCATGGTCACAGCCCCCTTCCTTCCTCTTAATGGTAGCCACTATGTTGATGATTGTCTGTTCTTTCTTTTTTTAAAAATAATTTTACTACCTACATAAGAGCAGTCATGCCATGATTATTCTTGTATGGGGCCGTGATTACATACACACACATTTTTATAATATGTATAACTAGGAATGACTGCTGGGTCACAGGATATGAACATCTTTGCCATTACTGAATTTTGTCACACTGTTTTCCAAGTGGTTCTACCAGTTTTCATGTCCAGTAGAAGGAAATGGCAACCCACTCCAGTAATCTTGCCTGGAAAATTCTATGGACTCCTTCCATAGAAGGAGCCTAGGAGGCTATATATATAGTCCATGGGGTCACAAAGAGTCGGACACTACTGAGCAATTTCACTTTCAATTTCACTTTCAGTGTATGCAAAGAAAAAGAAAAGCATGAAGGCAAAGTGGTTATCTGTGGAGTCCTTGCAAATAGTTAGGGAAAGAAGAGAAGGGATAAACAAGGGAGAAAGAGAAAGGTATGTTCAATTAAATGAAGATTTCCACAGAACAGCACCAAGAGACAAGAAGGCTTCTTCAATCAACAGTGTATAAAACTAGAAGAAAACAACAGAAGAGGAAAGACTAGAGAGCTCTTCAGGAAAACTGGAAATATCAAGGGAACATTTTGCCCAAAGATGGGCACAATAAAGGACATAAATGGTATAGACCTAGCAGATGCTGAAGGGATCAAGAGGAGATGGAGAGAATACACAGAAGAACTGTACAGAAAAGGTCCAAAGGAACTGGATTGCTCCAGTGGTGTGGTCAGCCATTTAGAGCCAGATATTCGCAGAGAGAAGTCAAGTAGGCCTTAGGAAGCTCTGCTGTTAATAAAGCTAGGGGATGTGATGGAATTTCAGTAGAACTATTCAAAACCCTAAAGGATGATGCCATCAAGGTGTTGCATTCAATATTTCAGCAAGTCTGGAAGACCAGCAGTGGCCACAGGACTGGAAAAGGTCAATCCTCATCCCAGTTCCCAAGAAGGGTAGTACTAAAGAATATGCTAACCGCTGGACAATTGCACTCATCTCCCATGCTAATGGTTCAGTTCATTTGCTCAGTCACGTCCAACCCTTTGCTACCCCATGGACTGCAGCACGGCAGGCTTTCCTGTTCATCAGCAACTCCCAGAGCTTGCTCAAACTCATGTCCATCTAGTCGGTGATGCCATCCAACCATCTCATTGTCTGTCATCCCCTTCTCCTCCTGGCTTCAATCTTTCCCAGCATCACGGTCTTTCCTAATGAGTCAATTCTTTGCATCAGGTGGCCAAAGTATTGTTATGCTAGTAAGGTCATGCTTAAAGTCCTGCATGCTAGGCTTCAGTATTATGTGAACCAAGAACTTCCAGATGTCCAAGCTCAGTTTAGAAAAGGAAGAGGAAGCAGAAATCAAATCGCCAACATTCATTGTATCACAGAGAAAGCTAGGGAATTCCAGAAAGAGATCTATCTCTGTTTCATCGACTACGCCAAAGCCTTTGACTGTGTGGATAATAAACTGTGGAAAGCTTTTAAAGAGATGGGAATACCAGACCATCTTACCTGGTCTCCTGAGAAACCTGTATGTGGGTCAAGAAGCAACAGTCAGAACCCTGTATGGAACAATTGGTTAGTTTGAAACTGAGAAAGAAGTACAACAGGGCTGTCTGCTGTTACTTTGTTGGTTTAATCTATATGCTGAGCACATCATGAGAAATGCTGGGCTGGATATGTTACAAGCTGGAATCAAGATAGGTGGGAGAAACATCAACAGCCTCAGGTATGTGGATAATACCACTCTAATGGCAGAAAGCAAAGAGGAACTAAAGAGCCTCCTGATGACGGTGAAGGAGGAGAGTGAAAGAGCCAGCTTAAAGATAAATATTAAAAAAACTAAGATAATGGCATCCAGCCCCAATACCTCATAGCAAATAGAGAGGGGAAAAGGTGGAAGTAGTGACAGACTTCCTCTTCTTGGGCTCTAAAATCACTGTGGATGGTGACTGCAGCCATGAAATCAGAAGATGTTTGCTTCATGGTAGGAAAGCTAGGACAAACCTATACAGTGTGTTGAAAAGCAGAGACATTACTCTGCTCACAAAGGTCAGTATGGTCAAGGCTGTGGTCTTCCCAGTGGTCACATATGGTTCTGAGAGCTGGATCTTAAAGAAGGTGAAGCGCAGAAGATTTGATGCCTTCGAACTGTGGTGCTGGATAAGACTCCTGAGAGTCCCTGGGACAGCAAGGAGATCAAATCAGTCAATCTTAAGGGAAATCAACCCTGAATACTCATTGGAAGGACTGATGCTGAAGCTGAAATTCCAGTATTTTGGTCATCTGATGCACACAGACAGCTCATTGGAAAAGTCCCCAATGCTGGGAAAGATTGAGGGCAGAAGGAGAAGAGGGCATCAGAGCATGATGAGATGGCTGGATGGCATCACCGATGTAATGGACATGAACTTGGGCAAGCTTCAGGAGATGGTGAGGGACTGGGAGGCTTGGCGTGCTGCAGTCCGTGGGTCAAAAGGAGTCGGGCACGACTGGGTGACTGAACAAGTGTATGCAAGTTTCTGTTGTCCACATCATTGACAACTCCTTTTTCTGGTATGTCAGTCTTTAGTATTTTTTTTTTGGCAGCAATGCTTGCAAGATTTTGCAGTCTTCATTCTAAGATGATGACTTTCCTTTCCACTTCTCTGAGAAAATAGAATAATCAGAAGAGACAGGCCACGTTCCCATCACTGCTTCTACCTGCATACCTGCATCAGGGCCCCTGCAGTCCGCCTTTCCTCCATATTGTTGAGGAACTGTTCATGCTCTTAGCCGTGACAATCATCCCACTTGTGCCCTAGATCCCATCTTCTGTACTGGCTCAGGGACATTGCTCCATTAATTCTGTCCTCTCTCTTCTGCACCGTCATTTCCCTTTCCTCCATTGGATTGTTTCCATTAGTAACAGACAGGCAACTATTTCTCTCAACTTAAAACAACAGCAGCAACATAATGATAATTAATGCAACTGCCAGCAACTGCTCCATTTTCCACTTTCCTCTACGAAACTTCTACAGTTGCTTCTGCTTGCTCTCCCCAATCCCTCACTTCCCATTCTACTCTTGTCAGTCACCAGTGACTGCCGTATTGTTAACTCCAGTGGGCACTTCTCAGCCCTTATCTTACTTGATCAATCAGCAGTATTATTATCACTCTCTCATTAAATTTCCAGGATACTTCTACTTTCTTGATCTTCTTTGCTGGTTCCTCTTCATCTTTCTCATCTCTTAACATTGGATATTCTAGACCTCAGTCCTTAGATTTCTTCTTTATTTTTTCCCTCTTCACTGATAAACTTATCCAGTCTCATGGTTTTAAGTAGTATAATTAAGCTCACAGCTCCTAAATTATATTTCCTTTCTGAACCTATTCAGGGAACTCCAGATTTGTTTATTCAGTTACTTGAGAGATTAACTTGGATGTCTAATAAATCCCTTAACATGCCTGAAACCAAACTCTCAATATTTCCTGGAGTTGTTACACATTTGTTTTATGCAAATTAGAGAAAGACTTATCTTGCTCTAAACAGAAGCTCCCTGTGTAGGGTGCACAGTTTTGGCTCCCCTCCCCTTTTTTTTTTTGGTGACTTTTCCTTCCCCTAGTTTTCTTTTCAGCTAATAGCAGCTCCATCTTTCTTGTTGTTTTAGTCAAATATTTTTGAGTTATCCTTTGCTTCCTTCTTCTTTCCAGCCATTTCCAATTAGCCAATAAGCCCTGGTGGATATATTCAGTTGGAGAAGAGGGAAGAGATTTGTAGCTAAAGGAAAGCAGAAAGACAAGGAGGCCAAAGAGCATGAAACACATTTGAGGCAGCTCTTCAGCCTTGCCAAGATTCCAGCCTTGCCACTGGAAATGTCTTCCTTTCTGTCTTTCATAGCTCAGCTCATCTTTTACAGCTCAGCTCAAATAGGATCTACTCTGTTGAAATGCCTTTAACACTGTTTTAGCACCAAGCTATTCTTTTTACCACTTTTAATCCTTTGTGTCAGTTTGGTTTTCACCTTGGTTTCCTTATCTGTATGTACAATGCAGGTATTAAATTACCCAATTCATAGCTTTATGAGATTAAATGAATACTTATAAAGTGCTTTGAATTGTGCCTGGCCCATGGGTAATATCAAAAAAAGTTAGCTCTTTTGATAATGCTGATGATGTCACTGTCTTTCTAGTAGATTGTGTGTCTCTGAGGGGTCAGTGATGTTATCTGAGTCACCTTTGGATGCCTGGCTTTTTTTTTTTGGCTGGGGGAGGGCTTGAATTTATTAATTTTATGCAAAAATCTCCTAAATGCCCACATTTTACAGGTTGGGAAAAGCCCTTTTTGAGGCCACCTAGACATACGACATTCTACAATACACTTTTCAACACGAAAAAAAAGTATACAATATTTTGAGTCCAGGTGCCTAAAAAGTTATGTGCTATTTTCTCTGATGGGGTAGTGCTGCGCAGTTAGCCTGGAGAGCAGCTGTTAGTCTCTGTTTATGGGACTCATCATTGCAGTTGTCTCTCAGTATCTGGGTATCTGTGGGGAACTGGGTCCAGGCTTTCTGTGGATACCAAAACCTGAGGATGCTGCATATGTGAAATGGCATTGTATGGTCATTCCTCTGAGCCTGTGGATTCTTAATCCAGGGATTCAGCCAACCGGAATTCTGTCTGTGGTTGGTCTAATCTGCTGATGTGAATAGCTTAGCATACTGTTAGGCACAGAGTAGATGATCAGTGTTTATTGAAGAGGTGGATTCATAGTATTGTGCATGCAGATGTGATTGGATAGACGTAGGTACATGGAGGCAACAGTGGTGCATTGGAAAAAGTGATGGAATTAGATTTTATGGCAAAGCTCTGGCTCAGACTTCACCAGTTGCATGACCTTGGGCAAGCCCCTTAACCTTTCTGAACCTTAGTTTCTTCAGCAGAAATGAGAGATATATCTCAGGGTAATATTTTAAGGATCACTGGAGTTAATGCATAAGAAAGTACTTGGTAATCTATAGCTTATGATGCAAATTAAGGTTGTTTGGTATTAAGGTTTGTAATTCAAAAAACATACCTAGTGTAATTATAGAGCAATGAGACTTAGTGTAAATTGTATAAGAAAATCAGTCCTGTCGCTTTATGCCTATCTTTGTTATATTATCTATATGGATCTCTTTACTCTTCATCTGGAAAGGTGATGAATGGCTTATGGTTACTTTTTGTGCATATGCTGGAGGCTATGAGAACATTTCCACACTCTGTTCCCAGAAGGTTATTTTTTTTGGCTTGCTTGAGTAGTCACAACTGAAGTCTGTTGTTCTTTTCTACATGGCTTGTTAGTTTTCTCCCTTAGAAAATCAGTTTGTGAAAAACTATGTAGGTTGAGCACAATCAAACATTTTGAAAGTAATTTGTAGGATTAAATTTTTAAAAACCTAATTATTAGTCAATGAGATTATAGCTTTTTTTTCCAGAATAAATAGCTGGATGAAGAAATCTACGTGAAAACCCCTGACACTTGAATAGCGTTCTCTTACGTGCGTTTTCCCCAGTCAGTTTGTGTACAGTTATGAGCGGTCAGCTTGAAATCTTTGTCAGATGGAACCCACACCTCCCACGTTCCTCACTGCTGTGGCTGCCTGTGCTGGTGTTTTTCGGCAGATCTCAGCTGTCAGGTCTAGTGCAGTCTTGGAGCAGAGAGGGGCTGCTCAGATACAAGCTTTTTGCTCATGCAGCTGTGCCTTATCCCACTTGTTAAGGGTTTCTTCCAAGTCTCCTCACAGAAGTAAATAAAGAACTGCTTTTGTATTCTGCTGTTATCCTTTTAAACCTGGCCATGTTGAAACATAATAAGCCTAGTTTCTATGTTGTAGTATTGATTACATTTTAGGCCCTGGGTATTGGTGATCTGTCTCATGGTTTAGTGCTTAGCAACATTGATGCCACCGCTCAAGGAGCTGTGTATGTCATCGGTGGCAGTTGCAGATTTTACAGTCATACTAAGGCTTATATGTTACCATTTTTTTTCTGAAGGATGTGACCCAAACATGACTACCTTGCAACTCTTTAAGGTATTTTATTGCTTTTAAACTTATTTTGAGACTAACTGTAGAGGTTTCAAGAATATCTCAGTGTTGTTAGAGTAGCTCTCAGTTGAGATTCATTCATTTCTTCATTTCACCCAGAGTTATATAGAAGGATCTCGGTTTATTCTGTGTGAGAAAACAATATCTAATATGTTGGAATACATAGTTTTTTATTTGTAAAATTGACCTGAAGTTCTCATATATTCTGGATAATTCAAATTTGTGATTAGGGAAAGCAACATGATATCCAACTTATATTTATAAAGTCAGATGACTCTTTAGTTCCTGTCATATGTACATATGTGTGTGTATATATAACACTCCTTTTCCTGGGGAAGTGAAGACCTTTGACTCAGAAGAGGAAAGTCAGGAATCAGCAAGGAAAATCAGCTTATCTTTCCACACAGGCGATACTGCTTTGCAGTGCCATTGGCTACAAAGAATATCCTGGAGGTCCTCCTGTAGGAAATGGCAGTGTGACCTGTTTTGAAAGATGAGTGAGAATGAACTGGATTCAGAAGGTGGAGGGTGATACTGTTGGCTAAGGGAGGAGTGTATAGAAACATAGCAGGAAAGATCACATGTAATTGGGGAATTGTATTTGGTCTGGTGGGATCAAAAAGAGAATGTAGGGGAATGGTGGGAATGAGCCTAGACCCACAATTGGGCAAATAATTAAGTTGTTGCTGAAGTAATTGTCATCAAGATCATCAGTAACATCACCACCACCTTACCCTCACACCCACCATCATCGTTATCATCCTGACAAGTTGCATTCCAGGCTCAATTAAGGAAGTGGCAGAAAGGGAGATGTTGGGGCAGTCTAATCTACAGGATTTGGGGACTGATTTGATGTGGGGTGACTTCTGCGCAGATGCTACTACTACTAAGTCGCTTCAGTCGTGTCCGACTCTGTGAGACCCTATGGACAGCAGCCCACCAGGCTCCTCTGTCCACGGGATTCTCTAGGCAAGAATACTGGAGTGGGTTGCCATTTCCTTCTCCATGCGTAGATGGGTTGTTGTATTTGGACTGCTTGTGGGACATCCAGTAGAGCTGTCAATCAGGAATATGGGCATGCGGAACTGGAATTCAGCAGGGAGGTCTGGGATGCAGATGCACTTTGGGAATCATACTTGAAGTCTTTCTCCTTGTGTATCTCTTTTTTACATCCTGTGTATAGGAGAGGAAATAAGAGAGAGAAAGTTATATTTTTGGGGTGGGGGGCTTGAAAAAAATGTTAATGTCGTGGAAGGGAAAAAGGGAAAGAAGAGAGTTCATAAAGAGGACAAAAAGGACTAAAGGGGAATTGGAGAAAATGTGAATAGCAGAGAGAAAGAAAGTTCTTTTTTTTTTAACTGAGTGCCTGTTGTGTGTAGTCGTGTGCTAGATACTGCAGAGACAGAGGGAATGACTGTGCTAGGTGTTATGGGCAATGCATGATGAGTCTGAGAAGAGTCCCTGTTTTCAAGGAGCTCATAGTATTTTAGTGAGGAGAGGCACATAAGCTGCTAACAAGAAGTAATAGGAGGGAAAATGTAATGGCACAACGGTAATAAATTATTCCTGAATGTAACTGGAGAAGGCTTCTTGGAGATGGTAACATTTAGGTGGACACTGAGTGGAATGTCTCTCAGGGGAAAAGAGAGGGGGGACCTTTGTCGACTGGTGATAGTGCGTGAATGTTAGCTACTAAACTGTGTTCCCACCAAATTCATATGTTGAAGCCACAACCATGAGAGAGTCATTTCCTAGGCAGGTTGATAGGAAATCTAGGGGTCCCCAAGGAGAGAGGGGTCTCCAAATGGAGGAAATAGCCTGCAAGTGTCAGACATTTTTATCTCTCTTAAGCGGCAGGAGGAAACAAACAAGCAATATTTTTTTCCTTCTCTATACAAATTTAAAGAGAGGTTTCTCTTAAAATACTGTGTTGCCATTATGACACCTGGTTTCGCCTGAAGTTAGCTATTCTTGAGCCTAGAGATAACCAATGCCTTTTTCTTATGGAAATGTTTGTCTTAAGCTATGCTAATGTACTACGCCTTTACCCCAAACTCCGTCTCCAAGTCGGTTCCGCCTCTTGGTCCAAAACCTACTTGACAAACCAGTATGTTATACTCAGATATTGTTCCCCTAATCTATGTAAATGAAACTATTTGTATGGTGGTCTGCCCTTCTTTAAGATTCAAGTTAATCATTTTATGGCCCAGGATAAACCATTTGGTGCCATTCTGGAATTTTAAGACATTCCTTTCTTTCATTAACAGACTGCTAGTGACTATATAACATCCAGCTGAAGACTAGTAGGGGGGTACTCTTTCTGCCCCCTTCTGATGCCTATGTCAGAAGCTTTCTCTATCTCCTTTATACTTTAATAAAACTTTATTACACAAAAGCTCTGAGCGATCAAGCCTCGTTTCTGGCCCCGGATTGAATTCTTCTCCTCCGGGGGCCAAGAATCCCGGTGTATTCGCGTGATTCAACAACAACCTTTCAACCACCCCCTAAATGACTATGTATTTAAGGAGGTAATTAAGGTCCATTGAAGTCAGAGGGTGGGATTCTTAGAGGACAGATGTCTTGATAAGAAATGAAAGAGACACCAGAGCTCTCTTCCTCTTCATGTGCTCACAGAATAAATTCATTTAAAGGCATAGCAGGAAGGTGGTTGCCTGCAAGTTGCAAGGAGAGCTTTCATAAGAATCTGAATTTTCTGACACTTTGATCTTGGAGTTTTTGCTTCCAGGACTGTGAGAAAATAAATTTCTACTGTTTAAGCCAGCAGCCGATGGCATTTTTTTGCGGTGGCCAGAGTAGACTAGAACAGTGAGCAACTCACAGAGACACGCAGTGTATTTTAGGGAAGATGAGCAGCTCTGTGAATCTAGAGACAGGACGTAGGAGGGGGTGTGGTGGGAGATGAGAGAGTTAAGTGCATTCTTTGAGTAACTGTATAACCTTGAAGGCAAATGGCCACTTGGCTTAATACCTCTTGGGTTTTGAATACTGATCAAAGGGTCCTGTGAGCAAAAGGAACAGAACTGGGAAAATTTGGGGGCTCCTTAAGGAGGAGAAGAGTTAATGGTCAAAATAGATTTACATCACAAAGGCAGTTGGAGTAGCCACCCCTTATAATGAAGACCTGAAAATCTAAGATTGAAATTAAAACATGAAACATTTCCTACATTTCCTAATAGACAAGCTCTGTTACTATATAGACATTAGATATGATCTCTTTCATTTTGTGATTTTTGGATCTTTGGTTGGTAGTATTTGGAAATCAGTTTAAGGGTAGCATTGAAAGCACCATCCAGGTGACTATATTCATTAATTTTGTTACTGTCAGTGAATGGAATGCTGACACAGACAACCTCACTGAACCCTGGTGAAAATGTCCCTTTTCTGTTGTGTTGAACTTGTGAGTTTCAGTGTTGATATGGTGGCTGGTTAATGCTAGTCTGGGCCAAGTCAAAGTCATGTACAATATAGCCAGCATTCCCTTGAATAATCAACTCTCATTTAGAAGGAAATGGAAAGTTATTGTAGATTAAATACTAAAGGGAAAGTGTGACAGATGTTTAATTGGTTGCTTTCTTGTCACTTCTTAATGTGTGAGATGCCCTTATGAGAAGGGCTAAAGTAGACAGATTGAATGGAAACAGCCATTTAACTATCCTCTGACTCATCCTTATGATAGTATTCATTCTCATTTTATTTCTAATATATTCACTGTTTATAACAATTTTCAGCATTTGATTATAGGCAAGGAGTAACTGTCCCCTCCCCCATATATTTGTCATTGTTTGGAAAGACAATATTATTGCTGCTGCTGCTGCTGCTAAGTCGCTTCAGTCGTGTCCAACTCTGTGCGACCCCATAGACGGCAGCCCACCAGGCTCCCCTGTCCCTGGGATTCTTAGTGAATTTTATACTCTCTCATCACACATGAAGTACAGAAAGCTAAGCATGGCCCAGCCTTGAGAAGTTCAAAGAACTTGTTGCTTTCATCCTGCACCCTTCAGATATTTTTGACCTCCTCAGATAAGGTCTGTCATAAACACACAAGCCAGGCACACTGTTCAAGCTCATTTTCTGTAGTGTTCATCAAGACTGTCAAGAAGTTCTCTTCCTGTTTCTACCTTTCATTTTTGATCTGCCCCAGCCTCTGAAACCCATCTTTCTGGCTATGACCTTTGGTGTGAACTTGGGATTTGTTTTCTGGCTTTATGCAATGATGCTGCTGCTGCTGCTGCTAAGTCACTTCAGTCGTGTCCGACTCTGTGCGACCCCTTGGACTGCAGCCCACCAGGCTCCTCCGTCCATGGGATTTTCCAGGCAAGAGTACTGGAGTGGGGTGCCATTACCTTCTCCGTCATGCAATAATAGCTGCTAGTAAAAGTATACTTCCGTCTGTGGAGGGGACTGACTGGAGGATTCAACACTCTAAAGCCACTTGCTGAATGGGGTCATATATATAAAGTATTGAGCATGGAACCTGGCATCAGGTAATGCTATATATTTCAGTAAATGTTAATCCCCTGCAAGTTTTCCATGCTTAGCATTTTCAGATGTCAGAAGGAGAGGATGGTAGAGGAGAGACTGTTAGGCTGTTTGCTATACCGAATCAGAATTGAGAAGGGAGGTTTTGGAATGTGAACATTTTTTTTTTCTTTCCTTTGATCCATCACAAGATCTAGTGTCATGTTAATTCTTCCTCCTAGGCGTGGCTACTGAAGTTGGAGAGGTGTTCAAATCAAAACTCGCCAGCTATGTGACTCTGAGAAAATTACTTAATGTCTGTGTGCCTCATCTGTAAAATGGAGATAATAATAGTACCTAACTGAGAATCGTTGAGTAAAAGACATCACATGAAAAGCACCTAGAAACGGAGCCTGGTTGTTAGTGAGTGCTTAATAATATTAGATACTACTATTGTTCCTATTATTTTCTTGTTACCCACAAAAGTCCCTGCCATGTAGAAATTTTTTTGTTATGACTATCATTATTATTGTTACCTACATTAGTCATTTTCTGTAGACATAAGTGAAACAAATTCAGGGGTACTGTTTTCTGCAGTTAGTCTTATTTAAATGGCACATGCATTTATTCATGTATATGTTACTAGATCAATACAAATGCACACTCTTATTTCAGTTTTTGTTTTTGGCTTCTCTTTTTCAGAACCACCAGAAGCCATCTCCTAGACAGGTGAAGCCACTTATCTCTTTGCAGCTGTGTGTAGAGACTTGGCAGCCAGCATATGAGATACTTGGCTGAGACAAATTTTGTATCACAGTCAGATTTACAACATGAGGCCGTGACTGCTGATACCTTGAAATGACCCATTTTTCTCCCCAGGCTTTGGATCTTTTACTTGCTGGTACTGGACCTCTGCTCGTTTGCTTCCCCCACCTATGGATCGTTCTCCGTGAATTACTGCTTTCCTGTCTCTCCTCTCACTGTGAATTGTTTTGAGTCCTAGCTCTTGTCTGTAAAATCTTATCCCTTGTCTTGTTCCTGGGTTCAAGTAATTGCATACTGTTTATCTTGCTGGCCTGGTGGCTGACCTTTCTGTCCTGACTCTTGATTCTCACCTGGCCTTGTATTATCAGTAGCCTCTCAGTCTAAACATCTTCCTGGTCCTACTAACCCAGTAAAACTAATTCTGCCCAAGTGACCAAAGCCTTTCCTGAAAAATTGCTGTGGCTGGTATACACCATGCCAGGTTTAGTTGCCATTTGGTAGTTTGTTCTAGAACATTCTGAGATAATTCTCTGCCTTGCCTTTCATGAGAAGTGAGTCAGTGTATATTGTTCAGGCACAAATGAAAAGTGGGTTTGGATTTTTATCCTTGAACATGGATCCTTGCACTGTTGGGGGAGGGGTATGGGTCAGAGAACAGTTCCTAGTGAACTGGCAAACCCACACACATTCTTTACCCCAAATAGTGGACATTCCTTGTTTCATTTCCTTCTGCTCCCAGAATATGTATAGTGCTGCATACTTTTTTGAGAGAGTAAGTTTTGTTTATGTCACAGACTCAGAGAGTCCTTGATGGCTTGTTGACAGGTATTGAAAGTGATGGGATTGGAGCGCTGACAGGTGATTCATGCATATGGATGTCTTCTGTGATTCTACATAGCGGTCTATCTGGGGTTATTTATGGTAGCATTGTCATGGCGATCAATGAGCAGTAAACAAGGCTCTCAAAGCCATAGGGAGAGTTTTTACAGCCTTTGTGACCAACTGTGGAACCTCTAATTTATTTGTTTGTTTATTTAGTTAGTTTTTTAAAAGTTAGAATCTCTGTTTTATTCTTTTTCTAAGTTTTTATGAAATATAAAACTCTGAAAATTAGGAAGTGTAAGTCATTGCCTATTTTCCTATAAAATTTATGGATTAGATCTTTTTATTTGTGTGCTTAATAAGTTTTCTGAACATAAAGGTACAAATCATATTAAAAATTTAAAAAATAATCTTGGTAACTTTTTAAAGATTAATTAATTAATTTTAATTGGAGGCCAATTACTTTACAATATTGTAGTGGTTTTTGCCATACATTGACATGAATCAGCTGTGGGTATACATGCGTCCCCCATCCTGAATCCTGCTCTCACCTCCCTCCCCATCCCATCCATCCTGAACTCTGCTCTCACCTCCCTCCCCATCCCATCCCTCAGGGTGGTCCCAGTGCACTGACTTTGAGTTCCCTGTTTCGTGCGTCGAACATGGACTGGGGATCTATTTCACATATAGTAATATACATGTTTCAATGCTGTTCTCTCAAATCATCCCACCCTCACCTTCTCCCACAGAGTCCAAAAGTCTGTTCTTTATATCTGTGTCTCTTTTGCTGTCTCGCATATAGGGTCTTCATTACCATCTTTATAAATTCCATATATATGCATTAATATACTATATAGGTATTTTTCTTTCTGACTTACTTCACTCTGTATAATAGGCTCCAGTTTCATCCACCTCATTAGAACTGATTCAAATGTATTCTTTTTAATAGCTGGGTAATATTCTACTGTGTATATGTATCACAGCTTTCTTATATATTCTTCTGCCAACGGACATCTAGGTTGCTTCCATGTCCTGGCTATTATAAACAGTGCTGTGATGAACATTGGGGTACACGTGTCTCTTTCAATTCTGGTTTCCTCGATGTGTATGCCCAGCAGTGAGATTGCTGGGTGGTATGGCAGTTCTAGTTCCAATTTTTTAAGGACTCTCCACACTGTTCTCCATAGTGCTTGTACTAGTTTGCATTCCCACCAACAGTGTAAGAGGGTTCCCTTTTCTCCACACCCTCTCCAGCATTTATTGCTTGTAGACTTTTGGATAGCAGCCTTTCTGACTGGCGTGAGATGGTACAGCATTGTGGTTTTGATTTGCATTTCTCTGATAATGAGTGATGTTGAGCATCTTTTCATGTGTTTGTTAGCCATCTGTATGTCTTCTTTGGAGAATGTCTGTTTAGTTCTTTGGCCCATTTTTTGATTGGGTCATTTATTTTTCTGATATTGAGCTACATGAGCTGCTTGTATATTTTTGAGATTAATTCTTTGTCAGTTGCTTAATTTACTATTTCTCCCATTCTTAAAGCTGTCTTTTCACCTTGCTTATAGTTTCCTTCATTGTGCAAAAGCTTTTAAGTTTAATTAGGTCCCATTTGTTTATTTTTTCTTTTAATTCCATTACTCTGGGAGGTGGGTCACAGAGGATCCTGCTGTGATTTATGTCAGAGAGTGTTCTGCCTACATTTTCCTCTAGGAGTTTTATAGTTTATGGTCTTACATTTACATCTTTAATCCATTTGGAATTTATTTTTGTGTATGGTGTTAGAAAGTGTTCTAGTTTCATTCTTTTACAAGTGGTTGACCAGTTTTCCCAGCGCCACTTGTTAAAGAGATTGTCTTTTCTCCATTGTATATTCTTGCCTCCTTCGTCAAAGATAAGGTGTCCATCTGTTCTGTTCAGTTCAGTTCAGTTGCTCAGTTGTGTCTGACTCTTTGTGACCCTATGAATTGCAGCATGCCAGGCCTCCATGTCCATCACCAACTCCCGGAGCCTACCCAAACCCGTGTCCATCGAGTCGGAGATGCCATCCAGCCATCTCATCCTCTGTCGTTCCATTCTCCTCCTTCCCCCAATCCCTCCCAGCATCAGAGTCTTTTCCAATGAGTCAACTCTTTGCATGAGGTGGCCAAGTATTGAAGTTTCAGCTTTAGCATCAGTCCTTCCAATGAACACCCAGGGCTGATCTCCTTTAGGATGGACTGGTTGGATCTCCTTGCAGTCCAAGGAACTCTCAAGAGTCTTCTCCAACACCACAGTTCAAAAGCATCAATTCTTTAGCACTAAGCTTTCTTCACAGTCCAACTCTCACATCCATACATGAACACAGGAAAAACCATAGCCTTGACTAGATGGACCTTTGTTGGCAAAGTAATGTCTCTGCTTTTGAATATGCTATCTAGGTTGCTCATAACTTTCCTTCCAGGGAGTAGAGTCTTTTAATTTTATGGCTGCAATCACCATCTGCAGTGATTTTGGAGCCCCAGAAAATAAAATCTGACACTGTTTCCACTGTTTCTCCATCTATTTGCTGTGAAGTGATGGGACCAGATGCCATGATCTTTGTTTTCTGAATGTTGATCTTTAAGCCAACTTTTTCACTCTCCACTTTCACTTTCATCAAGAGGCTTTTTAGTTCCTCTTCACTTTCTGCCATAAGGGTGGTGTCATCTGCATATCTGAGGTGATTGATATTTCTCCCAGCAATCATGACTCCAGCTTGTGCTTCCTCCAGCCCAGCATTTCTCATGATGTACTCTGCATATAAGTTAAATAAGCAGGGTGACAATATACAGCCTTGACATACTCCTTTTCCTATTTGGAATCAGTCTGTTGTTCCATGTCCAGTTCTAACTGTTGCTTCCTAACCTGCATATAGGTTTCTAAAGAGGCAGGTCAGGTGGTCTGGTATTCCCATCTCTTTCAGAATTTTCCACAGTTAATTGTGATCCACACAGTCAAAGGCTTTGGCATAGTCAATAAAGCAGAAATAGATGTTTTTCTGGAACTCTCTTGCTTTTTCCATGATCCAGCAGATGTTGGCAATTTGGTCTCTGGTTCCTCTGCCTTTTCTAAAACCAGCTTGAACGTCTGGAAGTTCACGGTTCACGTATTGCTGAAGCCTGGCTTGGAGAATTTTGAGCATTACTTTACAAGCGTGTGAGATGAGTGCAAATGTGCGGTAGTTTGAGCATTCTTTGGCATTGCCTTTCTTTGGGATTGGAATGAAAACTGACCTTTTCCAGTCCTGTGGCCGCTGCTGAGTTTTCCAAATTTGCTGGGCATATTGAGTGCAGCACTTTCACAGCATCATCTTTCAGGATTTGAAATAGCTCAACTGGAATGCCATCACCTCCACTAGCTTTGTTCATAGTGATGCTTTCTAAGGCCCACTTGACTTCACATTCCAGGATGTCTGGCTCTAGGTGAGTGATCACACCATCGTGATTATCTTGATCGTGAAGATCTTTTTTGTACAGTTCTTCTGTGTATTCTTGCCACCTCTTCTTAATATACTCTGCTTCTGTTAGGTCCATACCATTTCTGTCCTTTATCGAGCCCATCTTTGCATGAAACGTTCCCTTGGTATCCCTAATGTTCTTGAAGATATCTCTAGTCTTTGCCATTCTGTTGTTTTCCTCTATTTCTTTGCATTGATCACTGAGGAAGGCTTTCTTATCTCTCCTGATATTCTTTGGAACTCTGCATTCAGATGCTTATATCTTTCCTTTTCTGTTTTAGTTTTCGCTTCTCTTCTTTTCACAGCTATGTCCATAGTTGTGTGTATTTATCTCTGGGCTTTCTATTTTGTTCCATTGATCCTTATTTCTGTTTTTGTACCAGTACTGTACTGTCTTGATGACTGTAGCTTTGTTTCCATACAAATTGTGAAATTATTTGTTCTAGTTTTCTGAAAAATACCATTGGTAGCTTGATAGGGATTGCATTCAATCTATCTGGCATCTTTGGTTTTGATATTAGGGTGATGTTGTCCTCATAGAAAGAGTTTGACAGTTTACCTTTCTCTGAAATTTTTCTGGAAGAGTTTGAGTAGGATAGGTGTTAGCTCTTCTCTAAATTTTTGGTAGAACTCAGCTGTGAAGCCATCTGGTCCTGGGCTTTTGTTTGTTGGAAGATTTTTGGTTTCAGTTTCAACTTCCATGCTTGTGATGGGTCTGTTAAGATTTTCCATTTCTTCCTGGTTCAGTTTTGAAAAGTTATACTTTTCTAAGAATTTATCCATTTCTTTCAAGTTCATTTTATTGTCATACAGTTGCTGATTGTAGTCTCTGATGATCCTTTGTATTTCTGTGTTGTCTGTTTTGATTTCTCCCTTTTCATTTCTAATTTTGTTAATTTGATTCTTCTTCCTTTTGGTTTTTTTGATGAGTCTGGCTAATGGTTTGCCTATTTTATTTATGTTCTCAAAGAACCAGCTTTTAGTTTTGTTGAATTTTGCTGTAGTTTCCTTTGTTTCTTTTCCATTTATTTCTCCCCTAATTTTTATGATTTCTTTCCTTCCTCTAATCCTGGGGTTCTTCATTTCTTCTTTTTCTAGTTGCTTTAGGTGTAAAGTTAGGTTTTTTATTTGATTTTTCTCTTTTTTCCTGAGGTAGGCTTGTATTGCTATGAACCTTCTCCTTAGCACTGCTTTTGGCGAATCTCATAGATAAAACCAGATTCTTGATTCCCTTCCTTTTCCAGGGTTCTCATTTCTGTAAATGATACTTTTTAGCTGAAATCTTTTTTTCTTCAGAGTATGTATATGACAATATGATATATTTGTATATGTTTTTTAATCTGTCTCCATTTCCAGTATGTTAATTCCACAGGAGCAGGCAGCCTAACTGTCCTGTTTATAGTAGTATTGCTAATACCTAGGGTAAAGACAAGCACGTAGCAGACACTGATATGTATTTGTTGATTTATTGCATGAATGACTACTTAAAATGCATTAAACAGAAAAGGATGCATAAAGTATTACCACTGATTAACTCTTGAAGGCAGAATAAGGTGATATTTTAGAGCTGTTCTGTGTGTGTGCGCTTAGTCACTTAGTTGCTCAGTCATGTCCAGCTCTCTGCAGCCTCATGGACTGTAGCCCTCCAGGCTCCTCTGTTTATGAAAATTTCCAAGCAAGAATACTTGATTAGGTTGCCATTTCCTCCTTCAGAAGATCTTCCCGACTTAGAGATTGAACCTGTGTTCTCTTATGTCTCTGCGCTGGCAGGTGGATTCTTTACCACTAGCACCACCTGTGAAGCCTGAGCTCTTCTGTTTTCCATTTTCTCACTAGTTATTAAAATTGGTATAGAGAGACTGATTTGTAAATTCACTGAATTTTAGAAAGTCATGTGCACTGTTATTTTTAATAGTCAGAAAGAAAAGCAAAGAATGAAACTGAATAGTGTGGTATAATAAAGTTTCAATTCAGCTCAGTCGCTCAGTCGTGTCTGACTCTGTGATCCCATGGACTGTAGCACGCCAGTCTTCCCTGTCCATCACCAACTCCCAGAGCTTACTCAAACTCATGTCCATCGAGTCAGTGATGCCATCCAACCATCTCATCCTCTGTGGTCCCTTTTTCCTCCCGCCTTCAATCTTTTCCAGCATCGGGGTCTTTTCAAATGAATCGGTTTCTTCCCATCAGATGGCCAAAGTATTGGAGTTTCAGCTTCAGCATCAGTCTTTCCAATGAATATTCAGGATTGATTTCCTTTAGCATTGACTGGTTGGATTTCCTTTCAGTCCAAGGGACTCTCAAGAGTCCTTTCCAACACCACAGTTCAAAAGCATCAATTCTTTGGTGCTCAGCTTTCTTTATAGTCCAACTCTCACATCCATACATGACTACTGGCAAAATCATAGCTTTGACTAGACAGACCTTTATTGGCAAAGTAATGTCTCTGCTTTTTAATACGCTGTCAAGGTTGGTCATAGCTTTTCTTCCAAAGATCCAGCGTCTTTTAACTTCATGCCTGCAGTCACCATCTGGAGTGATTTTGGAGCCCAAGAAAATAAAGTCTCTCACTGTTTCCATTGTTTCCCATCTATTTGCCATGAAGTGATGGGACTATGGTAAGTGATGGATGCTGTAATCTTAGTTTTCTGAATGTTGAGTTTAAAGCCAACTTTTTCACTCTCCTCTTTCACTTCAATCAAGAGGCTCTTTAGATCCTCTTCACTTTCTGCCATAAGGGTGGTGTCATCTGCTTTATCTGAGGTTATTGACATTTCTCCTGGAATCTTGATTCCAACTTGTGCTTTATCCAGCTCAGCATTTCGCATGATGTACTCTGCTTGTAAGTTAAATAACTAGGGTGGCAGTATACAGCCTTGATGTACTCCTTTTCCTATTTGGAACCAGTCTGTTGTTCCATGTCCAGTTCTAACTGTTGCTTCTTGACCTGCATACAGATTTCTCAGGAGGCAGGTCAGGTGGTCTGGTATTCCCATCCCTTTAACAATTTTCCACAGTTTGGTGGAGAGTTCTGACAAAATGTGGTCCACTGGAGAAGGGAATGGCAAACCACTTCCGTATTCTTGCCTTGAGAACCTGTGAACAGTATGAAAAGGCAAAAAGATAGGAAACTGAAAGATGAACTCCCTAGGCTGATAGGTGTGCAATATGCTACTGGAGAACAGTGGAGAAATAACTCCAGAGAGAATGAAGAGACGGAGCCAAAGCAAAAGCAACACCCAGTTGTGGATGTGACTGGGAATGGAAGTAAAGTCCAATGCTATAAAGTACAGTATTGCTTAGGAACCTGGAATGTTAGGTCCATGAATCAAGGTATAATAAAAGGACTGTATTATTAATACATCATCAGAAGATCAAACAAAATAATCATAAATATTGACAGCAAAGAAAATTATTTAGTTCAGCTATCACCCCAGAGAAATAACTCCTCCTAAGATGGCAGTGTACTATCCTTGGAGAAGTCTTATTTCATAAAAACTGGATCAATATGGTTAAAATCACAGAGTTTCTAATTTTAGGAAACTTTGGTTCCAGTTTCCTTCATTCAAGTTGCATTTGTTTTTACCTTATAATAAATTCAATTTTTGTTTTTTTGATTTTGGAAAAATAGTTGGTGGAATTCTTTATGAGATTGAAATTTCTACTGTGTTGAATGAAGCTGAACTTATACTTTGGAGATCTTGTGTTGATCCCACAAGGTATATAATATTATTTTAAACTCTTTACCCGGAAGAAGTCTTTGTACCTCTTTACACCAAAAAACTTCTCATCCTATTTTCTGTATTTACATTGTTTTATACTGTGTTATATTCCTAGTAAGCTAACTATACTTTTGTTATTAACTTTGGTCAAGTACCATTCACATCTCTATAAATAAAAAATGTTACTTTAAATCTTAACACATGGAGAATGGGGAGGAAAGAATAATTTACAGGGAAGAGTGAAAACAATCCTTTCATAATACATTATTACTGCATGTATACCCTGGGATACTAAATATGAAACAGCTTTGATGGTACATGTTTGTTAAATCCAACAGATAATGGCATATGTGTAGTTGTAATGAAAAAAGAACAATTCATTTTAATAGCATCACTGAAGTAATATTACCTCCAGCATTAGAAACATGATATTTCTCTGAGCATATGCAATTATTTTATAGAAACACTATACTGTTCATGGATGTTAATAACATCATTTCTGTCATGTAACTTGTCTTTTTAATATTCAGGTAAAAGTCTTGTTAAAATGACTGAAAACATGCATATTTGGTTATTAACATTTGAAATTACAGTAGGTATTCATGATAATGCTTTGGGGCTAATTTAGGTGCAATTATGGAATCTTTATTACTGTTCATCTTAAACAGCACATTTAGTCAAATAGATAGTTATAAACAATTCTAATAGGGCAAATAGCAACATAGGCATTCCTATCTTTATTCCACAGTATGTCATGGTCTTATTATATGCTTCCAAAGGGAACTAAGAACTATTAAAACTGTGACAAGGATAATAACATGTCCTTAAAGCAAAGCTCATCCAGCAGATTTGGTTTTCACTCAGTCTTTCCTCCCTTCCTCCCTCTCTTCTTTCCTTTTTTTCCTTCAGTAACTATTTTTGGAAGGCCGACTATCCATTACATGCTATACTGGCTCCTGAGAATAGAGTAGGGAATAAAACCTTTCTGACCTTGTAAAGCTTACAAACTAGGAGAAGAAACAATTATTCATTGACTTAACACATATTTATTGGGTAGCTAATCTGTGCCAAATACTCTCCAGTAGTAAAAACTACAGACAAGGGCAATGAGGTGGAAAGCACTTGGTATGCTCCAGGAACAAAAAGTAGGCAGACATGATCAGCGGATTGGATTGGGCCAGAGTAGAAGAAGAACATAGGTCATTGCAGGCATTGAGGTGAGAGATAATGATGGCTGGAGCTAGGGTGGTGGCAGAGCAGCTGCAGAGAAGGGAATAGATGTCAGATCCACTGAGGGGGTATAACTGACAGGATATTCAGAGCGTACCCTCAAAATATTGAGGTCTTTGACTTTGCTGATCCCTCAAAGTCTACTTCAAATCTGATTTTCCACAAAACTCTGATAATTTACAGTTAAAAAGACCATTATTCATTACATATGCGGTCAGCTTTATGTCCATTGTGGTAGGTATATAGTGGCTTTTATTGTTTTGCAGTATATCTTTTATCTACCAGCTTGTTAGCTCTTGTAACTTTGTTTTATATAAATTAATAATAGTATTATATATGATGCTGATATAATATAATTTATAAATACATATGACTTCCCTGGGTGGCTCAGTTGATAAAGAAGCTGCCTGCAGTGCAGGAAATGCACGTTTGATACCTGGGTCGGGAAGATCCCCTGGAGGAGGAAATGGCAGTCTACTCCAGTATTCCTGTCTGGAGAATCCCATGAACAGAGGAGCCTGGCAGGCTATAGTCCCTGGTCCCTGGGGTCGCAAGAGTTGGGCACGACTTAGCAACTGTACCACCAACCACCATCATAAATATATATATTTAAATCTTTAAACCTAAAAAATGTAAGTCAGTGAACAATTAAGGATTTTGTACAGGTACTCTTTTCCTGGGGATTTTTTAAATAGAAAGTCAACTTCCACTACATCCTGGCACTACTTTTAAAGAGAGCATTTGTCAGGACACAAATCATAAAAAAGGAACAGAACTAGGGCTTCCAGAGTAAATCATACTATTTTTTGTAAATCATACAAGTTTTATCCTGTCTTTTATTTAGAACTTGGATAAGCCATCAGATATTTCTAGTATAGTAGAGTCATAGCACTAAGCAGACTTAAGGAAAGGAGGCTTTATTAACTTCATCTTGCTTTTTGCTTCCTTTATAGACCTTGATCATAATTCCCTTTTCCTTGAAATGTCTTTTGGACATTATTCTATACTTTTTGGAAAATCACTAAAGAATTGTTCCAGAGAATCATAGGAATAATCTCATGAACCCTCAGCAAGACAGTTTTAAGGTGAATAATACCAAATTCTCTGCTTCAACAACAACGTTTTATCTTCTGTTGAATCTTCATCTCAGTGATTTGCAATGGTACTCATCAAATAATATGATGGAAAAAGGGATGTGGCTGGAGATGAGGCCAAAGAAGGATGGATCTTGACAGATGGAACTAACTTCAAAGAGAGGAGAAAATTGATTTTGGTTTGTGCCAAGTGTACTTGGAAATAGAAGGTTGTAGTCTTTATCCCTTGAGTATATTAGTCTTCATATATCACTAAGTCCCTTGGGTAAAATGGCTACTACCACTGAGGTGCTTGTCACATCAGATTTATCTAATGCATTTGCTGCAGAGTTTTATTCTTCTCGGTCAATGTGGCATATGAATCCATCTTTTTTGTGTGTTTTCAAGGCCTTATCTTGGTCAAAAAAATCTGTATTAAAGTCACAAAGTCTCTAGAGCAAACTTTGGAGAAAGGTGCGTGCATATTGTTCCAGGTTGATTGTTATTGAAATGTAGATGCAGGACTTCCTATTGTGAGATTAATGAAGAAAATTACCCACCATTGCCCACATTACTTGGCAATTTATTCTCTCCATAATGGAGAGAAGTAAAATTCAAAGAACAGCAAAGAATGCTTAAAGGGACTTGGAACTGATGAAATAGTAGGACTTGTACATGAAATCATGAAGGTTAGAGCTGTACGAAATCTTAGATGCATGTAGGTCTGCGTTTTTATTTAATGGAGAATCACAAATCTGGATAAAATCTCCTTTACCCCAGAGTCGTAGCCAGCATCCCTTTTGTAGGGGCTTTAGTTAGTTTAGAGCTGAGCTGAGACTCAGGGAGGGTCATGACCCCTTTATCCTATTCTCTGTGTCACCCTCATCTATCTTGAAGCTTGAACTATTATTACTTATTGAAATAATCTGTAAGGTGCCTTCCTGTTTAACCTACTTCCTGTCATTTCTTGCTACACCCTCTCTACTTCCTGGTGGGTTTACTCATCTCCTGGGACCAGAGATGCATCAGCCTGTGTTGGTTCTTACATTTGTCAGATTAATGCTCATTTCTAGAGAACTCATGCCCTTCCCCTGCTCTCAGTCTACAATCAGCTACATTTGATGACCTCTATTCTGCCCAGTCAAACCGGACTTAGGCCACAGAGATTTCCCTTCCTGCTCAGTCCTGACAGACTCATGGTTCCTGAATTCCTAAATGATTTGCAGTTTCCAAGTGTGATTCCCAAAGCCCAGCCAGTCTTCAAAATCAACTAGAAAGGTTGTTTTTTTTTTTTAATTATGTGAAAATTTATTTTAAATATAGATTCTTGGGCCCTACTTCCAAAATTCTATTTTGAGTAGGTCTGGAGTGGAGCCCAGGAATCTACTAAAAAAAAAAACCCTCAACCCGCCCTCCGCCCCGCCCCCCACCCCAAATAACTTCTGTGTGATTTTCATGAGCAGGTAGATTTGGGAACCAATGATCTGAAATACTAATTAAAAGTTTGTCCCGTGTGGAGATTTTTTTCATTTGAGTTCATTTTAAATTCCAACCTGCAAGGTGAACCTCAACCTGTAAGGTTGAGGATAGTGGAAAGGGAGGAGAGTGGTCAGATCTGTTTGTAAAAGGAAGTGAAGTTTTTTTGGCAAAAGAAGTGTTGGGAAGGAAGCAGGCTCCTTGAAGCCATAGCAGCTTACTGTCTATGATAAGACAAATGTGGTGAAAATTAAAATGAAGGGAGACTCCTAGAGATATTTCTTCCACAAAGCAGCTAGTTAATAAGCATCACTTGATACTGTGAAAGGAAAAATTGCTTTAAAATCTAGCACAGCTCATAGAGTTTCAATGCATATATATTCAGTTTAGGCCTTAGCAAACACTTCTGGGGACCTTTTCAGTATTGCCTTTACTTTGTTTCTTTACTAAATTTCCTTGATTCTCAAATTTCTGTATGTGTCAGAACATCTTGGGGACTTGGTTTAAACTTAGTCCTCAGATTCAGTAGGGTTGAGGTGGGGTTTGAGATTTGCGTTTCTAACAGTTTCCCAGTTGATGCTGTTGCTGCTGGTTCACTGCTGAAAACTTCTGTTTTTCACTTGACTTCTAGGACTTCTTTCTCTTGCTGCCCTGGCCAGTCCTTCCAGGTGTTCTCTGCTGAACACTCCTCTTCTTTCTTAATTTGAAATTGTGTCACAATATTGGGAGTGCTGTCCTCAGACTTCTTCTCTATGTACACTCACTCCCTAGGTGTTTCTTTCCATTTTTATGGATTATATACCATTATATATACTGCTGCTGCTGCTGCTAAGTCGCTTCAGTCGTGTCCAACTCTGTGCGACCCCATAGACAGCAGCCCACCTCAAATATATGCCTGTAGCCCATCTTATCATTTGAATTCCAGAATTCTGTGTTTACCTGTCTACAAGGTATCTCCACTAGGGTCAGATAGGCATCTCACAGTTCACTTGACCAAAACTTAACTCCTGATTCTACTCCCCAGCCTTCTCTTCTTCCTGCCCTCTTCATCTCAGGAACAGACACAGTTGTTCAACAGGCTACAAATCTTGGAGTCATCTTTAGTCATCTCTTGTTCTCTAATCTCATGTCATCTAATCCTATAAGCTTTAACTTCAATATATATCCTAAATTTGATCACTTCCCATTTTCTGCTCCAAGGTGCAGCCCATACCTGAACAATTAACAAGGAATCTAATCTACTCATGTCTCATCTGGATCAATGTGGTCGGCTGCTAGATGGTCCTCTCTGTCTGTTCTAAACATAATAGCCAGAATTCTTTAGGTATCAAGTCAGATTATCTCAACCACCTGTTAAAAATCTCCAGTGGTCCTTAATCACAGTTGGAGAAAATCCCAAGTCCTTATTGTTTGCCTCCAAGGGCATGGGTGAATTTGCCATTGGTCACCTCTCTGACCTTGGCTCTAGACCATACAATATGAATTTGCTGAATGAATACATTTGACAACATGCATTTATGATAGATGGGTTTGGAAGGTCGTGTGAATGACAGTAAAAAGACTTTAAAAAATAAGAAATGGCCTTACAAGTAATACATGGCAATGAAGATTAAACTTGGAAATACAGTACATAGTCTATATAGATCAAGGACATAAACTCAAAGGCCTTTGGCATCAACAAGCCGTGTGGAAGAATAAAGTTGTTCGGTAAGACCTTCAGTTCAGTTCAGTTCAGTCGCTGAGTTGTGTCCGACTCTTTGCCACCCCATGAATCACAGCACGCCAGGCCTCCCTGTCCATCACCAACTCCCGGAGTTCACTCAGACTCACGTCCATCGAGTCGGTGATACCATCCAGTCATCTCATCCTCTGTCGTCCCCTTCTCCTCCTGCCCTCAATCCCTCCCAGCATCAGAGTCTTTCCCAATGAGTCAACTCTTTGCATGAGGTGGCCAAAGTACTGGAGTTTCAGCTTTAGCATCATTCCTTCCAAAGAAATCCCAGGGCTGATCTCCTTCAGAATGGACTGGCTGGATCTCCTTTTTTTTTTTTAATTTAATTTTATTTTTAAACTTTACAATATTGTATTGGTTCTGCCATATATCGAAATGAATCTGCCACAGGCATACATGTGTTCCCCATCCTGAACCCTCCTCCCTCCTCCCTCCCCATACCATCCCTCTGGGTCGTCCCAGTGCACCAGCCCCAAGCATCCAGTATCGTGCATCGAACCTGGACTGGCGACTCGTTTCATATATGATATTATACATATTTCAATGCCATTCTCCCAAATCTTCCCACCCTCTCCCTCTCCCACAGAGTCCAAAAGACTGTTCTATACATCAGTGTCTCTTTTGCTGTCCAGGGGACTCTCAAGAGTCTTCTCCAACACCACAGTTCAAAAGCATCAATTCTTCAGCGCTCAGCCTTCTTCACAGTCCAACTCTCACATCCATACATGACCACTGGAAAAACCATAGCCTTGACTAGACGGACTTTTGTTGGCAAAGTAATGTCTCTGCCCTTGAATATGCTATCTAGGTTGGTCATAACGTTCCTTCCAAGGAGTAAGTGTCTTTTAATTTTATGGCTGCAGTCACCATCTGCAGTGATTTTGGAGCCCCCAAAAATAAAGTCTGACACTGTTTCCACTGTTTCCCCATCTATTACCCATGAAGTGATGGGACCAGATGCCATGATCTTCGTTTTCTGAATGTTGAGCTTTAAGCCAACTTTTTCACTTTCCACTTTCACTTTCATCAAGAGGCTTTCCTCTTCACTTTCTGCCATAAGCGTGGTGTCATCTGCATATCTGAGGTTATTGATATTTCTCCTGGCAATCTTGATTCCAGCTTGTGTTTCTTCCAGTCCAGCGTTTCTCATGATGTACTCTGCATAGAAGTTAAATAAGCAGGGTGACAATATACAGCCTTGGCGTACTCCTTTTCCTATTTGGAACCAGTCTATTGTTTCATGTCCAGTTCTAACTGTTGCTTCCTGACCTGCATACAGATTTCTCAAGAGACAGGTCAGGTGGTCTGGTATTCCCATCTCTTTCAGAATTTTCCACAGTCTATTGTGATCCACACAGTCAAAGGCTTTGGCATAGTCAATAAAGCAGAAATAGATGTTTTTCTGGAACTCTCCTGCTTTTCTGAAGATCCAGTGGATGTTGGCAAGTTGATCTCTGGTTCCTCTGCCTTTTCTAAAACCAGCTTGAACATCAGGAATTTCACAGTTCACATATTGCTGAAGCCTGGCTTGGAGAATTTTGAGCAATACTTTACTAGCGTGTGAGATGAGTGCAATTGTGCGGTAGTTTGAGCATTCTTTGGCATTGCCTTTCTTTGGGACTGGAATTAAAACTGACCTTTTCCAGTCCTGTGGCCACTGCTGAGTTTTCCAAACTTGCTGGCATATTGCAAAGACCTTAGGTAATGGCAAAGATGCTGGTGGACAGTGTATCCTGGCCCAAAGGTATCCAAATCCATTAACAAGAAACCATGCACACTACATTAGCCAAACCCCAAACCAAAAACACTTCTAAATGCAGAGCAGAATTCTGCTCCACCTGTCAGTCTGCAACTGCTGACAGCATACAAATTCTATGATAAAGTAATTGTAATCCTCCTAATTACTTTTATAAATGTAAACATGTGGTATAAATCACAGAAACTGCACTGAACAGGAAAGGTGTTTAGCCTTTAGGGTTCTAGAAGATTCTCATTGACACCTCTGTGATTCTGGACTAATTAACTGTTGAGGGATTCAAGTCATTCTTGTAGATAAAAATGTCTCTCCTTCGGGTACAAACAGATTTATGTTTTTAATTCCCTGGTATTCAGGTGCTTTTTAAAGTTAAAAGTAATTAATATGATATTTTAAAGCACTTGGACTTAGAAAAAAGTCTCTTTTTGCATGTATTTTATTTTTCCTCCTTTTTTCTGCCTAAAGAAACATAGGCACGGTTTCAGCCTCATCGCTCATTTTAATCCATGTGCTGTCCATAGGAAATGCATAATGAATGTATTGATGAATTACCATGCAAGCCGAGAAGCAGCATGCTGGTTTGCTTGAGGATTCAATTAAAATTGAACAATGTTATTTTGAATAATAAAATGCTGTTATGAATAAGAAATTCAAGTAAACAATGCAATTAGTAAAAAGTGATGTTGATGAAGCTGAGTTAGGTCTACCTTTATATATTTATATTAAATATAATTCTTATATATATCACAAATAAAATTTCAGAATTGAAAAAATAATAGCTTGTGGGAATGGAAAATTTATATTGGAATTAATAATATATTTCTGAATAACAGCCAAGATGTCTTTTTAGTTTGCAGTAAGTATATAACTTTCCTTGATAATACAGGTTTAATAAAATTTTAACGTTTTTATAGTGCTATGTTTGGTGATAATGTTGAAGATTATCCCTGCCCAGTAGGCTGCTGTGTTAAATGTGTATCTGTAAATAAATAACATGTATGTCACTCTCTGTCGTCTCCATAAGACTATTATACTATACATATGATCTGATTTTTTTTTCAAATAGGAAATTTTTGAGCTAACACCTGAAGATTAGAATTCACAGATGTAAGAAATATGGATGTTGGGATGTTTGTGAAAAGCAGAAATGGAGGTTTTCATAGGACTTGCCTAGAAATGTGGCCAGGGAAGGGTAGTCAGTAATACCTCAGGGCAGAGAGTCCCAGACAGAGAGTACTTGAGTGGAAGGGAAGGGCTGCTCCTGTCATGAGGCAGCCTTGGAAGTCACCTCACTATCTTGCTGCTTTCTGCCCACCTTTGCTCTCTTCTAACCCCCTGCCCATCTTCACTCTCTTACAGTCCCTGCCCAGCCACCTCCCTAAATCTTGAAATGGTAGCATATCAGATTGTGAATGACAGTTTGAATCCAGTCATGTCTTTATTAAATGAAAGTCACTGATAATGTTGAACATTTGACCACCTTTTCCAAACATTGGGGGATGTTTGAATCGTGTGTGTGTTAGTCACTCAGTCATGTCCGACTCTTTGTGACCCTGTGGACCATAGCTCAACCAGGCCCCTCTGTCCTTGGAATTCTCCAGCAAGAATACTGAAGTGGGTTGCCATTTCCTTCTCCGGGGGATCTTCCCAACCCAGGGATTGAACCCGGGCCTCCCACATTGCAGGCATGCTCTTTACCATCTGAGCCAACAGGGAAGAAATTTCTATAATTTATGATGTACAATTATATATAATAGTTTACTGTTGTATAGCTTGGTTATTAGCAAACTGGTAAAGGTGCCAACACTGAGAGCACTCCAGGTCATAGGTGGTTCTCATGGTATCTAAAGTGATGATTGAGCTAGAGCCACAGACAAAATGGCAAAGTAGAAGTTAACTTTGGTTCCCACCCACTACTACTTTGGTTCACTTTTCTAGCAGTCAGAGGAGAGGATAGTGATCTTCATACCAAAGTCATCTTTGATCGGTCTGGCTTGGAATTAGGTGGATGATGGAGTCACAGAAAAGCAGAGGGAGTGTGATGGTGGCGTGTCCCAGGCACGGACAGTGACTCTCTGAAAGGGTGGAGGAGTCATGGTTTAGAAGAGCACTTGTGAAGTGAGGGGGCTCCTGCACCCTTCTCAGCTCCGAGGGATCTGGAATGAAGAGCAGCCTTTAGGTGGTTGTTAGAGAAGTGGAGTCCTTAGTGGGGAGCCAGGAGAAGCACGTGGGGTTCAGAGAGGCTGTTCCTGCATGCTTGCTCAAAGGGAAGCAAGCCACCTCTGGATCTCAGCACGCCAACTGTCATGGGTGAAGGGAGAGGATTTTCCGGGCAGTCACTGGTAGTCTGGGCTCTTACTCATTCTCTCTGGGCCTTACGTGGAGGTGCAAATAGCTAACAGGCAAAGCTGTTGTACGGATCTGCTATAATTGCCCTCTTTGGACATACCCTTTGTTTCAGAATAGTTTTCCAACCCCACGTCATAATATAAGAGTCTATTCCCAAAGTGGTGCAGATCTCATCTATGGGGGAGAAGAAGATTCTTGGCTTCTGCTTTTTCCTTTATTGTTGCTCTCCTTCTACTCTGCTTCAGATTGCTTAAAGAAAAGAGGTCAGCCACTTGACTACCCCATTCCTGAACTATTGCCAGCTGTTGGTAGATGCACAGCATCTGCAAGAACTTCCAAGGCTTCATTTGCTTTATAAAACCTTAAAATCACTTAGTGATGCTCATCAACAGCTAATATTAATGGATAATTTTGAAAACCACAGATGTCTTCCCAGAATTGACAGCATGAAATTAGTGTAGACTGGGCCTTTTTCTTCTTAGAGAATGTTCCTAAATCTTTATAAATGTTTTTTGTAAAGTGGTTGTTTATAAAAATTGTTGCTAAACAGGCCACAGAAAATCTAATTGATTCGTTTGGATTGTGTAGGCACCAATCATCAAACCGTCATCTTTGACTATGAGATCAGCCCCCTGGAGCGAGCTGAGAGATAAAACTGTGCTATATGTTTACTCTGAACGCAGTAAATACTGATGGCTGCTTTGGTTTTATTTTTGATTTTGGTTGGAGTCAGAAAGTTTTGTCTGAACAGCCCTTGATTGTTAAGAACTCCCTGTCTGGATACATATAGTGGTAAATTTTGTATTCTTTGAAAACTTCTGGTTAAATTTAACAGTATTTACCCAAGTACTTATTACACATAAAGCTCTTCAAGCTAACCATTTAGTGGGATATATATATATATATATATATATATATATACATACACACATGTTTATATAATTATAATATATATATATATAAATTTCAAACTTCAAATTGAATCTTAAGTGTTTCTGAATATATGTATATATATATATATGGTGGTGGTGGTTTACTCCCTAAGTCGTGCCCAACTCTTGTGACCACATGGACTGTAGCCCACTAGGCTTCTCTGTCCATGGGATTTCCCAGGTAAGAATGCTGGAATGGGTTGCCATTTCCTCCTCCAGGAGATCTTCCCAACCTAGGGATCGAACTCACAGCTCTTGCATTTAGGTGGATTGTTTACGCTGAGCTACCAGAGAAGCCCATGTACATATATACACAGACAGACACACACACACACACGTATATGTACAAGCACCTGTATCTATGTATATATAGAATAGCAGAAAAGCAGAAATATTATCTTTTAAAATAGCTGGTGCAGTAATTTTTTAAAAGAGGCTGATTGCTTTCCCTGAGGAGGAATTCACTGATCATCTTGAGGGATCTAAGCCCATACTGTCAGAGCTGAGTGAGAAAAGGAGGCTCGGGCTCCCTTGTGCAGGATTCCTTTGTTTTAATTATACCTCAGTGTTACCCTTAGCTTTGCTTGGAGCTCCTCCAGTTTAGCAGTAAACTTATCTTCTGCCTATCCCATGTTTGCTGGAAGGAGGGGAATTGGGACGCTATTCTTGATGCAGAGTTTCAACAAAGCCCTCCATTGTTAGCCCTGTACTACACTTCATCTATGAGGGAGACTTTGTTTCTCGTTCCTGAAAATTTCTTGACCATCTGCTTATCAGTTTCCAAAGTTTGTTGACATTATTTACTGTCATTTCCTTTACCAGACTTCTTAGTATTTTGGGTTTATTAGTGTTAATTCCTTTACTTTTATCTTTTGGGCTTTTGAGAAGAAGTGGAGATAATCCTTTTTACACAAAAATGTGTGCAATAACCTATATTTAACCCTGTGGGATCTTTGAATACAGTCTCAATAACTGACATCTTCATGGCATTGTTCCCAGACCATTGCGTGTGTCATGTGTCGGTTGGAATGATTCTCAGCTTATCTCATCTGTGCTACATATTGACACAATCAGAAATTTGCTGTTAAATAGCACCTGCCATATATCAAGTCTGAAGGACAGTACATCACTCTGTGGGGTATTTTTGTGTCATTATATGCTGCAGTGGCCTTGGTACCTTCTCTAAATACTCCAGTGTGGAGAGTAGTATCTGAAGTGCAATATAAGATTTAAATAAGACATTCAGTTGGCTTTTAAGGAGTCTGGACTCCAGGTACTCCACTGAGGAGCTAAGAACACACATCAGTAACTGTAATTCAGCAAACAAAATACCAAGTACTCCGTTACTAGTAAGTCTTGAGAAGGTACTCTGAGAATTCAGGGGAGGGGAGAATTATTTGTGATGGGAAAGACATGAAGATCAGTGATAAGTGGGCATCATACCTGGAATAAAAAGATGAATGAAAAGAATTTTCCAGGAAGAAGGGCAAAATGTAAAAAAAAAAAAGGACTGGAAACATGAACATTTGAGTATTGCATTTACTAAGATTCTTTGCTTTTAAGATACCAGATGTTGAAAAATAATCAACTATTTTATGTATTAGTGGAAAAGGAAAAGCCCTACTCCCAATTAATCCATGATACCATATATTTTTTTCATAATTTAAATTTTATTCTTATCAAGAGGATTCTTTTAGATATATATATATATAGACATGGATTTTATCATATTTTATTGTGCATTCATAAAAATGAAATTATAGACAAAATAAATTGAGTAAGTTATTTCAGGTACATTTTAAAATTTAGAATCTGATTCTTCGGAATTATTAAATCATGTAGAGTTTTTGTGGTCCACATTCTTTCAAAGAGTGTTATCCTTGTATCTTCAGGTGTTTTGGTGATAACAGCAGTTCTTAACAGAGTGCTTTACTCTTGTCTTTGTATTTTATTCCAAGTCACAGGTCCCAACTTTGTGAGTTTTGATTCAGGTCTCATCTTGACTTTATCAGGAGATATTAACAGGAAGTGCCTTCTTGATCTTACCAGAAGGTGTTAATGGGAGATTTTCTCATAATGACCAGGACTTTCTTTAAATGATTCTTCTGTAATTTGTTGTCTAAAGTGTTGAGGGGTTGCCTTTTTTCCTGGTCATGCCACTAGGAATAATGACTGAGTTCCTGTATGTGCAGGCAATGAGAGTTTGCCATGACTAGCCTGACTGGCAGTGGTTGTAAGAGCACCATTAATATGAGGCATAAACCCTGATTGTAGAAATGTTAATATATGAAAAACTTGCTGCTGCTGCTGCTAAGTTGCTTCACTCGTGTCTGACTCTGTGCAACCCCATAGACAGTAGCCCACCAGGCTCCCCTGTCCCTGGGATTCTCCAGGCAAAAATACTGGATTGAGTTGCCATTTCCTTCTCCAATGCATGAAAGTGAGAAGTGAAAGTGAAGTCGCTCAGTCGTGTCTGACTCTTAGCGACCCCATGGACTGCAGCCCACCAGGCTCATCTGTTCATGGGATTTTCCAGTCAAGAGTACTGGAGTGGGGTGCCATTGCCTTCTCCATGAAAAACTTAATATCTTATAATTAATGAGATGTACTGTGATTTGAAATTAAGAACTTCTTTGTTGTAATTAGCTTCCCTGGTGGCTTAGAGGGTAAAGAGTCTGCCTGCAATGCAGGAAAGATCCCCTGGAGTAGGAAACGGCAACCCGCTCCAGTACTCTTGCCTGGAAAATCCCATGGACGGAGGAGCCTGGTGGGCTACAGTCCATGGGATCGCAACGAGTCGGACATGACTGAGCGACTTCACTTTCCTTTCCTTTTGTTGTAATTGAGGAATAGCTGTTTCCCTCAGCTTTTGTAAGGTCAGAGGTGTCCTGTACACCATTATATGCTCAGAGCCTAGCATGATGCATGGCCCAGAGCAGATGGGCAATAAATACAAATGGAGTAAATGAGTAAAGGATAAGAAAGGACAAGTGGGTCTCTTTGTCTAGAGAATACACTGTCCAATATGGTAGCCACTAGCTGCATATGGGTATTTAAAATTCAATTAATTAAAATGAAGTAAAACTCAACTTTTAGATCCTCAGTTGAACCAGTGATACGTGTACAATAGGCATAGATGGCTAATGGCTGCTGTATTGTATAGTGCAGTGCATTTGCTTCATCACAGAAACTTCTTTGAATAGGCCTGGTCTGGAACATAAGGAGCATGAAGGAGCGTACTGAGAAAGGATGGAAAGGGATTTTGGAGATTGATAGTGATCCTGCGAAATTAGACAACGTGATGCTCAGTCAATTGAAACATGAAAATACATGTCTGGAATATACTTAAAATAGTGTGCCTAATTTTTTTAAACTGAATTTATCAGATGCAGGAGTACTGAAGCTCTGCAGCATGAATGTTTCTAAGCTATTCTTAGATTCTTCTAAGAAAACCCAAAGAACTACTGTACGTGCTATGTAGCCAGGAAGTATTGTAGCTTGTAAATTGCAGTTGTCAACTTTTGCTTTCTCCTGTGACTTACTCAGAAGCTTTCAAAACTGTTTGAGGCAGGGTTGTGTGTATGGTAGAAGATTTAGAATCTTATGGGCAAGTTAGCGCCAAGAGGGATATAATAGATATTAGAGGATAGAGTGGATATAGTAGAGAATAGAAGAGATGGAAAATTCAGGGAACGAAATACATACTTATATTAGGAAAAACATTCAGTCTTTCCCTTGTGAATGGGGAAAATCCTGCTCTCCACCTCGTGTGTCTTTCTTTCCTGAGTATCTCCTTTACATTTGCCCTTCTGCTACACTCCACTCTCATAGCACTTCTGACCTCAGACATGTGGACTTTTTTCCCCACACCAAACAATTCTGTGACACCGGCTGGGTGTCCTACAGTTTAACTCAGTTCTGACACTTGCTGGAAATAGTGTCAGATCACCACGATAAGGGCTCAGTCCCACAAGACTGTCCCCAATTCAGATGCCAATTGCAAGTCCAGGTTGTCACCTATGCTTCCAACAGATTGGCTATAACTTAGAGGTTCAGATGACCCTTTCCTGGGGTTGGATTAATTTATCAGAGTGGCTTATAAACTTAGGGAAACACTTATGTTTGAAAGTGACAGTGAATGTCGCTTAGTCTCCCAGTTTTCTCTGTGTAGAATTCAGATTTACTTTTAACCTAAATGGTTGTCGAAATCATTTTGTTGTTGTTGTTGTTTGTTTGTTTTGGTGAGTGCTGAGAAAATTTATTATGCATTGTTTTTTGTTTGCAGGTGAAAAACACACTTACTCTAAATTAATTATAAAATTAGGACCCATCCATAGCTCAGCTAACTTCTTCACATAAGTCAAGGAACTAAATAAAATGGGAGTCTCTCCTTTTTTTCTACTGTGAAAGATGTAATCAGCTATTCCAGCAGCTAAACAGCAGCTATGAGTATTTCAGCAGCTAAACAGCAGGCTTCTCTGAGAGTCTTTACTTGGGCAGAGTGGCAGTATGACCTTGGGGCTAACAGCGTGGACCCTGGAGCCAAGTGGACTGGGTCACATCCTGGCTTTGGAGCTGAGGGACTTCAGACAAGTCATTTATCTCTCTGTGTCTCAGTTTTAGTCTGTAAAGTGGGGATGATAGCAATAGTAGGTGTGTTGCATGATTGTTATGAAGATTAAATGAAAATATATATAAGATCATTTAATACAATGAATAAATAAATAACATGGTAAATTAACAAACAATAAAAGCTTAGAAGAATACTGGGAGCAGAGTAAGCCCTATGTACGTGTTTGCAGTTATTTTCTGATGTCATTCCAGGTGTCTTCTGCGAGGCTGAATCACTGAATGTCTTTTAGGCATGTTCATTTTCATTCCCTTCACAGGATCTTATATCTGGTATGACAGTATGATCTGCGCATGGAGACGGCAACAAAGGAAAGTTTTATAAACACATTTTCTATACCCTTTGGGGGGAATTGAGCCCAGAAGATAGCAGATTTTATTGTGATAGTTTTCTACAACAGAATATTCTGGTTAACAGTTTAGTTCACAGTTGTTTTGGGGGATGATTTGACATTTGTAAAGTCAAGTACAGGAATGTCACTCGAAAGACCACATGGTGTGTGTCAGAATCTGCCAAACAAAATTCTAGACAATTAGAATAGACGTGGAAGGATACAGAAATGTCTTCGTACTTTCATGACCCAGGTAGCCTTCCCACCTTTTCTGTCGTAGCATGAGCAGTTACTTACATCCCAAGTATGTGACTCTCTGTGTTAATTTTGTGAGTGAAAATAAGAAAAAAAAGGTGGAAGAATTCTGTTGGGAATCTAAATCTGTATTGTACTATCTCCCTGATTTAGTAAGTCTGTCCCTTTTATTTAGTGATTTTAAAATAAACACTTGTAAAAGTATTTACAGCTTCTGGGTAAACTTATCAAAACATACATTTCATGAATTCTTCATTGAAATGGAAAGCAGATTAGTGGTTGCCAGGGTCCAAGGGGAGGGTGCAGAAGGGAGTAACCGTTGAATGGGTACAGGGTTTTGTTTGCAGTGAGGAAGATGTTTTAAAAATGGAGAGAGCTGGTGGTTGCATATTTTGTGAAAGTACTAGATGTCACTGAATTGTTCACTATAAAATGGTATATTGTATGGTATGTGTTTCATCTTCATATAGAGAAAGCAAAAACCAAAACAACACACATACAAAGCTTCCAAGTCCCAAGTTTCCCAGGCTATGGCCTCATAAAATAATAGGCCATTTGCTTACAAAACAGAACAAAAACAGAAGGATAATCTTGTTGTTATTTAACCTTTAAAATTGTTAGCTGTGTTTATTACTTTCTGGAAGATCATGGTTTATATTGCCACCTCTGAGGCTTTGTGACTGCAAGTATTTGCTGACTTAAGGGGAATGTCAACAGTTCTGTTTTCTTATGTCATCTCTGTAGTGTTTGTTCACCAGTATGTTGTTTTAACTTAATAAAGGATATTTTTACCTCCATAAGTATAGATTTGATTGTGTTACTATGTTCCCTTAACCTTGGGTTATGATGACACAGGTTTTAATAACTTGCACTGTATATATATTTTGGTTTACTATTCTCTCCTCTATCATGTTATGAGTATATATTTGTTTAATTTGAAAAATGTAATTTAGCATCAGTGGCATGCATCCTTTTGGTGTGGTGATCAAACAGACTTGTCTTATAGCAATAAACAAATTGAGATGTGAGTGCAGTATCTAAGCTAAGCTGATGCTGCTGCTGATTTATATTGGCTCATACTTAATCTATGGGAAAATATGTTAGCTTATACAAAAGCTTTTAGCAACTAATATTGCTTTAAAAATCTTTTAAAGTCCTGTGGCTCAGGATTCTTGGGCCCACAAAATGATGCTATATAGACTAATGGTTTTTGTAACCTAAGAGTCTGTGTTGAATCTGCAATTTATTGCTGCGTTATCCAGTTCAGGTGAAAGTATTCTCAGTTTATGGGAGAGCAACAGATGTTTAACAGAAGTCTTTGGCCTATTACCATAGTCCATCTGAAAAAGAGACTATGAACCTTCGAGTCTCAATCTCCTACTTGATTTACTCTAGGTTTTTAAAAAATATTTATTTATTTGTTCAGGTCTTAGTTGTGGGATCTTTGATCTTCATTTTGGCATGCAGGATCTTTTTTTTTTTTTTTTTTTTTTCAGTTGTGGCATGCGGATCTAGTTCTGTATGTGTGTGTGTGTGTTAGTCACTCAGTCGTGTCTGACTCTTTGCAACCCCATAGACCCTAGCCTGCCAGGCTCCCCTGTCCATGGAATTCTCCAGGCAAGAATACTGGAGTGGGTTGCCATTTCCTTCTCCAGGGGATCTTCCTAACCCAGGGACTGAACCTGGGTCTCCCACATTGTGGGCAGATTCTTTATCATCTGAGCCAACCTAGTTCTCTGATCAGGGATCAAGTCTAGGCCCCATGCATTGGACCACCAGGAAAGTCCTACTCTAGATTTAAATCCAACTTTTTCACCTACTGTCTGTGTGCTTTTTGATAAATTACTTAATCATAATCTTTAGGCACTACTTTAGCATTGAGCTAACAGAAGTACCTCAAATACAAGGGTACTGCTCAGATTTCATGTGATAAGTATAAACTACTTAAAGTGAAAGACTTTACTTTTGGGTTGACTCTTTGCAACCCATTCAGGCTTCTCAGTCCATGGAATTCTCCAGGCAAAAATACTGGACTGGGTAGCCATTCCCTTCTCCAGGGATCTTCCTGACCCAGGGATCAAACCCAGGTCACCTGCATTGCAAGCAGATTCTTTACCATTGAGCCACCAGAGAAGCCCAACTGTATATTAGCTTCCTTGGTGACTTGGATGGCAAAGAATTTCCCTGCCAATGCAGGAGACTGCCTGCAGTGCAGGAGATTCTGGTTCGATCCCTGGGTTGGAAAAATTTCCTGGATTAGGAAATGGCAACCCATTCCAGTGTTCTTGCCTGGGAAATCCCATGGATAAAAGAGCCTGGTGTCCCAAGAGTCGGACATGACTTAGCGACTAAACAACAAACAACATTATACAATTAGCACTTGCTTTATTGTAGTTGGGCTTCCCTGGTGGCTGAGCTGGTAAAGAATCCACCTGCAGTGTGGGAGACCTGGGTTCAATCCCTGGGTTGAGAAGATCCCCTGGAGAAGCAGTGGGATGGGGGGGCGGAGGGGGGGGGACGGTAATTATTTGTCTATCTAGAAAGTTGGTCAGTATTTCAGTTCTGCCCTGTTGGCCCTTTGCTAGTTGGTAAGAGATATGGGTATTTTATCCTTGCCTTTGAGACATTTGGCACTTACCTAGAGGTCTTTCCCCATTTCTGTATTAGAGAGACTTGAAAGATGAGACATTGATAACTGAGCTCTTAAATTACATTGCTAACTCAGAAGGAATATTTATTCTAAGTCTACAACTGAAACTAATATAGGCAGTAATCATATGCATCAGAAATTAGTCTCACTCTTGTCTGGGAAGAATGGGTAGGGGGCTTTTAAAAGACAGTCTGGTTTCTAGAGTTACCAGTCTACATCTTGTTGTTATTTTTCAGGCTTTAACAGCAGATAGAACTTGCAGCAGCCATCCTATAACCTTAAGGGAGAAAGTCATACACCAAGAGAGGCAGAGCAAAAATACAGAAGGATCCGGGTCCTTGGCAACATACCAGCTCAGTAGAGATTCCTTTAAAACTTGTGGCTGAAAATAACTGAATCCCTCTTGAGTGATGTAGGCTTTTGGTATTTGCCGCTTAATGCAATCTTAACATTGCATTCAAAACATCAAAACATTGCATTCAAAACATCAAAACATTGATGTTACATTTAGTTAGGGACATTTAAGAGATGTAATGATTTAATTCCAAGGACTGACTCATGGTGGGCATATTGAAAATAAATTTTGCTGGGACTTGGTGCCCTTGAGCCTTCATCCCGGCTGAGTAACCAAGGATAGAGCTAACCTTCTGCCTGTACTGACTCTGTGGTTGCCTCCTATTAATTTTTTATTTTATTTTATTTTTAAACTTTACATAATTGTATTAGTTTTGCCAAATATCAAAATGAGTCCGCCACAGGTATACATGTGTTCCCCATCCTGAACCCTCCTCCCTCCTCCCTCCCCATACCATCCCTCTAGGTCGTCCCAGTGCACCAGCCCCAAGCATCCAGTATCGTGCATCGAACCTGGACTGGCAACTCGTTTCATACATGATATTTTACATGTTTCAATGCCATTCTCCCAAATCTTCCCACCCTCTCCCTCTCCCACAGAGTCCATAAGACTGTTCTATACATCAGTGTCTCTTTTGCTGTCTCGTACACAGGGTTATTGTTACCGTCTTTCTAAATTCCATATATATGCGTTAGTATACTGTATTGGTGTTTTTCTTTCTGGCTTACTTCACTCTGTATAATAGGCTCCAGTTTCATCCACCTCATTAGAACTGATTCAAATGTATTCTTTTTAATGGCTGAGTAATACTCCATTGTGTATATGTACCACAGCTTTCTTGTCCATTCATCTGCTGATGGACATCTAGGTTGCTTCCATGTCCTGGCTATTATAAACAGTGCTGCGATGAACATTGGGGTACATGTGTCTCTTTCCCTTCTGGTTTCCTCAGTGTGTATGCCCAGCAGTGGGATTGCTGGGTCATAAGGCAGTTCTATTTCCAGTTTTTTCAGGAATCTCCACACTGTTCTCCATAGTGGCTGTACTAGTTTGCATTCCCAGCAACTGTGTAAGAGGGTTCCCTTCTCTCCACACCCTCTCCAGCATTTATTACTTGTAGACTTTTGGATCGCAGCCATTCTGACTGGTGTGAAATGGTACCTCATAGTGGTTTTGATTTGCATTTCTCTGATAATGAGTGATATTGAGCATCTTTTCATGTGTTTGTTAGCCATCTGTATGTCTTCTTTGGAGAAATGTCTATTTAGTTCTTTGGCCCATTTTTTGATTGGGTCATGTATTTTTCTGGAGTTGAGCTGTAGGAGTTGCTTGTATAGTCTCGAGATTAGTTGTTTGTCAGTTGCTTCATTTGCTATTATCTTCTCCCATTCTGAAGGCTGTCTTTTCACCTTGCTAATAGTTTCCTTTGATGTGCAGAAGCTTTTAAGGTTAATTAGGTCCCATTTGTTTATTTTTGCTTTTATTTCCAATATTCTGGGAGGTGGGTCATAGAGGATCCTGCTGTGATGTATGTCAGAGAGTGTTTTGCCTATGTTCTCCTCTAGGAGTTTTATAGTTTCTGGTCTTACGTTTAGATCTTTAATCCATTTTGAGTTTATTTTTGTGTATGGTGTTAGAGAGTGCTCTAGTTTCATTATTTTACAAGTGGTTGACCAGATTTCCCAGCACCACTTGTTAAAGAGATTGTCTTTAATCCATTGTATATTCTTGCCTCCTTTGTCAAAGATAAGGTGTCCGTAGGTGCATGGATTTATCTCTGGGCTTTCTATTTTGTTCCATTGATCAATACTTCTGTCTTTGTGCCAGTACCATACTGTCTTGATAACTGTGGCTTTGTAGTAGAGCCTGAAGTCAGGTAGGTTGATTCCTCCAGTTCCATTCTTCTTTCTCAAGATTGCTTTGGCTATTCGAGGTTTTTTGTATTTCCATACAAATTGTGAAATTATTTGTTCTAGCTCTGTGAAGAATACTGTTGGTAGTTTGATAGGGATTGCATTGAATCTATAAATTGCTTTGGGTAGTATACTCATTTTCACTATATTGATTCTTCCAATCCATGAACATGGTATATTTCTCCATCTGTTAGTGTCCTCTTTGATTTCTTTCACCAGTGTTTTATAGTTTTCTATATATAGGTCTTTAGTTTCTTTAGGTAGATATATTCCTAAGTATTTTATTCTTTCCATTGCAATGGTGAATGGAATTGTTTCCTTAATTTCTCTTTCTGTTTTCTCATTATTAGTGTATAGGAATGCAAGGGATTTCTGGGTGTTGATTTTATATCCTGCAACTTTACTATATTCATTGATTAGTTCTAGTAGTTTTCTGGTGGAGTCTTTGGGGTTTTCTATGTAGAGGATCATGTCATCTGCAAACAGTGAGAGCTTTACTTCTTCTTTTCCAATTTGGATTCCTTTTATTTCTTTTTCTGTTCTGATTGCTGTGGCCAAAACTTCCAAAACTATGTTGAATAGTAATGGTGAGAGTGGGCACCCTTGTCTTGTTCCTGACTTTAGAGGAAATGCTTTCAATTTTTCACCATTGAGGATAATGTTTGCTGCAGGTTTGTCATATTTAGCTTTTATTATGTTGAGGTATGTTCCTTCTATTCCTGCTTTCTGGAGAGTTTTGATCATAAATGGATGTTGAATTTTGTCAAAGGCTTTCTCTGCATCTATTGAGATAATCATATGGTTTTTATTTTTCAATTTGTTAATGTGGTGTATTACATTGATTGATTTGCGGATATTGAAGAATCCTTGCATCCCTGGGATAAAGCCCACTTGGTCATGGTGTATGATCTTTTTAATGTGTTGTTGGATTCTGATTGCTAGAATTTTGTTAAGGATTTTTGCATCTATGTTCATCAGTGATATTGGCCTGTAGTTTTCTTTTTTTGTGGGATCTTTGTCAGGTTTTGGTATTAGGGTGATGGTGGCCTCATAGAATGAGTTTGGAAGTTTACCATCCTCTGCAATTTTCTGGAAGAGTTTGAGCAGGATAGGTGTTAGCTCTTCTCTAAATTTTTGGTAGAATTCAGCTGTGAAGCTGTCTGGACCTGGGCTTTTGTTTGCCGGAAGATTTTTTATTACAGTTTCAATTTCCATGCTTGTGATGGGTCTGTTAAGATTTTCTATTTCTTCCTGGTCCAGTTTTGGAAAGTTCTCCTATTAATTTTTTAAATTTATTTTTAATTGGAAGATAATTGCTTTATAATGTTGTTGGTTTCTACTATACAACAGTGTGAATCAGCCACAAGTATTCGTATATCCCCTCCCCCTTGAACCTCCTTCCTACCCCTCTAGATGGTCACAGAGCTCCAGGCTGAGCTCCCTGTGCTATACAGCAGTTTCCCACTAGCTAGCTGTTCTTCGCATGGCAACGCGTATATTTCAATGCTTCTCTCTCAGTTTGTCCCACCCTCTCCTTCCCCTGCTGGGTCCAGCAGTCCATTCTCTACGCCTGTCTCTCTCTTCTGGTCCTGCAAATAGGACCAGAAAGATTCCATGTATATGTGTGTTAACATGTGATATTTGCTTTTTACATTCTGACTTACTTCACTCTGTATAACAGGCTCTAGGTTCACCACAAAAAGGAATGAATTTGAGTCAGTTGAACTGCGGTTACCTCTGAATGTAGTTGTGTTTCTATGGTGAAGCTAGCTAATGGAACAGGGAGTTGGTTGAAAAATTATATGAAAAAAGAACCCTTTCACTTTTCACACAAAAATAATCTTTCTTGTGTATTTAAGCACTGCTTCTTTTTTTAATTTAATTTTATTTTTAAACTTTACAATATTGTATTGGTTTTGCCAAATATCGAAATGAATCCGCCACAGGTATACATGTGTTCCCCATCCTGAACCCTCCTCCCTCCTCCCTCGCCATACCATCCCTCTAGGTAGTCCCAGTGCACCAGCCCCAAGCATCCAGTATTGTAAGCACTGCTTCTTTAATTGACATATTTAGCTTGGTCAGTAGAGAGTCTAGTCCTTTGTAGTTAGTGACGTCAAACTGTTCTCTTTTTGCGCATTTGTTGTGTGTCAGTGGTCTGTTAATCAGCGTTTCCTTTGCGTTGCCCCGGTATCAGATCAGTTTTTGCTCCAGAGGCAGTTCTATGGGCCTTGTGCCCTGAGAATCATGCCACAGCAGTGCTTCTTCTGGGGGAAATGATGGCTTCTGCCTTGAAACCACATATTACAATGGCTTTTCCTAAAGTATTTCTTTTCTTTGCTTATGAGACAACAAAACTTTGCCCAGCTCAGCCTCTGTTGTTTCCACTTATTCATTATTTTTGGAAACGGTCTGTTTTCTGGCAAGGATACACACTAATCTTAGGTAAGTGAAGCTTTTAGTATCTGGGCATCTTTAACTCTTTAATCATTTAATCAAATGGTTGGAAAGAGGATTGATTACACCTTCTAGCCTGGAGAAAATTAGGAGTCCATCATGGTTTTTGGTCGGCATTTCTCAGAATTTTTTTTCCACTCTGCATTTTTCAATGCTTTCATTGTTTGCTGTTCTGTCTCATTCTTAAAGTAGGCAGATGACTACTTTTTTGGACTAAAGTGAGACTCAAGTAACTCTGAATTTCTAGTTATTATTGTGAAATATTTTCATTATCTTCCATGATTTTCTCTTCTACAGAGTAATTGCCCTGACTTTGTCAAAACTATTGATTTTTTTTTAAAAAAATTGGTGTCCTTTGTTTGTTATTTAACATTAAATAACATGTATCTTTTTTGTTCTTTGACAGCAAATTGTTTCCCATGTGTAAGCTTTGTTCAGCTTGCACTTAGCTATTTTTCTTATTCCTGCCTTCTGTTCATCAATTTAGTGTAGAGTTATTGGAAAGAACATAATGAACTAGACTGGATTCAATCAGAGTCTATATTTTAACATGTTATGCCTCCCTATTTTGACAGGTTTCTTGCATACACAACAGGGAATTACTATTTCACAAATGTACAATAAGCAATTTTCATATATTTGATTGAAAAGTTAATTTTTATGTTGTAGGGAAATTTCAATTTAGTTGCATTTGGTAAATGCTACAGCTATTATTGAATGAATCTCTTTCACATGATAACAAAGCTATAATGTTTCCCATTTGTTATTTTAAAACAGTCCTAGAGACAAATTGAGGCTTTTCTATATGTTCTGTTTTTTTTTTTTTTTTTAATTAAAAAAATTTATTTTTGGCTGTGCTGGGCCTTTGTTGCTGCATGGGCTTTTCTTTAGTTTCAGGGACCAGGGGCAGCTCTCTAGTTGGGCTTATTGTGGTGGCTTCTCGTGTTGCAGATGGGCTTAAGTAGTTGCAGTTTGTGGGCTCAGTAGCTGCAGTTCCTGGTCGCTGGAGCACTGGCTCAATAGTTGTGGGGCACATGGTTTCTTTACCACCGAACCAAGCCCTGTCTGTCTGTTTTACAGACATTTCAGGGTTGCTTGCTGAAATCCTCATCTTTTCAAATTGTATTAGTGCTATAATTTTAATCTTCTTACCAGGGCATCACAGTGGACAAGTCACTTCATGCTGGAAGAGAATTAACAATTTATTTTCATTTAACCAATTTTGTATACTAGTACTTTTTTGTGCCATGGTTATGTGATTTTAAAGTCTATTTTTCATACAACTCATTGATGTTCTTACTCAGTCATGCAGCCATGTCTGACTCTTTGCAACCTCATGGACAGCAGCACCGCAGGCCTCCCTGTCCCTTACCATCTCCTGGAGTTTGTCCAAGTTCGTGTCCATTGCATTGGTGATGCCATCAACCATCTCATCCTCTAACGCCCTCTTCTTCTTCTGTCCTCAGTCTTTCCCAGTATCAGGGTCTTTTCCAACAAGTTGGCTGTTCATATCAAGTGACCATAATATTGGAGCTTCAGCTTCAGCATCAGTCTTTCCAATGAGTATTCAGGGTTGATTTCCTTTAAGGTTGACTGGTTTGATCTCCTTGCTGTCTGAGGGACTCTCAAGAGTCTTCTCCAGCACCACAGTTTGAAGGCATCAATTCTTCAGCGCTCTGCCTTCTTTGTGGTCCATCTCTTACAACTGTGTGTGACCACTGGAAAGACCATATCCTTGACTATACAGACCTTCGTCGGCATATCATTAATAATGTGTGTGCCACGCTCAGTCGGTAAGTCATGACTGACTCTTTGCAACCCCATGGACTGTATCCCACCAGCCTCCTCTGTTTATGGGATTTCCCAGGCAAGAATACTGGAGTGGGTTGCCATTTTCTTCTCCATGGGAACATTCCAATCCAGGGATCAAACTTACCTCTTCTGCATTGGCAGGTAGATTCTTTAACACTGAGCGCCCTAGGAAGCCCATCATTAATAATAGATTCCTTTAAAGTAACACATTTTAATTATAAAAGCAGCATACAATTAAAGTATAGATAAGTAAAATGAGGAAATGTAAAATTCATCCTTAATCCTACCACTCAGAGATAATGATGAATTTATTATTCATTCTTAGACTGTAATATAATATTAATAAAAACTATATAGATTATTACAGAGGTGAGATCATATTATCCTGACTGTTTTAGAGTCATCTTTGTTATTTAAGAGATAGTATACATTTCATCAGTTACTATTTTTAATTATCATTAAAGATAGGAATTAAACATTTAATTTCTGTAATAAAATACATGTTTAATATATAATAGTAAAAAATGTGGATGATAATAATGAAAAAACAATGGTTAATATAACCATACAGAGATATATTTTGATATCATTTTAGTCTGTACGTACTTGAGTTTTTAAAAATGAATGTGCATTGTACTCAATGGTAAAAGGTTGATGGCTTTTCCTCTAAGGAACAGACAAGGGTGTCCACTCACCCCTCTTATCAACACAGTACTGGAAGTCCTAGATAGAGGACAAGAAAAAGAAATAAAAGATATCAGAAGTGGAAAAGAAAAAGTAAAATTGTCTCTATTTGAAGATGATATGATGTTATATATATATATAGAAAATCATAAAGACTCAACCAAGGAAGTGTTAGCTCTAATCAATGAACTCAGGCAAGTTGTAGAATACAAAATTAACATATAAAAATCAGTAGCATTACTATACACTAACAGTGACATTTCTGAGAAGCAAAGAGAGTGATCCATTTATAATAGCATCATAAACAATAAAATACTTAGGAATAAATTTAAGGAGATGAAAACCTCTGTGGTGAAAACTGTAAGACATTGATGAAAGAAATCAAAGGAGACACAGATAAATGGGAAAGTGCCATGTTTATGGATTGAAAGAAATAATATGTTAAAATATCAATACTACCAAAACCATTTCTATAGATTCAGTGCAATCCCTATGAAGATCCCAATGGCATTTGTTATAGAAGTAGAGAAAACTCTCAAAATAGTCAAAGAAATCCTGAGAAGGAAGAACAAAGCAGGAGATTTCACCTTTAGATGTCAAACTCTACTATAAAACTGTAGTCATCCAAATAATATGGTGCTGGCATTTGCTGCTGTTCTGTTACCAAGTCTTTGTGACCCCATGGACTGCAGCACACCAGGCTGCCCTGTCCTTCACTATCTCCTGGAGTTTGCTCAAGCTCATGTCCATTGAGTCGGTGTTGCCATCCAACCATCTCATCCTCCGTGGTCCCCTTTTCTTCTTGTCCTCAGTCTTCCCCAGCATCAGGGTCTTTTCCAGTGAGCTGGCTCTTCGCATCAGGTGGCCAAAGTATGGGAACTTCAGCTTCAGCACCAGTCCTTCCAGTGAATAATCAGGGTTGATCTCCTTTAGGATTGACTGGTTTGATCTCCTTGCTGTCCAGAGGACTCTCAAGAGTCTTTTTCAGCACTACAGTTCGAAGGACTGGCATAAAAACAGACAAATAGACCAATGGGGCAGGATCAAGAGCCCAACCGTTTATGGGCAAATATAGTGTTTGAGAAGAGAGCCAAGAATACTCTGTGGAGAAAAGTGAGCCTTTTCAATAAATAATACTGGGATAATTGGGTGTTTATGTGTAAAGTAATGAAACCAGACCCATATCTTATACTACTCACAAAAATTAATTCAAAATGACTTAAGACTGAAATGTTGGACCTGAAACCATGAAACTCTTGGAAGAAAACATTGAAACAAAGTTCCTTGACATGGTTCTTGGTAATGATTTTTTTATATGACACTTAAAATATAAACAACAAATGAAAAATAAATGACTGAGACTATATCAAGCTAAAAAGTTGTGCATAACAAAAGAAAGCATGACCAGATAAAAAGATAACCTACAGAATGAGAAAAATATTTTCATATTTTGATAAGGGGATATATTTCTGATATATATAACTCCATATATCTGATAAGGGGTTAATATCCAAAACATAAAGAACTCATACAATTCAGTAGCAAAACCTTAAATAACCCAATTAAAAATGGGTAAGGACCCAAATAAAAGATTGAAGAAAGAAGATAGATGAAAAGCCAACAGGTACATGAAAAATGCTCAGTATGACTAGTGATTGGGGTAATGCAAATTAAAACCACAATGAAATATCACCTCATGTCTTTTAGCATTGCCATCACCAAAAGGATAAGAGATGACAAACACTGGCATGGATGCTGAGAGATGGAATCCTTGTGCACTGTAAGTTGGACTGTAATTTGTCACAGCCACTATAGAAACTAGAATGAAAGTGCCTCAAAAAATTAAAAATAGATCTACCATATGATAACAGAAGTTTCACTTCTGAGAATAACACTGCTCTATGAATGTATAAAACTTGTTAAGAGAATAAATCCTAAGCATTCTTATCACAAGAAGAGAATTCCTTTCCTTTCTTCTTTCTTAAAAAATTATATGTATATCAGAAGATGGATGTTAGTTGAACTATAGTGGCAATCATTTAATAATATATGTAAATCAAATCATCATGCTGTATGCCTTAAATTCATGCATTGATGTATGTCAATTATTTTTCAATGAAACTGGAAAAAATATGTGTATATACGTCCATCTTTATAAACAATATACTTTATATTCTGTTTTATATGTGCGTTTCAGTAAATTGTATGTATAGCTTTTATTCTATAGACATAATCCTTAATAATTTTGCAATGATTATACAGTACATGTACATTATTTTACATGCTTCCATTGACCTTGCTGAACATATGTATGTTAGTATATGTTCAGTTTCTGTTGGGTGAATTGTAAGGTTTTTGACAGAGAATGTCAAAATACTCTTGGAAAGGTTGTACCAGTTGACACTCTTGCCAGCAGTCTTTGAAGCCTCTTTGTACTTCATGTCCTTACTATCACTGGGTTTTTCAGGTGCCTTTGACTTGAGCTAACAGGAACCAGGAGATGATATGGATGCAGCATAGCTTGGTTTCACATCTTGGTTCTGATACTCACTAGTTTTGTGACACAGAGCACCCCAGAGGGCTTCTATTTCCTTATCTGTAAATTCAGCTAAAAATGCCCATTTTACAGAGTTATTCTGAGGATTAAAAGAGATAGTAGATATAATGCATTTAGAACTGTCTCTGACAATTAAAAAGCAGTAAACAAACATTAGCTGTTTTATCAATTACATATTTAAAATGATGTGTTGATACATTGGTTCTATGTCATCTTGTTGGTTTGTATACTGTTGCTTCTTAATTTGTTATAAACAAAATTTTTTCTGTTTGACTCTTAGCATCTTAAAAAATCATGCCGTATATCTGCTTTATTTTCTAAATCTTGTATCAGCCCCAAACAAATCCTGACCTAAGATATGAAATGTAACAGCACGATAGAGACGAATCCTGTATACCTTATAGAATGAGCTGCTGACATTAATCATCTCTTGCAAAGCTAATTAATTCAGGGAAAGGAGAGCAGCTGGAGAGCATTTCCCTTGTAAAAGTTTTAACAGCCATAACAATACTTTATTTGCAGAGCATAATTGTGGACTCCAGAATCTAACTCCATCCCTCTAAATACACAGCAGCACATCTTTCAACAGCATGAGCTAGTTGAATGCTGAGAAACAGCCACTGGCAGACTCAGCAGGCACAGAAGTTTGTGCGGGTGGGATGTGTTTTCATAGCAAATTAAAAATTGAGTTTTTAGCTAAAAATTTCAAATGAGATAAAAATGGTGCCATCTTCAGATGGTTCTACTGACACTAGAAATCTGGTTTTGAGAACATCAGTCTACTCTGCATGGGTCCTCCACTCAGGAGTGGTGTGGACAAAGGGAATACCTCACAGAAAAGCAGCTAAGAAAACAAAAGTCCTGTCAGTCAAGAAGGAGTAGAAGGAACCCGGAGTGTTCAGCTTGTAAAGAAGATTTATAGAAATTATAGTAACAGACTTAGTCATAATAACAGATGAGACTTGCCCCATCTTGGGCAGAAGGAGGACAAATGGGACAGAATTTACGAAGAGGTGGAGTCTGGTTATTTAGGTTCAATGTAAAGAAAACTAAATTCACAGTGATAATGCAAATGGCTTTAAATATGCTTTTGACAGGGGACACACGAGCTGTGGTGTGTGTGTCAGTGTGTGTATTTAATGCTTAATCTTTAGAGAGGTAATATATTCAGGGGTTCTGAGGAATTTGTGGTTCTCATAAATTGTTGATATTTTTCTGCATACTTTGTGAAGCAACCAATTTTTTTTATCTGAATGTAATCATTTCTTGCAGCCGTGAAATTAAAAGATGCTTACTCCTTGGAAGGAAAGTTATGACCAACCTAGATAGCATATTCAAAAGCAGAGACATTTCTTTGTCAACAAAGGTCCGTCTAGTCAAGGCTATGGTTTTCCCAGTGGTCATGTATGGATGTGAGAGTTGGACTGTGAAGAAAGCTGAGCACTGAAGAATTGATGCTTTTGAACTGTGGTGTTGGAGAAGACTCTTGAGAGTCCCCTGGATTGCAAGGAGGTCCAACCAGTCCATCCTAAAGGAGATCAGTCCTGGGTGTTCATTGGAAGGAATGATGCTAAAGCTGAAACTCCAATACTTTGGCCACCTCATGCAAAGAGTTGACTCATTGGAAAAGATCCTGATGCTGGGAGGGATTTGGGGCAGGAGGAGAAGGGGACGACAGAGGATGAGATGGTTGGATGGCATCACCGACTTGATGGACACGAGTTTGGGTGAACTCCGGGAGTTGGTGATGGACAGGGCGGTCTGGCGTTCTGCGATTCATGGGGTCTCAAAGAGTCGGACATGACTGAGTTACTGAACTGAACTGAACTGAATCATTTCTTTTCATAGACACAAGTATATTAGAATTTGCTTCCTCCCCACCACCCTCCCTCTCTTCCTTCCTTTTTTTTTATAGCAGTGTTGGGGACATTGGGAGAGCTCAATTTCATAAAAATACAATGATAAACTAGTGCACGTGGAAGAAACGTCTGACCCAGTAGACTCCGCTGGGTCAGTCCTGAGATGGGACAAGGGGAATCTGCTGCTTGTACTTCCTGAGTACATATGGCTTTAAAGCAAAAAAAGACCCAGCATTCCTCATTACCGTGTCCTAGAGGACTAAAGACTGCACTTGTGTACTGAGGCGAAGATGCCACCTAGCATGATGTCCTACAACAGTAAACACTCAAAAATATTCAGTAATGAGAGGGAGGGGAAGAAAGAGAATGATGAGGATGATGGCTGTTGAAAGCAGTGGATGGAGGTGGCAGCGTGATGGTGATCACATGATAGTGATGACGATACTTTCTGGTTTTGAAAATTTAAGGAATCAATTTTTATATATTATGGGTACAATTAGGACTTTTTGGGGAAAGGCATCATCCTGGAACAAATTTTCAGTTTCTTTTCAAGCAGTAAATTTATGTATGATAAAATTCAACTGCAGGTTTAATCTGATAGAAGTCAGTTGTACCCTCTTTTTTTGTGCATACTGTACACTTGTCAAATGGGCTTGGGGATCAAAACGTGGATAGGGATTAGAGGCACTGTAGCAGGCCTGACCTCAAAAATTCAAAGTTGAAGGGCCTAGAGAGGGAATGATACCAGAATTCTGATAAATGAAGCGTCTTAGCCATCAAGCCAAACCAGACCTGGAGCCCTACCCAGGTTCACCACCCAAGGAGTTAATGTGTCCCCAGAATCCAACAGGAACTCAAGGCCAGGTAATTACATTCTTGGCATCTTGGTCCGCGCCCAGGACGCAAGCCCGTGTGTGACCTCTCTGCTTTCGTTCATGTTTGCTCTTCCTTTCTTCCCTCCTAGCTCGACTTTCCAGGGCTGCCCTTTCTTCCAGCACTTTGACCTACACTCTGAACTTTTAATGCTAGCAGTAGCATTAAATATCCTAATCATAATAGATTTTACACCCAGAAATGTAGTGCTGCCATGGAAACATCTAAAATATGGGACATTGGCTTAAGGCTGATTGGTGGTCAGTGAGAATTACTGGAGGCTGGAAAACAAAGATGCATTCAGTACAAGCCCCTACTGTGTGCCTTGGTCAAGGTAAGACAAGAAAGAAATGAGCTCAAGAGGGCGAGCAGAAATGAAAGAGCATAGAGGAACAGGTTTTTCTATTCAGACACTGTTATGAGTTTCTTTAAATAGTCCTTGCTGCTGCTAAGTCACTTCAGTCGTGTCCGACTCTCTGTGACCCCATAGATGGCAGCCCACTAGGCTCCGCCATCCCTGGGATTCTCCAGGCAAGAACACTGGAGTGGGTTGCCATTTTTCTCACAAAAAATCTGTGAAATTTACTAGTGGCATTTTTGCACATAAGGAAAATGAGAGTAAATAATGTGTAGGGAATAAATAATGTGTCCCAGATCAGCTAGTAAATGGAGGAACCTGGACCTGAAGTCTTGCTATTTAAGCTCCAAAGTTTATCTTTTTAACAACGTTCTCTGGTTGATTTTCAGAATATGTTGCGTACTCTGGCATCTGGATTACAATATTTCTCTTTACCTTGAACTCCTGTCAGTCTGGTGGCGCTAGTGATCAAGAATCTGCCTGCCAGTGCAGGAAAGATAGTGAGATGTGAGTTTGACCTGGATCAGGAAAATGGCAACTCACTCCAGTATTCTTGCCTGAGGAAGTCCATAGACAGAGGAGCCTGGTGGGCTGTAGTCCATAGGGTCGCAAAGAGTTGGACACGATTGAAGCAATTTAGCATACATACACCTGTCAATCTGGGTGTTTAAAATATCCATCCGGACAATCCCTCCAACTCCCCAGTTTACAACTGTTTTGCCATTTTTTATATCATGATCTTTACCTCCATACCACCTTGGTATGTTACTCACAAGGTCTCTTACAACCTTTCTGTCCTCCCATTAAAGAAAAAAAGACACAAAATTTCCTTTCTCCATAAATACCACATTCCCAATATTTCTGTTCAAATCCTTCCAGTTTTTTTTTTTTTTTTTTTGGTCTATCATTCCCCCACCTTGTTTCTCTTTATTAAAAAAAAAAATGTCTATCTAGGACCTGCCTTACCAGTGAATAATTTAAACTATTCTCTCACTGGAACTTTCAGCTCTCTTCCCATCTGTTTTCCATGGCACCTGCTTATCAAATTTGCAACTCTAGACCAATGTAACCATCTGCCTTCTGATCTCACTCACTGGAGAAAACCGAACAGTTGCATCCATTGGGAAACTCCCAATTATGGCTTCCAGTTGTGAAGCCATGGTCTCTTGGCTCCAAATCTACCCTTCTGTACTCTGCTGTGAGACATGGCGTATTTGTGCTGGAGCTGAGACACTGAAAGCTTCATTTTCCCCATTCTGTAGTTGATCCATAATGAACACGACGGGGCTTGGATAGGAGCAAACCTATTTGATATTCCAGTTCTTTTCATGGTAAAATATAATCTTATCATTTCAATCCATCATTTTTGAGAGTTATAGGATGAGGTGCTAATGTGAGTTAAAGAGATCTTATTTTAGATGAGAATATTAAAAATTGCAATCTTTAACATACTCTAAATACATGTAATACATGTAAATGTAATGATCTAAAATATTTAGATGTATTTAGCAAGAAACATGAACTACTTTAAATTGATACATTAGAATGAGGCTTTTCAACAAATAATAAATTGAAAATGACATTATTTTGTGTTTGATTTTAGGATAAAATAGATATTTAAGAGTAACTTAATTTCTAACATTTTGAATGAGTTAAAAGCCTTCAGAAGAGTTATAAGAATGGGACAAAGAAATTTTTTCCCTTGACCCTTCCAAGAGCAGGCTGCAGACATAATGCCCCATCACATTGTTTGGAGGTATCTAAAATAGAAGAAAATATGTGTATGTTTTTAAAAACCTGATGTATGGAGTTCTTGCATTTTGTGCTTTAGATAAAAAGGATTTGCTTTATTTGGTATCTTTTTTGTGTGTCCTGTTTCCCCTCTGATGAGAAACAAAAAATTTTCTGCCTTCTGTTTTGTAAACACTTTTCTATACTGCTTTGCAGGTGTGGATAACCTTTATTTCCAATGAGTTAAAATACCGCATTTAATGTAACTGTCACTGTTTCATCTTCTTGCTTCCTAAGGTGAGTACGAAGTTGCTTCAGTCGTGTCTGACTCTTTGTGACCCCCTGGACTGTAGCCTGCCACATTTCTCTGTCCTGGGGATTTCCCAGGTAAGAATACTGGAGTGGCTTGCCATTTCCTACTCCAGGGGATCTTCCTGACACAGGGATGGAACCCTCATCTCTTAGGTCTCTTGCATTGGCAGGTGAGTTCTTTACCACCAGCTCCACCTGGGAAGCTCTGTTTCATCTTCTTAATCTTATTTTTTTTTAAGTATTGAAAGCCTCTTGAGGTACTGTATAAAAATCTTTATCAGAGGATGTAATTTTGAATTCTGTAAAATATCCTTTTGAGGTGAAATGTGAGAATTACTATCACTTTTATGCTAAACTGGTTGCTAATGTTGATGTTTCTTAAACTTGCTGAGTTTAACCAATAGTCCACAATGGGTGTACATTAAGCAGGTGACTATTAGAAATAAAAGGACTCTACAACTGTTTGGTGGCCATGTGCGCTCTTGCAGCTGGCTGCACTCAGCAGTGTGGGAAATAGGATTGTGGGGGTGTTCTTTGTATCCCTTCTACTGATACCCATGCAGACTTGGATCATTCTTCGAGGCTCTCAAAATGCTGTTTTAAAGCTTCAGGAGGTTCATGCATTCCAGGTTAAGCCCTTTTCCTAAACTGTGTTTTTTTTTTTTTTTTTTAAGTTGAGATATAGCTGATTTACAATTTTGTATTAGTTTCAGGTGTACAACATAGTGATTCAAAATTTTTATAGATTCTACTCCATTTAAAGTTATTATAAAGTCTTGGCTATATTCCCTGTGCTATATTATACTATTGGCTTTTATAGTTTGTAACTAAATTTAGAAAGTGGCAGAAAATGAATAATTCCAGAGCAATAGGAAATCAGGGATTCACTTTAATTTTTAGTTTCTTTCTTTGAGTAGAGATTTATGAGAACAGATCTGCTTCTGAAACATAATTTTGATCACCTTCAAGACTTAGAGGATTGATTAAAATGGTTTATCAACAAATAACCATTAAAAAAAACTGATTTCAAATCAGTCTTCAATTTTCCTGTCATACAGCAAGTGTCTAAGTCAGAAACCAGGCCAATGTTTTATGCTTTCTGGGCACCCAGGATCTGAATTGTCTGGGGCATGTGCCTCAGTCTTGGGATTTGTGACGGCAAGCGTCCTGGCTTCTAATAGTAATAGGGTGATTTGATGGTTATCTTATTTTAAATGAAAGCAACTTTCAAATTCTACCTGGTGAGCTGATCAATTTGGGATGTGCTCAGAAGTAAGGAGGAAAGTCAGATTTCAGACTTTGCCCACAGTGCCTGTTGAGCTTTGTGTTGAGGATGGTGAACAAAAGCCAGTCCATTTTGTGGTGAGAGTCCAATTGGAAAACTCAGAGAAAACACTGATCTTAGCTGAAAAATCAGTAAAGCCCATGACTAAGTGCAAAGACAGTGAGATAAAAAAGTAGCTACTTATAAGACTGAGTCTTAAGGATTTAATAATGATAAATAATAAAATAAAGCTTAATTTAAAAGGCATAGAATTAATCATTTTGCAGCTCAATATTCAAAATACAAAATTATCCTATGTTTTAGATAATAAATTCATTAATTGATATATTTTGTTCCAGATATCATTTTGGGGTTTTTGTTTTGCATGTATTGTCCTGCTTAATTTTTAAAATATTTTCTCAAGAAGGCATTGACTTTACCATTATCTAGATGAAGAGACTGAGGCTATTAAAGCAACAAAATTAGGACCTGATACAGCAGAAATTTGAACCCAGGACATATTGGTGTGACTCCAGACCCAAGCAATTTCCATTCTCTGTATGGCCTTCCTGTAGGGCCTGGATGGTAAATTCTTGGCACTTATATTAGAATGAATCATGTTACTATTGTTTGCATTGTATTAACTCAAAAATTCATTTTTTAAAGTTTATTTTTAAATTGAAGAATAATTGCTTTACAGAATTTTGTTGGTTTCTGCCATACATCAACATGAATCAGCCATAGGCATACACATGTCCTCTCCCTCCTGAACCTCCTTCCCACCTCCCTCGCCATCCCACCCTTCTAGGTAGTCACAGAGCCCCAATTTAGCTCACAAATCTTAATGGCTTAACACAGTAGACCTTGATCTCTCATCATGCAAAGCCTAAAGGAGGAGGTGCCCTAGGTTTTAGTCATCAGACTCCCGTTGACAGTGGCTCTGCCCGCTGCAGCATGTTATTGCTTCTAAGGTTACTGGAGGTGTTGACATTTGGCTGCCAGATTTAGCAGATACAAGTACTGGCTGCTGTTGGGGGAGATCACTGAGAAGACCTGACTGCTTGCTGTAAGCTGGATCCAGGTGTGGCAGGCTCCTCACCCCTAGCCTGTCCTTGGAATGTACGCTGTCTGCCACTGCCCCCACAGTGGGAGCCACTTTCAAGGGTGCAACTTGGGGAGGGAAGTGTGTTGTTGAGACTGTCTGGGTGATATATGGGACTAAACCCAGTTACAGCCTCTGTGTAAACTTTAAAGTGAGCGAGGAGATTTACTCATCCTGTGACCACGCAAGGCAGGCCAGGTAAGTAGTTTCCTTGCTTATTAAACCTGCCACCTACCAACCTGGAGCAGGCTGCCTCTTTTTTCAGTCTCTCTTTGCCCTCTGTGCCCGGAAATTGCAAACTGACAATTGGTGAGCTGGACAGGAAACCAAAGAACTGGGTCCTGGGACCGAGGCTTCCCTGGGGGATATCCCAAGTTGGCCATTCATCTCTCTGTGGGGTGGGGTGGCTGCATGTGAGATGCTGCATGCCATGTGTGAATATGGGAGTGATGCCCAAGACACTGACTGCTATAAATCCTTGTTTGAGGAACTGCACGCAGCACACTGTAGCATGGAAGGGAAGGAAATGCAATGCTGTGTGGTGGGCTGGCCTCTGCTGAGGGCAGTTGGGCTGGACACTGATACTCTACTAGAGGCTTAAGCTCAAGTTAGAGAATCAGAAGAAAATCTGAGATGTGAGAAGGACTTGGAGCTGTCCCTACTCTGCTGGCTTTGGGGCTGGTAGACAAGGTGGGAGAGCAGGATAAGAAGTCAGAGACCTTAGCATGCCGTTTTGCAAAGCCAGGAGAGTGCAGACTGCCTTGGATTAAAGTGTCAGTGCTTGGGATGCTAAGAGGTGGGAACCCTGGGAAAGTGAGGGGAACAAAGAGGAGGATGTTGTGGTGACTGAAGTGAAAAGGACAAGATGCTCCATGCTGTCTGCTCCCTGATCCAAAGGAAAGCCAAAGCACAGTGACAGCCCCAGTGGTGGGACCGTCCTGGGTTCAGGAAGCATTGATGGTGAGAGAATACGTATTCTGCTGAGCTTATCGACACAGCTGCCAGGTTCCAACAAGAGGCCAGGAAAGTGTCCAGGCCAGGTTTCGTGTGGCTGTGGAATCGGGTCAGGGTGGGAGGCAGGTGGTGGCATTTCTCTGATGAGTGGGGGAGGCAGAGAAAATGAACAGCATGACCACACACCCTGCCTTTGCTGTGCCTGCACAGCGGGGCTGGAGGGGGTTGTTGGGATTCAAGGTACTCGTTCCTTCATAGATTGGATTATTCTAGCTCGCAAGGACACTTGGCTCAAAGAGAGGGATCTTCCTGGGCACATGGGACCCTGGAAATCTATAGAGAAGGTACGACAAATCCTTAGGGAGCTGGGAATGAAACAGGCCATCTGCTGTCTCTGAAGGCCCTGACTGGGCCTCGTTCATGGCAGGATGAGGCCAGGATACTCCGTTACATCCCCAGTACCTGCTCTAGGACCCTGATATCCATTGTGAGCCCAGGAGTGGGACAAGGCATTTATGATGTTGGGCAATCCGCTGCTGATCTGGGGGAAGCTGACAAATAAGTATGGGGAAGACCCGAGACACAGCGGGAGCCTGAAAAGCCAGGAGGCTATCCCAGTCAGCTGTGAAGAAAGAGTCTGGTGAAAGTACCCTGGAAGCAAACGTGGTTTGACCTCATTGCCAGTGGGACCCTCCATGAAAAGATAGTCCAGCAACCCAAGGCTGTGCTGCTTGGCCCGGGACAAGCCTTACAATCTGCACGCCAGTTCAGCTCTGCCCCACCTGGTCCAGCCATACCTGCTGCCCTGCCTACTCCAGCAGTGGCCTCAGGGCTGCAGTCCTATTGGATGTTGCCTCCCATGCCCTGGGCTGAGGATGCAGGCTGGTGTTCCCTCCTGATAATGAGCACTGAGGGCAACTGGAGGCCTCACTAGTGAGTTGAGCTCACTAGTCACTGGTCCCCCAGAAATAAGTGAAAGCTAACAGCTTTGGTTAATACTGGAACAGAATACGTGGCATCTCTCAGGAGTTTTCTGGTGCCCTTAGTGCCATCAGTAGTTACAGAGGGCACACAGTTGCCATAAGGAAAGGTTTCTTTGATGCCACATACCGGGTGTTCTGGGTTTCCCAGGTGGCGCTAGTGGTAAAGAACCAGTCTGACAGTGCGGGAGACTTACGAGACGTAGGTTCGATCTCTGGGTCAGGAAGATCCCCTGGAGGAGGACATGGCATCCCACTCCAGTATTCTTACCTGGAGAATCTCATGGACAGAGGAGCCTGGCAGTCAACAGTCCAGGGGGCCACAAAGAGTCGGTCACGACCAAAGGGACTTGGCGTGCATGCATTGGGTGTTCTCCCCTGTGAGAATATGAGATTTTTAATTTCTACAATACCAGAGGACATATTGAGCACTGATATGCTACAAGGTCAAAATCTGCCAACCTCTGGTGGCAAATTCTGCCTCCAGGTCAGAGTAATCAATCCAGTGCTGAGGGATGTAACAGCTCAGTTCAGTTCAGTTCAGTTCAGTCGCTCAGTCGTGTCCGACTCTTTGTGACCCCATGAATCGCAGCACATCAGGCCTCCCTGTCCATCACCAACTCATGGAGTTTACCCAGACTCATGTCCATCGAGTCAGTGATGCCACCCAGCCATCTCATCCTCTGTCTTCCCCTTCTCCTCTTGCCCCCAATCCCTCCCAGCATCAGAGACTTTTCCAATGAGTCAACTCTTCACATGAGGTGGCCAAAGTACTGGAGTTTCAGCTTTAGCATCATTCCTTCCAAAGAAATCCCAGGGCTGATCTCCTTCAGAAATGGACTGGTTGGATCTCCTTGCAGTCCAAGGGACTCTCAAGAGTCTTCTCCAACACCACAATTCAAAAGCATCAATTCTTTGGTGCTCAGCTTTCTTCACAGTCCAACTCTCACATCCATACATGAACACAGGAAAAACCATAGCCTTGACTAGATGGACCTTTGTTGGCAAAGTAATGTCTCTGCTTTTCAATATGCCATCTAGGTTGGTCATAACTTTCCTTCCAAGGAGTAAGCGTCTTTTAATTTCATAGCTGCAGTCACCATCTGCAGTGATTTTGGAGCCCAGAAAAATAAAGTCTGACACTGTTTCCACTGTTTCCCCATCTATTTCCCATGAAGTGATGAGACCAGATGCCATGATCTTTGTTTTCTGAATGTTGAGCTTTAAGCCAACTTTTTCACTCTCCACTTTCACTTTCATCAAGAGGCTTTTGAGTTCCTCTTCACTTTCTGCCATAAGGGTGGTGTCATCTGCATATCTGAGGTGATTGATATTTCTCCCGGCAATCTTGATTCCAGCTTGTGTTTCTTCCAGCCCAGCGTTTCTCATGATGTACTCTGCATATAAGTTAAATAAGCAGGGTGACAATATACAGCCTTGGCGTACTCCTTTTCCTATTTGGAACCAGTCTATTGTTTCATGTCCAGTTCTAACTGTTGCTTCCTGACCTGCATATAGGTTTCTCAAGAGGCAGATCAGGTGGTCTGGTATTCCCATCTCTTTCAGAATTTTCCACAGTTTATTGTGATCCACACAGTCAAAGGCTTTGGCATAGTCAATAAAGCAGAAATAGATGTTTCTCTGGAACTCTCTTGCTTTTTCGATGATCCAGTGGATGTTGGCAATTTGATCTCTGGTTCCTCTGCCTTTTCTAAAACCTCTGCCTTTTCTTGAACATCTGGAAGTTCACGGTTCATGTACTGCTGAAGCTGGGAACCAGTAAATCTACTACTCCTGGGAAGAGTGGTACCTGTCAAACAATATAAATTGAGAGTTGGGCATAAGGAAAGAGGAGAAGCTATCCAAGAATTGTGCACCCAGCACACAGTGCTTTCAGCACCATCGTATGGCCAGTAAAAAAGACAATTGGCTCATGGTGGATAACTGTCATCTATCAAGAAACTGTCATTAACCACAGTGGCTGTGCCCAAAACTGTCATCACCGTAGATCCTTTTCTCCTGGTCTGAGTACCATGCTGTACTACACTTAGTCAATGCTTTTTTTCAATATACTCCTGGCCTCTGAGTCACAAGATCAGTTTGTCTTCACAAGGGAGGGGCAATAATGGGCCTTTCAAGTGCTTCCCCAAGGCTGCCCGTGCAGTTCCACACTGTGGCATGGGATGATAGCCTGAGATCTATTTCTGTTCTCCTTCCCCACATCATGAAACAGGGCCATTGTATTGATCTTATTGTACTGACATGTGAAGACTTTACCTCTGCTGCAGGGCACTCTGCAGATGTTTCCAGAACATCTCCCAGGGACAGGATGTGCCCTGAACCCACAGAAAATTCCCACACGGTTTTTGGGATTCATTGGGTTGGGTATGACAAGTGTTGTCTCAGAAGCTGGGATTGATAAGATGCCAGCCTATCCAGCCCTTAAGAACGTGAAAGAGGAGCTAGCCTTCTGGGGATTTTGGGGTTTGCTGGGATTTCCACTTCCTGTCTGGCAAAGTGCCTTCTTCCCTTAGTGCTACCTGGGTAAGATGGGCAGGTGTGGGACCAGAGATCAGGGCAGGAAGCCGCCTTTGGGAGGGCAGTACTGGCAAAACAGATGAAAGCGCTGGGCTTCTCCCAAATAGGGCTACCATTTGAGTTAGATGTGTCTGTGATTCCATCTTGAGCTAGAAACAGAGAGACTTCCTAGGATATTGGTTCCAGCTCTGGAAAGGGGCAGAAACCCAATAAACCTCCACAGGAGAACAGCTCTTAGCGGTGTACACAGCACTCCTGCCTAGTTTTTAAGTGTTGGTCACTTAGTCGTGTCCAACTCTTTGCAACGTCATGGACAGTAGCCCGCCAGGCTCTTCCGTCCATGGAATTCTCCAGGCAAGAATATTGTAGTGGGTAGTCATTCCCTTCTCCAGGGGATCTTCCAGACCCAGGGACTGAACCCAGGTCTCCTACATTGCAGGCAGATTCTTTATCGTCTAAGCCACCAGGGAAGCCCCTCCTCCCTAGAACCTCTTACAAAGGAGCAGCAGATCATGGTAAGAACTCCCTTTACCATCAAAGGGTGGGTTGAGAATATGTCTCATTAACCCACCTCTGCCATGGCTCAAACCCCCACATTGGCTAAGTGGCCTATTTGCAGCAGAGGAGCACTCTGTCCACCACCCACTGTTCCTAGAAATGAGGGTGCCCTGTAGAGAACCTTTAAATGCTCCCACCTCTGTATCTCTGGCAGCCCCTGCAGCCTGTAGAGACGGAGTGGGGGAAATGCCAACTGATGCCTGGTATACAGATGGGTCTGGTTGCAGCAACACAGTCACATGGACTGAAATCACTATTCAGCCAAACACTGATGCCAACTGGATGAAAATAAGAATGAAGTGCAGTAGCCAGTGAGCTGAACTCAGGCAGGTTTGACTGGTGATCATGCAAGAGCCCGGGCCGTACACTTAAGGCTGTGCTAAAGGGATGGATATTGTCACCCTGCTTATTTAACTTGTATGCAGAGTACATCATGAGAAATGCTGGGCTGGAGGAAGCACAAGCTGAAATCAAGATTGCTGGGAGAAATATCAATAACCTCAGATATGCAGATGACACCACCTTTATGGCAGAAAGTGAAAAAGAACTAAAGAGCCTCTTGATGAAAGAGGAGAGTGAAAAAGTTGGCTTAAAGCTCAACATTCAGAAAACGAAGATCATGGCATCTGGTCCCATCACTTCATGGGAAATAGATGGGGAAACAGTGTCAGACGTTATTTTTCTGGGCTCCAAAATCACTGCAGATGGTGACTGCAGCCATGAAATTAAAAGACGCTTACTCCTTGGAAGGAAAGTTATGAACAACCTAGATAGCATATTAAAAAGCAGAGACATTACTTTGTCAACAAAGGTCCATCTAGTCAAGGCTATGGCTTTTCCAGTAGTCATGTATGGATGTGAGAGTTTGACTATAAAGAAAGCTGAGCGCTGAAGAATTGATGCTTTTGGACTGTGGTGTTGGAGAAGACTCTTGAGAGTCCCTTGGACTGCAAGGAGATCCAACCAGTCCATTCTAAAGGAGATCAGTCCTGGGTGTTCATTGGAAGGACTGATGTTGAAGCTGAAAATCCAATACTTTGGCCACCTCATGTGAAGAGCTGACTCATTGGAGAAGACCCTGATGCTGGTAAGGATTTAGGGCAGGAGGAGAAGGGGATGACAGAGGATGAGATGGTTGGATGGCATCACTGACTCAATGGGCATGGGTTTGGGTGGACTCCGGGAGTTGGTGATGGATGGGGAGGCCTGATGTGCTGCGGTTCATGGGGTCACAAGGAGTTGGACACGACTGAGCGACTGAACTGAACTGAAAGGAATGGGATGGACCCTGTGTCTTGGACAGTGAGAAGCTGGAAGGCGGATTATCATGAATAAGCCCTCCTGGGATCAGGATATGTGGTAAAACATCTGGGCTTCCCTACTGGAGCCTGAGGCCATCCTCATGGTCTTTCACATCATGGCTCACAGGCACTGACACCCCTTGGCAGTCAGGATGCTGATGCCCTGGCCTTATTGTGAGTGCTAGAAGCTGACTCTTCAGTAGATACGGCCGATTGAGTGCATAGAAAGAACACCCACTGCAACTCCTGGTTGGGAGGGCATGGTTCCAAGGATGCTGGATTGTCCTTGAAATATGGTGACTTGGTTAATGCAGTTAACAGCATGTCCTGTGTATTCTAAGTAACACCTGAGGCAACTGCCAGAGGACTCGGGCCATACACTAGAGTTCCTAACCAGTGAAGGGTTGACAGATTACACTGGCCCCCTTCTCCATGAGTGAGTTCTCTAGGTATGCCTAGGTTTGTGTGGACACTGAGTCTGGCTTAATGCAAGCTTTTACCTGTCACTGAGGAAACCAGGCTACCACCATCAGGGGATTAAAGAAGCTGAATACCATGTGCAGATACTATTATCAAATGGGCAGTGATCAGGAATTAAATTTCCAAAGATATATATATATAAGATATATAAGACTGGGCAAAAGAACATGACACTGAATGGAGGTTCCATCTCCCTATAACCTGCAAGCAATAGCATTGATAGGAAAAATGGAATAGTAAAGCAGCAGATTAAATTGCTAACAGGTAATCAATCGCCTTGGTCAGGTGGACTAAAGGACTATCCCAGGTTTTAATACATTTCAATGATTAATCAGACTGGGGACCTCGGCTGAGACACCCGATACCATAAAGGTCTGCATGTGATGGGAGATGGCCATTGTCCTGACTCTCGTTGAGGGTCAGTGTGCTCTGTTGCTGAGAACAACATTCCGTCGCCCCTGGGAAAGGCATTGTCTATGGGGATTTGCAATGTGCTCTCCTGTGAGGTTGGGTGAGTTACTTAGAACTCCTGGGTGAGAGGGGAACTACTCAGTCTCCATTGGGAGACTGCTGTAAACAGGACCTGTTGAAATGCGCTGTACCTGGAGTGGAGCACACACCATTGAAAGAAGGGAAAAGGTGGGGGTCCTGGCCTGGGGCATCCCGCCCCCAGCCCATCTCCTCATACCTGACAGTGCTGCCTCTCCCTCCAAAGTGTGGTCTGCACAGCCAGAACCAGGCATCATCTCAGGACCAGGCCTCAGGTGTAATTTTGGTAGAAGGAGAAGACCTCCCCATACAAGTTCCTACTTAATATCTGTCTTTTCCACCTTAGACTTCTGTTCCTTATAGTACACATAGAAGCTCATACTAAGTTCACCTAGCAAGCGTTAAATGGTAGCCAGAGCAGCCTGTCCTTACTGAGCACTGAAATGTCTTTAATGAGAAAAGCTGTCCTGAAGATGGGATGGCCTTGGACGTTACTGCGGCCTCATCATAAGGCACCTATGCCGTTATCCAAACAGTGCTGTGTGTTCATCCCTGATGAGTATGGTAATGTATCATCTTTATTACATCACATGAGGATGCACGTAAATGCCCTCAGCGGTCTGACCCCTAGCGTAGGGCACTTATTAAATCAGTGATTCTGGTCATGGTGGGAAAAATCATTACTTATGCAGAGAGCAACTTGTCTTTTGGTTACCCAAGACAAGCCTCATATTTAAGTTCCTTTGTTTAACCTACCAGTTGCCCACTTGGAGCGTTCTGCCTCTTTCTTTGGTCTCTCCTTGCTCTCTGGGTGCTGGGCCAGTTTGTGAACCAACAGTAACTAGTTGAGTTTGAATTTCAGATAAATAAAAAATACTTACTTATTTTGGGAATGATTATTTTAATCGGTGTTTTCTCTTGCATGTACCTGTACACTTCCTATGGGGTCTGCCTCCATCGTAGGGAGATGGCCACCAAACAAGCCATCTCAATGCTAATGATAACCCTCGCTGACTGCTTAGGGCACTCTTTGAAGAGGGAACCAGTCAGGAGTGGGGAATGTTGGAGAAGGTTACTGAGAGGACATGTCCCATGAGCCGGGCCCGAGTGCCTGGGGGCTTCCACCCCCTCCCCTGTCCTTGGACTGCGTGTTCTGCATGCCATTCCCACAGTGGGAACCAGTGTCAAGGACACTTGTTAGGACCATCTGGATTGTATATGTGACTGAACCCAGTTAAGCCTCTGTATAAACTTTTTTTTTTTTAATTTTATTTTATTTTTAAACTTTACATAATTGTATTGGTTTTGCCAAACATCAAAATGAATCCGCCACAGGTATACATGTGTTCCCCATCCTGAACCCTCCTCCCTCCTCCCTCCCCATACCATCCCTCTGGGTCGTCCCAGTGCACTAGCCCCAAGCATCCAGTATCGTGCATCGAACCTGGACTGGCAACTCGTTTCATACATGATATTTTACATGTTTCAATGCCATTCTCCCAAATCTTCCCACCCTCTGCCTCTCCCACAGAGTCCATAAGACTGTTCTATACATCAGTGTCTCTTTTGCTGTCTCGTATACAGGGTTATTGTTACCATCTTTCTAAATTCCATATATATGCGTTAGTATACTGTATTGGTGTTTTTCTTTCTGGCTTACTTCACTCTGTATAATAGGCTCCAGTTTCATCCACCTCATTAGAACTGATTCAAATGTATTCTTTTTAATGGCTGAGTAATACTCCATTGTGTATATGTACCATAGCTTTCTTATCCATTCATCTGCTGATGGACATCTAGGTTGCTTCCATGTCCTGGCTATTATAAACAGTGCTGCAATGAACATTGGGGTACACGTGTCTCTTTCCCTTCTGGTTTCCTCAGTGTGTATGCCCAGCAGTGGGATTGCTGGATCATAAGGCAGTTCTATTTTGGTGCAGAGAGCAACTTGTCTTTTGGTTACCCAAGACAAGCCTCATATTTAAGTTCCTTTGTTTAACCTACTAGCTGCCCACCTAGAGCATTCTGCCTCCTTCTTTGGTCTCTCCTTGCTCTCTGGGTGCTGGGCCAGTTTGTGAACCAATGGTCACTAGTTGAGTTTGAATTTCAGATAAATGATGAATAGCTTCTTTTTTAAGAAATTGAAATACAATTGATTTATAATGTGCTAATTTCTGCTATATAGCAAAGTGATTCATTTATATATATACTTTTAAAAATATTTTTTTCCATTATGGTTTATCACAGAATATTGACGATAGTTCCCTGTGCTATACAGTAAAATCTTGCTATTTGTCCATTGTGTATATGGATAATATACATATAATAGTTTGCATCTGCTAATCCCAAACTCCTAGTTGATCCCTCACCCACCCCCTCCCTCTTGTCAACCACAGGTGTGTTCTTTATGTCTATGAGTCTGTTTCTGTCTCATAACAATTCAAATAACTTCTTAGGATAATTATGTCCCATGTAATATTTGGGACATTTACATTTTTAATGCATTTTATTTGCTAAATCTGGGAACCTGAATGTCAGTGCCCCTGATAAATATAAGTATGTCCCAAATATTTCTTGGGACATGCTTACACTGAACCATCATTTGTTGTTTTTCTGAAATTCAAGTTTAACTGGATGTCCTGCATTTTATCTGGCAGCCCTAATTGACCTCAAATGGAAGATGGAATGGTGGGTGAGCATGGAGCATCTCTTGGAAGGTTTTTATAGGCCAGGTCTGAAGGCGGCATACCTCAGTTCTGCCCATATTCCGTTGGTTAACAACCTGTCTGTGTTATAGTCTCACCTAGATCTAAGAGCTAGCGGTTGAAAATGTAGTCGTTGAGTAGACATTTAGCAACAGTAATATGCATGGAAGGCTGGCACAAATTGTAGACAGCTAATCATTTCTGCCTCAGCACATGAGCAGATATCACGTGCCAGATTCCAGGTGGGTCTGTGTCTGCACGTAGAAGCAACATGTCATAGTAATTGAGCACTTTGTCCAGACAAATCTTAAACCACAGGTCATTTCCTAACTAGCTATATAATATGTGGTTTGGGCCAGTTGCTTTAACTCACTGAGTCTATTTTTGCATTGATCAAATGAAGATTAAATAGAGCGTTTTTGAGAGTTCTTATTTGGGCTTCCCTGATAGCTCAGCTGGTAAAGAATCTGCCTGCAATGCGGGAGACCTGGGTTCGATCCCTGGGTTGGGAAGATCCCCTGGAGAAGGAAAAGGCTACCCACTCCAGTATTCTGGCCTGGAGAATTCCATGGACTGTATAGTCTACCGGGTCGCAAAGTGTCGGACACAACTGAGCGACTTTCACTCACTTACTCAATGAGGTTTAAATCAGATAATCCATGTAAAGTACTTTGCACAGAGTCTGGGAGCACATCGTAGTAGCTACTTCTCTGGGTCATAGATGTTGTCAGTCTGTTTACTTTGTATCTTTTTCTGTTCCTGATTTTTCTGATGTTGTGTTCAGTTGCCCAGTGGTATCCCTCTCTTTGTGACCCATGGACTGCAGCAACCCAGGCTCCCCTGTCCCTCACCGTCTCTTGGAGTTTGCTCAAGTTCATGTTCATTGCATCAGTGATGCTGTCCAGCCATCTCATCCTCTGACACCCTCTTCTTCTGCCCTCAATCTTTCCCAGCATCAGGGACTTTTCCAATGAGTCATCTGTTTGCATCAGATGACCAAAATACAAGATTATGATGTCTAAGAGAAGGTAAAAATTAGTTCCAAACCGACACTGTAGAACTGGTAAAGCCTGGCTTTTTGGTGCTTATTTTGTGAATTATGGCTGAAAACTTAGAATTATAATTACAAAATAAATAAAGGTGGTAAAAGTTAATATGCTTTGTGTTGATAATAATTAAAAACTATGGAGAAGCTGAATACCTGCTTGGGGAAGGAAATATTTTCAAGACAGGAAAACTGTTAAAAATGAATGATAAATAATGAGTATGCATTACTTGTCAGATGTAAATATTTACCTAGTTTATTCATACACACACAAATTATTACTCTGATGTCTCGTTTCACTGCCTTATAACTTTTTCTGAGCACGCTTAGTGCTTAGAACTAAAATTATGTCGTTCTTCAGAATGATGGGTCTTATGAAGATTTATCTGTCAAGTAGCCAGCTGTGTTATGGCAGGTCATTCAGATTCTTCCTCTTCTCACTTTAATTTACTTTCGAGAGAGGGATGGCTGGCAAGGTTTAAGCAAGCATGATAAAGACTAATTAAAGAGTTGTTCCTCAAATCTCCTTGAAATTAGAGGTTGATTCACTGAAATAATTCATATTTCATAACCCAAAATAAGCAAAACTTTGAATCTTAGCAAGAAAATTGAAGAGCTATATGGATTACCCAGTTCTTTGCTGTGGAATTGTGCAATTGAATTTAGAATATAATAGAATTTGTGTTTCCAATAAAACCAACTCAGAACAGCTTTGCATCATAAAACTAAATTAGACCATAACTCCCTCTAATTAGTTTGGATAGTAATATTTTTAGTCCTTAATCACACCTTTTAGTGAAGAATTCTGAAATCTTTAGAATAAAAGTCTATTGTTTTACATCCTTGGGTGGGTAATACTTGAGAGGGGGAAGTTAACAGATGCAGTGACACAAGAGGTGATCTAAGCCATTTTTTTCATTGTTGAAGTATGGAGCTACTTTATAACTGCTGCTGCTGCTGCTGCTAAGTCGCTTCAGTCGTGTCTGACTCTGTGCGACCCCATAGACGGCAGCCCACCAGGCTCCCCCATCCCTGGGATTCTCCAGGCAAGAACACTGGAGTGGGTTGCCATTTCCTTCTCCAATGCATGAAAGTGAAAAGTGAAAGTGAAGTTGCTCAGTCGTGTCTGACTCTAGTGACCCCATGGACTGCAGCTTACCAGGCTTCTCCGTCCATGGGATCTTCCAGGCAAAAGTACTGGAGTGGGGTGCCATTGCCTTAAATTTTTGCCATGTACTGGAGCTGCCTTGTCATGCCATCCCAGGGTGTAGAGACAACAGAGGGAGCCCTGCTCAGAAGGACCCCAAAGAGGAATGACCCAGGCAGAATGGGGTGGTTCATCTCTAAGGATTCATTGGCCTGCCTTTGCTAGTGCCTCCCACTACTCACTAGGGCGTTTCTGTGATAGCGTTCCTTCTTATGAAATGGGCCAGAAAATGGTGTGGAGAGCCATCAGAAGTGGCAAAGAGGTGACTGGACTACTCAGAGTCACTTGAATTGAGGGGGTGAATTTTATACACATTATCCAGTTGTTTGCATCTGCCTTTCATGTCATTTCCTGAATCTAGTTTGTGAGTTTTTAAAAATTGAATACTTAGAAGTATGATATAACTGCTCATATATATTCTGAATCATGATTAATGGCAGAACATATGATAATGGTCATATATTTCATTTTCTGGAAACTTCTTTAAAGTTATGAGTATCAGTTGTAAAGTTGTACAGATATCCTGTGGTGGCAATAGCTGTGCTGCGGGGAAAAGCCCTTCTCTCAGATGATTGATTTTCGGTATCTGCTCTCCTCTGTTCAAGAACCTGTCAACATTTACAGATCAATTCTTTATTGTGTGTTAAAGCCATACCACATTCCTTATTATAGTCTTCAAATCTGTCTCCCCTTGATACCTGCTATTTTCTAGGCTGAGAAAAGTGTTGTTAGACTATCACCAAGGTTTGGTTGCAGCACTTTAGAAGCAGTGAGGAGATGTGAAGATGGTGAGGCGATTGGAGTGTCCTCCGGGAGATATTTAGATGGAATCTCTGAGAGTATGTTTCAAACCAAAGAAAAGAAAAGTGAGACAGAAATTATTCTTTGATTTCTGTTCAGTGTAAATCTCAGGACAAGCTTATCGAAAGCAAGGTGTTTGCTTTGCAGTTAACGTCCTGAGTGGAACAATGGGACTTGAATCTTCTCAGCAGTGACATTTTCATCAATGACATTAAGAATTTATTGAAAACCTGAAGGGCACATAAGAACAAACTAGAGAATGTGTCTGTGGATAGGGTGAAGTGGGTTTTGAGGGTGGAAACTGCTTGGAGGGTTGGGGTCAGATGTTCTCAGAAGACTGGCAGTGATCCCTTTAGGCATGTTTATAAAAAATGGTGAAAATTAACTAGGCAGGCTTATTTGTTCCGATTGCCCTAAATGAGTTTTATCTTCCAAATATGTTTAAACAGTAGGTAGCTATGTTGGGAAAGGAGGAGCCCTAGTGATAAATGTGCTTAGTCTTCTGTTTTGTTGTTATTGAAAAGTTGAATTAAACCACAGACTCTGGGCAAATCATTTTAGTATGATTAAAAACATTCATTACATTTCCCTCCTAAAAGCAGCTTCCCTAAAGCATGGAAAAATGTTAAAAATGCATTCACATTAAAGTCTGATTCTTTTTCTAAACTGGAGGACACAAAAGCACATTAAATTTTTTTCCCAGTGAACAGTCATTAGAATAATTAGGAATTTGCTGGTGATGAATGTCTAGAGGGAACAAGACCCTACCTTATCTTTTAGTTTTCTTCTCATAAAAACAACATTTGGTGATAACCCAATCCCTATGATTGCAATAAAAGTTTATAGCAAGTAAAGTCCATGGACATTGAGGTTGATTTGACCTTGAAGTAACAATTCCACAGTCCTACAGTTCATGAAGAGGAGGAAAAAACTTTAAAGTATGATTACTTAGACCTTGTTTGTGAGTTATCGGTCTCACCTGTATCTCTGTATGTCCTTATTTCTTTTTGTACCATTTCATGTCCTGGCAGCACCTTTCAGTTCAGTTCAGTTGAGTTCAGTTCCTCAGTCGTGTCCAACTCTTTGCGACCCCATGAATCACAGCACGCCAGGCCTCCCTGTCCATCACCAACTCCCGGAGTTCACTCAGACTCACATCCATCAAGTCGGTGATGCCATCCAGCCATCTCATCCTCTGTCATCCCCTTCTCCTCCTGCCCTCAATCCCTCCCAGCATCAGAATCTTTTCCAATGAGTCAACTCTTCGCATGAGGTGGCCAAAGGACTGGAGTTTCAGCTTTAGCATCATTCCTTCCAAAGAAATCCCAGGACTGATCTCCTTCAGAATGGACTGGTTGGATCTCCTTGCAGTCCAAGGGACTCTCAAGAGTCTTCTCCAACACCACAGTTCAAAAGCATCAATTCTTAGCGCTCAGCCTTCTTCACAGTCCAACTCTCCCATCCATACATGACCACAGGAAAAACCATAGCCTTGACTAGATGGACCTTTGTTGGCAAAGTAATGTCTCTGCTTTTGAATATGCTATCTAGGTTGGTCATAACTTTTCTTCCAAGGAGTAAGTGTCTTTTAATCTCATGGCTGCAGTCACCATCTGCAGTGATTTTGGAGCCCAGAAAAATAAAGTCTGACACTGTTTCCACTGTTTGCCCATCTATTTCCCATGAAGTGATGAGACCAGATGCCATGGTCTTCATTTTCTGAATGGTGAGTTTTAAGCCAACTTTTTCACTCTCTTCTTTCACCTTCATCAAGAGGCTTTTGAGTTCCTCTTCACTTTCTGCCATAAGGGTGGTGTCATCTGCATATCTGAGGTGATTGGTATTTCTCCCAGCAATCTTGATTCCAGCTTGTGATTCTTCCAGCCCAGCATTTCTCATGATGTACTCTGCATATAAGTTAAATAAGCAGGGTGACAATATACAGCCTTGACGTACTCCTTTTCCTATTTGGAACCAGTCTGTTGTTCCATGGCCAGTTCTAACTGTTGCTTCCTGACCTGCATACAGGTTTCTCAAGAGGCAGGTCAGGTGGTCTGGTATTCCCATCTCTTTCAGAATTTTCCACAGTTTATTGTGATCCACACAGTCAAAGGCTTTGGCATAAAGCAGAAATAGATGTTTTTCTGGAACTCTCTTGCTTTTTTAATGATCCAGTGGATGTTGGCAATTTGATCTCTGGTTCCTCTGCCTTTTCTAAAACCAGCTTGAACATCTGGAAGTTCACAGTTCACGTATTGCTGAAGCCTGGCTTGGAGAATTTTGAGCATTACTTTACTAGCGTGTGCTGCTGCTGCTGCTAAGTCGCTTCAGTCATGTCCGACTCTCTGCGACCCCATAGATGGCAGGCTCCCCCGTCCCTGGGATTTTCATGAGATGAGTGCAATTGTGCGGTAGTTTGAGCATTCTTTGGCATTGCCTTTCTTTGGGATTGGAATGAAAACTGACCTTTTCCAGTCCCGTGGCCACTGCTGAGTTTTCCAAATTTGCTGGCATATTGAGTGCAGCTCTTTCACAGCATCATCTTTCAGGATTTGAAATAGCTCAACTGGAATTCCATCACCTCCACTAGCTTTGCTCGTAGTGATGCTTTCTAAGGCTCACTTGACTTCACATTCCAGGATGTCCGGCTCTAGGTCAGTGATCACACCATCGTGATTATCTGGGTCGTGAAGATCTTTTTTCTACAGTTCTTCTGTGTATTCTTGCCACCTCTTCTTGATATCTTCTGCTTCTGTTAGGTCCATACCATTTCTGTCCTTTATCGAGCCCATCTTTGCATGAAATTTTCCTTTGGTATCTCTAATTTTCTTAAAGAGATCTCTAGTCTTTCCCATTCTGTTGTTTTCCTCTATTTCTTTGCATTGAGCACTGAGGAAGGCTTTCTTATCTCTTCTTGCTATTCTTTGTAACTCTGCATTCAGATGCTTATATCTTTCCTTTTCTCCTTTGCTTTTCGCTTCTCTTCTTTTCACAGCTATTTGTAAGGCCTCCCCAGACAGCCATTTTGCTTTTTTGCATTTCTTTTCCATGGGGATGGTCTTGATCCCTGTCTCCTGTACAATGTCACGAACCTCCATCCATAGTTCATCAGGCACTCTATCAGATCTAGTCCCTTACATCTATTTCTCACTTCCACTGTATAATCATAAGGGATTTGATTTAGGTCATACCTGAATGGTCTAGTGGTTTTCCCTACTTTCTTCAATTTAAATCTGAATCTGGCAATAAGGAGTTCATGATCTGAGCCACAGTCAGCTCCCAGTCTTGTTTTTGCTCTCTGTATAGAGCTTCTCCATCTTTGGCTGGAAAGAATATAATCAATCTGATTTCGGTGTTGACTATCTGGTGATGTCCATTTGTAGAGTCTTTTCTTGTGTTGTTGGAAGAGGGTGTTTGCTATGGCCAGTGCATTTTCTTGGCAAAACTCTATTAGTCTTTGCCCTGCTTCATTCCATATTCCAAGGCCATATTTGCCTATTACTCCAGGTGTTTCTTGACTTCCTACTTTTGCATTCCAGTCCCCTATAATGAAAAGGACATCTTTTTTGGGTGTTAGTTCTAAAAGGTCTTGTAGGTCTTCATAGAACCGTTCAACTTCAGCACCTTTACCAGAGTTTTATTACATGTTATGTGTAGGGCAGTGTATTTTTAGTAACATGTATGGTTTTTCCAGTGGTCACATATGGATGTGAGAGTTGGACTGTGAAGAAAGCTGAGCACCAAAGAATTGATGCTTTTGAACCGTGGTGTTGGAGAAGACTCTTGAGAGTCCCTTGGACTGCAAGGAGATCCAACCAGTCCATCCTAAAGGAGATCAGTCTTGGGTGTTCATTGGAAGGCCTGATGCTGAAGCTGAATCTCCAATACTTTGGCCACCTGATGTGAAGAGTTGACTCATTGTAAAAGACCCTGATGCTGGGAAAAATTGGCAGCAGAAGGAGAAGGGGACGACAGAGGATGAGATGGCTGGATGGCATCACGGACTCCATGGACGTCAGTCTGAGTGAACTCTGGGAGTTGGTGATGGACAGGGAGGCCTGGCATTCTGCGATTCATGGGGTATCAAAGAGTTGGACATGCCTGAGTGACTGAACTGAACTGAACTGAAGATGCTGTTGCTCTCCCAGCTGAAATCCAGCTGAGGTCAGATATTGACTGATGGATCTGTAGATAGCATTATTAAAGAAATATCAGCTAGGAAGAGGTAATACCCTTGAAGTTAATGGATTAGCATAATAGTTTTCTCTCACTCATATGAATTCCAAAACCCTTTGTGGTAGACAGAATGATGCCCACCCTCACCCTGCAAGTCCTAATCACCTGAACCTTCCATGGCAAAAAGAACTTTGAAGATGTTACTATGTTAAGGATCTTGAGATGGAAAGATTACCCTGGATTATCTGGGTAGGCCTAGTGTAGTCACCAGGATTATTAGAGGAAGGAGGGAGGCATGACAGATGCAGAAGGCATGTGATGACACAAGTAGAGGGTTGAAGAGAGAAACTGAAAGATACTATGCTGCAGGTCTTAAAACTGGAGGGTGGTCCATGAGTTACGCAGATGGTCTCTACAAGCTCTAAAAGGGAAAGAAGCATTCTTCTCTTGAGTCTCCAGGGAAACACAGCCCTGCTGAATCCCTGTAGGACTTCTGACTCCTGAAATATAGGAGAATACATTTGTGTTGTTTTAAAAAGGCCCATAAATTAGTGGTGATTTGTTACAGCAGCCAAGGGAAACTAATATACTTTCCATGTGGTCATCCAGGGACCCAGTCTCCTTTTTTAAATTTTCTTTTTTGTTTATTTTTTGCTCCCATCCCATGGGTTTCTCTACCAGGGATTGAACCCATGCCCCCTGTCTTGGCAGCACGGAGTCTTAACCCCTGGTCTACTGGCGCAGTTCTCCAGTCTCCTTTCTTTTATGGCTCCACCAGACACCAGGCCCTTGGAGTCTGCTGCATTCAGCCAGTACATGGAAAAACAATGAAGGATGGTAGTGGGAGGTTTTTTTGCACCAGGGTGATAAGTGGCAAACACAATTTCTATTCACATTCATTCCATTGTTTTCACTCATGCCAAGATGTCATACTGACTGAAATTCTCTTTTATACTTTATGATCACTTTTATCAGCCTGGCCCTCTTCTTTATGTCATTATGCACTCCTGTCCATGCAGCTGCTCATGCTAGACATCTGGTAGTCATTTTTGATACCTCCATCTTGCCTCATCTCCTACTTCCAATCTGTTACTGAGTCCTAGTGATTCTGCTGCTGCTGCTGCTAAATCGCTTCAGTTGTGTCCGACTCTGTGTGACCCCATAGACGGCAGCCCACCAGGCTCCCCCGTCCCTGGGATTCTCCAGGCAAGAACACTGGAGTGGGTTGCCATTTCCTTCTCCAATGCATGAAAGTGATAAGTGAAAGTGAAGTCACTCAGTCATATCCGACTCATAGCAACCCCATGGACTGCAGCCTCCCAGGCTCCTCCGTCCATGGGATTTTCCAGGCAGGAGTACTGGAGTGGGGTGCCATTGCGTTCTCCGCCTAGTGATTCTACCAAACCTCAAATCTATCACTTTACCTCATCTCCACTGCCACCATCCTCTTCCAAATACCCATAAGGCTACAGTCAGTGTAGCTGTGCATTTAGGAAGACGATGTAAACTTCTTGGTGAATAGGTAGTCTGCTTTTGCTATAGATGCCAAACTGAGTAATCAGCTGCTGGTCATTGTTTTTTCATCATAGCCATAATTTGATATTGGATTTTAAATAACTTTAGCTTTTCAAAATGTTAAATATTGTAAGGGTAAGTCTTGGGGTGTTTTTCTCATTTTAAGGATGCATTTAAAGGTCTGTAGTGACCTCAAGCCCTTGAGATGAAGGCAAAAAAATAATTAGCAAATTAAAAAAAATACATTCATGGCTCTAATGGTAAATTAACTTGACTGATATGAGCCAGAAAGCCTGGGGTAGACATGAACAAATTCAAATAATTAAGCTCACTCTCTTTTTGAGAAATGATTTTGCCTTCATGTCTCAGCACTATTGATGAGCTATGTTGGGCCCATGAGCATCAGCCTTGCTTACCACTTTCTTCAGTGTATTGAGCAAGTTAACGCCCTGGGGAGCATGTGAGTAGATGGTGTGAGCCTTGAAATATTACTCTGTCACACTTTACCAGATGAGTTTTATCTGAATACCAGATGGTGGCACCTCATTTGTATCTTCACAAATATGTGATTCTTTTATTTTATTTTTTTTAAAGAAGAAATATACATCATACTGATCCCAGAAAAATATAAAAAGGATTGTATTTTTGTACAGTCTTGCCTCATCATTCTGTTTTAAATAAGTCATATTGCAACATTTGTTGTTCAGTTGCTTGGTAGTGTCTCTTTGCAACTCCATGGACTGCAGCATGCCGGGTTTCCCTGTCCTTCACTGTCTCCTGGAGTTTGCTCAAACTCATGTCCATTGAGTCAATGACAACCATGTATTACAACATATGTGTTTAATGTATATTTTAATATTTTAAAACACTATTTTGAAATATTCCAATATTTTTCATGCTATAAAGTGACACGTGTTCATACCAAAACAAGTAGAAGGAATAGGTAAGAGTCCATCATACTGATTTAGAAAATATTAATTTGGTCCATATTCTTCTATAAATATATTGATATATCCTTCTCAAGAGCTCACCTTTTAAAGTATTCTTACCTGTACCCAAGATGCTATACTGAAAAACCATTTTCTTCAGACTTTGTGATCTTCTTATCAAACACCTTCTTATCCACTTCATTATAGGATACTCCCGTGTACACAGTTCTTATGCTAGGTATCTGGTAATCATTTTCAGTTCTTCCCTCTCTTTTACCTCCCACATCCAATCCGTTACTGAGTCCTATTGATTGTAACTAACTTTATCCAGTTTCTTTCATCTCTACTGCTACCACCTGCTTACTCGTCCATGCATGTCTTTCTTCCTGCCTAAAACACTTCCCTTTCTCTGTATCCCTGCCCCTAGCTTTCCCAAGGCTACTTTCTTACTCACCATCACCTTCCTAATAACTGCTTGCCCTTTAGATTTCATTTCTTGGTATTGTTTCTTCCAGGAAGCCTTTTCTGATAAACGCATAGAGACTGCCTTCTGTATGCTCTGTTAGCACCGTATGCATATCTCTGTCATACCACTTAACACCACAGTATTGCATTGTGTTTACTTATATACTCTTCACTGTGTTCCTAATGCTTAAAAAATTCCTCCCCTTGCAGGATGGTCATACATTGTTGAATGGATAAATAAATAAAGTAGGAAATGAGGCTGAGTGGTTAAATGGGATCAGTTTTAGCCTCTGAGAACTATATCGATTTTTGAGTAAAAGAGTGATGCAGAAACACGTAGCTTTAGAACTGGCAGTATTATGGAGGTGAAAAGAAACAAGATAAACTAGAGAGTCCTGAGATTGTTGCTTGACCTCAGAGTGAAGTAATGAGGACATTGACTTTTGTTATTGGGAATAAGGAGGTATGAATGTGAGAATGCTCAAATCAATAAACAAAAGCTTGCTCCTTTCTGGTCATGGTGGGGTTAGATAATAGAAATAGAACTCTCAGGGTTCCATTCCAAATAACTAAGAGAGGAAATTTCAAGAGAAGAGGTGATGGTTACCAGCTGGAAGGACACTTTGAGGAAAAAATGTGGACGATCACTAAAGGTAGCCCTCTTCTTTCCTGCCACCCGCTCTTCAGTAATGAGGCCACTTGGTTGAACTCCTTCTGTTCTGGTTACATGTTGCAGCCAGCACAGCAGGTAGGGATCAAAAGTGTTCGTCACACAGTTTGGGAAAAAGAAACTAGAGACAGAATTAAGGGTTTAAAGATGGGACCGGGGGGCTCAAGACCTCTTAGATCAAGAGCCCTGTTCCTCAGAGCCACATCACTTTTATTTAGTGTGTTGGCAACCAGAAAGTATCTGCTGTGTTACGATGAAATCAGCCTCCTGTGTCCGTGGTCACGTCTCCCATTTTATTGATTACTTCAAACTATATTTATTATTTTCTTGTACAAGGGGTTTCAACTAGCTGGAGGTCATAGACCTGCATATGCCTTGGGAAAACATCTTGGTGTGTGCACAAGCAGCGTTCTGAACTTGTGCTTGACCCGGCGTTCCAAGGTCCACACTATGTTTTTCCTTAGCTTAGCAGGGCATGCTGACCCCAACTAATGAACCTGATGTACTTTTATTTGGGTTATGCTGAATTGCTATATTTTGTTTTTATTCTTTTCCCATGGTGATTTTCTCATGGCTTAGCCAGAGCAACAGGTGGCTGACTATTAACCCCTACAGTTACACAAACTTTTTCCCAGGGGGAGGGGAATCTCACTGTTCCTCTGGGTAGTGTATTTATTCTCCCAAGGGCTGCTTTATGTTTTTCTTAGTTTGCATTTTAACCCAGACTAGTTTTAAAAGTAATATAAGGAACGGCACACAACATAATCTGTCATCCCAAAGTTGGAAAACAGCCAGGAGGTTAATTCCTGGTGTTTGCAAATACTGAGGAAACACTCCCGGACAACATATGTACTTGTATGTAGGTCATGCAATGGATCATAATAATAAACAATAACATTTTTAGCAAAAAGGAAAAAAGATGTCAACATAAAGCCATAATTAATGAGCAAGTATTTAAAACTGGCTTACAATATTCAATGTATTACTGTATTCAAACAATATGTTGAATGTATAATTATATATCAATATATTACTATTGTGTGGGATCAGATCAGATCAGTTGCTCAGTCGTGTCCGACTCTTTGCGACCCCGTGAATCACAGCACGCCAGACCTCCCTGTCCATCACCAACTCCCGGAGTTCACTCAGACTCAAGTCCATCGAGTCAGTGATGCCATCCAGCCATCTCATCCTCTGTCGTCCCCTTCTCCTCCTGCCCCCAATCCCTCCCAGCATCAGAGTCTTTTCCAATGAGTCAACTCTCCGCATGAGGTGGCCAAAGTACTGGAGTTTCAGCTTTAGCATCATTCCCTCCAAAGAAATCCCAGGGCTGACCTCCTTCAGAATGGACTGGTTGGATCGCCTTGCAGTCCAAGGGACTCTCAAGAGTCTTCTCCAATCCCACAGTTCAAAAGCATCATGTGTGAGGAGGAGCCAAGATGGCGGAGGAGTAGGACGGGGAGAACACTTTCTCCCCCACAAATTCATCAAAAGAGCATTTAAACGTCGAGTAAATTCCACAAAACAACTTCTGAATGCCAGCAGAGGACATCAGGCACCCAGAAAAGCAACCCAACTCTTCGAAAGGAGGTAGGGAAAAAATATAAAAGACAAAAAAAGAGGGAGGGACGGAGTTCCATCCCGGGAAGGGAGTCTTAAAAAGAGAGAAGTTTCCAAACACCAGGAAACCTTCTCACTGCCGAATCTGTGCCGAGCTTTGGAAGCACAGAGGGCAATATAAAAGGGGGGAAAAAATAAATAAACAATTAAAAATCGCAGATTGTGAGCCCTACGGTAACTCCCCCAGCGGAGAAGCAGCGCAGACGCCTGCACACGGCATTAGCAAGCGGGGGCTGGGCAGGGAAGCGCGGCGCGGGCTGTGTCCCTTAGAGTAAGAATCGGCCCAAATGTCCTGAGCGCTATCTGAGCGAAATAATTTGGGCTAGCAAACCAGACTGTGGGATATCTACCACGTGAAAAGCCAGCCCTAACCTAAGACACCGCCAGGCCCGCGCACAGAACAAAGGACTGAACAGAGATAGCCGGTTGCAGACCTTCCCCCTCCGGTGACAGGCAGCCAGAGCCGTAAGGGGGCAATCACAGCCCAAGAGAGACACTATCTATAAAACTGTAAGCAGGCTTCTTTGCTAACTAAAACTTCTTGGGGGTCTGGACGGTCAACATCTGCCTGAGAAGGTGCACCGGTTTTACACCCAGATAACCGAGTGGCAGGGAGGCGATAAGTCGCAGCATTGGCGCCCGCCAAACATATCACCTGAGCTGCTCGGATCTGGGAAGAGCACAAAACGCAGGTCCAACCGAGTCTGAGCCTCTGAGGACTACCCGAGTGCCTGAACCTGAGCGGCTTGGACCTGGGAGCTCAGCCCAGGGCCGGCCTCTGATTGTTCCCGGCGGAACAACCTAGAGCCCGGGCAGTGTGGGCAGGGAGGCTACACGCGCCTGAGCGGGGGCAGACCCAGTGTGGCTGAGGCACTGCGAGCGCATGCCAGTGTTATCTGTTTGCAGCATCCCTCCCTCCCCACAGCGTGGCTGAACAAGTGAGCCTAAATAAAATTAAAAAAAATAGTGTCCTCCACCATCCCCTTTGCATCAGGGCGGGAACCAGACACTGAAGAGACCAGCAAACAGAAGAAGCTATAACAGAGAGAAACGCCTTGGAAGCTACAGGCCATAGATTAAAACCCTGTAGTTACTACGGACTGCATAGGAAGGAGCCTATAGATCTTGAGAAATATAAGTCAGACCAAGGAACTAGCCAAAAATGAACTGAACCCACAATACTCACAACAAAACCAGAGAAAGACATAGATATATTTTTACTATTTTTACGATCAATCTTTCTTTCTTTTTTCTTTTTTTTAAATTAAAAAAAAAATTTAAGTCCTCTATTGTCCTTTAATTTTCACTTTTATAACTATTACTTTGCAAAAAAAAAAAAAAGACCTTTTTTTTTCTTCTTCAGCAAACTTCATATATATATTTTATAATTTTTTGACCGTGTTTTTTTTTTTTTTTTTCTTTTTCTTCTTTTCCTTAACATTGTATTTTTGAAATTCCAAGCTCTACTCTAGATTTTTAATTTTAGCCTTTTGGTATATGTTATCAATTTTGTACCTATAGTTTTTTTTCATAATTTCTGTGACTTTTTTTCCCCTCTGTTTCTTTCTCTTCTTCTTTTGTATAACATCATATATCTGCAATTCCAAACTCAAGATTTTTAATTTATGCTTTTTGGTATTTGATATCAATTTTGTATCTGTATTTTCTTTATAATTTTTGCGACATTGTTTTTGTTGGTTTTTTTTGTTTTCTCTCTTTATTTTTCTTCTTCTTTTTTTTAACATTGTATTTTTGAAATTCCAAACTCTACTCTAGATTTTTAACTTTTGCTTTTTGGTATTAGTTATCAATTTTGTACCTGTAGTTTCTTTATAATTTTCGCAACCTTGTTTGTTTTTCTTTGTTCGTTTTTTCTCTCTTTCTTTTCCTTCTTCTTTTCTTTAACATCGTATTTTTGAAATTCCAAACTCTACTCTAGATTTTTAATTTTAGCCTTTTGGTATATGTTATCAATTTTGTACATATAGTTTTTTTTTTATAATTTCTGTGACTTTTTTTTCTTTTTTCCCCCCTCTGTTTCTTTCTCTTCTTCTTTTATATAACATCATATATCTGCAATTCCAAACTCTACTCAAGATTTTTAATTTATGCTTTTTGGTATTTGATATCAATTTTGTACCTGTATTTTCTGTATAATTTTTGTGACATTGTTTTTGTTGGTTTGTTTGTTTTCTCTCTTTATTTTTCTTCTTCTTCTTTTTTTTTTTAACATTGTATTTTTGAAATTCCAAACTCACTCTAGATTTTTAATTTTTGCTTTTTGGTATTAGTTATCAATTTTGTACCTGTAGTTTCTTTATAATTTTCGCAACCTTGTTTGTTTTTCTTTGTTCGTTTTTTCTCTCTTTCTTTTCCTTCTTCTTTTCATTAACATCGCATTTTTGAAATTCCAAACTCTACTCTAGATTTTTAATTTTTGCTTTTATGTATTTGTTACCAATTTTGTACCTTTAAAAACCCAATCTTCAGGACCCATTTTTCACTAGGGAACGAGATTACTGGCTTGACTGCTCTCTCTCCCTTTGGACTCTCCGTTTTCTCCACCAGGTCGCCTGTATCTCCTCCCTAACCCCTCTCTACTCTACCCAACTCTGTGAATTTCTGTGTGTTCCAGACGGTGGGGAACATTTAGGGAACTGATTACTGGCTGGATCTGTCTCCCTCCTTTTCATTTCCCCCTTTTATCCTTCTGGCCACCTCTGTCTCCTGCCTCCTTCTTCCCTTCTCTGTATAACTCTGTGAACATCTCTGAGCGGTCCAGTTGTGGAATGCACATAAGGAAGTGACTACTGGCTAGCCCACTCTCTCCACTATTGATTCCACCTCATCTCATTTGGGTCACCTCTAACTCCCTCCTCCCAATTCTCTTCTCCATGTAACGCTGTGAACCTCTCTGAGTGACCCTCACAGTAGAGAAACTTTTCATCTTTAACGCAGATGTTTTATCAATGGTGCTGTATAGAAGGAGAAGTTTTGAAACTACTCTAAAAATAAGACCGATAACTGGAAGTAGGAGGCTTAAGTCCAAACCCTGACTCCAGGGAACTCCTGACTCCAAGGAACATTAATTGACAGGAGCTCATCAAACGCCTCCATACCGACACTGAAACCAAGCACCACACAAGGGCCAACAAGTTCCAGGGCAAGACATACCAAGCAAATTCTCCAGCAACAAAGGAACACAGCCCTGAGCTTCAAGATACAGGCTGCCCAAAGTCACCTCAAAACCATAGACATCTCATAACTCATTACTGGACATTTCATTACACTCCAGAGAGAAGAAATACAGCTCCATCCACCAGAACATCGACACAAGCTTCCCTAACCAGGAAACCTTGACAAGCCACCTGTACAAACCCACACACAGTGAGGAAACGCCACAATAAAGAGAACTCCACAAACTGCCAGAATACAGAAAGGACACCCCAAACTCAGCAATTTAAACAAGATGAAGAGACAGAGGAATAGCCAGCAGATAAAGGAACAGGATAAATGCCCACCAAACCAAACAAAAGAGGAAGAGATAGGGAATCTACCTGATAAAGAATTCCGAATAATGATAGTGAAATTGATCCAAAATCTTGAAATCAAAATGGAATCACAGATAAATAGCCTGGAGGCAAGGATTGAGAAGATGCAAGAAAGGTTTAACAAGGACTTAGAAGAAATAAAAAAGAGTCAATATATAATGAATAATGCAATAAGTGAAATTAAAAACACTCTGAAGGCAACAAATAGTAGAATAACAGAGGCAGAAGATAGGATTAGTGAATTAGAAGACAGAATGGTAGAAATAAATGAATCAGAGAGGATAAAAGAAAAACGAATTAAAAGAAATGAGGACAATCTCAGAGACCTCCAGGACAACATTAAACGCTACAACATTTGAATCATAGGGGTCGCAGAAGAAGAAGAACAAAAGAAAGACCATGAGAAAATACTTGAGGAGATAATAGTTGAAAACTTCCCTAAAATGGGGAAGGAAATAATCACCCAAGTCCAAGAAACCCAGAGAGTCCCTAACAGGATAAACCCAAGGTGAAACACCCCAAGACACATATTAATCAAATTAACAAAGATCAAACACAAAGAACAAATATTAAAAGCAGCAAGGGAAAAACAACAAATAACACACAAGGGAATACCCATAAGGATAACAGCTGATTTTTCAATAGAAACTCTTCAAGCCAGGAGGGAATGGCAAGACATACTTAAAATGATGAAAGAAAATAACCTACAGCCCAGATTATTGTACCCAGCAAGGATCTCATTCGAGTATGAAGGAGAAATCAAAAGCTTTTCAGACAAGCAAAAGCTGAGAGAATTCTGCACCACCAAACCAGCTCTCCAACAAATACTAAAGGATATTCTCTAGACAGGAAACACAAAAACGGTGTATAAATTCGAACCCAAAACAATAAAGTAAATGGCAACGGGATCATACTTATCAGTAATTACCTTAAACGTAAATGGGTTGAATGCCCCAACCAAAAGACAAAGACTGGCTGAATGGATACAAAAACAAGACCCCTACATATGTTGTCTACAAGAGACCTACCTGAAATCAGGGGACACATACAGACTGAAAGTGAAGGGCTGGAAAAAGATTTTCCATGCAAATAGGGACCAAAAGAAAGCAGGAGTAGCAATACTCATATCAGATCAAATAGACTTTAAAACAAAGACTGTGAAAAGAGACAAAGATGGTCACTACATAATGATCAAAGGATCAATCCAAGAAGAAGATATAACAATTATAAATATATATGCACCCAACACGGGAGCACCGCAGTATGTAAGACAAGTGCTAACAAGTATGAAAGGAGAAATTAACAATAACACAATAATAGTGGGAGACTTTAATACCCCACTCACACCTATGGATAGATCAACTAAACAGAAAATTAACAAGGAAACACAACTTTAAATGATACAATAGGCCAGTTAGACCTAATTGATATCTATAGGACATTTCATCCCAAACCAATGAATTTCACCTTTTTCTCAAGCGCACACAGAACCTTCTCCAGGATAGATCACATCCTGGGCCATAAATCTAGCCTTGGTAAGTTCAAAAAAATTGAAATCATTCCAAGCATCTTTTCTGACCACAATGCAGTAAGATTAGATCTCAATTACAAGAGAAAAACTATTAAAAATTCCAACATATGGAGGCTGAACAACACGCTGCTGAATAACCAACAAATCACAGAAGAAATCAAAAAAGAAATCAAAATTTGCATAGAAACGAATGAAAATGAAAACACAACAACCCAAAACCTGTGGGACAAGGTAAAAGCAGTCCTAAGGGGAAAGTTCATAGCAATACAGGCACACCTCAAGAAACAAGAAAAAAGTCAAATAAATAACCTAACTCTACACTTAAAGCAACTAGAAAAGGAAGAAATGAAGAACCCCAGGGTTAGTAGAAGGAAAGAAATCTTAAAACTTGGAGCAGAAATAAATGCAAAAGAAACAAAAGAGATCATAGCAAAAATCAACAAAGCCAAAAGCTGGTTTTTTGAAAGGATAAATAAAATTGACAAACCATTAGCCAGACTCATCAAGAAACAAAGGGAGAAAAATCAAATCAATAAAATTAGAAATGAAAATGGAGAGATCACAACAGACGACACAGAAATACAAAGGATCATAAGAGACTACTATCAACAATTATATGCCAATAAAATGGACAACGTGGAAGAAATGAACAAATTCTTAGAAAAGTACAACTTTCCAAAACTTGATCAGGAAGAAATAGAAAATCTTAACAGACCCATCACAAGCACGGAAATTGAAACTGTAATAAAAAATCTTCCAGCAAACAAAAGCCCAGGTCCAGACGGCTTCACAGCTGAATTCTACCAAAAATTTAGAGAAGAGCTAACACCTATCCTGCTCAAACTGTTCCAGAAAATTGCAGAGGATGGTAAACTTCCAAACTGATTCTATGAGGCCACCATCTCCCTAATACCAAAACCTGACAAAGATCCCACAAAAAAAGAAAACTACAGGCCAATATCACTGATGAACATAGATGCAAAAATCCTTAACAAAATTCTAGCAATCAGAATCCAACAACACATTAAAAAGATCATACACCATGACCAAGTGGGCTTTATCCCAGGGATGCAAGGATTCTTCAATATCCGCAAATCAATCAATGTAATACACCACATTAACAAATTGAAAAATAAAAACCATATGATTATCTCAATAGATGCAGAGAAAGCCTTTGACAAAATTCAACATCCATTTATGATCAAAACTCTCCAGAAAGCAGGAATAGAAGGAACATACCTCAACATAATAAAAGCTAAATATGACAAACCTGCAGCAAACATTATCCTCAATGGTGAAAAATTGAAAGCATTTCCTCTAAAGTCAGGAACAAGACAAGGGTGCCCACTTTCACCATTACTATTCAACATAGTTTTGGAAGTTTTGGCCACAGCAATCAGAGCAGAAAAAGAAATAAAAGGAATCCAAATTGGAAAAGAAGAAGTAAAGCTCTCACTGTTTGCAGATGACATGATCCTCTACATAGAAAACCCTAAAGACTCCACCAGAAAATTACTAGAACTAATCAATGACTATAGTAAAGTTGCAGGATATAAAATCAACACCCAGAAATCCCTTGCATTCCTATACACTAATAATGAGAAAACAGAAAGAGAAATTAAGGAAACAATTCCATTCACCATTGCAACGGAAAGAATAAAATACTTAGGAATATATCTACCTAAAGAAACTAAAGACCTATATATAGAAAACTATAAAACACTGGTGAAAGAAATCAAAGAGGACAGTAACAGATGGAGAAATATACCATGTTCGTGGATTGGAAGAATCAATATAGTGAAAATGAGTATACTACCCAAAGCAATTTATAGATTCAATGCAATCCCCATCAAGCTACCAACAGTATTCTTCACAGAGCTAGAACAAATAATTTCACAATTTGTATGGAAATACAAAAAACCCTCAAATAGCCAAAGCAATCTTGAGAAAGAAGAATGGAACTGGAGGAATCAACCTACCTGACTTCAGGCTCTACTACAAAGCCACAGTCATCAAGACAGTATGGTACTGGCACAAAGACAGAAATATTGATCAATGGAACAAAATAGAAAGCCCAGAGATAAATCCACGCACATATGGACACCTTATCTTTGACAAAGGAGGCAAGAATATATAATGGATTAAAGACAATCTCTTTAACAAGTGGTGCTGGGAAATCTGGTCAACCACTTGTAGAAGAATGAAACTAGAACACTTTCTAACATCATACACAAAAATAAACTCACAATGGATTAAAGATCTAAACGTAAGACCAGAAACTATAAAACTCCTAGAGGAGAACAAAGGCAAAACACTCTCTGACATACATCACAGCAGGATCCTCTATGACCCACCTCCCAGAATATCGGAAATAAAAGCAAAAATAAACAAATGGGACCTAATTAACCTTAAAAGCTTCTGCACATCAAAGGAAACTATTCGCAAGGTGAAAAGACAGCCTTCAGAATGGGAGAAGATAATAGCAAATGAAGCAACTGACAAACAACTAATCTCGAGAATATACAAGCAACTCCTACAGCTCAACTCCAGAAAAATACATGACCCAATCAAAAAATGGGCCAAAGAACTAAATAGACATTTCTCCAAAGAAGACATCCAGATGGCTAACAAACACATGAAAAGATGCTCAACATCACTCATTATGAGAGAAATGCAAATCAAAACCACTATGAGGTACCATTTCACACCAGTCAGAATGGCTGCGATCCAAAAGTCTACAAGTAATAAATGCTGGAGAGGGTGTGGAGAAAAGGGAACCCTCTTACACTGTTGGTGGGAATGCAAACTAGTACAGCCACTATGGAGAACAGTGTGGAGATTCCTGAAAAAACTGGAAATAGAACTGCCTTATGATCCAGCAATCCCACTGCTGGGCATACACACTGAGGAAACCAGAAGGGAAAGAGACACGTGTACCCCAATGTTCATCGCAGCACTGTTTATAATAGCCAGGACATGGAAGCAACCTAGATGTCCATCAGCAGATGAATGGATAAGAAAGCGGTGGTACATATACACAATGGAGTATTACTCAGCCATTAAAAAGAATACATTTGAATCAGTTCTAATGAGGTGGATGAAACTGGAGCCTATTATACAGAGTGAAGTAAGCCAGAAAGAAAAACACCAATACAGTATACTAATGCATATATATGGAATTTAGAAAGATGGTAACAATAACCCTGTGTACGAGACAGCAAAAGAGACACTGATGTATAGAACAGTCTTATGGACTCTGTGAGAGAGGGAGAGGGTGGGAAGATTTGGGAGAATGGCATTGAAACATGTAAAATATCATGTATGAAACGAGTTGCCAGTCCAGGTTCGATGCACGATACTGGATGCTTGGGGCTAGTGCACTGGGACGACCCAGAGGGATGGTATGGGGAGGGAGGAGGGAGGAGGGTTCAGGATGGGGAACACATGTATACCTGTGGTGGACTCATTTTGATATTTGGGAAAACTAATACAATTATGTAAAGTTTAAAAAAAAAAACACAAAAGCATCATGTGTGTGTAAAGAGTATTGTGTGGTGTATGTGTAAGGAGTATAAAGAGTAATCTTTGCTCTCATGGAGCTTATATGGATGAGGAAGTAAGTTGTAGTTTTGTGGAAGTATAAATAAAAATACAACAGTATCTAATTTAATGTGTAATTGTATGATTAATTAAGGCTTTGGGTTTAGGTAGCAAATCAACTCAAGGAAAATTAAGCAAAAAAAGGGAATTTATAATGAGGAGACAGGACTATATATCACAAGAGCAGGAATGCATCAGGGACTCTGAAAAAAAGCTGAAAATATTGGAAAGTCATTAGCTCCTTTCTGTTTTCTAGCCCCTCACCCCTCAACTGACTCATTTCCTAAGGTGCTCCAGAGTGCCTATATTGGCATGTGGCAGACTGGCTATTTGATTCCAAATCAGATTTTCAGCTGAAGAAATCTGATTGTGTTAATTGGTTTGAGTATCCATCCTCAGTCCCACCAACCATTATGTGTAGTAGAAATAGAGCTGTCAGGGTTCAGAGACAATTTCAGAGAAGATGCCCATTATACTGAAAATATTTTGTTTAGGAGTATTTATCCTTATTTTTACCACCAGTCGGTGTGGCTGAACCATTAGATTCCAAACGGATAACAGGTCCAGGGTTGGAAAAATAATGAGGACTTGTCATGGTGACCCATGATTTGGTCAGAATTTCTGTTTGGTGCTGTGGAAATTTTTTTCTATCGAACGGATGTTTGCACCTACATTAATCACAGCTACTCTTGGTGGGAATGTCACTCTGCTGTCTGTCATGCTTTTCTTCCCTGTATTTCAAAGGAGTGTAGGATTCCATCTTCGTTACCAAATTAACTTTTATTAAGTATAGCAGAGACAGCCTCAGCGTTGAGGACAGGTCTGTAAATGCTCAGGAGAGCACAGAATTTTTATTACTTATGTGTGGTTCTCTCTCCAAGTTTAACATTATTTGCACTCTCCCTATCTTCAGTTTCTGTTAATGTGATGTCTTGGTAGGAAAGTATATGAAAACTGTGGTTCTTTCAAAACGTCTTCTAATGTGCCATGGGACTAAGTGGACACAAGGGCAGTAGAGTGCCGGAGATGGGATGTTTCATTATAGTTCAGATGGCTGGAACTGAATGCTGAGAAGATCTTGGATGGCTATTAAAATTGTCCTTGATATGATCTTGATAAGGAGGTAGCGGGTGTGATGGCATTTGTTCAAGTTTCCTTTTGAGGATTCATTTATTTGATGTTAGTTCCTTAACCTTTTCACTAGTTTATTACTTAAATACATACAGCCAAACTTTTTATCAGGAGAGTCTATAAGAAGTACTGAGTATGGTTTCATGCAGGACATGTAGATATAATGATTCTTTAGTATTACCTTAGAAAATGGAAAGGCCCTAGGAAAAATTAAAATCAAAATTAAATATTAAAATAAAAATTAAAAAAATTTTAAAGAAACTTTAAGTAGGGAACTTAAAAAATAAAGTGGACTTTTATGCCTATATGTTCAGAAATAAAGTCATGCTATTCTTTTCTCATCTTTAAATGAACTTTCAAATGGGTGAAAAGCTATTAACTACAGGGTTTGAAAGTAATTGGAGAATGTAATATGAAAAACACTTTATATTATTAAAGTCCAGGAATGTATATTGCATACAACATATTTGTTTCTAAGTAGAATGCTTATTCATTCATTCATTTTTGGCCTGGCCATGGAGTTCCAGATGCTTATGATCTCATGCTAGGAAAATGAAAGAAGTGGAATTACAATGAGATTTCTAGAGTAAGAAAATGTTTCTTCTTCACTGTGGGTCAGGTGAGTGAAACTGATGGGTCCTGAGCTGAGACCTTGCTATAAAATAAGACCTCAATTTACTACAGCTTTAATGGCTCTTTTTCTGGGGGCTGATGTCGATGTAAGTGGTATAGCATGTGACTTGTCTGCTTCTCAGATCAGTGGGGAGACTCGAAGAAGCTGAAGGAGCAGTTGATTAATCTGGTTCCATGTGGAAATTAATGCCTGGAGCCTGAGTGACACAGCTTAGCATCTTTCTGTGTCCCTGGGCTACTTGCTACTGGCGTTCTTCATTTATTCACACAACACATTTTTTATTAAGAATCTAGCAGTGGCTCAATACATACATGTCAAGCAATCTAGATGTGCATTGATTTAGGATTCTGACTATAGAATTAACAACACCAAAAACTGCCTCAAACAGGAAAGAAAGGGAAAGGGAAAGTTGCTCAGTCGTGTCCAGCTCTTTGAGACTCCATGGACTGTATAGTCCATGGAATTCTCCAGGCCAGAATACTGGAGTGGGTAGCCTTTTCCTTCTCCAGGGGATCTTCCCAACCCAGGGATCGAACCCAGGTCTCCCACATTGCAGTCAGATTCTTTACCAGCTGAGCCACAAGGGAAGCCTAAAACAGGGATAACAAGTAAAACAGAAGCTTATGAAAAGGCTTCTAAATCTCAAAAAATTCATTGTTACATTAGTTAGATTTTAGATTTTGTATCTGACTCTGACACTAAATTGTCTTGATTAATCTACATCAAGGCTTTGCCTCAGTTAACTTTGTAAAAACAGTTAAATTTGTTTTAGTTTTAGAAGATTTGTGGTATAGTTATGCTTGAATTATAATTCACCCCAAGTCTTGAATACATACAATGTGTAAGGCATTTTGTTAAATTCTCCTAGGACAAAAGTACATTTGTGTCCTCTGATAAGTCACTTCAGTCCTGTCTGACTATTTGCAAGGCTATGGACTGTAGCCTGCAAGGCTCCTCTGTCCATGCAATTCTCCAAGCAAGAACACTGGAGTGGGTTGCCATTTCCTCCACCAGGGGATCTTCCTAACCCAGGGATCTTACGAACCCACGTGTCCTGTGTCTCCTGAATTGTAGGTGGATTCTTTACTGCTGAGCCACCAAGTGGTGCATGGTTCTTTTTCTCAAAGAGTTCATGGTCTAATAGTGAAATTGAGAGGTATGAAAATATAATAACTGCTAGTGGACTGTGATAAATGCACACAAAATTAAATTTAGCTATGCAAGTTTATAGTTTCATATAATAAAGCAGTTCCAAATACCATTTTTGGAATGATTTAAAGTTTTCCTGATTATTTTCAATTAAGGAGAGCCTGTGTGTGCACACATGAGCAAATGTTTACACTGGTGTGCTGGTGAAGGCACTTTGCTATGTCCATGTGTCTTGCTGGATTCTGTGTATGATATAGTGGAAGGCAGAGGACTAGATGTGATTTTTCTTTATCTTTCTGTGTGACATTGGGCTTATCATCAAATATATTTGGGTATTGTAAATTGAGGATGCAGATAACTCGCCTGGGTAAAGGATTATTCTCTAGGTCAAATGAGTAGTCAGAAAAGGTATTTTGGAAATGATAAATCCATACAGAATAACTCAACTCTAAGGAAATATTTTCCTTTGATTTAAGGTATTCTGTCTAATTCTATGCAAGCATTTAAATATTATGAAGGGTAGTTGCTTTATGATGATAAAATGTTATAGTTTTCTTTGTACACATTAAAAAGCCATAAGTGTTTTTAATTGTCCTTAATTCTCGATGGCATGTTCATTTTCATTCTTAATGACTCCACATGGTTCAAAATTAATTTGCATCCTTATCCAATGTCATATCATGGCTCTTTGATATACTTTGATATACTTGCAGAATTCTGTGATAAATCTTAAGATGCACAAAGATTTTCTTCATGTGCATATTAATAACTAATTATAAATATGACCCAAATTTTATAGTCTTTATCCCCCACCTCATTCTCAAAAGGATAAGCTTATATAGCTTTCACATAATAACTAAAATACTAGACTCAACTGAAATAAAATTAATTTTTATAAATGAAGAGATGTACAAATTCTAGGTCAAGGACAACTGCTTCTTAGTAACCCTATATTTAATGCCTGTGCTATGCTGTGCTTAGTCGCTCAGTTGTGTCCGACTCTTTCCGACATCATGGACTGTAGCCCATCAGGCTCCTCTGTCCATGCGGATTCTCCAGGCAAGAATACTGGAGTGGGTGGCCATGCCTTCCTCCAGGGGATCTTCCAAACCCAGGGATTGAACCCAGTCTCCCACATTGCCTGGATTTGACTTAACACAAAGTTCTTCTGTGAAATGAAGATACACTGCTTGACTTTCCTGGCTTGCTGGCGGATGAACAGACTGAATAAGGCTTCGGTAGATGCCCTTTGGGACTTCATTTTAAAATTTTTACATACTTGTTATGATTTTAGACTATCTAGTCAAAAAACAGGTTTTTTTTTTTTTCTTCTTTAAGGAGCCACAGAGCCTTAGCATGATGCTGGGCTATAGATAGGATGGAGAAGTCAGATAGCAACTGGGAGAGGTAATGAGGAGGTGACTTTGGAGCTGGCTGGGGGATAAGGTGGCTTCTGGGCTTCAGTCTTGAGTGGAGAGACACAATGCAGAAGGCCAAGAGAACTACTGAGTCTGTCAAACTCTGGGGTAAATTGAAAGCATCTTTTCTTAGCAGGAGCCATCAATTTAGGAAAGGAGCAATTAGGTGATAGCAGTAGGATACTGAAAAAGCAATTCTCGCCTTTAATCTGAGAGTCAAACGAATAGGAGAGAAGTGATGGTAAACTAAGCAGTCAGGAATTGCTCAGATGTGACTCTATAGGGTAGAAAAGATATTCATCTGTTTTTAAGGAGGAGATTTTCAGGCCTTTTAAAGAAACACAGTTCTTACTTCCAGGTGGAACCTTACATGGCTTCTTACATTCCCTGTGTGCCCGCTTCATTTATAAAAGAAGTTAAAGTAGAATTTCTGCAGTTTGAACCTAGGAAGGGGGCCCATCCAAACTCATCTTACCATCATTCTCCCTGGGGACCCTCAAGTAATCTCTTGGAGCTTGAAGGCTCCACAGACTACTGTTTAAAAACTGCTACCTCAAGCTATAAAGGAAAACAAATGTTTAGATGAGAAATACTACTAACTCTATAAGTAAATGAAGTTGCTCAGTCGTGTCTGACTCTTTGTGACCCTGTGGACTGTAGCCTACCAGGCTTCTCCATCCATGGGGTTCTTCAGGCAAGAATACTGGAGTGGGTTACCATTTCCTTCTCTAGGGGATCTTCCTGACCCAGGGACTGAACCCGGGATCTTCCTGACCCAGGGACTGAACCCAGATCTCCTACATTGGAGGCAGACGCTTTAACCTCTGAGCCACCAGGGAATATACCAACTATGTAGCTTGGTCAATTCACTTAACCTTCTTAAACCTCGGTTTTCTTATCTATAATCTGGGACTAATACTGTTTACTTCGTGCGATTTTTGTGAGGATTAAATTAGAGGAGCGCTACTGGAGATCAGTGGAGAAATAATTCCAGAAAGAATGAAGGGATGGAGCCAAAGCAAAAAGAATACCCAGCTGTGGATGTGACTGGTGATAGAAGCAAGGCCCAATGCTGTAAAGAGCAATATTTCATAGGAACCTGGAATGTCAGGTCCATGAATCAAGGCAAATTGGAAATGGTCAAACAAGAGATGGCAAGAGTGAATGTCGACATTCTAGGAATCAGCGAACTAAAATGGACTGGAATGGGTGAATTTAACTCAGATGACCATTATATCTACTACTGCGGGCAGGAATCCCTCAGAAGAAATGGAGTGGCCATCATGGTCAACAAAAGAGTCCAAAATGCAGTACTTGGATGCAATCTCAAAAACGACAAAATGATCTCTGTTTGTTTCCAAGGCAAACCATTCAATATCACAGTAATCCAAGTCTATGCCCCAACCAGTAACGCTGAAGAAGCTGAAGTTGAACGGTTCTATGAAGACCTCCAAGACCTTTTAGAACTAACACCCAAAAAAGATGTCCTTTTCATTATAGGGGACTGGAATGCAAAAGTAGGAAGTCAAGAAACACCTGGAGTAACAGGCAAAGCCAAGAAAATGCACTGGTCATAACAAACACCCTCTTCAACACAAGAGAAGACTCTATACATGGACATCACCAGATGGTTAACACCGAAATCAGATTGATTATATTCTTTGCAGCCAAAGATGGAGAAGCTCTATACAGTCAGCAAAAACAAGACTAGGAGCTGACTGTGGCTCAGACCATGAACTCCTTATTGCCAAATTCAGACTGAAATTGAAGAAAGTAGGGAAAACCACTAGACCATTCAGGTATGACCTAAATCAAATCCCTTATGATTATACAGTGGAAGTGAGAAATAGATGTAAGGGACTAGATCCGATAGATAGAGTGCCTGATGAACTATGGATGGAGGTTCGTGACATTGTACAGGAGACAGGGATCAAGACCATCCCCATGGAAAAGAAATGCAAAAAAGCAAAATGGCTGTCTGGGGAGGCCTTACAAATAGCTGTGAAAAGAAGAGAAGCAAAAAGCAAAGGAGAAAAGGAAAGATATAAACATCTGAATGCAGAGTTCCAAAGAATAGCAAGAAGAGATAAGAAAGCCTTCTTCAGCGATCAATGCAAAGAAATAGAGGAAAACAACAGAATGGGAAAGACTAGGGATCTCTTCAAGAAAATTAGAGATACCAAAGGAACATTTCATGCAAAGATGGGCTCGATAAAGGACAGAAATGGTATGGACCTAACAGAAGCAGAAGATACTAAAAAGAGATGGCAAGAATACACCGAAGAACTGTACAAAAAAGATCTTCACGACCCAGATAATCACGATGGTGTGATCACTCACCTAGAGCCAGACATCCTGGAATGTGAAGTTAAGTGTGCCTTAGAAAGCATCACTACAAACAAAGCTAGTGGAGGTGATGGAATTCCAGTTGAGCTATTTCAAATCCTGAAAGATAATGCTGTGAAAGTGCTGCATTCAATATGCCAGCAAATTTGGAAAACTCAGCAGTGGCCACAGGACTGGAGAAGGTCAGTTTTAATTCCAATCCCAAAGAAAGACAATGCCAAAGAATGCTCGAACTACCACACAATTGCACTCATCTCACACGCTAGGAAAGTAATGCTCAAAATTCTCCAAGCCAGGCTTCAGCAATATGTGAACCATGAACTTCCTGATGTTCAAGCTGGTTTTAGAAAAGCCAGAGGAACCACAGATCAAATAGCCAACATCCGCTGGATCATTAAAAAAGCAAGAGAGTTCTAGAAGAGCATCTATTTCTGCTTTATTGACTATGCCAAAGCCTTTGACTGTGTGGATCACAATAGACTGTGGAAAATTCTGAAAGAGAATACCAGACCACCTGATCTGCCTCTTGAGAAATTTGTATGCAGGTCAGGAAGCAACAGTTAGAACTGGACATGGAACAACAGACTGGTTCCAAATAGGAAAAGGAGTTCGTCAAGGCTGTATATTGTTATCCTGTTTATTTAACTTGTATGCAGAGTACATCATGAGAAACGCTGGACTGGAAGAAACACAAGCTGGAATCAAGATTGCCGGGAGAAATATCAATAACCTCAGATATGCAGATGACACCACCCTTATGGCAGAAAGTGAAGAGGAACTCAAAAGCCTCTTGAAGAAAGTGAAAGTGGAGAGTGAAAAAGTTGGCTTAAAGCTCATTATTCAGAAAACGAAGATCATGGCATCCGGTCCCATCACTTTATGGGAAATAGATGGGGAAACAGTGGAAACAGTGTCAGACTTTATTTTTTGGGGCTCCAAAATCACTGCAGATGGTGACTGTAGCCATGAAATTAAAAGACGCTTACTCCTCGGAAGGAAAGTTATGACCAACCTAGATAGCATATTCAAAAGCAGAGACATTACTTTGCCAACAAAGGTCCGTCTAGTCAAGGATAGGGTTTTTCCTGTGTTCATGTATGGATGTGAGAGTTGGACTGTGAAGGAGGCTGAGTGCCGAAGAATTGATGCTTTTGAGCTGTGGTGTTGGAGAAGACTCTTGAGAGTCCCTTGGACTGCAAGGAGATCCAACCAGTCCATTCTGAAGGAGATCAGCCCTGGGATTTCTTTGGAAGGAATGATGCTAAAGCTGAAACTCCAGTACTTTGGCCACCTCATGCAAAGAGTGGACTCATTGAAAAAGACTCTGATGCTGGGAGGGATTGGGGGCAGGAGGAGAAGGGGACGACAGAGGATGAGATGGCTGGATGGCATCGCTGACTCGATGGACATGAGTCTGAGTGAACTCCGGGAGTTGGTGATGGACAGGGAGGCCTGGCGTGCTGCGATTCATGGGGTCGCAAAGAGTCAGACACGACTGAGCGACTGATCTGATCTGATCTAATCTGAATGGATTTAAGATGCTAATACCATGCTAAGTCTCTGATGCTGGGAGAGATTGGGGCAGGAGGAGAAGGGGACGACAGAGGATGAGATGGCTGGATGGCATCACTGACTCGATGGACAGGAGTCTGAGTGAACTGTGGGAGTTGGTGATGGACAGGGAGGCCTGGCATGCTGCAATTCATGGGGTCTCGAAGAGTTGGACAGGACTGAGCGACTGAACTGAACTGAACTGAATACCGTGCTTGATACATTGCAGTGACTCAGAGCAATCAGGTATCTGTGACTTGGTTCAATTTCATTTATCAAATTGTTTTTGAACCTCTTGCTTCCAACGGAAATAAACCATTATGTGTCAGTTATTAAGTTACTGTCTCTCTTAGCTCTAAACCTATCATCCTCCTATTGCCTCCTATATGCCAAAGCTGGGACTCACATTTCTGCTTAGTCCGCAGTCTCCACGTTGGGCTCTGCCATCATGGGCGCCAGGGAGAGTGCACAGCTGGTGGAGGGAGAAGGGACCTGCGCCTTTCTGTTGGTTTGTGCTGGCTTCTTGACTTTGTCAGGGTTACCCTTACCTCAGTTTACCCTGGCGGCGGCAGATGAGTCGGCAGCAGTAGTTGAATCGAGTTTTCATTTCACTAATACTGGCAGGATCAGCCTTGTTCAGCTCCCTCAGAGACACCAGCATCAAGAAAAACAGTGCCCCCGCCTCAATGGTCTGGGTCCTGGGCATACGAGGCCCCCGTCAACAAGCTCCTAAATTTTAATAATTCCCCCATCTTCCTGCAGTTGTTACACTGTGATAGCTTAGAGTTCTCTCTGCCTTTTCAGCTATTCAATACATGATTAAAAATCATCCATATTGAAAGTGAAAGTGAAGTCACTCAGTCGTGTCCGACTCTTTGCGACCCCATGGACTGTAGCCTATCAGGCTCCTTTGTCCATGGGATTTTCTAGGCAAGAGTGCTGGAGTGGATTGCCATTTCCTTCTCCAGGGGATCTTCCTGACCTAGGAATCGAACCCAGGTCTCCCGCATTGCAGGCAGACGCTTTACCGTCTGAGCCACCAGGGAAGCCATCCATATTAAATTCTATTAAAAATAAATGTGGCTTCTCTGCCCCAACTGGACCCTAACAGATACTGACACCTGTTCCCTCCTTTGTTTCCCTTCTGGGATTTGTTTTTGCATCCCAAGTGTCTTCATAACTAAGTGGTACATGGTAAGTCCATGCACACGGTAAGTCCAGACAGCCTACTGACTAACACTACCTGAGTATCTCTCTTTGGATCCCACACTCAGTATTTCCCAACCTGTATTCATCATCTTTGCTCGTTGCCACATGCGCAATGAGTTCCTTCTTTATATCGGTCTGCAGCATCAGTGTGTGCCTTTATTCATTCATTTATTTGCTACACCATGTGACTAACAGGATGTAAGTTCTTATTTAGTTCCTGTACCTGCGATTGAACCTGTGCCGGCAGCAGTGAAAGTGCAGAGTCCTAACCACTAGACCACCAGGGAGTACTCTCATTGTGTGCTTTTGTATGAATGGAATTCACAGTGTTCTAAACTTGACCTCTATAGCAATTGAACCAATGTGAACAAATGAAAATTACTAACATCTTAGAACTTCAGGTTGTTTTAACAGCTGAGATAAATTTTTGTTTTGAAGATATTAACATAATTCATTTTAGAATTTGAATATTTAAAAGTTAATAATCGGAACAGATGCACTTGATTAGGAATTGGGAAACCCAAACCCTATTCCTTTTGTTTCACACATTTTCACAACTCATTAGTCTTTCACTTTCTTCAATAAAATGGGATTAGAATAGTTGCTCCCATATATATCAAAATAGATTTAAAATATACATGAACATACACATTAAATAATGTAGCAAGTTATTATGATTAAAAAAATTTTAAATTATGTAAAATTTTAACATATTTTAAAGACTTTTCCCTCTGACTGTAATTAAAACAGATGGGTCCAAAGTACCATCTATAAAAGGAGTGTGAACTATACTTAAAATTTTAGACTATTCCACTTAACATAAGAAATTCATTGCATTTCACCAAATAAATATTATTGCCTAAAACTTGGGAGCATTTGAATTACATAGTTATTAAATAATTATCTGACATAACTGTGTTTTTTTTGAGAAGCTATTCCTGTCTTGCATAACTGTGTTTGAAAAAAGGAGTCTTTGATATAAAAGAATGATGCAGCAACTCAATTTCACTGGCATAGAGTTGTGGGAGGGATGAAGAGTTATTTTATTTCTAATAGGGAATGGGTGAGGGAACAGATCAAGTGATGAATTTTAAATTATTTCAGTTTTCATGCTGGATCAATGTTTGCTATTGCTGAAATTTTTCTTGAGTAATTTTAGTTTTGAGAAAATTAGAATTGATTTACTGGTAATGTAGATTCAGAATGGAAACAACTAGAAGCCATGCTGAATAATAAACTAAAATATAGATTTCTTGTCCCAGTGTTTAAAAGTCGCCATTTTTTGAAGAAAAAAAAGTGAACTGTAGTTAACCCAATGTTTATAAGGGTGGATATGAATTATGTCTATAGTGTAGCAAGAAAAATTTGATGCCCATAATGTGCCAGCTTATTATCAAAGAATTCAATAAAACTCCAATGAAATGCCAAATTGTTCTTCCTTTTAGATATAGTTAGAAATTGAAATACCATCAAACGAATACAATTCTGCATGCAGTGAATCAGTTATTTTTATTGGAGAAACAAACAATTATATAAATATTTTCTTTGAGTAAATAGGCAGTTGAATTTCAATGATTTAGACAGCTTTCTTTTCAATTAAAAAGATTATGGAGTAAAGTTATAAGGAAATCCAGTAAAAATAATAAAAATACATTTGTAACAGATTCCAGCAGTTATTTTAAGATAGTGAGATGTTTGGTTTCCTTTTCTGAGTCTTTTCAGTATAGGGCCTATTTGAATTAGTATTCGTTGGCCTCCTCAGATTTTCAAATGTATAAGGATTTCTAATAATAATAATATATATATATATATATATTTCCTCTGTATTATGTTTAGCTACAAAGAAATGCCAGTCCTTTGACAAACATTTATGAGTTGTACAGTGTTCTGGAAACCGTCATAGGTCCTGGGATGGGGTTGAGGTTGGAAGACAGGGGAGAAGGAACAAAGATGAGGACCATGGCCCTATCAGATAACCTTTATGATGAAACATGGGAACCCTGCAGTTTCATAGTTCATCATGGTTCTTAGGGGAGAAGTGGGAAAAAAATGAGACAACTGGGGTTAGGAGTTCTTCATTTTCTATGTTGGCCACTTTCTGGCCATAGTCCTATTGATTTTGTGTCTGTCTGTGAGAGTATGCCCAGAAACCATAACTTGGAAGAGTGCATATGGACTTGTCCACCTGTTATTACACATCTGTAGGAAAGAGAAGATCACCAATACCTTTTTCCTTTTTGACTAAACCTTATGGAAATAGTTGATTCCATCAATGGGATCTGCAGCCCGGAAGATGCAGAGCAGGGCTCACCACCTAGAGGAGTGCACAGCAACCCCGAGGACTCTCTGTGACAGCATGGCTGGTTGGTTTGGAAGTGATTCTATCCTGCCTGTTTCTGCTGTAAACAGATGTACTTGTGTGTTATGCTTAAAAGTAAAATAAGGAAAGTAGTGGTACATACACATATACAGTGGAATATTACTCAGCCATAAAAAGGAACACATTTGAGTCAGTTCTGATGAGGTGGATGAACTTAGAGCCTGTTATACAAAGTGAAGTAAGTCAGAAAGAGAGAAACAAATATAGTATATTAACGCATATGTATTGGATCTGGAAAGATGGTATTGATAAACCTATGTGCTGGGCAGCAGTGGAGACACAGACATACAGAACAAATTTGTGGACACAGGGGGAGGAAGAAGAGGGTGGGATGAATGGAAAGGATTGCATGGAAACATATACACTACCACGTGGAAATAGATAGCCAGGGGAATTTGCTGTATGACTGAGGGAACTCAAACCATGGCTCTGTGACAAACTAGATGGGTGGGATGTGGTAGGACGTGGGAGGGAGGTTCAGGAGGGAAGGGACATATGTATACCTCTGACTGATTCATGTTCACCAATATTGTAAAGCAATTATCCTTCAATTAAAAATGGGTAAATTAAAAAATAAGGAAACTAGAAGCCAGTATTTGACATTAGTATGAACCCTTCAGGGAATCTTTCATTCATTCGGTCCTTCCTGAGTTCTGAAGCATCTCATACAGGGGAAAACATGCTAGTACCACACCCCGGGGACATGATGAACGGCTTGGTCTCTATCCTCTGAAAGCATGAATTCTAGCAAGGAGGAACCCATTTGCACTGTGGTAATGGCTTATTGCAGAATGGCTTTGGGCCAAGTTTTTTTCTAAGAGGTTGCTGAACTCCTTTACGTGTTTTGACCAAATTGAGCATTTTCTACAAGGCACTTGACAAAGTTGCAGAACAAAGAGCAGACTTGGTGGTATGGAGTGATCTATTTCATATTTGCCCCTCTGATCAGAGCCATAGACTTTGCGGGTCAGCCAGTGAATTTCCCCCTACAGAATAAAACCATCTGGAGGAGGGACACTCAGCCATGTGATCTCTGTCTCGCCCTCTCCAGTTAGGTGATGTTAGAGGAGAAAATACTGGAAATGAACAGGATGGAAGAGGTATAATGACTCTGTGATTAGGTCTCAGACTTTTTCATAGAGCTTCATTGCTCTCCCCCGTACATAATCTCACGCTAACTCCTGACTGGTCCTTCTAACAGCAGGGCTGTTACACCTCAGCTGTAGGGCAGAATGGGGTGGCCTCATCTGCTATCCTTTCATTTCTCTTTAAAGCACAGAAAAAGGAGGCTAATTGCTCAAGGAGATAGACTGTGGTTATCAAAACTTTATTTTTTGTCAGGTCTGGACCATCAGTTCATTGTTACCATATCAGACTCATAAAACATTAACATGTCTTCTATTTTTCTTTCCAAACTAGTGATATTAATAGTGTACATTGAGAAAACTTCCAAAAAGATAAACTGACACTTTGTTTTCCTTTTCTCACCTCCAAGATGAGGTCATTATCCAATAGAGCTTTTAAGAAATGTTCTTTATCTTGTTAAGAGAGACTATAGTGCATCTGCTATGGTCTGAATGTTTGTGTTCCTCCTAAATTCATAGGTTGAAATTCTCGCCCCCAAAGGTATTAGTTAGTGGTGCCTTTGGGAGGTGATTAGATCAGGAGGCTGGACCCCTCAAGAGTGGAATTAGTGCTCATATAAAAGACCCATCAGAGAGCTCTCTTGACTGTTCCATCATGTGTGGATACAATGAGAAGGCTGAAATCCAGAAGAGAGCTCCTCCCTGACCATCAGTTCAGTTCAGTTCAGTCGCTCAGTTGTGTCCGACTCTTTGTGAACCCATGAATCACAGCACGCCAGGCCTCCCTGTCCATCACCAACTCCCGGAGTTCACCCAGACCCACGTCCATCGAGTCAGTGATGCCATCCAGCCATCTCATCCTCTGTCGTCCCCTTCTCCTCCTGCCCCCAATCCCTCCCAGCATCAGAGTCTTTTCCAATGAGTCAACTCTTCGCATGAGGTGGCCAAAGTATTGGAGTTTCAGCTTCAGCATCATTCCTTCCAAAGAAATCCCAGGGCTGATCTCCTTCAGAATAGACTGGTTGGATCTCCTTGCAGTCCAAAGGACTCTCAAGAGTCTTCTCCAACACCACAGTTCAAAAGCATCAATTCGGGGGGGAGGAGCTAAGATGGCGGAGGAATAGGATGGGGAGAACACTTTCTCCCCCACAAATTCATCAAAAGAACATTTAAACGCCAAGTAAATTCCACAAAACAACTTCTGAATGCTGGAAGAGGACATCAGGCACCCAGAAAAGCAACCCATTGTCTTCGAAAGGAGGTAGGAAAAAATATAAAAGACAAAAAAAGAGACAAAAGAGGGAGGGATGAAGCTCCGTCCCGGGAAGGGAGTCTTAAAAAGAGAGGTTTCCAAACACCAGGAAACATTCTCACTGCCGAATCTGTGCCGAGCCTTGGAAGCACCGAGGGCAACATAACAGGGAGGAAAAATAAACAATTAAAACCCGCAGATTATGAGCCCTATGGTAACTCCCCCAGAGGAGAACCAGTGCAGACACCTGCACATGCCACTAGCAAGCGGGGGCTGGGCAGGTAGGTGTGGCTCAGGCTGCATCGCTTAGAGTAAGGATCTGGCCTGAATACCCCAAGCGCTATCTGAGCGAAATAATCTGGGCATCTGGTCCCATCATTTTATGGGAAATAGATGGGGAAACAGTGGAAACAGTGTCAGACTTTATTTTTTGGGGCTCCAAAATCACTGCAGATGGTGATTGCAGCCATGAAATGAAAAGATGCTTACTCCTTGGAAGGAAAGTTTTGACCAACCTAGATAGCATATTGAAAAGCAGAGACATTACTTTGCCAACAAAGGTCCATCTAGTCAAGGCTATGGTTTTTCCTGTGGTCATGAATGGATGTGAGAGTTGGACTGTGAAGAAGGCTGAGTGCCGAAGAATTGATGCCTTTGAACTGTGGTGTTGGAGAAGACCCTTGAGAGTCCCTTGGACTGCAAGGAGATCCAACCAGTCCATTTCTGAAGGAGATCAGCCCTGGGATTTCTTTGGAAGGAATGATGCTAAAGCTGAAACTCCAGTACTTTGGCCACCTCATGCAAAGAGGTGGAAAAGACTTAGATGCTGGGAGGGATTGGGGGCAAGAGGAGAAGGGGACGACAGAGGATGAGATGGCTGGATGGCATCACTAACTCGATGGACGTGGGTCTGGGTGAACTCCGGGAGTTGGTGATGGACAGGGAGGCCTGGCGTGTTGCGATTCATGGGTTCACAAAGAGTAGGACATGACTGAGCAACTGAACTGAACTGAACTGAGCAAACCAGACTGTGGGATATCTACCACGCGAAAAGCCAGCCCTAACTTAAGACACCGCCAGACCCGCGCACAAACAAAGGACTGAACAGAGATAGCCGGCTGCAGACCATCCCCCTCCAGTGACAGGCAGCCAGAGCCGGAAGGGGGCAATCGCAGCCCCAGAGAGACATTATCTACAAAACTGTAAGCAGGCTTCTTTTCTAACTAAAACTTCTTGGGGTTCTGGACGGTCAACATCTGCCTGAGAAGGTACGCCGTTGTACACCTAGATAACCGAGCGGCAGGGAGGCAATAAGTCGCAATAACCGTGCTCGCCAAACACCTCATCACCTGAGCTGCTCGGACCTGGGAAGGGCACAAAACGCAGGCCCAGCTGAGTCTGCGCCTCTGAGGACTACCCGAGTGGTGGAACTTGAGCGGCTTAGACCTGGGAGATGCAAGCAGCCCGGGGCCGGCTGAGGATGGTTCCTGGTGGAGCAACCTAGACCCTGAGCAGTGTGGGCAGGGAGGCTACACGCGACGTGAGCGGGGGCAGGCCCAGTGTGGCTGAGGCACTGTGAGCACATGCCAGTGTTATTTGTTTGCAGCGTCCCTCCCTCCCCACAGCGCGACTGAACAAGTGAGCCTAAAAAAATAAAAACGTGTCCACCACCGACCCCTTTGTGTCAGGGCGGAAATCAGACACTGAAGAGACCAGCAAACAGAAGAAGCTATAACAGAGGGAACCGCCTTGGAAGCTACAGGCAATAGATTAAAGCCCTGTGGTTTGTACCGACTACATAAGAAGGGGCCTATAGATCTTGAGAAATATAAGCCGGACCAAGGAACTAGCCGAAAATGAACTGACCCCACAATACCCACAACAACACCAGAAAAAGTCCTAGATATATTTTTACTATTTTTATGATCATTCTTTCTTTTTTCTTTTTTTAATTAAAAAAAAATTTAAGTCCTCTATTACTCCTTTAATTTTCACTTTTATAACGTACTATTACTTAGCAAAAAAAAAAAGACCTTTTTTTTTTAAAAAAAAAGCAAACTTCATATATATATTTTTTATAATTTTTGTGACCTTGTTTTTTTTTTTCTTTTTTTCTTTTCTTTAACATTGTATTTTTGAAATTCCAAACTCTATTCTAGATTTTTAATTTTAGTTTTTTGGTATTTGTTATCAATTTTGTACCTATATTTTTTTTTAATATTTTTGTGACTTTTTTTTCCTCTCTTTCTTTCTCTTCTTCTTTTCTTTAACATTGTATATCTGAAATTCCAAACTCTACTCTAGATTTTTAATTTATGCTTTTTGGTATTTGTTATCAATTTTGTACCTATATTTTCTTTATAATTTTTGTGACTTTGTTTTTGTTTTATTTTGTTTTTTTTTTCTCTTTCTTTTTCTTCTTCTTTTCTTTAACATTGTATTTTTGAAATTCAAACTCTACTCTAGATTTTTAATTTTTGCTTTTATGTATTTGTTACCAATTTTGTACCTTTAAGAACCCAATCTTCAGTACCCATTTTTTACTAGGGGGCGAGATTACTGGCTTGACTGCTCTCTCCCCCTTTGGACTCTCCTTTTTTTCCTCCACCAGGTCGCCTGTGTCTCCTCCCTAACCCCTCTATACTCTACCCAACTCTGTGAATTTCTGTGTGTTCCAGATGGTGGAGAACACTTAGGGAACCGATTACTGGCTGGATCTGTCTCTCTCCTTTTCATTCCCCCCTTTTATCCTCCTGGCCACCTCTGTCTCCTTCCTCCTTCTTCTTTTCTCTGTATAACTCCGTGAACATCTCTGAGTGGTCCAGTTGTGGAGTGCACATAAGGAAGTAATTACTGGCTGGCCCACTCTCTCCTCTATTGATTCCACCTCATCTCATTCGGGTCACCTCTAACTCCCTCCTCCCTCTTCTCTTCTCCATGTAATGCTGTGAACCTCTCTGGGTGACCCTCACGGTGGAGAAACTTTTCATCTTTAACCTAGATGTTTTATCAATGGTGCTGTATAGAAGGAGAAGTTTTGAAACTACTGTAAAAATAAGACCGATAACTGGAAGCAGGAGGCTTAAGTCCAAACCCTGACTCCTGGGAACTCCTGACTCCAGGGAACATTAATTGACAGGAGCTCATCAAACGCCTCCATACATACACTGAAACCAAGCACCACACAAGGGCCAAAAGTTCCAGGGCAAGACATACCAAGCAAATTCTCTAGCAACAGAGGAACACAGCCCTGAGCTCCAAGATACAGGCAGCCCAAAGTCACCCCCAAACCATAGACATCCCATAACTCATTACTGGATACTTCATTGCACTCCAGAGAGAAGAAATACAGCTCCACCCACCAGAACACCGACACAAGCTTCCCTAACCAAGAAACCTTGACAAGCCACCTGTACAAACCCACACACAGCAAGGAAATGCCACAATAAAGAGAACTCCACAAACTGCCAGAATACAGAAAGGACACCCCAAACTCAGCAATATAAACAAGAAGAAGAGACAGAAGAATACCCAGCAGGTAAAGGAACAGGATAAATGCCAACCAAACCAAACGAAAGAGGAAGAGATAGGGAATCTACCTGATAAAGAATTCTGAATAATGATAGTGAAATTGATCCAAAATCTTGAAATCAAAATGGAATCATAGATAAATAGCCTGGAGACAAGGATTGAGAAGATGCAAAAAAGGTTTAACAAGGACCTAGAAGAAATAAAAAAGAGTCAATATATAATGAATAATGCAATAAATGAGATAAAAAACACTCTGGAGGCAACAAATAGTAGAATAACAGAGGCAGAAGATAGGATTAGTGAATTAGAAGACAGAATGGTAGAAATAAATGAATCAGAGAGGACAAAAGAAAAACGAATTAAAAGAAATGAGGACAATCTCAGAGACCTCCAGGACAATATTAAACGCTACAACATTCAAATCATAGGGGTCCCAGAAGAAGAAGACAAAAAGAAAGACCATGAGAAAATACTTGGGGAGATAATAGTTGAAAACTTCCCTAAAATGGGGAAGGAAATAATCACTCAAGTCCAAGAAACCCAGAGAGTCCCAAACAGGATAAACCCAAGGTGAAACACCCCAAGACACATATTAATCAAATTAACAAAGATCAAACACAAAGAACAAATATTAAAAGCAGCAAGGGAAAAACAACAAATAACACACAAGGGAATTCCCATAAGGATAACAGCTGATCTTTCAATAGAAACTCTTCAAGCCAGGAGGGAATGGCAAGACATACTTAAAGTGATGAAAGAAAGTCACCTACAGCCCAGATTATTGTACCCAGCAAGGATCTCATTCAAGTATGAAGGAGAAATCAAAAGCTTTACAGACAAGCAAAAGCTGAAAGAATTCAGCACCACCAAACCAGCTCTCCAACAAATACTAAAGGATATTCTCTAGACAGAAAACACAAAAATGGTGTATAAATTCGAACCCAAAACAAAAAAGTAAATGGCAATGGAATCATACTTATCAATAATTACCTTAAACGTAAATGGGTTGAATGCCCCAACCAAAAGACAAAGACTGGCTGAATGGATACAAAAACAAGACCCCTACATATGTTGTCTACAAGAGACCCACCTCAAAACAGGGGACACATACAGACTGAAGGTGAAGGGCTGGAAAAAGATTTTCAATGCAAATAGGGACCAAAAGAAAGCAGGAGTAGCAATACTCATATCAGATCAAATAGACTTTAAAACAAAGGCTGTGAAAAGAGACAAAGACGGTCACTACATAATAATCAAAGGATCAATCCAAGAAGAAGATATAACAATTATAAATATATATGCACCCAATACAGGAGCACCGCAATATGTAAGACAAATGCTAACAAGTATGAAAGGAGAAATTAACAATAACACAATAATAGTGGGAGACTTTAATACCCCACTCACACCTATGGATAGATCAACTAAACAGAAAATTAACAAGGAAACACAACTTTAAATGATACAATAGGCCAGTTAGACCTAATTGATATCTATAGGACATTTCATCCCAAACCAATGAATTTCACCTTTTTCTCAAGCGCACACAGAACCTTCTCCAGGATAGATCACATCCTGGGCCATAAATCTAGCCTTGGTAAGTTCAAAAAAATTGAAATAATTCCAAGCATCTTTTCTGACCACAATGCAGTAAGATTAGATCTCAATTACAGGAGAAAAACTATTAAAAATTCCAATATGTGGAGGCTGAACAACACACTACTGAATAACCAACAAATCACAGAAGAAATCAAAAAAGAAATCAAAATTTGCGTAGAAACGAATGAAAATGAAAACACAACAACCCAAAACCTGTGGGACACTGTAAAAGCAGTCCTAAGGGGAAAGTTCATAGCAATACAGGCATACCTCAAGAAACAAGAAAAAAGTCAAATAAATAACCTAACTCTACACCTAAAGCAACTAGAAAAGGAAGAAAAGAAGAACCCCAGGGTTAGTAGAAGGAAAGAAATCTTAAAAATTAGGGCAGAAATAAATGCAAAAGAAACAAAAGAGACCATAGCAAAAATCAACAAAGCCAAAAGCTGGTTCTTTGAAAGAATAAATAAAATTGACAAACCATTAGCCAGACTCATCAAGAAACAAAGGGAGAAAAATCAAATCAATAAAATTAGAAATGAAAATGGAGAGATCACAACAGACAACACAGAAATACAAAGGATCATAAGAGACTACTATCAACAATTATATGCCAATAAAATGGACAATGGGGAAGAAATGGACAAATTCTTAGAAAAGTACAACTTTCCAAAACTGGACCAGGAAGAAATAGAAAATCTTAACAGACCCATCACAAGCACGGAAATTGAAACTGTAATCAGAAATCTTCCAGCAAACAAAAGCCCAGGTCCAGACAGCTTCACAGCTGAATTCTACCAAAAATTTAGAGAAGAGCTAACACCTATCCTACTCAAACTGTTCCAGAAAATTGCAGAGGATGGTAAACTTCCAAACTCATTCTATGAGGCCACCATCACCCTAATACCAAAACTTGACAAGGATCCCACAAAAAAGGAAACTACAGGCCAATATCACTGATGAACATAGATGCAAAAATCCTTAACAAAATTCTAGCAATTAGAATCCAACAACACATTAAAAAGATCATACACCATGACCAAGTGGGCTTTATCCCAGGGATGCAAGGATTCTTCAATATCCGTAAATCAATCAATGTAATACACCACATTAACAAATTGAAAAATAAAAACCATACGATTATCTCAATAGATGCAGAGAAAGCCTTTGACAAAATTCAACATCCATTTATGATCAAAACTCTCCAGAAAGCAGGAATAGAAGGAACATACCTCAACATAATAAAAGCTAAATATGACAAACCTGCAGCAAACATTATCCTCAATGGTGAAAAATTGAAAGCATTTCCTCTAAAGTCAGGAACAAGACAAGGGTGCCCACTTTCACCATTACTATTCAACACAGTTTTGGAAGTTTTGGCCACAGCAATCAGAGCAGAAAAAGAAATAAAAGGAATCCAAATTGGAAAAGAAGAAGTAAAGCTCTCACTGTTTGCAGATGACATGATCCTCTACATAGAAAACCCTAAAGACTCCACCAGAAAATTACTAGAACTAATAAATGATTATAGTAAAGTTGCAGGATATAAAATCAACACCCAGAAATCCCTTGCATTCCTATACAGTAATAATGAGAAAATAGAAAGAGAAATTAGGAAACAATTCCATTCACTATTGCAACAGAAAGATTAAAATACTTAGGAATATATTTACCTAAAGAAACTAAAGACCTATATAGAGAAAACTATAAAACACTGGTGAAAGAAATCAAAGAGGACACTAACAGATGGAGAAATATACCATGTTCATGGATTGGAAGAATCAATATAGTGAAAACGAGTATACTACCCAAAGCAATTTATAGATTCAATGCAATCCCTATCAAGCTACCAACGGTATTCTTCACAGAGTTAGAACAAATAATTTTACAATTTGTATGGAAATACAAAAAAACCTCGAATAGCCAAAGCAATCTTGAGAAAGAAGAATGGAACTGGAGGAATCAACCTGCCTGACTTCAGGTTCTACTACAAAGCCACAGTTATCAAGACAGTATGGTACTGGCACAAAGACAGAAATATTGATCAATGGAACAAAATAGAAAGCCCAGAGATAAATCCACGCACCTATGGACACCTTATCTTTGACAAAAGAGGCAAGAATATACAATGGATTAAAGACAATCTCTTTAACAAGTGGTGCTGGGAAATCTGGTCAACCACTTGTAAAAGAATGAAACTAGAACACTTTCTAACACCATATACAAAGATAACGCAAAATGGATTAAAGATCTAAACGTAAGACCAGAAACTATAAAACTCCTAGAGGAGAACATAGGCAAAACACTCTCTGACATACATCACAGCAGGATCCTCTATGACCCACCTCCCAGAATATTGGAAATAAAAGCAAAAATAAACAAATGGGACCTAATTAACCTTAAAAGCTTCTGCACATCAAAGGAAACTATTAGCAAGGTGAAAAGACAGCCTTCAGAATGGGAGAAGATAATAGCAAATGAAACAACTGACAAACAAGTAATCTCGAGAATATACAAGCAACTCCTACAGCTCAACTCCAGAAAAATAAATGACCCAATCAAAAAATGGGCCAAAGAACTAAATAGACATTTCTCCAAAGAAGACATCCAGATGGCTAACAAACACATGAAAAGATGCTCAACATCACTCATTATGAGAGAAATGCAAATCAAAACCACTATGAGGTACCATTTCACACCAGTCAGAATGGCTGCAATCCAAAAGTCTACAAGTAATAAATGCTGGAGAGGGTGTGGAGAAAAGGGAACCCTCTTGCACTGTTGGTGGGAATGCAAACTAGTATAGCCACTATGGAGAACAGTGTGGAGATTCCTTAAAAAACTGGAAATAGAACTGCCTTATGATCCAGCAATCCTACTTCTGGGCATACACACTGAGGAAACCAGAATTGAAAGAGACACGTGTACCCCAATATTCATCGCAGCACTGTTTATAATAGCCAGGACATGGAAGCAACCTAGATGTCCATCAGCAGATGAAGGGACAAGAAAGCGGTGGTACATATACACAATGGGGTATTACTCAGCCATTAAAAAGAATACATTTGAATCAGTTCTAATGAGGTGGATGAAACTGGAGCCTATTATACAGAGTGAAGTAAGCCAGAAAGAAAAACACCAATACAGTATACTAATGCATATATATGAAATTTAGAAAGATGGTAACAATAACCCTGTGTACGAGACAGCAAAAGAGACACTGATGTATAAATCAGTCTTATGGACTCTGTGGGAGAGGGAGAGGGTGGGGAGATTTGGGAGAATGGCATTGAAATATGTATAATATCATATATGAAACGAGTCGCCAGTCCAGGTTCGATGCACGATACTGGAGGCTTGGGGCTGGTGCACTGGGACTGCCCAGAGGGATGGTATGGGGAGGGAGGAGGGAGGAGGGTTCAGGATGGGGAACGCATGTATACCTGTGGCGGATTCATTTCAATATACGGCAAAACCAATATAATATTGTAAAGTTTAAAAATAAAATAAAATTAAAAAAAAAAAGCATCAATTTTTCGGCGCTCAGCCTTCTTCACAGTCCAACTCTCACATCCAAACATGACCACAGGAAAAACCATAACCTTGACTAGACGGACCTTTGTTGGCAAAATAATGTCTGTGCTTTTGAATATGCTATCTAGGTTAGTCATAACTTTCCTTCCAAGGAGTAAGCGTCTTTTAATTTCATGGCTGCAGTCACCATCTGCAGTGATTTTGGAGCCCCCAAAAATAAAGTCTGACACTGTTTCCACTGTTTCCCCATCTATTTCCCATGAAGTGATGGGACCAGATGCCATGATCTTCGTTTTCTGAATGTTGAGCTTTAAGCCAACTTTTTCACTCTTCTCTTTCATTTTAATCAAGAGGCTTTTGAGTTCCTCTTCACTTTCTGCCATAAGGGTGGTGTCATCTGCATATCTGAGGTTATTGATATTTCTCCCGGCAATCTTGATTCCAGCTTGTGTTTCTTCCAGTCTAGCATTTCTCATGATGTACTCTGCATATAAGTTAAATAAGCAGGGTGACAATATACAGCCCTGACGTACTCCTTTTCCTATTTGGAATCAGCCTGTTGTTCCATGTCCAGTGCTGGCACCTTAATCTCAGACTTCCAACCTCTAGAACTGTGAGTAATAAATTTCTATTGTTTATAAGAACAACATTGTTTATAAATTTCTATTGTTATAAGCTACCAGCCTGTGGTATTTTGTTATAGCAGCCCAAAGGGACTAAGACAACATATATATTATAACAGTAACTCTAGGCTCTCTTTGAATGTATACCTTTAATAGGGTCCTTATCGCTCAGTGTTGCAGAATCTGCTTCCCTTCTTCCTCATGGACCCTAAGCATCATGAGCGCAGAGATCTTATCTACATATTTTCAACACCTGGTATGATGTATAACACATGGTAGGATCCAATAAATAGATGGTAAGGCAATATTTGTTGAATGAAGGAGTGAATGTTTTAAAAAATTTCTAAGTCAGAATGGCATTCCATTGTATGATTTTTGTTGGATGTCCAATTTCAAAGAAGTCGTTTTCCTTGTCTGAACAATCTGATAATGTCATTTTATAATCTTTTGATTAAATCAAACATACCAGCATTTCCTTTCAAATGTATCAGCTTATTGTTCTGTAATTTAGTCATCTCTCTCTTGGTAATGAGGAGCTCTGAACTCGAAAAGACGAAAGCTCTACATCATTCAAATGTATTCTACTCAAAGCAAAGTTTCTTTTCAGATATGAATACTACATTTCTTAAATCAAGTGAAAGTTAATATTAACATTCACTGGAGAGTTTTTGTTCCCATTACAAGCCTTTGACTTTCATTTACTCGTGACCTATTTTTTTCATGACATTTAAGTAGGTGATGCCCCTTTTCAATGAGTAATGGGGAAAAGGAGGTAATGAGGCATACATGGAAAGAGGTAATACGGGTGGAATAAGTGATACAGCTATGACATTGATATTATCACAGTAATCTGTTTCAACATGATGATTCAAGGTGATTTATTAGTATTGATGGTATTTATTCACCTATAACCTGCTAATAAACAGAACGATGAGTCATTACTGTCAGTGTATGAGCTTCTTCAGAGAGTTTTTGTTAATGGCCAGTCACATTTACTGTGTTTTGAGGTGGTTGTTCATAAGACTTGGAAGAATTTGTTGACTACAAAGTGTAAAATAATAAACTTTTTCAGATGATTGCAATGGGCAAATCTAGTTAATTTTGAAGTATACACTGAGTATTTAATGTCATGGATTAATTTTTATGTGCAAGCAGTTATTAGGTTTAAAAGCTATTCTTAAGTAATAAAATTTACTCATTTTAACAATTTTCTTTATTTAAAAAATATACTATTCTCTTTAGATCAGATATACAAAGCCTGTATTTTATAAACATCAATATCTTTCCAAAGTGATTGGCTGTTTTTCTCAAGGTTCAATAGAAGATTATGAAATCCATAACTTATCCAATGACTAAGGATAAAAATTGCCATCAATTTTAGATTTATTTTTTGGATATTATGTCTGTATCTCTACCCTAATGGCTAGACAGTCCAGTAATGAGTTGCCTCCATCCTGGCTTGGGAGTTATACTCAGGTGGAGGAGAGGGAGAGAGATGGGTTGGGACCCTGGGATCTGTAAGTATTGAGCTAACATGTAAAGTCCTGCTTTCCATTTCTTTTTCAGAATGTGATAGATACTATTGGGATAAAAATAATTCTCTGGGATGAAATAAAATGAAAATTATTCTAGCATTAGTACTAAACTTCTGATTAGTTAAATATGGCAGTGATTGATGAAAATATCTAGTATTGGTAGGAGTGTTAGTAATGGAAAAATATTTTCAACCAGTCTGTGAGACAGCATTGCATTATTACCTAAAAGTCATTTCATTAAAGGTAAACTTTTATTTTATTCTCTATATTCATATTTCACTTAAAGTCAAAATTGAAAAGTATGGTGATTAATCTCAGTGGAATTTGTGTCTCTGTTCCTATAAATGTTGTCTAAATTTTCCCAGATGTTATGATTAATTTTCATTATTGCTTTTAGCTTATCTTTCTTTCTAGTTCCCCATTTTCTTTTTTCTGATCTCACCCTGTTCTATCAGAACAAATTCCATTTCTTATGTAAGAAACAAGGAAGGATTCAAATTACTTGTAATTGTAGAGTTTGTTTTGAACCTTGTTCCCTAGTCCTTTTTTTGGCTGTGTGTCTCCATTTTCTGGGGCTTCTCAAGTGGTGCTGGTGGTAAAGAACCTGCCTGCCAGTGCAGGAGATGTAAGAGATTCAGGCTCGATCCCCTGGAGGAGGGCATGGCAACCCACTCCAGTGTTCTTGACTGGAGAATCCCAAGGACGGAGGAGCCTGGTGGGCTACAGTCTATGGGGTCACAAAGACATGACTGAAGTGACTTAGCAGCAGCAGCCCCATTTTCTACTCTTTCAAAGCCTTGTTCAGGTTACTTTTACTATTGTCTTTTACATTGAGCTGTTTGGAAAAATGAAAGCCTTGAGTCTTTCAAATATTATTCTTGTGGCCCTCAAATTTTCTGAGCATTAGTAATTGATCCTTTCATTTCCAAGCTTAATTTGCAACTGCTTTCCTCTTGGACTTTATTATGGATGTTAATGGAATTTTTGAAGTGATTTTACATAAAGTTAGGATTATGAGTAGAACGTTATATTGAATTTAAACTACCTTGACCTTCCTAATTTGTGAGACTATTTAAAGTGATTTTTAAATAGTAGGGCACATGCTTTACAAAACCGGTTTATTACAAGATGAAGGAGCTAGGAGAATGTACTAAGCAGTAAATTGTCAGCTCTATATAGATAATCCTGTGTCCTGATAGTGGAGCTAAGGAGCTTTTGTGGGAGGGAAGATTAACATTATTTTACCAGACTAGAGAATATATCCAAAATATTTGGAGATTTGAAAAATGAAAACTGACTAATCATAGTGATTTATCTAAACCCTTTTTGAATTCACTAAATTTTTAGGCAAGTAGGTGTTAGGTATTCAAGAAGGCTACTTCGCTTTATTCATTGGTTTTTATTTCTCTTCAAACTTATTATTTCAATCATTAAGAAAGATTGGCTTTGGTAAACAAGTGTATGTCTTATTTTTCTCACATCCTATGATCAAGATCACATTGTAGCACAGCCTTTATAACATATTTAAAAATATTTTTAGTAAGAAATATTTTAGATATACAAAATAATCGTAAGCATAATGTATAAATCAGGGTCCTGGAAAGGTAGGGCAATTTGTGGAAAGCTTAATAAGGAATTATTAACCAAGGTTAGAGGGCTTCCCTGGTGGTTCAGTGGTAAAGAATCCGGCTGCCAATGCAGGAAACATGGGTTTGATTTCTGAGTTGGGAAGATACCCTGGAGAAGGAAATGGCAACCCACTCCAGTATTCTTGGTTGGGAAATCCCATAGACAGAGGAACCTGGTGGGCTACAGTCCATGGGGTCACAATGAGTCAGACACGACTTAGTGATTAAACAAAAACAACAAACCAGCGTTTGAGGAAACCTGGATGATTGTTTTAGTAACCATACGGCAGTAGGGCAGTAGCAGCTGGTTATTGCTCCAGGCCTGGAGGAGTGTGGTGAACAGTCTCTGAGATGGCCCCCACCCATCCCCTCTTCCCAATAAGTATGGTGTTCATGCCCTTGTGCATTCCCTTCCTCTTGAGTGTGGGCTGGACCTAGTCACTCACTTCTAGTGAATTGAACGTAATGGGATATAACTTCTGAGTTTAGGTTGCAGAAGACTTGCTTGTTGTATCAGTTGCTTTAGGGGAAGCAGGCTGCCATGGCTTCAGCTGCCTATTGGGAAGCTGTTACTACAGGAAGCTGAGATTCCTCAGCCCAGCAACCTGTGCACCATAATAAGTGAGTTGGAAGTAGATTCTCCCTCAACTGAGCCTTCAGATGAAACTGCAGCTCCTGTTGACCCCTGGCTTACAGCTTTCTGAGAGGACTTGAGGCAGAGGGACTCAGAATCTGTGGGATAATAGATGTTCATTGTGTTAAGCTTCTGAGTTTGTTATGTGGCAGTAGATACCGTAGACGAAGGGAGCCGTTACTGGAGACAGAGGACTGTGTGGGGATCTCCTGTTAGGAGCTGGGACTCTCAGTCCAGCGTCACACTCAATTTGCAGGAATCTGGGATTACAGGTACCCTGACTTCAGTTCCTGTCTTTCAATCCTGCTGGAGCTCCATATTTGCCAGACCCAGAGATAAGGCAGGAGGAAGACCACCTGGGTGTGCCCACTATGACTTGACGAAGAAGGGGTGAAGAGACAAGTGGATCTGGAAGATATGTAGCCCATGCAGAGAAATGAGCCTTTTTGTACTTACTATGCAACCTGAGAAACCACTGTACTTTTTACTCAGTCTAAGAGACCACTGTTGTAAATATAATTGAAATCCTCTTTGCCTTCCCTGAGTGCATTCTTATCCCTTCACCCAGAAATAGTTGTGATCTTCATTTTGGGGTTTATCATTGCCATGGAGGCTTTCATTCTGACTGTTTAGGTTTCATGATCAGAGTGGCCTATAGTGGTCCAGGCATGTGCTAGAACTGTTTTATTCTTTGATTCTCTTACCTTATTACTTTGGCAAACAGGATCACTGATCTTTGTGCACAAAGGTGGCCCTCCTCAAATTCTGCAGGCTCAGCTGAAGAGTAACACTGCTCTGTTCGTTCATCAGTGGAGATGTCAGCAAATGTTTATTGTAATGGTCTAAAAAGTAAATACTTAGGCTTTGTGGGCTGTGTGGTCTCAGTTCCTGAGAGACCTCCATATCAAACTGTTCACATCCGGCATCATGATGGAAATCAACCACAGACAATATGAAAATGAATTGCTGTGACTGTAAGTTAAGAAGAATTTATGTACAAAATCAGGAGGCAGGCTGGAGTGGGCCCCAGGGGATGCATCCTTGGTCTACAGCATCCCCGAGGAAATGACGGTGGGATTAGTCATGCTGGTGTCACACGTGACCTCCAGAGGAGGAGACAGATTTAAGTACGAAATCCTAACAGTCATAGCCCCCTGGGAAAAGCAGCTGTGTTTAGGGTCTCCTCTAAGAGTGGGCAAGACCAGGGAGAGGGAGGGACGCCAGAGGCTTTAGGGGAGACTGAGCACTAGGAGGGAGCAGGGAGTGCAGGAAAGCAGGGGTAGCGCTGGCTCACGTCGAGTCAGAGTCAGGGTGGGTGAATTGGAGAGTGAAGCAGCACAGCCAATGCCCGAGGGCTGCTGTGGGTGACCATGCGGGTGATGGCTCGACTGAGGTCTCAGAGATGTATTCCAGAGGCATGAGTGCGGTGCACTGTGGGCAGCACAGAGCTGAGTGATGGACTACGAGCAACAACCTGCTCTAACACAATTTAGAGCATCACTAAGCTTACTCCCGAAGAGCTCTGGTGGGGAACAAACCTGGGGAGATTTGTGTGTGTGGCTGTAGGGGGTTGGAGATGAGGTTCTGTAGGGAATTTTGAGCTGTCAAATTGCTGATCAAACTGTTGTGGGGCACTTCCTGTGCATGCGTGTTCATTTGCTCAGTCGTGTCTGACCCTTTGCGACCTTGTGGACTAGAGCCCACCAGGTTCCTCTGTCCATGGTATTTTCTAGGCAAGAATACTGGAGTGGGTTGCCATTTTCTTCTCTGGGGGCTCTTTCTGACCCAGGGATGGAGCCTGCATCTCCTGCATTGGCAGGTGGATTCTTTACCACTGAGCCACCTGGGAAGCCCCTCCTGTACCCACATGTGATGGGTAAGGGCACAGTTTGAGGTCCTGGGGCATGTGAAGATTGTATAAGTAGCTTATGGTGTTTTCCTTACACATGCTTCCCTGTATTTATGTACCCTGAAATGTCAGTTTTGCTTCTGTTTTTTCTTTTCTTTTTAAAACTTATGATTTAAAAGAGTTCTGTGAAACACAATCCTGAAGTATGTTCTGAAATAAAACAAAGGAGTTCCATAATCAAAGTTTTTTAAACAATGACATTTCCCTCTAAAAGAAGAACTCAATTCCTGGGTATAAGATACAGAATTATTAGTATTTTAAGTTTGTTGCCAATAGCTAAATCTTGAGTTCTTCCATTGGAGAAAAGTGCTTCATTTAAAGTAGTTGGGAGTGGATTGGCATGGATTGGGAGGAAAAGAAAACCCAGTCTCTTCCTATGGATTCACAACATATGCCTAGAGATTCCGAGAGGCCTAAGGGTAGAAATAGTAACTATAGTGAAAATCTGTTAAACTGTGTTTAAGTTAGAATTTTCCAAATTTATCAGGCCACATGTCCCTTTTCTAACATCCACTGACCTTCTGTAGAGCCAGTGTTCTAAGGAATAGTTTTTGCCTTTAACCCATTTCTCTAGTTGTGATCAAACCCTTCATTTAAAAGTAATCTTTAGAGTAGACTTTATTACAGGCTTTTGCAGTGTCTTGATATTTTTGAACATCACCTCTAAGAAGTTTAGATTTTGACTTAAAAGGGAACACGAGGATCATCTTGATGGAGGATTGACAGGGCTTGATAACGGCCTCAGTATGGTGAGTGGAAGAACAGAATCAGGTCATGCTCCGGCTGCTGCCTTGCACTCCTGCCCAGATGGTGAGGCTTTTTCTGGAATGAGGAAGTTTGCAGAAGACACAGGTCAGAGGTGTGTCATCAAGAGCAAAGGAGAAGCCAGCTGAGTCAAGAGCAGCTGAGAAATCAAATTGAAAGGTGGGAAAGAGAAATATTATTTAGCTCTGTGCTGGATGAGGCACTATGCTTAATGCTTTAATACATGTAGTTCTTATAAAAATCATAAGGAGAAGATATTACTATACAGATGAGAGAATTGGCTCAGAAACATTATGTAACAAACCCAAAGACAAACATCTAGTTATTGGTAGCAGGAATTCAAACAGAAGTCTTTATTCTCTGAGCTACTCTTCCTTCCCATCCTCTATTTCAGTATCAGCGTTTGCATTTTCGAGTGGCTGATCAGCAAGTTTTGACCATTCACACTGCAGAGGATAATAATTTTTAGCTCTAACTTCTTAGCCTACCACTGCTACATTTTGACCTTGTTATTCCTTGAAGGAGGGTGGGAAGAGACAAGATATTTCCTATAAAGATTTTTGGAGGAAGACTGATGAGATTGTAATTTATTAAAAGGAGGCTATAAAATGTAACTGTAGGGGAATTCATCCTCTATTAATACAAAAAATATGGCATACCATAGTTCATTCTGAAGTTTATTGCCACAAATATTGAAGAAAGCATGTTACAACATTATATTGACATCCTACATCCACCAATAACTCAAGTACTAGGAAATTTTGCTCTACTGCCAGTCAAACCATAATTCTTGGTATAATTCCCAATAAATGTAGAACAACTGATGGATGGAAGCAATATGATGTAGTTGAATATTTGAGCAAGGAGGTGGTCTTGCATGTAACCAGACTGTTCTAGAAAGTGTTTAAAACTTGCTTTAAAAAATGAGTCTGACCTCTTTAGATATTTTTCCTTGGTATGTTCTAATATGTTGCAATATAAATAATTCTAGGTTGGCCAGGTTGACTAGTGTCAGAAGAAACATCAGTTTTGTCATAGGTAGGCTGTGAAGTGTGCTTCTCTGGTGGCTCAGATGGTAAAGAATCTGCCTGTGATGCAGGAGACCTGGGTTTGATTCCTGGGTAAGGAAGATCCTCTGGAGAAGGGAATGGCTACCTACTCCAGTATTCTTGCCTGGAGAATTCCACGGACAGAGAAGCCTGGGGGGCTACAGTCTATGGGCTGACTAACACACACAGGCTGTGAAGTAAATGATTACCAGCTGGTTATTCCTGTGTGTGCAGCACCATTTGCTTATACCAATTGTTCAGTTATTTCTCAGATGATCATATTTGGCTGCTTAAGCCCCAGATTTTTATAGAATCATTTAACTTAAGAATCTACTACCCAGTAGGCTGAACACCAGGGTATCATTTTAGTTTATCATTTTTTATACAACAGAAAAACTTTTGTGTACATTTCAGGGAATGAATATGGAATAAATGAAATCCTGGCTCTACAGCTGCTATGCTAGGATCAGTTGTTTTAAAATAACACAAACTGGCACATAGTGGAAGCTCAACAAACCCAGTGGTTGATGCTTTTGGTGTTATGGAGAGTGTTTAATGTTTTAGATGACTGTGCATCCTTCTCCCTTCTCACAGAAATACCTCTGATTTGATCTGTGCTGCCCATGCTCCCAGAGGCAACTGCTATCATTCTAGGGGAAGCAGTAGAGTATAATGTTGGGAACAAGACCTCTGGAGCCAGCCTCAGTTTGAATCCCAGCTCCTGCTAGAATAGCTGTGTGACTTTGGCAAGTTGCTTAACCTTTCTGTGTCTCAGTTTCCTCAAGTGTAAGATGCTGCTGCTGCTGCTAAGTCGCTTCAGTCGTGTCCGACTCTGTGAGACCCCATAGACGGCAGCCCACCAGGCTCCCCCGTCCCTGGGATTCTCCAGGCAAGAACACTGGAGTGGGTTGCCATTTCCTTCTCCAATGCATGAAAGTGAAAAGTGAAAGGGAAGTCGCTCGGTTGTGTCTGACTCTTAGTGACCCCATGGACTACAGCCTATCAGGCTCCTCCATCCATTGGATTTTCCAGGCAAGAGTACTGGAGGGGGTGCCATTGCCTTCTCCCAAGTGTAAGCTGAGGCGGATGATAATAGTAGTTCCACCTCATAGGGTTGTTATGAAGTTGTTATGTGTGGCACATAATAAATAAAATCCTGGGAAGCTTACGTCACTCTCCTGACTTGGAGTCTATCACAGATCTTTTGTTTGTACCTTCACTCTGCTGTGGAACTTACTCTCACAGTTACATCTTGGATCCAGTCACTGCTAGGAACCCATCTGCTTTTGGACTACTACCTTTCTTTTTTCCACTGTCCTACTTCCCAAGTTCCATCATCTTCAGCTTCTGAAGATTTGTGGAGATTTCCAGTGTCTTGACATTTTCTTTTGCCTCCTGCTGAGTTAACTTTCTCCTCTCTTTCACCTGAATCTTCTAGACTTCTACAGCCAGCACATTCAATTTTCTTGCCCCATGTGTTGTACAATGTCAAACCCTGGGTCAATCCAACAGAAAGTCTTCCTGGTTTTATTCTTGGGCTTCTGAACCTTGATAGAAACCAGGAACATGGGGGATAGATGTCACTATAAAAAGTTAGCATGTCCAATCCTAAGCTGACCCACACAGTCCCTGGGTGATCCTCATGGTGCCTGTCTCAGCTCCCTTTTCTACTTATTGTATCAAGTTTTCCCAGCATTTATGACTTTCCTCAGCCTCCTATGCCAGACCTTTTTCCTTACCAGCGCCAGGAGGTATGAACACTGTTCACTTCTACCACTAACTTTTCAAAATAGTCTTCTTCAGCATATATATATTTTTAGCTCCCTCCTTTTTCCGGAGCCCAAGGTTAGTTCCACCACCGATCCTGTCTGCTTTCATTGCCTTTGGCGTTCCAGTCCTGTAGTGGCCTTTTTTAAGTCTTCCGCATTTTGAGTCTCTTACTTAACACACCCTAATACTATGCGTATGTCCCGTTCATCTTACAAACCTAACCTTGTGACTCTCTGTTTCCCTCTAGTTGATGCTTCCTTGTGAAGCATGGCTGAACTGTCTTCAGTTCCTCATCTCATGTGAATCCCTCAGCTTCCTGCATCTGCTTCCCTCTTATTTTACTAGTGGCCATCTGTTTGCTGATTCCATTGAACCCTTATCCTCCATTTTACTTGACCACGTTACTGGATAGTTAGAGATTTCCTATTCAAAACTCCTTGGGTTTTCCTGTTCTGGCTGCTCATTTTAAAACTCATCTGTGGACTCATTTCTCTTCCTGCTTCTTAAAAGCTCAAAAGGGTAACTTTCCCAGTTTCTCTTCTGACTCACAAGTTCTATTTACATACTGTATTCCACTTTAAAATCAGCCCGTAAAGCAAAGACTCCTGATTTTATACTCTAGCTCCATATCCAAATTGATCATGTGATTTCCTAGACCATTAATAAACCCAGACTGATCCTTATTTATGAATTCAGAGCTCTTTGTGATCTGGCCTCTGCTTACCATTTAAGCCTGATCTCCTGACACATCTTTATTCTGGACACATCTGGTTCTCCAAATGCAATATGCTGTCTCAGTACTTTGAACATCCTTTCTACTCTGATTCACTTAGAAAGCTCCCACTTGTCTGAAAAGACCAGTTCAGTTGTCACCTAGTTTGTGAAACTTTCTCTGACTCTTTTTCTACTGCTTCCAGCTCAATTTCATTATGCTCCTGTGCTGAAGTATCCTGTTCAAATGTCATATACCCATTCCATCCTATGGTAAGTGTGTATGTGTCTGCCTGCCCTAAGAGGATGTGAGCTGCTTGAGGCAGGAATTTAAGTTTTGTGTGTTTTAATCTTATATCCTAATACATGGCACAGAGCCACCATACAGGGTAAGGACACAAAGATGTTTACTGAATGAACACAATGATGATGCCTTCTGTCATTCTGAGTGTTATTACCTACATCTACTCTTGCCCAGCATAACTCTCCTGTACTCTTTGGGACACTGGCTTCTGCACTTCCGATAGGGGGATTTAAGGAGTTTAATCACAAAGGGTTTTCAACTCATCTGGGTCACAAGAATAGTTTTGTACACTTTTTTAAGGCAATGTGTGTGTATATTTGTAATTAACCATAAAATATAAGTCCTGATCCTTGTACCAAAAATTTTAAAGACATCAAAGAGAGGTTACCTTAATGAAAGGTTGAATTGCCAGTGTACAGGTCTTTACCAGAAACCCAGCATGTACAAGCTTCAACTTTGTCTTCTGATTCTGTTTTGTGTGGGATTTTTTGGTCTGATGTTGATGCTTTGGGAAATGTGTGCTCTTCCCTGGGCTGAGCAGGGCTCTGAGCCTGTGCAGATTGCTGACTTAATGAGTCATGGGCTGGCCATGCCTGGAGCACTGGTGCCTTGCATATACTTTGTGCTCAGTGTGAGTGTGCTGAGTGAATAAAGGAATGAGTCACCGCACAGTTTGGCGGCACTTCTTGTGAGGAGTGAGAAGTGTGGTGACAGGATGCAGCCCATGTGTCATACAAGTCTGGTCTACCTGTGTTCTTCAGCTGTCACTGATATCTGTGAGGATTCTTCCCTTTGGCCCAGAGCTCTTGAGAGAGGAAGACTTGCTGGTGACCGCTGGGCTGGCCTCCTTTGGGGGCACAGCTATTCTCCTCTGTCCTTAGCTACAGGCTTTAAAAGATAATTGACCACCTGTTGTTTTAGCATCTCAAGTTCCACAATCCTGAGGACTGTTCTACTTTGCTTCCCTTTCACCTCCTTCTGGCCCGTTTCCTTTAGAGAACCGGAATCTCAAATGAATTAAATGAAGTCTTATCTAAAACAAGCCTGTCAAATGCTCTGAACAAAACACAAAGGGAAATATATTCAGCTTCTAAAATGATATTATTAATAATAAACATAAAACAAGCATTTGAAATAATATAGATGAGAGTCTTTTGTTGTTGTTGTTTAAATAATTCATGGTAGTTAGAGATTAAAAAGTAGCGTCTACTCCAATATGTCAAAAGAACTAGGTATTAGATCTCTGAAGTTTTTCCTCTGAAAGAGCTTACATGATTAGTACAAAAACATAGAAATATTCAGTAATTAAATGAATTCTTAACTGGGTTAAGTGACAAGTAAATTTACTAACACTGGTAATTTACATGGAAATCAGAGAAATTGCATTCCACTAAGTTTTTTTTAGACAGAAATGATTAAACATGTAAATTCAAATTTAAATTATTCATAGCTACAGTAGTTGCAGTATTAACTTCAAGAATTATTAAAAGTAAATGTTTTGCTAATTTGACAAACCATATATTAAATTTATGATAATCTAAGCATTTCAAATCTTTAATATGAGTTGTAGACCCCAAACCCTCCTGCCCTACATTGCCACCAAGTATTCTAACTGTTTCATGACCTGTCCATAAGTTTCCTAAATTTTTAATAACACGATGAGGACTGGACTGTCCCTGGGGTGAATCTTTCTTTGTGAAGACATTTTCCAAGGGGAAATAGGCCCAGAAATAAGATTAATGCTATTCTGTCCATCATGCTTAATATTTTAGCACATCTGTTATTTTTTCTGCTTCTAAATTCAGAGGATAGGCTATTTCTGTTCCACTCACAACCCCAAGCAGCTTTGGAAAAAACCCCAACTTTATATAATAATCCCAAATTGGAGCTGTAGCGTCTAGTTGCCTGCCACAGCTGCACAGGCAGAGTGCATTCAGCCATGTTTGCAGACTAAATGCTAATCTGTTATGCATCTATCTTAGGAAATAAGAGACATTTCATATTCAACAATCTTTTCTTTCTTTGACACCGTCAAAAGATTTGTCTTGTGTCTATCATAGATAAAGTCATAAGTCAATTAACACTGCTTTCTAATCAGCACATCAAAAGATTGATTTAGGGTACCATTTCATTAGGAGGTCTCAGCACATCAAGAGGATATTAATATTAACTCTCAGCCTTGGGAATTAGAGTATGCACCAACATAAAGGATCATTTTGCTAAGTTTAACAAAATTGTAAATGTCCAAACTGAGGGATGAAATTAGCCATAGACTTTTAGAGGTGAATTAATTAAACACACCTTTAAGTTCATACCAGAAGTTATCAGTATAGACAAAGTGCACCCATTTACTTGTTCAAGGTGGATGCCAGCTGCCGCAAAGACATTTTATCTGAAATTTCTACTTCTACTGTTAAAGGCTGACCCATGTTCATCTGAAATACTCAGGTAATAGAGGCTAAGCTGCTTTTTCTTAACTGAATTTTGAAGACAGTGATTTTTGCTTTGTATTTCCATACACTGAACTGATGGCTTCATAGGTGAATGGATCAAGTGATGGGGACTAGTGATAGCCTGACTCTTTTCTAAAATACCAGCCTGGGAGTTTCTTTTGGTTTGTAGATGGTTTTGTGCTGGTTTGTGAAATGCATTTTGTCTACATGTGGATTTTAAAGATTGAGTACATCTTTCTCAACTTGCTTGTTGGCCAGCAGAAGTAGACAAAATTGAACTTAACCAATGAAGGGGTTAATTTTAAAGGTTATGGGAACAAATTTATGTGAGGAGTGTTTAGGAATAATAACAGGAAAGAGTTTAGGGGGAAAGTGCAATTCATGATTATGGGGGAACAAGTTTCCCAAAGAAGAGGTGTGATTAAAGAAAATAAAGGCTAAATTAATAGGGAGTGTATAATTTTACAGAGCCTCTTACTGTTGAACTGAGCCATGTCATCTGAGATTTTCTCAGCCACCTGTGTCACACACAGCTGAAAAAAGCAGTGTGGGAAAGTGCACACCAACAGAGGAGGAAAAAAATCTTGTTTTTTGGGGCAACAAAAAGTGAGACAGTTCTTGACTGGCTGTTTTGGTTTAATAGAATTTGGTGAAAGGATGTTGGAGCTGCAAGGAAAATCTACTTTTCTTCTTGAAAAGCTGATTTTCCCCAAGAGAAACCCTGAGGTGAAAATTGCTACTTTCACACTACCCTTTATGGAAATATTAATAAATGCCATTCTGTTAAGTAGTAATTAAAATAGTACTTGTTCAATTCTGTTTTATCACATATTGTAAAAAGAGTGGAGATAAAGCTCTCATACTGTCTTTTTGGATCTTTTAATCTCTCTTTTGGGCTTGTAAACATATACAAGCAAATTGGATTCTGTAGGGGTTGTTATATTTATTTATTTATTCATTCAGTATTTATTTATTGAACAGTAGGTACTGGGGATATCATGATGAGAGATAGTCTGTTTCCTTGGGAACCCACAGTCCAAAGCGGGAAGACAGACAAGTACATACAAAATTGAAATACAACATTGGGAGCTCTGCCTGAAGTATGTATAAGACAATTGGGAAAGATTACCAAGGAATAATTCAGAATTACAATTTTAGGGGAGACTGAGGTATTGACAGTCAAGCTAGACCTTCAAGGTCAAAGGACTTTTCTGGATGAAAACACGGACTGGGCATTCTTGCAGAGTAAAACTCTGGAGACATAAAAAGGCTGATGGGTTAAATGCTGTGGTAGGCTTCCTTTTCTCCCTTTAATGGAATTTCTTCTTAAAGGATATATAGTTTTAAAACATCTTTAAATTCTGAAATGGGCTTAGTTATGGAAAAGACAGCAGGAGTTTTCTGGTTATAGGGACCCATCTGAGAGGGTAAATTTTCACTGGGGATACCAAGTAGGCATATAACCAATATTTGTTGCTTTGATGTTGATGAATTTTATTTGCCCAAGTAGAATGGAGGAAAACAGTGTAGAATGATGTCTGGGAAGTAAGATGAGGCATTCAGGGAGGGTTTGGGTCCTTAATGGTTTGTGAAAGAGATTATCAGAACCACAGCTCTAAAAGAGAAGCAATTCAAACACCAAACATTCTAGTGTTTACCAGCAGGAGATGTAGTTTGTACTGCAAGGGAGTGTGGACTTACCCCCAAAGCAAATACACAGTTGTGTGTGTTTTACTCTGCTGAAGGCTCTTGAAATCAATTTCTAACCCATAAAATAGAAGTTTCCCAAACCAAATCCACTGTAGAATTTATCTCTGTAGAAAGGCCAGAGCTGTTACAGGAGGGCAGGATGGTAGATCAGGAGGCTTTTCTGTTTAAATATTTAAATAGATTTCTATTTGAACAGCTAAATGAAACCAAACTCCCTTTCTTATCTCAATAATTAAAAAGAAAATTGCTGAGCTTTCTTTGCCAAGTGTTCGTCCCATTTACCCCTTTCTTGAGCATTCTTAGGATATTCAAGTGCCTTTGGTTTAGCTTCTTTTTGGAATAACTCAAGCAGTCTCTCAGCAAGCCGTATTTCCAGAGTAACCGTGGCCCTGACTTCACTGCTTCTTAATGAAGAACAGACTGACTTAATGATTAATTGCTGCATAAATGGGACTGAACCATTCCTCAAAGGGCCTGCTCATTGAGAGGGAACTTTCTGGGGCTCAGCACTTTTCTTCCTATAACTGACAGCTAGAGATCTATTTCTCTTAGTGATGTTTGTATCCGAAGATACCTCTGTACTTGTATTAGGCAGGAAAGTTTTAATTTAAAAAAAAAATTTTTTTTAGAGTATAGTTGATCTACAGTGTTGTGTTAGTTTTGGGTGTATAGCAAAGTGAATCAGTTCTACATGTACATATATCCACTCTTTTTAACGTTATTTTCCCATATAGGCCATTACAGAGTATTAAGTAGATTTCTCTGTGCTATATCCTTGATCCTTATTAGTTATCTATTTTATGTATAGTAGTGTGGGAGAGTTTTAATTTTCTATGTAAGGTCTTATCTCTCATTATTTCCCTGGTAACATTTTCTGTGAATTTTTCTTTCTTCATTTTTTCATTATTTCAGTAATTCATGATTATTTCAGAAAAAAATGAGAAAAATGCAGATATACACAAAAATTAAGAATAGCTGAAAGTTTTGCCATCTACCGATCACAGTCATTAGCATTTTGATATATTATTCCTGACCTTTCTTCTTAAACATATGTGTATATGAAATATGTATTTACAAAATTAGAAATACATCACATTTAGGTATCTATGTATATGTAACCCTGAGTCAGGAAGATCCCAACTTGGATGGAGTAGGAAATGACAACCCGCTCCAGTATTCTTGCCTGGAGAATTCCATGGACAGGGGAACCTGGCAGGCTACAGTCCATGGGGATCACAGAGTCGGGCATGACTGAGCAACTGAACACGTGTCACGCATGTGCACACACACACACACTGTGTATGTGTGTATGCATCATACTGTTTTAATCTATTATTGATGTATTTTCAAGTATAAATTTATTGTATAGTTTTGCAGAACCAATGATTGGGCCATCAGTTATTTGAAGCTCTTCACTTTCCCTGGGATCATGGAACTTTGGTGGCATTAATATTTTATATTTCTTTGGTAGTTATAGGTCCCAGCAAGACTGGCATAAAGCCACTTAAAATTATAGGCATATTAAAAATGATACAAATATTAAAGCAAGTCAGGGCCTCTATAAAACACCTATAAAGAGATTTGCCAGTCTTTGTTTCTTGTTTAATATCTTGCCTATCCTTTACAGCCTAAAATGAAAGTGAATATTCTGCACTACTGGCCTTCTGTAAATAGTTTATGACTCTGGGATTTTCTGGGGTCCAGCACACCAGGGGGTTTAGCTGCTGCTGCTGCTGCTAAGTCACTTCAGTCATGTCCGACTCTGTGTGACCCCATAGACGGCAGCCCACCAGGCTCCCCCATCCCTGGGATTCTCCAGGCAAGAACACTGGAGTGGGTTGCCATTTCCTTCTCCAATGCATGAAAGTGAAAAGTGAAAGTGAAGTCGCTCAGTCGTGTCTGACTCTTAGCGTGTCTGACTGCAGCCTACCAGGCTCCTCCGTCCATGGGATTTTCCAGGCAACACCCTTTAAACGAAGACCAGTCTTACACGGTGGGTTCCAAATTTGAGCCTATTATACAGAGTGAAGTAAGCCAGAAAGAAAAACACCAATACAGTATACTAACGCATATATATGGAATTTAGAAAGATGGTAACAATAACCCTGTGTACGAGACAGCAAAAGAGACACTAATGTATAGAACAGTCTTATGGACTCTGTGGGAGAGGGAGAGGGTGGGAAGATTTGGGAGAATGGCATTGAAACATGTAAAATATCATGTTTGAAACGAGTCACCAGTCCAGGTTCGATGCACGATACTGGATGCTTGGGGCTAGTGTACTGGGACGACCCAGAGGGATGGTATGGGGAGGGAGGAGGGAGGAGGGTTCAGGGTGGGGAACACATGTATACCTGTGGCAGATTCATTTTGATATTTGGCAAAACTAATACAATTATGTAAAGTTTAAAAATAAAAAAAAAAAATAAAAAAAAAAGGATACCAGCAGAGGGCAGCGCTCCTCCAAGACATAACTCACCACAGTTAAGGGCGGCTCTAAAGATACAAACCAGCACACTATTTTACTGGAACATTATTCGCCTTTTAGTGAAATATTTTAAGGATATAAAGTTTTGACATTATACGATGCAAGCAATATAGTGAAAGTGAAATATTTATTAATTTAATAAACTTTTATTAGTCTCATACAAATGCCATGCAGTAGAAATATCTGTATATATATTTATATAAATATAACACCAAATATGCACAAGACCAGGGGCTTCCCAGGTGGTGCAGTGGTAAAGAATCCACCTGCCAAAGCAGGAGACCTGGGTTTGATCCTTGGGTCAGCAAAATACCCTGGAGGAGGACATGGCCGCCCACTGCTGTATTCTTGCCGGGAAAATCCCATGGACAGAGATGCCTGGCGGGCTACAGTCCATGGGGTCACAAGGAGATGGATGTGACTGAGGGACTGAGTGGTACACGGTGGCTAGCCAATACAATGTACATACGCAGCATGGACATCAGTGTTGACTGACCTTATCTATGAGGCCATGCTCTCTTCTCCCAAAAAAAGATGATGCTAGAGGAAAGGCGGATGATAGACAGTATATTGTAGGGAGGCTTTAATTAACTTGACAGGACACATGACACATGACAGGACAGACCTACTGTTAGGCCTGCGTTGTAGCCCAGAGGAATCATTTCTGGGAGAAGACATTATAGAACTGTGCACTGAGCTATACCGTCCATGTTTCCAGCTGCTCAAGCCTCTTGCTTAATTAACACACGTTTGTGTAGAACGGTGAAGACATTCAATCTGCTAGAAGAGCTAATTACTGATGATTCTTTTATATTAAACCCCTCTCTTTCTGCAGCTGCTTTAGGTCTGTATTTTGGGAAGTATTCACAGGAATTGCTCAAAGGAGCTAGAATGATGTATGTTCATCATGCTTAGATAAAGTTCCTTGGTCTTTGTTTTCTTCTTTTTGCTTGTCTAGATCAGGAAGTAGCTGGCAACCAACCACTACCGAGGTGGCCATATCATATTAGTTTTCTTTTGACTAGTCTTTCCCTAATTGGATAATCACCTGCTGTATAGTATTAAATGAAATTTAGGGGATCTTCCTCAGCAAGGAAGGAACCCAGAAGCTAAGAAAAGACAGATTGCTGAAATAGGAGAAAACCAAATTGCTATTGCAAAGAGCCTCCCCATCTGAGTGACTAAAAAAAAAATCCCACAAAAGCTTATTCCTCCCTCATGTTAGGTTTCAGGCAGTGGTGGGCTGTGGGTAGACCATGTGGTCATTCAGGAACTCAAGCCCTTTCCAAGTTGATAAGTTCTAGAGTGCCAGTTATCACTTTATTGCCTTTAAGCCCCACATTCACCTTACATGAATACGTGTTCTGTGATATTGAGCAGAATTCCTTTAAGCATCTTTCCTTTCTAGAGTGCAAGATGCAAAGCTTTCTCAGCAGAGGGTGCTGGACGGACATGGCTGGAGGAAGGAGCTGTGTGGTTTCTGATGGTTGCCTGGTAGGTCAGTAGTGTGGGTATGAGGACATCCAGTAGAGTTCTGGCCACTTACAGACTCAGATCGGGCTGGTGATAATTTCCCAGGGACCTGCTTCACACAGAAACCGGCTTCTGAAGGTCCCCGCCTGTGGAGGTGCCATGATTCCCTGTGCATACCTGTGCCCCGGGCCCACTCCACTTGTGTGCCTCTGCCACCAGGCTACCAGTTGCCCATCACCTGTGCCTGCCTGTGCTCTGGAGGGCTGCTTCCTGCTCTTCTCGTGGCAGAGACCTGCTCTGGCTTGGGCAATCAAGAAAAATTCTCTCATCTCTGGTGGGTTGAACTCTATTTCTAAATGAGGTCTGAACCCAACCTTAGGGAAGGGGGCCCTTTCTAGGTGGACTTGGATGTCCTCTCCCAGCTCTAGGTCCCTTAGAGTGTTTTGTTATAATTATTTGTTCATCAGAGTTTAATAATCCTTGGTTTAAAGTTAAACTTATCCTTGGTCTCTGTTTCTGGGTTGGACCCTGAGTGGTACATGTGGCTTTGTCACCTCTTAAGATTTTGTCCTCTCCATGGTTAAAACTGGGCTGTAGTATTCAGGTTCCAGCTGGTGGAAGAAGAAACAGAGCTTGGCGAGGCCTTGGCTACTTCTTAAGGCTTCAGTCTGAGAAGCATATTGCTTCTGCTGACATTAGCTTGGTGAGAGTTAGTCCCAGGCTGCACTTAACTGCAGGGGAACAGGAAAGTATAGTCCAACCATGTGTCAAAGAAGAAAGCACAGTAGATTCTGGTGGGTGACTGGTTCAGTTCAGTTCAGTTCAGTCGCTCAGTCATGTCCGACTCTTTGCCGACCCCATGGTAGTCCAGCATAATTATATAAAAATTAAAAAAAAACTCTATGGCAAAAGATATCATAAGCAAAAGAGAACCATAGAGTAAGAAGTAAGTTTGTAACTCATACATAGAGATTAGTACAAGAGTTTTGAGGGATGTTAGCCACTTACCAGATGAAAGGTTAATAGCCCTCAAAAGTGAAAGTGTAAGTGAAGTTGCTCAGTTGTGTCTAACTCTTTGCGACCACATGGACTGTAACCTATCAGGCTCCTCCATCCATGGGATTTTTCAGGCAAGAGTACTGGAGTGGGGAGCCATGTCCTTCTTCAGGGGATCTTCCCAACAACTCAGGGATGGAACCCAGGTCTCCCACCTTGCAGGCAGACGCTTTACTGTCTGAGCCACCAGGGAAGCCCATATCCCTCAAAGGTATCCCACAAATTGATTAAAATAAAAAACAAGCCAACAAAAAAATAAATACAGTAGAGGATATATTCAACCTCAGGAATAGTTAGGGAAGTACAAATTAAAGCAGTCATGAGATACTACTTTCCATCTATCATATCAGCAAAAATTAAAGAGTAACAATAGCTATTGAGAGAATATGCACTCATTTCTCCCTAGTAGAACTATACATTTCTATAACATTTACGAAAAGTGGGCTGTATGTCTAAAAATAAAGAATACATGGACTCTTTTACTGATGAGCTCCATTTTTGAAAATCTATTTCATTGAAATAAAAACTCCAGTATGTAAAATGTTTATTGATGTATTATGTAGAAGCAAAAATCTGGAAGTAACCTGAAATTGTATGATTTCATCCATACTATGATTTATTATTCGACTGTTAAAAAGAATGAATCTGTCCTAAGTTTCTGATCTTTATATCCATTATATATACACAAAGCCAGTAAAAGTAATTTTTGGAATAACATGTATAAGAAAAAACCATTTCTGTACAAATAAATAGCCAAGAAACTTTATACATGTATACCTGTGTTTCAGTATGTTTTTATGAGAAATGTACGGAGGATGTATGCAGTGCTGTCGTGGAGAGCAAATAGAGAGGGTTTGGAGCAAATAGAGAGGGTTTGGAGGTTTCACTGCTGGTGTGAATCTTTTTTCCTTTCATTATTTTTGCAAAAGAGAGAAAAGGAAAAGAAATATGCCCCTTGACAGGTGAAAAATTTAACCCCCTACCCCCACCACCTGCAAACCACCAAGGCCTAGAGAGAAAGATCTCATCTGAGTTTCACAGTTTAGTTGTAAAACTTTGTTGTACTTAAGAAACGGTTAGTTTTCTAGAAATCTGATTCACTGAAACCCTGGGTCCTTGGGAAAGCAAATCAATACTTGTCTGTCTGCCTTGGTGGTTGGTTTTGTTGATGCCGTTGTAGACATGTTATTTTGCTGATACGGAGAAAAAGTCAGCTCTTCCTAAGAGTAGTGGGGAGCTAATTGCAGACCCAGGATTGAAACTCTCCACCGTCAGAGGCCTGAGTTACCCTTTGTTTTCAAATTCTCCTCTTAATCACAGTGTATGTTCCTACAGGTGAAATGAGATCATCGAAGGAGCCCTGAGTCATGAAGAGCACATTTGACGTTCTTTCTCTTGTGGTGGTGGTTGAAGATTTTGCCGTTTCCTAGAATAAGGACGTGGAAAAGTCATCACATGGGGAGTTATTCTCGATTCCTCCCTCTTCATCACCTCTCTACCCCCAATCGGCCCTTAGTTCCTGTTAGTTTTGTCTTAGATATCTCTTGACTATATCCATCTCCTAATTTCTCAGATGGATTATTCAAAGAGCCTCCTGCTATGTCTTCTATCTTCTATTCTTGCCACTTACTGAGCATCTGGAGTTTGCCAAGCTCTGTGCTATTTATTCTCTATGCAGCAAAAAAGATAAGATTTTAAGCAAGAAAATTAGATCCTCTTTCCCATTGTGCTCAGAAATAGTCCCGAGTTCTATGGCCCTGTCAGGCTTGCTCAGCCTGCCCCTGCTGTTCCTTACAGTCTCATCTTGTGCCTTTCTTGTCTTCCCTACCTTTGAATCACATGGAGTGGTCTTTACCTTCAGTTCCTTGAACATGCTGAGGGCTTTCTTGTTGTTGGGTCTTTTAACCCTTCATTTTGCAGAAGCATTGTCTCAGTTCTTATAAAGGCTGACTGATTCTCATCCTGAGATCTCAGCTTAAACATCAGCTCCTCAGAGAAGGCTTTCATGCCCACCCTATCTAAAGTAGATGTCCTCTACTCATTATTTTCTGCCATAGCATCTTTTGTTTTACTTCACCTACTTATTTGTTGGTTTCCTTATATTTTTTCTATAATCTCCACATGAGTATGGGTCATGTATTTTCTTTTTTAACTTTTTAAAAAAAATTATTTTTAATTGAAGGATAATTTCTTTACAGTATTGTGTTGGTTTCTATCAAACATCAACATGAAGCAGCCATAGGTTTTGGGTCATGTATTTTTTTTTTGCTCAGACCAGTGCCAAACAGTGGTCTGGTCTACAGTAGATGCTATTAAATGAAGGAGGCTACACTTTTCCTTTAGCATAATCTGTAATACATTCTTCTTCTGGTTAGCAATTTCTGTATCTATATTAATTTAATAATGGAGAATTCAATTTTTTGAGGTTCAGAATAAGAACTTTCAAATGGGATATTTCTAGTTTTCCAAAGTGCATAATTTAATGTTTATACCTAGATACCCTAGTACCTTTAAAAATGTTAATTAATGTTGACCTAGACATTTGCACATTTCTTTTTTTTTAAGTTAATATGTTGACAGTATTTCTCCTTATAGGTTCTACTTAGTAAAATATGTGCACTTGAGGAGTTACACAAAGTTTATTTTCCCCTTTGAACCAAAAGGAGCACTAACCTGTAGGCTCCCTATAGGTCCTTGATCTATTTTCCATTGCAGACATCTCTGCCCTTCTCCAGGATTTCCCAGGACAGATGAGCTGGAGAAAATTTTGGCCTGTGTCCCAGTGAAGACTGTGACTCATAGCTTAGTCAACCTTGCATCATGGTGCTTTCTGATTCCTCAGGGGATCTATACATGTGCCCTGTTGAGATGTCACCAAGTATGTTTTGAGTCTCCCCATCCCCATTTTGGGAAATAGATGGGGAAACAGTGGAAACTGTGTTAGACTTTATTTTTGGGGGCTCCAAAATCACTGCAGATGGTGACTGCAGCCATGAAATTAAAAGACGCTTACTCCTTGGAAGGAAAGTTATGACCAACCTAGATAGCATATTCAAAAGCAGAGACATTACTTTGCCAACAAAGGTCCGTCTAGTCAAGGCTATGGTTTTTCCTGTGTTCATGTATGGATGTGAGAGTTGGACTGTGAAGAAGGCTGAGCGCCGAAGAATTGATGCTTTTGAACTGTGGTGTTGGAGAAGACTCTTGAGAGTCCCTTGGACTGCAAGGAGATCCAACCAGTCCATTCTAAAGGAGATCAGTCCTGGGTGTTCTTTGGAAGGTGTTCTTTGGAGTTTCATGCTAAAGCTGAAACTCTAATACTTTGGCCACCTCATGCGAAGAGTTGACTCATTGGAAAAGACTCTGATGCTGAGAGGGATTGAGGGCAGGAGGAAAAGGGGACGACAGAGGATGAGATGGCTGGATGGCATCACTGACTCGATGGACGTGAGTTTGAGTGAACTCCGGGAGTTGGTGATGGACAGGGAGGCCTGGCGTGCTGCAATCCATGGGGACACAAAGAGTCAGATATGACTGGGTGACAGAACTGAACTGAACTTACCCTCATTTTCTCCTTCATCTTCCCCTCAGCTCCCAGCTCAGTGGTATATACCTTGGGCTGAGATAGGAACAGGCCCTGAGACTTCTCAAGCAAAAATGCAGCCTTGTTGCATAGCAGGCAAGAATTCAGTTTAACCTGGCATAAACCAGCTTCTCAAACTCATATTTTCCCTAAATCCACCTCCCTCCAACTTAACTATCATTATTAAAGATTCCCCTCTCCTCTGAGTCACCCAGGCTCAGTTATTTTTCATTTATTCTTTTCATCCCTATGTGCAATTAGGTGTTTAGAACTTTCAGTTCTATCCTGAAAGTGTATACTTCTGTTTTTTTCATTTTTTGCCTCTACTCAATTTTGTATTGTTATCATTATTGCTTGGAGTACTACAGTAACTTCCTAACTGGTATTCACCCTTTTTTCTCTTTCCTTTCCCCAAGCCATGCTACACACACTGGCAGATTAATCTTCTTAAGCTTGGCTCTGATAAAGTTACTTGTTGCCAAAAGGAATTCAATAGCTGTTTATTAGTTATGGGTTAAGTCTGAGCTCCTTAGACTGCTCTGCTCAGTATGGCTTCAGCTTACACTGCAGTCTGACCTCCCTCTATTCCATATGCACTCTGTGTCATGCTCAAATTGGACTTCCTGTGTTTCCCAAACACGACCGGCCTTTTCCTACCATTCCCCTACACCCACACAGTATTTGTCTCCTGGGTTGTCCTCTGTCATCTCCACTTACTGAAATCATATCTGATTGTTAAGATACAGTTCAAAAATGTTGCTTGCTTCATGGCTCTTTCTCTAATTCCCTCAGTGCAGGGCCATCTCTTCCCCTTGTTCCCAATCATAAGGCAGGCCTGTTAGTTTTCGAGTGCTGTCATAACTAACTACGACAATCTTGGTGGCTTAAAACAATAGAACTTTATCACAGCTTTGAAGGTGGTAATTCTGAAATCATGATGTTGGTAGGGCCATACTCTCTCTTAAACAACCTACGAGAGGATCCTTCCTTGCCTCACGTGGATCTTAACTTGATTACATCTGGAAAGACCCTAGATGGAAATACAGTAGCATTCACAGGCACTAAGAGCTAAGATTTCAGTGTATCTTTTGGTGGGGGCGGTGGTGGTATGAGTTAACCCGCAACAGTAGGAGTTTGTTTATTCTCCTTCCTGGTTTAGTCTTGACTTCACAGATGCAGTGCAGCTTCATGTTTTGGACAGGAAGCCAGAGTTGGTTCTGCTTATTTCAAAGTACAGCTGGCTCCTTGAATCCAAAGTGTTTTCTATCCCGATTCTGATCCACAGGCTCAGAGAGTTCAGCCCACTCCAGTCATTGCATGGCAAAGACAGCTGGCACCCTGTCTAGACTCCACCTACGTTCCTCACCAGGCAGTCTCCAGGTCTACGGGTATTTTTAGTAGAACTTGATCTCTCTCTGTCTGTCTCTCAAGGCTGAATTATAGAAACCTCATTTCTGCCCTGTCAACCAATTTATCTCCTTTTTCTCTTAGCAAAAATATTTTTATACCAAAATGTCACATTTCTGTGTTCTATGTTCAAGGCCTGTGTTATTCCAGAAATATTTCTCTGGCTGTGATGAAAGTATGCAGACCTCAAGGTAGCCCCTTGAGGATGTTTGGAGTAGGGAGACCCAGGTGGGGGTGTGACATATTGCAAATGGACCCCACAGTCCAGGAAGCTGACTCGTTCAGTAGTTTACTTTTGGCGAGAATCAGCTTAATGTGTTGAATGAAAAACAAACTAGGTATGCATTTAGGTGGGACAGATGTCAGAAATAATTTATTGTTGGTATTCTCTGTTAGTTATGAATTGTTAAGGACTATTTCTATAGCCTTTCTTAGCTTTGAAAACTTGATAGGATGCACTAACCAGTTTGGTTTTGTTGAGTAAGACTGAGAATTCCCTTCTTAGTACAAAAATGCAGTCTTATCATGACATATTTGAAGAGTTACACAGAAATTGGGGTATAATCATATACAAGTACATGGAAACATTCTAGTAGAAAATGAAAACATATGCTTGATGAAAACAGCAGGAAATATGTCAGTGTATTATAACAGAAAATTGCTCGAAATAACCAAAAATGGGCTTTCATAGTGTAAACAGTAAACAAGTTCTGTTAAAATCAACGTCTTTCTTGGATTTTTTGTTGTCATGCTCAGTGACAGTTTAACATCAGTTGAAGTTAGCTTCCTGTCTGTGATAAAAAGAGGAGTCATTTCATTCTGAACTATGTATTTTCAGCCTCCTCTTTTTGGTATGAATCATTAACATTAAAGTTGCTGTTGACAAAATAAAAGGCAGAACTAGGAATGGAATACATTAAAGAAAACACTATGTTGCACATATGATGTGGAATACTTAAATAGATGAAATAAAAGCTGCCCTTTTGCAGAAAGCTATTCTTCATGAAGCTTAGTGCCAGGAAAAGATCAATGTCTTCTATTTTTAGTTCTCTCTACTTTGTTCCTCTTAGGGACAAAGATCCTACACAAGTCCTAATAGAGTGAGACAGTAAATCCAATGTAGTCATTTTAGGAGTTTTTTGTACCTCTCTCGGACGATTATATTAAAGTGTCCAAATAAAGATGGCTGACTTTCATACATTTGGAAGGGCAGATGACTTTTCTTTATCTATCAATTGACTGTTCTGACTAATGGAGACCCCAGATGTAGCCAATGACCTTTTCAAAAGGGACAGAAGATAATAAAGGAGGTAGTGTGGGCTATTCCACTTCTCAGTAGAAGAAACAGCACAACTCGGTTTTATAAGGATAATCACTTTCATTAAGGGTTTACTGCAGTTTTATTTCTTTGGAAAAATGGATGATGATGGAGTTGGGGTTAAAGAAGTTCCTTTGAATTCCCAGTTTGAAACCATCAGCCTGGGATTCTAGTCTCAGCACTAGAATTCTATGATCAATCATCTTCATTCTTCCTCTTCTGGGACTTAAATTTTGCTCTTAGATTTGGTTGAAAGGTACCCTTGTTAATACTATCAAAGGGACTTGAAAATTGCTTTGGAGTTCTGGGATCTAATTTGACTGGGAAATAATAGAATCCAAGACTTTAAAATCTAAGTGAAACTGAACTTTTTATGAAGCATGACTATATTTGAAATCCTTTCATCTTGATTTTGCTGAAAATTAAGGCACCCAAATTAGGGTTGTCAAAGTAGAAGAGACCATAGGTGATTCTCTTGTCATCTGATTTTACAGCTGAAAACAAGGAGGAAAAGTGACTTTCCAAAAGCCGCTAATTTTTTTTTTAGTGCAAGTGACAAGATAACATATTCCTTTGACTTTCAGCCCAGTAACCTCTGTGATATGCCTCTTGGTTAGAAGCTTTAGATTTAAAAAATGTTGTTTTCTGCTGTTTCTGTGGGGTAGATACTGTATTATGCTGTCCAAATCCCTTCTCCTCAGGACTAAAACATTCATTTTTTACCAATTTCTGGGAATGTTAGTAGCCAACAGCCCTCACCTGAGTCTTTGGGACTTACTCTTGGCTGAAGAGAGCTGTATTCATCATGGTCACCCTCACTTCCTATTGGGGAAGACATCCCACATCCAAAGATTGGGCCATGTGGAAATAGAGCTTTATACCTATATAAAAGCTATATAGAAAGCTATCTAAGATTGTCCTGTCCCTCCCAACACAGGACAACCTCAAAGGGTCATTCCAGCTCCAAAGCTTCTTATGGGATTAGCTGAGGCTTTTGTTGAGATTTTATTTTCTTAGGCTGCAAAATCACTGCAGATGGTGACTGCAGCCAGGGAATTAAAAGATGCTTGCTCCTTGAAAGAAAAGCTGCAGTAACCCTAGACAGCATACTAAAAAGCAGAGACATCACTTTGCTGGCAAAGGTTCATATAGTCAAAGCTATGGTTTTCCAAAAGTCATGTACAGATATAAGAATTGGACCATAAAGAAGGCTGAGTGTCGAAGAATTGATGCTTTTGAATTGTGGTGCCAGAGGACTCTTGAGAGTTCCTTGGGCAGCAAGGAGATCAAACTAGACAATCCGAAAGGAAGTCAGTCCTGAATATTCATTGGAAAGACTGATGCTTGAAGCTGAAGCTCCAATACTTTGGCCACCTGATGCAAAGAGTTTGGAAAAGACCCTGATGCTGGAAAGGATTGAGGGCAGGAGGGAAAGGGGGCAACAGAGGATGAGATGGTTGAATGGCATCACTGATTCAGTGGACATGTTTTTGAGCAAACTCCAGAAGATAGTGAAGGACAGGAAAGCCTGGCGTGCTGCAGTTCATGGGGTTGCAAAAAGTTGGAAGTGACTTAGCAACTGAACAACAACATTGTTGAGATTGCTATACCTTTATCTTCTTTGTCTGCCCAATCCTGCTTTTTTCACTCCTCTGCAAGTGTTGATCCTGAGAGCACACCTCAATAATTGTCCCCTGCTGGGAGCCGCGTGAGAAGCTCCGCCCATGGCAAAGGTCGTGAGGAAGGAGGCTCGGCACACACAAAGGCGCAAAAGCAGGATCGAGCCTCAGGAGTCCCCCTGGAAATTCTCGAGCATCTACCCCCAAAACCAGAGTCTGCCTACTTTCTGCTTTGTGCTCTCACCTACACCTCTGACTTTACGGGGGGCTGTCCCCCACTACCTCTCTCTGAAAGAAGAGTTAACTTACAGCCCCAGTTAATAAAGTTCCTGGGTGTGATAGTGTTTCAACCTACAAACTCCTTTGGAAGTCCTCTAGCCTGCCTGAATAGGTTTTTCCGGCCACATGTGATTGCTCAGAGGCTGCCAACTGTGAAAGGCAAGAGATGTTCTAAAATGTCTAAATACAGGTTCCTTTGAGCAGTTAAAAGATTGATTAGAAATTGTATTGGTGAAGGGTTTTGCACTTGTTGGGCCAATGTTTGCTGCTAAGTTTCCATATCCCTTACCTGCTGTGTCCCTGGCAGTGTATTGATTACATTCAGGAATGTAAGTAGTAGCTTTAATGTTTGTAACCTTGGACCCTTGAGTTAATTCTTTTTCTTGTTATAGCCCATCACACCTTTGCCCTATAGGAATGCAACTTTATCTAATGCTTTTGGAGGGTGGCGCCTGACTAATCACCTTTAGAGAAAAATAAGTTTTCTGAAGAAAGGGTCTTAAAATGTTAACAGGCCTCCTGGCCAGAAGATGATGCAAATCACCTAAACTTTTGCATATGATAAGTTTGCAGGAAGAAAGCCTGGCTTACTGCATGACTCTACCCCTTCCCGCATTATCCTCTATGCATAACTTAAGGTATAAAAACTACTTTGGAAAATAAAGTGCGGGCCTTGTTCACCGAAGCTTGGTCTCCCCATGTCGTTCTTTCTCTCACCTTCTGGCTGAATTATTCAGCCTCTTTTCTCCACTAAATTTTCTCACTGAGCTATCCTTATTTAACCACTCTTTATATCCTTAATTAACATTTAATTAAGCAATTGTTTCCTGATCTTTGCCAACGCCGTCTCCGCTTCGAATTCCCTGGATCCACCAAGGGCTGGACCCCGGCAGTCCCCAACATGAACCTCTACCTCAGATGTTCTCTCTGGAAGCCTGGCTTATGGTTATCTTCTAAGTTTGGATTGCTTCAAGCTGCCTATGGAAAGAATCAATGTATGCTTTTCCCCAATGGATCTTGAGTTAAGCCTAGATTAGTGTCATCATTCAAAATAGTGTGAAGTGCTCCATTTGTTAATTTAATCCATTATAGAAAAACACCGCCTTTAGAGATTATCTTTTGTAGCTTGGTGCCTTAAAATGTGATCCCATCTTCACTTTCATAATTAGTGCTGAAAAGAGAAAAGCTGTAAAAAGGTGACTGATTAAAGGAATAAACAGAAGAGCAAGAAGAGAAAAAGAGCTCAACATCCTGTCTTAAATATAAGAATTCATTTTTTTCTTCTAAAAATAAAAAGAAATATTCTAATCTCTATGGCTTTAGATCTGTACAGATCTCACTGCTAATAACTTAGTGGCTGGGAACCTGAATACTTAATAAACAGTGATTTTTTTTTTAATCTAACAAAATCTTGATTCTTCCCATTTCTATGGAGCCAAGACAGAATTGATTCAATATGATCCAAACTCACATTTACATAGACCACATTGTGTGGTGGGACTGATTTGATACACCCATATCTACCATGGTTATTTTCGATATTCAAGATAAAATACATGTGGAAACAATGCCAGGAAAGTAGAAAAGAGAACAGTTTCAAAACAAAATTCCTACCAGCTCTTTTTCCTGTATAATTGTGCAAATACAATTATAATTATGGACTATAGATTTTATTTTGACCAAGTTCACGCTAGCAGTATGCAATGAAGAACTGAAGCAATTATCTGCATGATCAAAGTATTATATTACTTTCATCTTTAAAAGACAAATTATTATGATTATCAGGATATGTGTTTCAATTACACTGATTATTCTTTTGATGGAGATCAGGTCAAAGTAATTTCTTTCTTTTGTTCTTGATTTTCCCACAGTTAGACAAACAGGGAAATGGTATTTCCATGACTGTAATTCACCACAGCACAAGGTCAGGTCAGGGAGAAGAAAGAACAGTTGTTAGTAAAATGTCTAATGTGGATAGGGAACTTGGCTAATACATTCATAAATTAACTTGTTTACTTAAGTGAATTTAACAACACACCTTTCTCTCCCAATTACCCTTAAACATTTTGTTCTCAAGGAAATCCTCCCTGTTGGCTTATACACCTGCTTATGACTCTTCTACTTTGAAAGAAAAAAAAATTCCTAAAATAGAACTCCCCAAATCCTGTTTCTCTGGCCATTACTCCTCTATCTCTGTTGAAGCTCAGTAAATGTTATCCATGATGCATGTTATTATTATCGTCATTCCTAGGTATTGAAAAGTATGTTTGCTGCTATTAGGAGAGGAAACTGTTTTCTCATTATAAATTGTACCTATATATCTCTGATATAGAGCAATGATATTAATGTTTGGATATGTAATTTATCTGCTATTTATTGACTTTGCCCATTAATTTTATGAAATTTACAGTTGATAATTTGGTTTCTTTTCAATATCTTTGTCTCATTTTTATTTCATGCCTCATTTTATTGGCCAGTATTTTTAGAACAATGTTGTGTAATAAGGGAGCAAAGCATACTTTCCTATTTTATTTAAGATTTTAATGAGAATGCTTCTAGTATTTCACTACTAAGCACATGTTGACCTTTTGGTTTGGATAGACATTATTATGTTGAGAAATTCTCCTCTTTTTTCACAAAACAAAATAATTTTTAATTACTTGGCATTGAAGAAAACATGACATTTTTAGTTTTAGGGAAATTAAGAGCCAGCTGCTAAAGCTGAAACTCCAGTACTTTGGCCACCTCATGCGAAGAGTTGACTCATTGGAAAAGACTCTGATGCTGGGAGGGATTGGGGGCAAGAGGAGAAGGGGATGACAGAGGATGAGATGGCTGGATGGCATCACTGACTCGATGGACGTGAGTCTGAGTGAACTCCGGGAGTTGGTGATGGACAGGGAGGCCTAGCGTGCTGCAATTCATGGGGTCGCAAAGAGTCAGACATGACTGAGTGACTGAACTGAACTGAACAAAGTAAAAGTATTGGCTAAAGTTTTAAAAGATTAGGAATCAGTAATAATAATAGAACTGGACATGGAACAACAGACTGGTTCCAAATAGGAAAAGGAGTTCGTCAAGGCTGTGTATTGTCACCCTGCTTATTTAACTTATATACAGAGTACATCATGAGAAATGCTGGGCTGAAAGAAACACAGGCTGGAATCAAGATTGCTGGGAGATATATCAATAACCTCAGATATGCAGATGACACCACCCTTATGGCAGAAAGTGAAGAGGAACTCAAAAGGCTCTTGATGAAAGTGAAAGTGGAGAGTGAAAAAGTTGGCTTAAAGCTCAACATTCAGAAAACAAAGATCATAGCATCTGGTCCCATCACTTCATGGGAAATAGATGGGGAAACAGTGTCAGACTTTATTTTTTGGGCTCCAAAATCATTGCAGATGGTGACTGCAGCCATGAAATTAAAAGATGCTTACTCCTTGGAAGGAAAGTTATGACCAACCTAGATAGCATATTGAAAAGCAGAGACATTACTTTGCCAACAAAGGTTCATCTAGTCAAGGCTATGGTTTTTCCTGTGGTCATGTATGGATGTGAGAGTTGGACTGTGAAGAAAGCTGAGTGCCAAAGAATTGATGCTTTTGAACTGTGGTATTGGAGAAGACTCTTGAGAGCCCCTTGGACTGCAAGGAGATCCAAGCAGTCCATTCTGAAGGAGATGAGCCCTGGGATTTCTTTGGAAGGAATGATGCTAAAGCTGAAACTCCAGTACTTTGGCCACCTCATGCGAAGAGTTGACTCATTGGAAAAGACTCTGATGCTGGGAGGGATTGTGGGCAAGAGGAGACGGGGACGACAGAGGATGAGATGGCTGGATGGCATCACTGACTCGATGGACGTGAGTCTGAGTGAACTCCGGGAGTTGGTGATGGACAGGGAGGCCTGGCGTGCTGCAGTTCATGGGGTCTCAAAGAGTCGGACACGACTGAGGGACTGAACTGATCTGATCTGATAGTTGCTTTACAGTACTGCATTAGTTTCCACCATACAACGAAGTGAATCAGCTGTATGTGTGTATATATATATACACATATATATATGTATATATGTATATCCCAGACCTCCCTCCCAATTCCCATATCCCACCCAAGTCACCACAGAGAACCTTGATCACTTATCCCAAACATTTTATATTTTGCGCTATTCTTTTAGGCTTTTAAGTCTTTTCTGTATTGATTGGGCCTCTGTCCTTATATCATATTTTTATTTGTTGTCTTTCTTGAATAGAATTTCCAAGGATATATATTTATTGGTTTATTAAAGATCACATCTTACATTTGTATATCAGTATTATTTTATATTTTCTAATTTATTTCTCTATTTATTAGTTAATTTCTACATTTATTTTTTATCTTTCTTACATTTTCCTCATTTATTTAGATGTTTTATTTGTGTAGTTAATTTATTTTTATTCTCTACTTTTTTTATGACCATATCAAAACATTTATGATTATATTTGCTTCTACAAATAGGTTTTGTCACATAGCTTAGTTTTGTTGAAATAGTGTATTCATTGTCTTTATTTTATAAATAATATGATATAGATTTCTTTTTCACTCTAGTATTCATATGGAGAAGTTACTTTCTTTTTTCCTGTATGGCTTCTATTTTTGTTTAAACTCTCAAGATTAATATCTAGATTTATCACTTTGTGTTCAGAGAATGTGGTCAGTCTGATTTCTGTTTTGGAGGATTTATCGAATTTATAGTTTATAATATGATTGTTTTATAATTGTTTCACTTTCCAAAGCAAATGTAGTCTCTGAGAAGGACTAAAGTTTGATATTTGTCTACAAATTCAGTCTTATTCATTACATTTGAGCACATCTCCTTCTCCACTTGATTTGTTAGGGGCTAAGAGAGTTGTGTGGTTATCTCTGGTCATTGTGTTTAATTTGAGTTCCAGTGCTCATAACAGTTTATGTCTTTTATATATTTATTGTGGTTATACTTTTGGTAAAAGCTTCTTGATTACATTTAATACTTTTTGCCTTGAATTTATAGTATCTGAAATTAATGATTATTTCTGTTGTATTTTTTGCTAGCTTTCCCCTGAAGTTTGTACTCAATTCGTTTTTTAATCATCTTAAATTTGTTGTAGGTGAGTTTCTTTTAAATCAGCTTATGATTACATTGTTATTGTATTTTCAAATTTTGATTTAAAAATGGTGTTTTGATATGTCACTGACATACCATACAATTCTTGAAAACATGCCAAGTGAAAGAAATTAGTCACAGAAGACCACATATTGTAAGATTCCATTTATATGAAAGACCCCAAATAGACAAATCTGTGGAGAAAAAAAGTAGGTTAGATTAATTTTATAATATAGAGTCCTTTATAAAATTTTTAAAGATTCAGTTGCAATTTTATTTTAGTTTAAGGTATACAATATAGTGATTCAGTATTTTTATAGATTACACTTCATTTAACGTTACTACAAAATATTGGCTATATTTCCCTGTGTTGTAGTTTGTATTACTTAATCCCCTGCCCCTGTCTTGCCCCTACACCCATCCCTCTCCCCACTGGTAACCACCAGTTCTCTATCTTTGAGTCTGTTTGTTTTGTTACATATATGTGTTTGCTTTATTTTCTAGATTCCACATATACATAATAATATAGAGTTTATTTCTATATTATTTTATATATATAGAAATAATATATTATATTATTTCTATAAATAATATAGAGTTTAAGTTTCTCTGTCTTATTTACTTGCCTAATCAGAATACTCTCTAGGTCCATCCACATTGTTTCATATAGACTTTCATTCATTTCTATGGCTGAGTAATATTTCACTGTGTATATGTATACCAAATCTTTAAGTAGAGTTTAAAAAAAATTTTTTTTAATTGAAGGATAATTGCTTTACAATATTGTACTGGTTTCTGCCATGTATCAATATGAATCAGCCATAGGCATACATGTCCCCTCCTTCTTGAAACTGCCTCCCACCTCCCACCCCACCCCACCCCTCTAGGTTGTTACAGAGCCCTGGTTTGAGCTCCCTGAGTCACACAAAGAATTCCCACAGGCTATCTGTTTACATATGGTAGCGTGCATGTTTCCATGCCACTCTCCCCATTCGTGCAGCCCTCTGCTTTCCCTCCTGTGTCCGCAGGTCTGTGCTCTATGTCTGTGTCTCCATTGCTGCCCTGCATATAGGGTCATCAGGACCATCTTTCTAGATTCCATATATATGTGACAACATACAGTATTTGTTTTTCTCTTTCTGACTTACTTCACTCTGTATAATAGGCTCTAGGTTAGTCTACCTCATTAGAACCAACTCAAATGCACTTCTTTTTTATTGCTGAGTAATTTTCCATTGTGTATATAAGTAGAGCTCTTTTTAAAATAGAGGGCTTTATTCCTGCTTCTTATATTGTATATAATTAATTTGTTTTGGGGATAAAATATAATGAATTAAATAACTTTTAAATATGTACAGATACTGTTCCCGAAGAATGTTTTAAAGTTGCCTTCCAGTATGTGTTGGGTCTTCTGTGGGCTAGATAATTAGGGAACTGGCACATTTAAGTGAACTGAGTGAGATTTCCCAGATGCCACGTCCTCCTTTCCAGTTGCCGCCTCCTCCTTTCCAGTTGCCATCTGACACTGTATGGTTTGGGATTCTGGGATTTGTTCTGTGTGATTAGATGTTTCCTGCATGTGTTTATTACATATTTAACAGTGTCTTAGCACTTTAAAAGAGATATCATGACTGGGCAACACAGCTGATATTGCACAGATACCCACTGTGGAAAATACAGAGGAAATTGGCTGCATTGAAGAAGGCAAAAAACATGAGTAATAGTAGTCAGTGCTGCCAAGTTGGTAGGGGTGAGGTGAGTCTGGGGCACCACCGATGTGGCCAGAATTCCTATAATGGGAAAGATAAAGAATAAAGCAGCCAGTACAGCTTTCCTGGACATTTTCAATAGATCTTCCCCCTACAAACTCCTTATTTTTTATGGCTGTTATTAAAATATCAAAAAGACATGTCTGCTTTTTCCCACCTACTGAAACATATCCCTTTGCCTCTTATTTATTATAAGAAAATTGTAATTTATTTTTATTTTCTTACTGCTTAGTATGAATCTAAATAAGGTATAAGTTGAGAGATGAGTGTTTTATTATTGCTGATAGATGTCTGATCACATGCTGGGCTGAGGCAGCTATGGCAGAAATTCCTGGTAGATTGTTAGCTGCCCAACCTAAATTCATTTTCTCCTTTTTCCAAGGAACAAAATTCTTGTTTGTCTGTTTGCATGTACGTGTAACTTTTGCAGCTGGCCAAATTAAAGCTAACCTTCTCTGTGGCTGGGTGAATCTGTGTAGGTGAGCTGGAACGAGAAGTAAGCATTGAGCTTTGAATGAGGCTTTCAGAACATCTTCAGGAGCTGCCTCGGCTGAGAAGCATGTCTCTATTACCTCCTTTCCTGTTGCCTGGAAGGTATATGTCAAAGCTATGGTTCTAGCAGCTTTTGTCTGTGGGATGGCTTGAGAATATGTTTTAGTTAGTAGACCATGAAGACAGGATGCTTGACCGTGGAAAAGCCATTAATAGTCTTAACTAGATATTATGGACTTCTCATAACTGATGTAAACAAACTGTTACCTTGTTCAACCCTAATTTTTTTTTTTTTTTCCTAGTACATTTGCTGATCTTGACAGATACATTAGGGCTTGTCTGTGGCTATGGGACACTGAACACAGGCAAGCCAAATTTTGTATTCTGGTTGAGGAGAGGTTTTAAAACATCTGAAGTATATAGTGAAAGGCTCTGGATAAACAACAAAAGATGAATCTGATGAAGTGAAAGTGAAAGTCACCTAGTAATGTTTGACTCTTTGCGACCCCATGGACTGTAGCCTGCCAGGCTTCTGTCCATGGAATTCTCCAGGCAAGAATACTGGAGTGGGTTGCCATTCCCTTCTCCAGGGGATCTTCCCAATTCAGGGATCAAATCTGGGTCTCCCACTTTGCAGGCAGATTCTTTACCATCTGAGCCACCAGGGAAGTCCCTGAAGTGATGAGATGAAGCTAAAATAATAACTCTGTGTGATATTATATGATAGAGAATAAGCAAATCAGAGCCAACAGGTCTGGAGGGAGAGCCTAGTAAGAGCTCTGAGAATCAAAATAGAGAGGGTTTGTTTTGTGACTCAGCTGTGAATCAGCTTCAGAAGTAAAGGGAAAGCTTAGTCTGATTCTTTCCATCACTGGAGCAAATCTTAGAAAAACTTCAGTGTAACGTAGATTGTTCACAATTTCACTGAATGATGCTCTAGACTGTTCAGGTACCTGAACACAGCTGTGTCAGGACTATACAACCTCTTATGTTAAGCCTGACATTTCCCTAGGCTCAGAAGTCTAGAGTTCAAGGTAAAGGACAGGCTCTTAGTGGGTTGGATAGAATAGTACTTGTTTAAAGATGGAATAAATATGGGACTTCCCTGGTGGTTCAGAGGGTAAAGAATCTGACTACAGTATGGGAGATTCAGGTTCAATCCATATGCCTGGAACAAAGCAGTTGGAGATGAGTCTTGGGGATGGAAAGTTTCATCACTTTGAAGGGTGCAAGTACTGCTTCTCCAGCTTTCACCATGGGCAGGTAGTTTAGATATTTGGGAAGGAGATTCAGGCATGATTCCTCCTCCTCATGCGTGTCTTCTAAAATTTAGAGCCCAGGGGAGATTGTAGAAAAAAATCAGTTGTCTGTCAATGTGTCCAGAGAGGTACAGTATGTTATTGATAAATAAACTGGTCTGCTGCTGCTAAGTCGCTTCAGCTGTGTCTGACTCTGTGCGACCCCATAGACAGCAGCCCACCAGGCTCCGCTGTCCCTGAGGTTCTCCAGGCAAGAACACTGGAGTGGGTTGCCGTTTCCTTCTCCAATGTGTGAAAGTGAAAAGTGAAAGTGAAGTTGCTCAGTCGTGTCCGACTCTTAGTGACTCCATGGACTGCGGGCTACCAGGGATTTTCCAGGCAAGAGTACTGGAGGGGTGCCATTGCCTTCTCCGAAATAAACTGGTCAGGGTTACTATAATATAAGAAAGTGAGCCTTCTGGGTGAGTTAATCTCAAGTTCCATGATCTCTTACTTGAAACCCTTCAATGTGTTCTGGAATTTCAAAATATTTTGAATTTTAGAAAGGATGAATATTGCATATCATATAATATTCAAGCAGAGTATGTGGCAATAAGCTGTAGTGCAATTTATTAATGTTTATGCAACAAAATGATGAATATTAACACTTGAGGAATTAAAAAAACCCTATAAATAATTTCACATCACTTTGCCACCAAATGATTTACAAGAACATCTTTTCTGTTTTTAGAGTTTCATAAATTTGACATTGTGGTTAAGGCACTATGGAGCATTCCTTCTGGGGGAGCATTCTGTTCACAGGAGGGGTTGGGGTCTGATATTCATCTCAGTTGATTATAAAACTGTTTCTCTTAAAACGTTGTAACCATTTCTCCATTGCCTAACAATGTATATTTATTTGTATATATTATTGTATATTTCTGTATTTATTTGTAGTTAACTTGTCTCTTTGCCTAAATGATTGTTAGATTTTTTAAAATTATAGTTTAAAAATGTGCCAGGATATATTTACTTATTAACTTTGGTGTATGAGGAGTTCTTTAAATATGGATACATTTCATCTAAATAGGTATTTTCCTTGATTTATTTCATTTGTACTAATTGTGATTTCTTCTTAGGGTCCATCTATAGTTCTTAGTTTGGAGTTTCGTTCTTCCTCCTCTACATCTAGTATGTCTTGCCCTGTCTCCACTGTTCTTCATGTTGTGGAAGAACTTTTCAACTTTGTGCTTTCTATCACAAATGCATGTATTTTTTCCAGAGCCAATTCCACAGTAATGTACATTTAATGCTCAGTGCCTTGTTAGCTTCCTTACCTCCTCATATTTTCATTTTCATTTCAGTCTTTTTTTTTTTTTAGTTGCTTCTCCTTTAATCCCTTTATTTTTTCATTTCATCTCAACATATTCTTAGACTTTCAGATGTTACATCCTACTGTCAAAAGTTTTTTAGAATGTTATCTTGGTTTCTCTAGAAAATTATTTTCAGAAGTCTGCCCATCCCCTGAATCTTTAATTTTGTTGTTTTAATTTTGTTGTTGTTGAAGTTAAAAAAAATAGATTCTAGGGGACTTCTCTGGTGTTCCAGTGGTCAGCCCTGCACTTCTGCTGTTGAGGGTGTGGGTTCGATCACTGACTGGGGAATTGAGACACCACATGTTTTGTGGTGTGGTCAAAACATAAATCAAACAAAAAATAGATTCCATGGTATTGTTGTTTTCCTTTTAGTTTCTACTACTGGACCTGCTTCTTGGGTCTAGGTGTCAGTCTTAGCTCTTAGATTTAAAGCAGTAAGGCCAGTTGACGAATGTAACCCAGTTCTGTGTCCGTAGGTATCTATATGGGGCAGCTCTGCTGGACATAACTGTGTGTCCCGTCCCAGTGCTTAGTTCTCTGATGCTTTGAGACAACAGGGAATACAGAAACCACAGCTTTCCTCTTGCACTGTAGTAGGGCTCTTCCTGTCTTGCTTTGCTTGCTAAAGTTCATTTGTGAGAAATATTATTTTAGAGCAATGAGCCATTTTTAGGCCTCTCTAATTTTCTGCCTGGATTTTTTTCTGGGAGTTCATAACCCTGGCAGATAGGAATATGTTGTATAAGGGTGGAGGTGAGGGTGAGAGAGGAGGTAGAGTAGGGGTTAGGAGTATGTGGGTAGTTTGGTAGCACTTTGCTGTTTTAAAAATCAGCAGTTTTGTCTAAGGTTAATTGTCCATTTTGCTTTTTGGTTTATATATAGTCTCTGAGTAAAGGGATAATGGAGAGGGACAGTTTTCCGTTTTCTTTCTGGTAGGAAGGGGTTTACACTTCATGAGACAAAAATTGGATTATGCGATAGTTGTTTCATTTTTGTCTCAATCTTTCTCATTCATTTATTCAGTCTATACTTATTTAGTCCCTACTATTGCTAGGCTAGGCATGGCTTCCAAATGTTGGGGATATAACAGGAAACAAGAAAGTACTGTCTCTAATGGAGTTTATAGGCTAAATAATAAACAAAGAGAATTATATATATATATATATATATATATATATATATATAATTTTAGACAATGAGCTATGAAAAACCTAGACAGCATATTAAAAAGCAGAGACATTTCTTTGCCAACAAAGGTCCATCAGTCAAAGCTATGGTTTTTCCAGTAGCCGTGTATGAATGTGACAGTTGGACTATAAAGAAAGCTGAGCGCCCAAGAATTGATGCTTTTGAACTGTGGTGTTGGAGAAGACTCTTGAGAGTCCCTTGGACTGCAGAGAGATCCAGCCAGTCCATCCTAAAGGAAATCAGTCCTGAATATTCACTGAAAGGACTGATGCTGAAGCTGAAACTCCAATACTTTGGCCACCTGGTACGAAGAACTGACTCACTGAAAAAGACCCTGATGCTGGGAAAGATTGAAGGTGGGAGGAGAAGGAGACAACAGAGGATGAGATGGTTGGATGGTATCACCAACTGGATGGACATGAGTTTGAGTGAGCTCCAGGAATTGGTGATGAACAGGGAAGCCTGGTGTACTGCAGTCCATGGGGTTATAAAGAGTCGGACGCAACTGAGTGATTGAACTGAACTGAAGTGGTATGGAGCAAAAAACACAGGATAAGAGTATAGACGGGGTAGTGGTGATTGTAGTTAAGGAAAGGCTTTTCGAGAAGATTGTCTTCCAGTCTTAGTTTTTGGGAAAAGTGTGAAAGCTCAGCTTTTTCAAGGTTTTTAGTAGTCATAGAAAGAATGGAGATGTTATATCAAGACCTGGAAGGCATTTAAGATGGGAAATATCTGAAATCATTTTCATGGCAGTGTTTCATACCTTCTCTGTGTGTGTCCTTAGTTAATTGGTGAAAATTTTTAACACTGATGATGACTGGATGTGGGAGAAGACTCTTGAGAGTCCCTTGGACTGTTAGGAGATCAGATCAGTCCATCCTAAAGGAAATCAACACTGAATACTCATTGGAAGGACTGATACTGAAGCTGAAGCTTCCATACTTTGGCCACCTAATGTGAAGAGCCTACTCATTGGAAAAGACCCTGATGCTAGGAAAGATTGAAGGCAGGAGGAGAAAGGGATGACAGAGGATGAGACAGTTGGATGTCATCACTGACTCAATGGATATGAGTTTGAACAAACTCCAGGAGATAGTGAAGGACAGGGAAGCCTGGCATGCTGCAGTCCATGGGGTTGCAAAGAATCAGACACAACTTAGCAACTGAACAGCAATGACTTGACCACATGCTGTGATAGTAATGGAGTTAATATTGGAACTCAGAGATTCAGATTTCCTTGTGTTCTCTATTGAACCATCCTTTCCCCTCATTTTCACCTTTTCATAAGAGCATTAAAGCAGCTATGTGTTTCTTCTTTCAGGTTAGATTTTCTAGTCTCATAACCCCTTTGATCTTTTCTCTAGACCATTGCAGGGTGGATGTGGTGCAGCGAAATGTGTTGGACTTTTAAGAACTCACACCTTTTAGTGTGTTCCTGTGAAGAACACTTGGCTAGGAAGAAAGCTTTCCCTAGGGATAAGGACAGGGCAGATGTTTTGTCCTAAAGTTAGATGTTTTACTTCCTTCCTACCAGAAGGTTGCTCAGAATTATGAAGTTAGTTTCAGTTTTCAAAAAAATGTCTGCCCACAATGCAAATATTTTATGAGCTTTAAGGATACTGTCACATAAAATAGATGCTTCTACAAAATTGCATTTTGTAATAGTGATATAACTTATGGGATTTTTTGAGATTCATGGTTTTGAATATTTGTACTGTGTAGCAGGAGCACATGGATCCAGATGTAGCAGGCAGTTCTCATTTCTCTCTAGAACTCTCCCTTTAAATCTTAGCACTGCCTTTTCAATACTGATCATCAGACATCAATCTCTTCTATTGCTTTCTAGTTTGGTCATCACCAATCACTCTCATGGTTATGAATGTTCTATTTCCTAGGATTTCTAGAAAATATTTGCCATAATTGGACAGGGTCTTCAGTTTGTTATGTCCTCTCACAATTGCTCCCTTTTCATTTTAGGGAGAAGAGGGGAAAATTGAATAGTAGAGTGGAATAAGAAAATTTTCCTCTAGTCTTATATTCATATATTTTCAGGAAAACTTTTAAGGAGTGTTTATTAAAGGGAAATATAATACTTGTTTTACAGAGATAAAATGCAAAGGAAGTAGTTTTCTTAAAGTCCATTAATTGCACCTGCTCAACTTTTATGAGACTGTGGCCCTTTATCTTTCTTGGACAACTTCCCTGGGACTGTTTTCAGACTTCTGAGGGCCCCTTATACTTACCTCATCCTTCTGTTACCATTCACATCCTATCTCTTCCTTTTAATGTGGGGTAGTTCTTGTTTCTCCAAGAGGTACTTATTTCTACTGTCTCCTCACATTCAATTGTCTAGTTCTTTAGCATTTGAGCTAATTGCCCATTAAACCTGGAACCCCAATTATTAGATACTTCAATACAAGCTTTCTTGCTAGGTAACTGTCTTGATCTTAAACGTTTCTATGTGGTGAAAGGATATGCAGGCATCCTCTTGTACCAGAAAAAGGGAAGAAAAACCATCAATTAAGCTTCTGTCTTGAGACAGTCTGAATGTGTACATGTATCATGGATTTTCGAAGACTTAAAATTGGCTTCTCCATCCAAGTCATTTGGAGCTCTTAGAATACTCAGCCAGCCAGTCAACGATTGTTGTTTAAGTACTAATATTGTGCCAGGCTCTGAAAATGCCAGAATGGACAGGAACGAAAGAATCATTTTCCTATAGTAACTGCTGTTCTGGTTTGAGAATTAGACTGTAAATGCCTGAACCAAAGTAGTATATAAGAAGCTTTTAAATCCATCATTTCAGAGTATATAAGTATCACATCATCACATCATGCACCTTAAACTTACACAATATTGTATGTCAATAAAGCTTATAATATGCAGAAATGTTAGGATCCCAATATAGTACTTGTTAGAGCAAAATTATGGGCCAGAGATCTTGGGGGGGCGGGTGGTGGGTGGGTAGGTAAACAGTTCAAAAAGAGGAAGAACAGAGGAAGGTAAGTATAGACAGTGAATACTGTAGCCTGAGAGATCTGCCTGAAACCACAGATGCTGATTTCCTGTTTGATCACACCAAATAAGTTTACTTTTTTTTTCTAAATCACACGGCTGACACTTCTCGCTGAGAATAAGAGGAAAGAGTGAATTTTTTTCCCTATAATCAATCAATCACTAGTAAAAAATAAAATGAAGAACTTGAAAGTTCTTCCAGATAGCATATATATGTCTCTATAGACATCCTGGAATGTGAAGTCAAGTGGGCCTTAGAAAGCATCACTACGAACAAAGCTAGTGGAGGTGATGGAATTCCAGTTGAGCTATTTCAAATTCTGAAAGATGGTGCTGTGAAAGTGCTGCACTCAATATGCCCAGCAAATTTGGAAAACGCAGCAGTGGCCACAGGACTGGAAAAGGTCAGTTTTCATTCCAATCCCAAAGAAAGGCAATGCCAAAGAATACTCAAACTACCGCACATTTGCACTCATCTCACATGCTAGTAAAGTAAAGCTCAAAATTCTCCAAACTAGGCTTCAGCAATACGTGATCTGTGAACTTCCAGATGTTCAAGCTGGTTTTAGAAAAGGCAGAGGAACCAGAGATCAAATTGCCAACATCTGCTGGATCATGGAAAAAGCAAGAGAGTTCCAGAAAAACATCTATTTCTGCTTTATTGACTATACCAAAGCCTTTGACTGTGTGGATCACAATCAACTGTGGAAAATTCTGAAAGAGAAGGGAATACCAGACCACCTGATCTGCCTCTTGAGAAACCTATATGCAGGTCAGGAAGCAACAGTTAGAACTGGACATGAAACAATAGACTGGTTCCAAATAGGAAAAGGAGTACGTCCAGGCTGTATATTGTCACCCTGCTTATTTAACTTATGCAGAGTACATCATAAGAAACGCTGGACTGGAAGAAACAAACTGGAATCAAGATTGCGGGGAGAAATATCAATAACCTCAGATATGCAGATGACACCACCCTTATGGCAGAAAGTGAAGAGGAACTAAAAAGCCTCTTGATGAAAGTGAAAGTGGAGAGTGAAAAAGTTGGCTTAAAGCTCAACATTCAGCAAACGAAGATCATGGCATCCGGTTCCATCACTTCATGGGAAATAGATGGGGAAACAGTGGAAACAGTGTCAGACTTTATTTTTCTGGGCTCCAAAATCACTGCAGATGGTAACTGCAGCCATGAAATTAAAAGATGCTTACTCCCTGAAAGGAATGTTATGACCAACCTAGATAGCATATTCAAAAGCAGAGACATTACTTTGCCAACAAAGGTCCGTCTAGTCAAGGCTATGGTTTTTCCAGTGGTCATGTATGGATGTAAGAGTTGGACTGTGAAGAAAGCTGAGCGCCAAAGAATTGATGCTTTTGAACTGTGGTGTTGGAGAAGACTCTTGAGAGTCCCCTGGACTGCAGGGAGGTCCAACCAGTCCATCCTAAAAGAGATCAGTCCTGGGTGTTCATTGGAAGGACTGATGTTAAAGCTGAAACTGCAGTACTTTGGCCACCTCATGCGAAGAGTTGACTCACTGGAAAAGACCCTGTTGCTGGGAGGGATTGGGGGCAAGAGGAGAAGGGGATGACAGAGGATGAGATGGCTGGATGACATCACTGACTCGATGGACATGAGTCTGAGTGAACTCCGGGAGTTGGTGATGGACAGGGAGGCCTGGCATGCTGCGATTCATGGGGTCGCAAGGAATCGGACATGACTGAGCGGCTGAAGTGAACTGATAGGGAAGTACTCTGGTATTAAATCAATCTGTGCAGTTAGGCCAGATAATTCTCCTTTCTAAGTTGATTTTGTGGCTGAACTTTTATTATATTTTGAATGTGGTTTGTAAGTAAGACAAATGAAAGATAAGTTTGGAGAAGGATAGTATTTGGCGTTATGTTCATTGTATGGAGTTAGATATTTTTTCTATTTTGAAGTTCTATTCTCTTTGTTCTAACATTTATTTTCCATCTTAAAAATTTTATTAGGAAACATTTTAAAAAAGAGTTTGTTTTACTATGACATATCTGCCAAGGCACTTGTATTGTGGCAGTGTTTCTAACTGTGTTCAGATGTAGTGTGAAGTAATTCTTCACAGTAATAATGATATTTGACTCTCCCAATCATATTCACTTATCCCTTGTTTTTCTCAGTCTATGCCCTTTTTAACCACTCACCTTCTAGTGGAGCATGGAAAGAATGAACTTCTGAATCACTCGTGTCACTCAGCAAGGTCAGTTACGATTTAGTCAACTGGAAACTGTCCTTGGAGTCAACCTGAATACTTTATGCCAATAACTCCAGTTTCTTCTAAAGAATAGCGAGGAACTGATATCTGACTGAAGTGTGGAGGAAGGCGCCACGCAGGTGGGAATGCCAGGGCTGATAGAAGGGCATGGTTAAATGAAGGCCGTCTGTAGAGCAGGGGAGCGGGTCCTTTTCAGGTACAAGATTTGGAGTCCGACTTGGTTCACATGTGGTCTCTGTCGCTCACCAGCTGAGTAATTTGGAGAAGATCCTTTCTGAACTTCAGTTCCTTCATCTGTAAAACAGAGACCTTACTGTATCTGCTATATATGATGACTGTAGTCTTTAAATGAGTATATTTGTAAGACACTACATATGTAGAATAGCACAAAGTAAGTGCTCCGTATGTATAAAGACAAAAATGAGAGAGAGAGATCCTGTCCTAATATTTTCTAGTTTTCACACTTTCACCTCATAAGGAGAAAACACTTCAAGGATATTGGTTAAATACTCAAAATGGAGTAAAAGGCAGACTGTGCAATACAGCCTAATTAGAAGAAAGATGGGAAGGGCAGTATTGAATAATCAGCCAGGTAGTGACCGTTTCCTATCCTCTAAATTGGATCGACCAATTTAAATATCTGAATATTTTCAATAGTCCTGTATAAGGCAAGCATCCATAATCACTAGTATTTAAATTTGTATTAATAAAGAAAACATAAAATCAGAGTATTCCAGAGGGAAAAAGTTATTCATGGGTTTACATAAAAGAATACAATCTTATATCAGGTTCAATGGCTCTCTTTTTCACAGATCACTTTGTGTTCTTTTCTTCTGATTCGATGTTTTGCTTTCTCCTCCGTCTAGGGCAGCACTCTGGTGTTCAATGAATATTCATGATGGCTGATTTCTGCCCAGTGACGGCACTGCACTCAGACAGAGAGGTTCTCACTGCTCATTCAAAGTCTGTAGACCAGAATTAAAAAATCAGCCTGGCTAATTCATGTGCTAAAAAATAATATGTTTACACAGGATGCTTATTTGGAATATACAGATCCACAAAATTCCTTTTAAAAGAATTTCAAACATAGCAATCATATTTAAAAAAGGGATCTCCTGTGTAATTAAAAGCAGCTTGCCTACCTTCCCTTAATGTCAGGAAATTAGCCTCATACATGAAAGGACTCTGCATGCGTTGTTTCCTAATTTAAGGGACAATAAGAATCTTTAGATAGGTTTCTCTTTGACTGTTCACACATTAGAAAAGTACTCTGTATTAAGATTAGGTGGCCCATTGCTGAAGGATCTGGAAGAACTTCATGATGCCAGCGCAGCAGCGGCAAGATAGTTAAATCAACACCTTACAAATAATCCAGCTACTTAATTGACATGCTGCAGATTTTAAAATCCAGAGAGTGAAAATTTTCAGAATTTTGTCATTTATATATAAACTTGAAAACATTGCCTTGGATTCAGAATATTCCAGCTGAGTTGGAAATGTGAATACTGGCAAAACCCGTGTGCATTGGTGAGTTGAGATGTAAATGATCAGAGAATTTCAAATTTCTCAGTGAAAGGTTCTATTGCAAACAAAGCAAAGAGGTATAAAGTCTGTTGGTACCAGGTTGTGTGACCATTTGTAGTTATTTTTAAAATGTCATACCTCTCAAGGCTTTTTCATGTTAATCTGTATGTGTGTGTGTTATACGGTGTGTTTTGGTGGAGTTAGGAAGAGGGTTTGTCAATAAATTCCTACTTTAATTATAAACAAAAGCACACCAGAGTGGTATGGCTTAATTAGAAACCTGAGCCAGAGAGGATGAATTTGGGCCTATGTTCCCAGCGGGGCTTCCCTGGTAGCTCAGTTGGTAAAGAATCTGCCTGCAATGCAGGAGACCCTGATTCAATTCCTGGATTGGGAAGATCCCCTGGAGAAGGAAATGGCTACCCACTCCAGTATTCTGGCCTGGAGAATTCCATGGACTGTGTAGTCCATGGGGTTCCAAAGAGTCGGATACGACTGGGCAACTTTCACTTTCACATGTTCCCAGGTGGCGCTAGTGGTAAAGAATGGTAAAGAATCTGCCTGCCAATGTAGGAGATGCAAGAGACATGGGTTTGATTCCTGGGTCAAGAAGATCCCCTGGAGGAGGGCATGGCAACCCAGTCCAGTATTCTTGCCTGGAGAGCCCCATGGACAGAGGAGCCTGGCAGGCTGCAGTCCACAGGGTCACAAAGAGTCAAACATGACTGAAGTGGCTTAGCACGTATACTACATTTTATGTCTATTTTCTCACAATTAAGAAAATAATTTTTAAAAAGTATAAGGTTGTTTTGAAAAAGTCCACATTGTTATTTTTTGTCTCTGTTTTTCTTTCTCCACACTAACTCATGATCCTCATTTTCATAAGCCAATTGGTCAATGTTATTTTATATGTGGAAGAGGTTATTCCTAGAAAATTCTGGGGTTCTCTTCGATAATTCATCTTGTATAATATCTAAATAGAAAGGCCTTTGAAACCATGAACAGAAAGCGTTTATGTTTTTTGAGCATCTTTACTGAAATTACTTTTTACTTGACACTTGTAACTTATGGGATTTCAAAAGTAATAAATTCTGAATTTTCAGAAAATTAGAAGTATCAACATGCTAATAACTGAATTCTTTAAATTCTCAATAGTTTTAGGTCATAATTTTAATAACATGGAGTAGTTATCTAATTTTTCATAAGAAGCGTGACTTTGTCTTCTAGCTTATATTTTCTTTGGTGAGGTAAAACCCATTTTCTTTTTTTTCAAAAAATTTAACTTTAGGTCCTAAATTTTCCTGAAAATTTATCTTATCTCATGTAGAATTTGATTTCATTCTTGGGTCTTAATCTGCTTGTTCAGTTATATACTCAGGCAACTTTGTGATTTAGAGTCCTCTTATAAAACAGTCTGAAAAGGTCAGATTTTTGGTGTGCAGTTCAGAGAAGTTTCATAAAGTTTAAAGCAGACATGAAAAGGTTATACATTTATAGGTGTTTTCCGTTTTAAGCACATTTCAGTATAGCCTATAATACAAATAAGTATAAAACAAGTAAATTTTTTATCCTTCATGGTCCTATAAAAATTACCCACTGGAAGTGGTTTTTCTCTCTCCATGGAAGAAATCTGGGAGGGCCCCAGGACTTACTTTTCTGGTGGCTTTAATAGAGAGTCCTAAAGTCACATCAAGCTCTTGATAGTCTCAGCTCAGAAAATAGGTACCCAGTGTCCAACATTCCTCAAAACTCTTTAGTGTGATTTAATATCAACTTTTCCTCCTCTCCCGGAAAGGAGCTAACCCTGAGGGTAGAGGACGAGAAGCTTTTTGTTTTCTCATGTACTTTCCGTCAACCAAAATTTTAGATATGAATACCCAGTTGACATAGAAAAGGTGTTTATTTGGGGTTTGTTAGGACTGCAGCCTGGGAGACAGACTCAAGGAACACTTGAATTGTGTTCTGCCAGATTTGAAGATGAGGGAGACTTATAAAGACAAAAACCCTGCAAGGTTATAGTTAGTTAAATGAGTTGTTTATCAAGAATTATAATTGGAGCTGGCAAGAATTAAGGGTGCTTATTAAGTAAGGATTGGTTGAGGTCAGAAATATATGCATAGTTAAATGGGGAGACCCTGAGAGATTGCAGTTGCTGCTAAGTCGCTTCAGTCGTGTCCGACTCTGTGCGACCCCATAGATGGCAGCCCACCAGGCTCTGCCATCTCTGGGATTCTCCAGGCAAGAACACTGGAGTGGGCTGCCAGTTCCTTCTCCAATGCATGAAAGTGAAAAGTGAAAGTGAAGTCACTCAGTCGTGTCCAACCCTTAGCGACCCCATGGACTGCAGCCTACCAGGCTCCTCCGTCCATGGGGTTTTCCAGGCAAGAGTACTGGAGTGGGTTGTCATTGCCTTCTCTGGAGACTGCAGTTAGCAGGTATATTTCTGAATACCGCTGGTGGTGTCCTTGGGTTTGGTACAGTTCAGTGAAGTTCAAGTTCTCATTGTTGCAGGGACTGTCTGAGACTAGATCCTTAATGGCTATGTGACTCTTTTTGTATGCCTGAGCTGTGATTACTCCATTATAATTTCAATTTGTCATCATTCCTTATCCATTTGCTAGTTTTGGAGTGTGGTGGGTGGAGAGGAGGATCTGGGCATTTTTACTTGAACAGGAAGGGGCACAGGATGCTGGTATGCTGTAATGTAAGAGCCGACCAGTTAGCTTTTTTGACTGTAATGTAAGTGCCTGACACTAAGCTTTTGATTGTGGAGGCATACATTTCAAAGACATCCATCTTAAATAAACCCATTGCCAACAACACTAGATACTTACAGAGCTAATTGGTCTACTCATGTAGTCCCTCCTCTTTGGAAAGCTCTGGTTGACCTAGTTACCTGACCATTTGGCATCTTGCTTTCCCCTTCCCATGCTTTAATTCCTGCTCTTATGTTTTAAGTTCACCAATAAAGAGTGAACCTATGAAACCCTGGGCACCTCACCCTCAACCCCAGGAAACGCAGTACCCCAGGTCTACAGTCTCTCCATGTCTACCCATGATGCCTCAGGCATGCTGTGTATTCCCCAGGACCTGTCAGTCATGAACCTTGTGTTTTCTAGTTCCCTAATGGTTGTTGCTGAAGTGCATATTGAAATCATAAGAACCCCAAGGGCCAGACCGGCTGCAACACTGGCTTCAGTGGGATAAACGTCTGTGGCAGCTCTGCACAGCTAGTTCTAGCCTAGGTGACTGTCCCAGGCATTTCTAGTGACGGCATCACTGTTGATAGGCTGAGAAGATTTGAAACATGGGCTCCTTGGGCTTGGCAGACATGTAAGGCTGCCCTAACCCTGCAGACACTTTTGTGGGCACTTCATGCCTCCCTCATGGACTCCTCTGCCTCTGGGTTGCTAGTTCTCAGACAGCTCCTTCCTTTAAGACCTTGGATGGTGTGTCACTGCTCCTTCTTTCCGGGCAGAATTTTGATGTGTAGGACTTAAAACAACTTCAGGCTGTTTCACCAGAATAGTCCACATCTGGTCCACAGGAAATTCTCCCACATTCTTGGATCCACTGTGGGAAGCCAGAGCTGTTTCTTTCTAGATTAAGTAGCAGATCTTCAATTTTCAGAGGCCAAAGTGTTAACCATCTTGTCACTCTTCCTCCCCAGATTTTCTGGCAGGAGTGTCACTGTGTTTCCCAACCAGACAACAAAGTGACAGTATTTTGTCATAGACAACAAGGACAAATGAGATCACGAACCATTTGTTGTATATAATTTGCAGTAATTGACTCAATGAAGACATGGAAGTAACTTTAAGATAATTTCTTATAATGAGATTTTACCTTAACTAGAAATATTTAGGACTCTGCTTAGGGCTTCCCAGGTGGCTCAGTGGTAGAGAATCCACCTGCCAATGCAGGAGATGCCAGAGACATGGGTTCTATCCCTGGATTGGGAAGATCCACTGAAGTAAGAAATGGCAACCCACTCCAGTATTCTTGCCTGGAGAATTCCATGGACAGAGAAGCCTGGCAGGCTGCAGTCCATGGGGTCTCAAAGAGTCGGACAGCACTGAGCGCAGAACACGCACTGTTTGCATGGTTTGGGATGGTGGATTACAGATAAATCATAGAAGGGATGATCTCTGTAAAACAGATCATGTTAAGCTGATGTCCCACCATGGTTTCAGGTATGCCAAGATATTGATCCCCTCATTCCCAGGCTTGTCAGGAGGGACTTGGTACAAATTTTATTATCCTCTGTGTATGTAATAAAAATGTTGGGAAGACTTGTACTATACTTCATGTTAATGAAAGAAACATTAACATGAAGGTTGAAAATCAATTAAAAAAATTGAACTTAGCAAAATTTCATTATGGGCTCTGGATATGCAAATTGCTATTAGTAATTACTATGATGAGTGATATCCAGTGTCAACTCTATATAAGTGTCAGCAATTAACAGTATATATTATATGTTTTTGTCATCTCCAAAGCTGACTGGTTTCTACTTGTTTTGAAAATATGTCACTCTTATTCAGGAAGACCTATAATTTGTCAGCATCAATCATTTTCAGGTTCTGCTACACAGGGTTTAGGTGACAGGTTTTACAGTGCTAGCCAAAGTTTAAAGTCTCTTATCTGATGACACAAAAATTCTGTCACATAGATAATTAGCAATGATCATGTACCTTTGCTAAATCTTTGGATTTACAAGTCATTTTCATTCATATTATTCTCATCTAATCATATTTCTACAGTAAATATTGGGCTAAGTTTCAGCAAAATTGTCCAACTAGATTAAAATTTGTTCATATTTTATGGAAATGAAATATTTTCTTCATTGCTTTCCTCATGATGTGTACAAAAGATATTTATTTCCTTGATTTTATTTGTGCTGAGATGCTAAAGGTAATGACTAAGTGTAATCAACGTGTTTATATCTCCTAGTAGATCAAATATAGAAACATTTAAAATTTTTACTATACTTTGATATTAAAAAAGAACTCTACATTTCTTTTGCCATGGATACCATTGAATTACCCTGCTGGAATCCCGATTCAATTCTGTTAAAATTTTCTAATCAGGGCCGTGAAGTTAAGAATATCTTTTCCTACCTTATTCTTCTAAGGAGACTGAAGGAGTGTCTTAGTGACAGCTCCTAAAATTTTAGAGAGGGAATCGAGTTCCGGAGTGAATGATTTGGTTCTCATAAAAGAATCTTAAAAATTGTGGAAGATGGAGAGTTCGCTAAGTTTGACTTGTTTGTTTTTCCCTCTGATTCAGAATAATTTCCAGATAGAAACGTAGTTGAACAGATTGGCAGGTGTAGTGAACTACCGTCAGATGGAATGCTTTGCATGTAAGGATGAACGTGCTTTCCATTTTCTTCCTATTCTTAAGAGTGATGTGAATTTTGATGCACAAAGTAATATGATGTTTATTGATCGAATGAACTAAAATTTGTAAATCCTAGGTATGCTGCCTTTAAATGACACACACATAAGGAAGTACTCTATTAAGTAGTCCCGTGACATCAAATACTTCCCAAATTGTGTCATTTAACTTAAATGTTTTGATGATTTTAGATATAATCAAAGAAGTATAACTTGTATATAATGCCTGATATGGATTATCAACAACATAAGTCGCATTCATTGAATAATCCTTTACATGGTTTCTTCATAATGTAATAAACATTATCTTCTCTCATCAGTGTTAATACTTACTCAGTGTATAAAATCACAAAGTCCAAATAATGCAGCTTGGAATATATCCTGGCAGCTTTGCAAGTATACTCTAGTGGCCCAAACAGATAGTGTGAAAAAGGCACCATAAACCTTAGTTGTTATTGGTCAGCAATTACATTTTTACAGTGAGAGCAGCAAGAAAATTCAGAACTTAGGTGTCTTTTTAACATGTCTTCTTAACATGTACATGAGTTATGAGATGAAAAAATTGAGAGATTTAATGAAAACTAAGACTTCTCAGAGAAGTATATCAATAATGACCCATCTTTTGTATACAGTCATTAGGTTCTCGAAGGCACAAAAGGCAGGCCTGATTTTATACTTGAGAGTACTTACCACAATACACGTTTCACACTGAAGTGTTGGAGTTTACTTTATTTACAGGAGGAGTCGGTGACACAGGCACATTTTCCTGAGAAACCAAGCCTGAGATGGGTATTTACATGCCGAAAGTTTGTTGGGAAATAATCCAGGGGATTGACAGCTGTGAGGTAGTGAAGGAGGCGAGACTGAGCAGAGGTCAAACTCCAGTGCAGTTGTGTGATGGTTTTTATGTATCAGCTTTACTGGGCCATTACTTTGCCAACAAAGGTCCGTCTAGTCAAGCCTACGGTTTTTCCAGTGGTCATCTATGGATGTGAGAGTTGGACTGTGAAGAAAGCTGAGCACCAAAGAATTGATGCTTTTGAACTGTGGTGTTGGAGAAGACTCTTGAGAGTCCCTTGGAGACTCTCAAGGAGATGATCCAACCAGTCCATCCTAAAGGAGATCAGTCCTGGGTGTTCATTGGAAGGACTGATGCTGAAGCTGAAACTCTAATACTTTGGCCACTTCATGCGAAGAGTTGATTCATTGGAAAAGACCCTGATGCTGGGAGGGATTGGGGGCAGGAGGAGAAGGGGACGACAGAGGATGAGATGGCTGGATGGCATCACCGACTCGATGGACATGAGTTTGAATGAACTCCGGGAGTTGGTGATGGACAGGGAGGCCTGGCGTGCTGCGATTCATGGGGTTGCAAAGAGTAGGACACGACTGAGCAACTGAACTGAACTGAACTTACTGGGCCACAGGGTACCCAGATGTTTGGCTAAACATTATCCTGAGTATGTCTGTCAGAGTGTTTCTGGATGAGATAGTGTTTGAATTAGTGGACTCAGTAAAGCCGAGTACCCTTCCCAATGCAAGTCGACCTTATCCAGTCTGTTGAAGACCTGAATAGAACAAAAGGCAAAAGAAAGGAGAACTGATTTGTTTTCTGCCTATTTAATTTGGGACATCAGTATTCTCCTGCCATTGGACTGAAATTTAGAGTATTAGCTCCTTTGGTTCTTAGGCCTTCAGACTCAGACTGAAGTATACCACTGGCTTGAAAATGGCAGGTTGAGGGACTTCTTGGCTTCCATAATCTTGTGAGGCAACTCATTATGATAAATTGTCATATATATCTCCTATTAGGTTTATTTCTCTGGAGAACATTGACTAATGCTAGTTCTAACAGGGACCTCCATTGATCCCAGAGATAATTCTGGAGCAAGGGTGGCACTTGAGAATTGGCCCTAATTGAGACACCATAGCTGAACATTTGTGCCCCTAGGGAAGAGGTATGATTTTGAGTGAGGTGGCTCTCTTTGAGAAAGGAAAATGTGGGAAAGGGACTCAGCTGAAAGCTGTGGGCCACCAACACTCTCAGCGGTTGGGAGAGTGAGTGATTTGGTCCTGGAGTAGAAATCTGGGCCTTGCACAGTGGTGTCTACTACCGTGCGAGTACGTGTGCATGCTCAGTCATGTTAGACTCTTTGCAACCCCATGGATTGCAGCCCATCAGCTCCTCTGTCCATGGAATTTTCCAAGTCAGAATACTGGTGTGTGCTAAGTCGCTTAAGTCATGTCTGACTCTTTGCGACCTCGTGGACTGTAGCCCACAAGGCTCCTCTGTCCATGGGCTTCTCCAGGCAAGAATACTGGAGTGGGTTGCCATTTCTTTCTCCATTACAGGGGAGCGGGTTACCATTTCCTACTCCAGGGATCTTCCTAACCCAGGAGTTGAACTGGAGTCTCCTGTGTCTTCTGCAGTGGCAGGCAGATTCTTTATCACTGCACCGCCTGGGAAGCCCGTCTGCTATTGTGGGTTATCATATGAGAAGTCAGTGGAGAGAAATATATCTGGAAGTGGAGTGCTATGTCAGACTCAGAAGCCACACGCCATTCTCAAATCAGTGTTTGTGGAGGAATTGTAACCAAGCAGGACCCTGTGGGTACCTTTGTCAAGTTTATAATTAACCCCTCTATCTGAACCTTTATTTCTTTTCTTATTTAAAACTTGTTCTCCTCAAGATTGAAGAGAATCAAAGAAGAGGAGGGGAATTATAACCAAGCAGAGCAGGACGCTATGGGACCTTCCTGGGACAGGCCTTACTCCATTTCCTCTGCTTTAGCTTCTCTGGGAAGTATCTAGATAATAGTATTGGATGCAAATTTCCTAAGTTGTTTTGCAGATGTGAAAACCGCCCCACCAATGGAAGAATTACTTGACTTCTGTGAGTACCTATAGCTCCAGGCCTCCCGGAGCCTAAGGACTGATAATGTTTACCCCTGTGATAATGTCACCATCTACTACCCCGCCATCAGCCAGTCAGTGAACTGTGCAGGAGCTGATCATGTCACTCTCATCGGCCCTTTAAAAATATTTTACCGAATCTCTGTGGGAAGCCTGAGGCTTTTCAGGACATGAGCCACCTCCTGTCCTTGCAATAAACCTTTCTCTGCTCAAAAAAAAAAAAAAAAAAAAAAGCAATGGAGGATATGGTTTCAACAAGTAGCCTCTTGTAGTTCCTCAAAGCCTCAGTGTATTATCTTTTGCAATCCTTGTGGAATTTAAAGTTGGAGTTTTGAGAGATATAGAGCCTTTTCTAATAGATGTTGAGGTTTTTGTTTTTTTTTTTTTTTGATCAATTACTTTGTTAGGCACGATTCAGTATGGGATTACAACAATAAATAAGAAGGAAGATTTTCCCTAGGTTATTGACAACATATTAAAGTGAATTTTCAGTAGTGGAATAGCAAGCATTTTGGTAGACTATGGGTGAAGGATGGACTTACTTCCATTTTGAAGAGTTGGTTTTCAGTGCCTCCCATATCCCACTGCATAGATGGTTAACACACTCCTCTTATTCTCAGTTACCTTTGACACTTTCATCAGATATGTATCTCTTTTGAAGTCTCTGAACTAGCAAGGAGTAATAATACTAGGACTTCTCTAGCATTTTGCAATTTACAAACTGCAGTATACCTTCATCATTATTAGTAAATAAGAAAACAGAGACCCAAAGAAGTTGCATAGTCCACTCAAGTTCTACCAGCAGAAAGTGCTCAAGTTCTACCACCAGAAAGTGGTAGAATCAGCATTTCAACACAATATGGTCTCCCTGTTGGACTCTGATCACCTTGTGGAACTGCAAGGGGATGACAGGAGGATACTTGTTGAGCTCATATCCTCCCACCAGGTGAATCCCCTTTGTCCGTACTTTTCCTAACACCATGAAAGTATTTAGTGAAATTATGAGAAAGAGTATTGTGTGTGTGTTTGTGTGTGTGTGTGTGTGTGTGAGAGAGAGAGAGAGAGAGAGATTGATAAAGCTTATTATAAAGTATTTCCTTATCTTTTTTCAATTCAAGTTTTCAGTTCAGTTCAGTCGCTCAGTTGTGTCCGACTCTTTGCAACCCCATGAATCACAGCATGCCAGGCCTCCCTGTCCATCACCAGCTCCCGAGTCCACCCAAACCCATGTCCATTGAGTCAATGATGCCATCCAACCATCTCATCCTCTGTCATCCCCTTCTCCTCCTGCGCTCAATCTTTCCCAGCATCAGGGTCTTTTCAAATGAGTCAGCTCTTCACATCAGGTGGCCAAAGTATTCGAGTTTCAGCTTCAACATCAGTCCTACCAATGAACATGTAGAACTGATCTCCTTTAGGATGGACTGGTTGGATCTTCTTGCAGTCCAAGGGACTGTCAAGAGTCTTCTCCAACACCACAGTTCAAAAGCATCAATTCAAGTGTGTTTACTTTGAATTTGTTTTCTAGATGAAGAAAACCTACTCTTACCTCCTCTACTCCTCATGTTTTATTTCCTTTTTCACAAAGTCCTGTTTTATAATCTTGTTGCTCTAACCATATCCTGCCTTTCTCTTAGAGCCTGAAGATCAAACTGGAGGTCTGAAGTTTTACTTCTTGTACCCATAACCTCACAAAGGAAAAACCATTGCCAAATGTAGTTGAAAGATTACTGTCTTAAAAACTTTTCCTTTTGAGGTAATTGCAGATTTACTTACACTTGCAAGAAACAGTGCAGACAGGTCTAGTGTACCTTCTTGCAGTCTTCCCTGGTGTAACATCTCGTGTACCTATAGCACAGTAGCACAGCCAGGGTTACTTTTTATAACTTGCTTGATGTTCTTGCTAAAGAATCTATTTTGTACTGTGTGGCTAATTCATTCACTTGTCAGAGGCAGTCAGTTCAGTTCAGTCACTCAGTCGTGTCCAACTCTTTGCAAACCCATGGACTGCAGCATGCCAGGCCTCCCTGTCCATCACCAACTCTCGAAGTTTGCTCAAACTCATGTCCATTAAGTCAGTGATGCCATCCAACCATCTCATCCTCTGCCGTCCCCTTCTCCTCCTGCCTTCAATCTTTCCCAGCATTAGGGTCTTTTCAAACGAGTCAGTTCTTCTAATCAGGTGGCCAAAGTACTGGAGCTTCAGCTTCAGCATCAGTCCTTCCAATGAATGTTCAGGAGTGATTTCTTTTAGGATTGACTGGTTTGATCTCCTTGCAGTCCAAGAGTCAGAGGCAATAGAGTGATTGTAATCTTTGGAGTTAGAACTAAGTTTGAATATGAAATCACTGATTGGAAGTTAGAAAAATTGCTTCACTTTAGTTTCCTGTTTTGTGCAGTTATTGTCTTAATATAAAAACATGTCATAAAAAGAAAATTGTATTGAGTGTAAAATCTATGTAAATTATAAAGACCTATGCAAATGATGGCTTTTATTATTATAGTTTATTGCATACTGTGCCTAACAGGATGGTTGGGGGTAATATAGACAGCAGTTTCTTGCCCATTGTTTTACCAAGGAAAAATTAAATAAATTATTTATACAGTTTCTTTCAAAGCCATGGTGGTTAAAATCTATTATGTTATGATTTTTCTGTTTTATAAATCAATTATAAGAAAAATATCTGGAGGAAGTAACAAAAAATCAAAGTTAAGATCATTATTTTGCAATTTCCAGAGCTGCTCATTTCTTTATTTTTTAGATAAATAAGACATTTTACCTTCTAAATAATCAGATAATTTTTTTCACTTACATAAGAGGTCTTAGGTGACATCATTGGCCATTGATTTAGATATTCATCCTTAAATAGTATCCTTTATGTGGAGACCATGTGACAGAAATCTCTCATTTCTCTATTAATAAGTTTATGCTGTTTCTAGGTTACTTTTTTTTTTTAAAGCCAGTGAACATTGAATTTTATAACAGCATGATTATTCTCCTTTAATTGCCTATTTGGTGGGTCAGAAACAGATGTGTAACCCATCTTGAGAACTTTGTGAGGGTATGGAACTTCTTGGCAAGCATTTTTATTTATTTATTTTTTTTTTTTTAGTACTAAACTTACTCATGCAGAGAAGGCAATGGCACCCCACTCCAGTACTCTTACCTGGAGAATCCCATGAATGGGGGAGCCTGGTGGGCTGCGGTCCATGGGGTTGCTAAGAGTCAGACACGACTGAGCGACTTCACTTTCACTTTTCACTTTCATGCGTTGGAGAAGGAAATGGCAACCCACTCCAGTGTTCTTGCCTGGAGAATCCCAGGGACGGGGGAGCCTGGTGGGCTGCCATCTTGGGTCGCACAGAGTTGGACACGACTGAAGTGACTTAGCAGCAGCAAACTTACTCATGGCGCCAATTTTCTCTCCTGCCCTCATTTTCCCTTCATCTCCATTTCTTTATTTCTTGCTTTATATTTTTAAGCCTCCTTAAATCCTTTATGGTGCAAGGTGACGTTGACATAAATAAATAATATCCGAGTCTTTACTTCAGCCCATGAAGATATACAGACCACTCACGTAGCTGTGTTTATGTAGTAGGTGCTGCCTTGCACAAGGAATTTAGTGGTTGCTCCAACATACTGTCCACAGACAGTTTACAATTCATGAGCCTAAAATTAAACTGATGTCCTGAAAATCCTCTCAAAGGGAAAATGTGTTTTAAACTTCAGTTGTAAACACGATAACTAATTGTGGGTAATAGCATTCTGGAAGTTAAATAATTATGTTAAAGTATCATCATGTGGTTTCACAATGCAAGGGGCTCAGCCCTGTGAGCAAATATTAAAATGTAAAGTATGAAGCAAACACAGACAGATTTGTCAATTTTATACGTTTGAACAATCAGGTTTGCCGCTCAATGTTGCCATAGCAACCAAGCTGCCTATGTGAAGAAAGCAACTAAATTTCATTGCTCCTCGGTGTAAAAATAGCAGCTGTTAATGGTTCTTCTCTCTGTTTGAGCACATCATAAAAAATTTTAAATATACCCCCACACACTGTTATTCCAATCCCAAGCCAAAGCTGATGGTCAGTGAGGGTGACCAGCCTTTTCAGTTTGCCTGGGACTGAGGGGTTTCCCAGCACATAAGACTTCCAGGGCTAAAACCAGGACAATCCTGGAAAAACTGGGATAGCTGATCATCCCACCAGCCCTCCTCAGTAGCTAGAGTCACATTTTATGTTGCCCACAGGCACACCTTATTTTGTGGAATACAGTAAGTTATAAGCAGGAAAACAGTAAGATGAAACGCTATTTGGGGATATTATGCAGCCTACAGGAAGGAGAGTCTGGAGGCAGGGAGGCCAGTTAGAAGGCTGCTTCAGAAGTTCCAGTGTGAGGTAATACAGATCTGAAATGGCCCCTCACTTGAATAAATGTGCCATGTCACACCCTAGTGTGTGATTATAAAATAAGGCTATTCTTCCTTTCTCTAAAATTAGGATGAGATACAGGACTATTAAGGCTTCTCAGGTGGCTCAGTGGTAAAGAATCCGCCTGCCAATACAGGAAATGCAGGTTTGTTTGGAAGATGCCCTGGGGAAGGAAATGGCAACCCACTCCAGTATTCTTGCCTGGAGAAATCCACGGACACAGGAGCCTGACAGGCTACTGTCCATGGATTGCTAAGAGTCAGACACAGCTTACTAAACAAGAACAACAACAGGCCTGTTAACTTGATTGTTGTTGTTGTTCAGTCACTAAGTTGTGTCTGACTCTTTGTGACTCTATGGACTGCAGCCCGCCAGACTCCTCTGTCCTCCATTATCTCTTGCAGTATGCTCAAATTCATGTCCATTGAGTTGGTGATACTGTCTAGCCATCTCACCCTCTGCTGTTCTCATCTACATTTGCCCTCAGTCTTTCACAGCATTAGGGTCTTTTCCAATGAGTCAGTTCTCTGCATCAGGTGGCCAAAGTATTGGAGTTTCAACTTCAGCATCAGTCTTTCCAATGAATATTCAGGGTTGATTTCCTTTAGCGTTGGCTAGTTTGATCTCCTTGCTGTCCAAGCGACTCTCAAGAGTCTTCTGCAGCACCCCATTTCGAAAGCATCAGTTCTTCAGTGCTCAGCCTTCCTTATGGTCCACCTCTCACATCCATACATGACTACTGGAAAAACCATAGCTTTGACTATATGGACCTTTGTTGGCCAAGTGATGTCTTTGCTTTTTAATATGCTCTCTAGGTTTGTCATAGCTTTCCTTTCAAGGAGCAAGTCTCTTAATTTCATGGCTGCAATTCATGGTTTGCAGTGATTTTGGAGCTTGGGAAAATAATACCTGTCACTTTTTATTTGTCTGCCACTTACTTATTTACTGTCACTGAAAAATAAAATTTTTCCCCTTCTCGTTTGCCAGGAAGTGATGGGACCAGATGCCATGATTTTAGTTATTAGATGTCTCCAAAGGCATGCCTCATCTAGGCCCACAAATCAGCCTATTTGCTGCCATATGACATCTGCTTTGTGCTGCCCTGGTGCCCCCTTGTCCATGCCCACTCCCTACAAAAGTGTTTTTGCTGCTGCCAATCATGAGATGCCAGTGCCTATGCTGAGAGTGCTCCCTTTGTATGCTTCCAAAGCCACTGCTTTCTTGGAGTGGTAAACATTGCTGTTAATATTTTTCACTTTTTAATTTTATTGAAGTATGGTTGATTTACAATGCTGTGTTAATTTCTGCTGTATGGCAAAGTGACTCAGTTATACATGTATATTCTTTTCCATTGTGGTTCATCACAGGATGCTGAATATAGTTCCTGTGCTGTACTGTAGGACCGTGTTGTTTATACATTCCGTATATAATAGTCTGTACCTGCTAGCACTTCTGGTTAGAGTGGCATCCTCTCCAACTCTGGGTCACACTTAGTCACTTTGACTCCAGTCCAGCTCTACTCATGCCAGAGTCAGAATCTCTCACCTTTTTCTCCAAAGGGACTCAGAGGCAACTCAAGAGAAGGGCCAGTGTTATTCTATCCCTTCCAGGGCCCTCATCTTTCTTCCAGCCCGTCTCCAGTAGAACTCTTTCTTCCTCTCTATTTACAAAGCCAAAGCTCCCAAGTGTATTAGTAAAGATAACAGGTTGGAATGAGGGGAATGAAAAGGAAGAAACGAGACATTGTTAATAATTTTTGAGCAAGGACTCAGACTGCCAGAATCACTGTTTCACAGACATTGTTAAGGATGGAGTGGCATTCTTTTTTTAAATTGAAGTATGGTTGATTTATAACATTAGATTAGTTTCGTGTATACCACATAGTGATTTGATGTTTTTATAGATTATGGTCCGTGTAAAATTTTTATAAAATATTAGCTATATTCCCTGTGCTGTACACTACATCCTTGTACCTAATTTTATTCCCAGTAGTTCATACCTTCAGACCCTTTCCCCTATCTTTCCCCTCTCTCTATACCTCTCCTCATTAGCAATAATTAGTTGGTTCTGTTTCTATTTTGTTACATTCATTTATTTAATGTATTTTTTTTAGATTCCACATACAGGTGAAAACATACTCTATTTGCCTTTCTCTATCAGCCTTATTTCACTAAGAATAATATTTCATTATACGTGTGTGTGTGTGTGTGTATTTATGTATTGCACAGCATCATCTTTATCCATTCATCTGGACATTTCGGTTGCTTATGTCATTAATGGACATTTAGGTTGCTTCCACATCTTGACTACTTTGCATAATGCTGCTGTGAACATTGGGGTGTATGTATCTTTCTGAATTCGTGTTTTCATTTTCTTTGGTTATTTACCTAGGAGTGGAATTGCTGGATGATATGGCAGTTCTGTGTTTAGCTGTTTGGGAAAGCCCCATACTGTTTTGCACAGTGTCTGCACCAGTTTACATCCTGGGGTGGTGTATTTCACTGGTGCTTCTCATGGCCAGTGGCATAGATATTGTGGAGTGCCCTGGGACATACTTTTGCAGCATCTCCTTTTAAACAAATATGCACCACACCCTAATTCACCACTAAATACAAGCTCTGATGTAGGTCAAGACTTTAAACACAAGAAAGAAAGAGTTGCAGTTGCCTTTGCAGGAGAGAGCAGAGATTAGAGCTAGAGGCAGTGTGGACAACTGACTGTTCTGTCGGCCAACTTCAGATCTTCACTTTTCCCTTTGAATCATGCCTTCCTCTTGGATTTGTCTGTTATGTTACTGGTGCGTTTAATAGCTCCTCCTTTTCCCCTCTCCCAGTGCTACATTTTCCTCTCCAATAGAACCTAGAGCAGAGGGAGGCATGAGGTCAGCTGCTTAAGTCTTCTGGTCCAGTCCATAAGGCAGTGAAATACAGTGGCTAAAATCCTGGGTGCAGACTGTGTGGTTAATACATCCTAGTTTTTTCCTCTCTGCCTTGACTTCCTTCTTTTTAAAACAGGGATTAAGAATCACAAGTACGTAATAGAGCCAAGTGAGAATTCTATAAATTACTATGTGCACAGCAGTTAGAATAGAGTCAGGATGTAGGGAGCACCGGGCGTTTGCTGTTACTGTCAAGCCAGTTGTTTGGAGCAGCTGTGCAGTCTCATGTGGCAGAGACCACTCACCAAGGCCAGGCGTTCCACAGACTCTAAGCGAAGTGAAAGTCGCTCAGTCGTGTCTGACTCTTTGCGACCCCATGGACTACACAGTCCATGGAATTCTCCAGACCAGAATACTGGAGTGGGTGGCCTTTCCCTTCTCCAGAGGATCTTCCCAACCTAGGGATCGAATCCAGGTCTCCTGCATTGCAGGCAGATTCTTTACCAGCTGAGCCACCAGGGAAGCCCAAGAATACTGGAGTGGGTAGCCAATCCCTTCTCCAGGGGAACTTCCCGACCTGGAATCGAACTGGAGTCTCCTGCATTGCAGGCAGATTCTTGACCACTGAGCTATCCGAGACAACACAAAAGCTAACGAAGGCCTTCTTTTAGGTGGAATTATTGAGGTCTTTACAAGGATGGCTATAGCTGATGGTGTGTAGGAGTGATTCTTGTGTTAGCATTTTTTTGTCACCTACTTTTGATTGGACTTCCCTTGTAGTTCAGCTGGAAAAGAATCTGCCTGCAGTGCGGGAGACCTGGGTTCCAATTCTGGGTTGGAAAGATCCCCTGGAGAAGGGAAAGGTTACCCACTCAGTATTTTGGCCTAGAGCATTCCATGGACTGTATAGTCCATGGGGTCACAAAGAGTCGGACATGACTGAGCAATTTTCACTTCACTTCACTTACTTTTGATTAGAAACACAAATAATGATCAAGAACCCTTGCATTAATTTAATAACACCATGCTCTAATATTGTATAAACCAGATAAAAATGTTCAGATTATATAAGTAAAAGAACATTTCCAGTCCTCCAAATTGAAATTTTGGTATGAAACACAAACTACCCAAGGCTTTGCCTATTTGTGGGTAAAAATGAAATTCACATCCATCATAAAATACTATTAACATAATATTATTATATATTTTAATACAAGGCTTCCCTGGTGGCTCAGTGGTAAAGAACCTGCCTGCCAGTTCAGGAGATGTGGTTCGATCCATGGGTCAGGAAGATCCCCTGGAGAAGGAAATGGCAACCCACTCCAGGATTCTTGCCTGGAAAATCCAATGAACAGAGGAGCCTAGCAAGCTCCAGTCCAAGGGGTCACAAAAGAGTCAGATACGACTTAACAACTAAACAACAACACAGCAACACAATAATAAAATAAAATGCATGTGGATAAAGTATGCACTACTGGTGCTGTAGCTCCACTTCTGCGAATTCCGTGGAAGGTGTCTCATTTCAAGTATTTCTAGCCCACAGAGTGCCTCTCATAGGCTTAGAATTAGGTCTCCTCAGGGTTTTCCACTTAATGTTTGCTACTCTGCGAGCATTTGAAGCAGTGTTTTACCATTGTGCTGCCCTACTGGTCTTCCTGAAAGAGTAAATCCCTTCCAGGAACATTGTCTTTCTAGCAGTCCTTGTGGTACGTGAACAACATTCCCTTCCCCTGTCCCTGAGTGGAAGCCGCGCGGTGGTTGGCGGAGGACTGGTGAGAGGCGCCTGCATCCACAGAGGCGAGGCTGCTTTATGGCGTGAGCAGTGGCGATACTCATGCTCAGTGGTGGCTCTCGTAAGGAGCCTCTCCTAAGCCTGTGAATTACATGCTGTATTCTGCTGGCTCTATTTTCTTCCCCTGTTTATCTCCACGCAACACAAATATTGAGCTTACTCAAGCCAGGGGTGAGGAAAAACCTGTAAAGACCCAAGAATGGACACCTAGGCTGTTCCTGTCTTTATGTCTAATTAAATGCTGTTGAATATCTCCAGTGTTAGAGTCAATACTAGCTCTTGAGTAGGCCCACTTAATGCCATCATTAATCCCAGGGGGAGATGTCGATGACAGAAAGACAGTTTCTCTTTTTCTTGACAGCCAATCTGCATTTAATTTTTTCTTAATTTCTACTCATTCTGTTTAAAGTCTTTGTGGTGTTTACGGTTTATGGAAAGAATGCTTCTAAGCTGTTCTTTCCTTAGGCAAGCTAAATGTGTTAAATGATGTTATTTTTCACATAGACATCGATTCTTTTTTCCAGGTTACTTTTGATGTTCTCCTTGGAGCTTACGGCAGTCCATGTATATTGAGGTAGACCTCAGTTTACAAAATAAATGTATTGCTGAAGATCGTGTTCAAAATTCTCAAATTAAATCCTACTGTTCTTTTGACTGATTCATAAAATTGGAATTGTGTTTCCCTGGGGGTAGAGGGAAATCCCATAAAGATCTTAATTAAAACTTTTGTTAGAGAAGGGGTGAGCATCAAGGGTACTTTTGTGCTGTATTACAATACTTCCTAGGTTATTAGTCTCAGTGTTGGCTAATTTGAGGTTTCACAATAAAACTAGAGTGTCTAAACATTTTCCACAGCCTTTTGGCATAGCAGAAAAATACTGGCTACCTTTCTAAGCTAGCTGTAGTACATTTGCTCGTTTAGCAATCTTTGGCTTTTGGCCCAGGAGAGATGGTACCAAGAACCGCCCCCCCACTTTTTTTTTAAACAATGCCAGTTAGACCTAATGAATACATTTTAGATTTTTGAGGATAGCTGGATATTAAATACCCTGGTTCCATTGCCTCCATGAGAATATTCTTTGTTTCTACTGTTGTTCTATTGTTGGGTTCTGAAAGGTGATAACACAATAAGAAGATGATACTGCTGAGAGTTGAATAACATTTATTCATCAGTCTAGAGATGTGATTTTCCCTTAACTTTATTAATGTGGTTTTGGTAAATTTTACATCTAGCTGATTGATTTTTGTTACCAAGAGAATGTTTATTTCTCGTGTGTGTGTGTGTGGATAGGGAGGAAGTAACTATACACTCAGCTATAGGCAGTAAGCAGGCAGGAGCTAAATATAACAACTGATAAGAATGGGAGGAAATACCGTATTTAGAGAACATCCTTGCTGAAACTGCTAGATGGAAATAAGAAAAACAAGTGGCTGTTACTTTTCTATAAATAACTTTCTAGTCACATTTCTCTTCTTGCCTAGCTTACTGTCCCACATCCACATTATTTTTTCTTTTCTTTTTTATTTTTTAGTGGCAGCCTGTGGAATCTTCTAGTTTTGGCATATGGGATGTTTAGCTGCAGCATGGGAATTCTGAGTTGTGGGATCTAGTTCCCTGACCAGTGATCGAATCCAGGCCCCCTGCATTAAGAGCACGGAGTCTTAGCCACTTGAGCACCAGAGAAGTCCCTGTATCATCTTCTTTTTATTAATCATATTTTTCAGTTTTTCTGTCCTCTACCACATGCCTGACTTCCTCAACTTACAGTCTTTCTGAGGGCTGGTGGGTGTCAAGTTAGACATCATGCACTTTCTGCATTTTATGTTGACGGGTTTTAGCCATGTTTCTCAGTATGGTTGGCAACATTTAGCCTCTTCAAGGAATAAAATAGAAGGAACGTGTTAAAGAGATGGCAAGAAGTTGAAGGGATGACTGGGACTGGAGAGCAGAAAATGGGTGATAAAAATGAAAAGAAACAAGAAGTTCATATTAGTCAGTGTGAGAGTGACTCTGAAGAGACATTCAGAAAGCTCAAAATAATCTCCCTTACCCAATTGCTGTGGGACTTGACATTCCATGGAGATAGATTGATCCTGTGGGTTCACTCCATAAGCATCCTAATTTTTTTCTCATTGAATTATAGTTGGTTTATAACGTTGTTCCAATCTCTCAGATCAGATCAGATCAGTCGCTCAGTAGTGTCCAGCTCTTTGCGACCCCATGAATCGCAGCACGCCAGGCCTCCCTATCGATCACCAGCTCCTGGAGTTCACCCAGACTCACGTCCATCGAGTCAGTGATGCCATCCAGCCATCTCATCCTCTGTCGTCCCCTTCTCTTGCCCTCAATCCCTCCCAGCATCAGAGTCTTTTCCAATGAGTCAGCTCTTCGCATGAGGTGGCCAAAGTACTGGAGTTTCAGCTTTAGCATCATTCCTTCCAAAGAAATCCCAGGGCTGATCTTCAGAATGGACTGGTTCCAATCTCTACTGTATAGCAAAGTGACTCAGTTATACCTATATAGACATTTTAAAATATTCTTTTCCATTATGGTTTATCACAGGATATTGAATAGAGTTCCTTGTGCTATACAGTAGGACCTTGCTGTTTATCCATCCTTTATATACTAGTTTACATCTGCTAAACCAAAGCTCCCAGTGCTTCCCTCCCCCAGCCTCTCCCCTCCCCTTTGTGAACTGCAAGTCTGTTCTCTGTGTCAGAGGCATCCTAATTTAAAATTTAAAATGCAGACATTCTTAACAGGTGCGGGCCCTTTCCAGAAAGTCTTCCATCATAAAATATATTTGAATACAAAGTCGCCTGTTAGGGTAATTATTCTCTCTTAGGTAGTTAGGATCTGGGCACTGAAGGAAATCAAGGTTTGAATAAAGTGACCTCATCTGGCCCATGGCTTTAAAAACCATCTGTGTGGTGATGGTTCCCATTTCATATCTTCACTTCCAACCCTGAACTGTAGACTGCCTACTAGACATCTTCATTTGGGTGTCGTCAATTAGTGTCTCAAACTCAGCAAGTTTGGATCTGCCAAGAAGCAAATGCAGAGATGGGATTAGAGGTGTGATCCCCCTTACTGGGAAGAATGCCTGTGAGAAAAAGTAGGGGGTGGTTACTAGAGGAGAATGGGAGACTCAGAGGAGTCTGGAAGAGTTGTCAGACCACGATGCGGGGCTGACCCAGCTAGGGTTAGAAGGAAGGAAGAAAGTTTGGGTAGAAAGTCACAGACTTTGATACAATTCTAAGAAATTTTCTGCAAGGTTGCTGTGCAAAACTGGCATCAGAGGAGTCCTGCATCTCTGATGAATGGGCATGAGAGTATCCCTAACATTTATCAGCTGGGAGTAGTCGGGAGGGAGCGTGACCTTGATGCAGATTTGGTCTGGGGACATGCCCTACACTTGGAGATCTGAGAGGCATGTTTTTTTTTTTTTTGAGAGGCATGTTTTCATGGTTGCCACATGTCCCTAGACAAGCTTTGGATTATTCCTCACATCTATCACTCCAGAAATTCTCATTTCCCAGTTTCTTCTTTCAGTCACTGTTGACTCAACTCCAATAGCTCCTTGTCAGCCCCACTATCATCTAGTCTAACATCTCACTTCTGCTTTTATCCATGTCTCTTTTTCACAAAAAGCTGTGTTCCTTTGAAAATACAAATCATCTCATTCCCCCTATGCTCAAAATGCTGTCATGGCTTCCCATCTGATTGAAAATTAAGTTCAAATTCTCTACCAAGAACTTTATTCTCTTTCAAGAACACAAACTCATCCTTGCCTCAGGGCCTTTGCACTTTTTGTTGCCTTGGCTTTGAATGTTCTTTTCTCAGATATTCCCAGAGCTCATCCTTTCAGGTCTCTGCCCAAATGTTACCTAATCAGAGCATCCTTCTCTGGCCAGTTTATATTACTCAGTCTTCTTCCATAAAATTCAATACCATATATTTATCATTTTTTATTAATTGTCTGTTTCCCCTAATTAGAATGTAAGTGCTATGAGAGCAAAATCTTTATCTGTTTTATTTGCAACTACTTCCTTAGCACCTGTCATAAATAGATTTTAAGTAAATATTTATGAGTGAATAAATAGTTTTAAAATATACAAAATTTGGACTATACTGACCATATATTCTGTTTCATAGTATTAAGTTTTATAATCTACATTTATGTAGTATATCATAAACATTTTCTAGTACTTTTAGCATTCTTCTACAGCATAGTATTCCGTTTTATGAATGCAGTTAATTACATTTTATGGATGTGCCATAATTTACTTAACCCCAATTATATCCAAAATTTTTGACTATTATGTGAATAATATTATAATGAACATCATTGCCCTTAAAATCAGTGGGGACATTGACTAAATGTATCTTGCTCATTATTCTATCCCTAGTGCCTGGCAAATACTTTTAATTGAGTGAATGTAAAAATAAATATGTAGAAAATATTTGACTCATTTTGTTGTTTCTTAAGGTAAAAGCTTACAAGTTGAATCATTACTTTTTAAAAAATTGAGGTGTAGTTTATTTATAATATTACATAAGTTTCAGATGTACAATATAGTGATTAGCAATTTTTAGTTTGTAGTTTATAGTTATTATAAAATAACTACATTTGTAGTTATTATAAAAATAATAGTAGTTATTATTTATATTATTAATAATAGTAGTTAATATTATAGTATAGTATAGTATTAATTATAGTAGTTATTATGATTAATAACTAATATTGGTAGTTATTATTAAAATATCAGCTATATTCCCTGTATTGTATCATATAGCCTTGTAGCACTTATATAATTCATAGTTAGTTTAGACCTTTTAATCTCCTGTCTCTAATTTTCTCTTCCCTGCCTCTCTCTCCCACTGGTAACCACTAGTTTATTCTATATATTTGTGAGTCTGTTTCTTTTTTATTATATTTGGTAGTTTGTTTTATTTTTTGATTCCACATATGAGTGATAATATATAGTATTTGTCTTTCTCTATCTGACTTATTTCACTAAGCATAATACCCTCCAGGTTGTTGCAAATGGCAGAATTTCCTTCTTTTTTGTGACTGAGTAGTATTCCATTGTGTGTGTGTGTATACATATATACACCCAAAATGTGTGTGTATATGTATGTATGTGTATATATATGTATATATGTATGTATATAGTGTGTGTGTATATATATACACACATGCACACATTTTGGATGTATATTGTATACACACAGACACCACATTTTCTTTATGTATTTACCTGTTTATGGATGCTTAGGTTGCTTCCATATCTTGCCTGTTGATTGTAAATAAGGCTGTTATGAACTTGGGAATACAAATGTCTTTTTGAGTTAGTTTATTTTCTTTGGATATATTCCAGAAGTGGAATTTCTGAATCATATGTTAGTTCTATTTCTAGTAAAATTTCCTCTTGAAGATGGTCACTTTATGTTTCCACCAGCAGATTATGAAGTGCTTACTATTTTGTCGAAAACATTCAACAGAGTAAAACATTTCCAATTTGACCAATGACAGATAGTATCTCATTTTAATTTACTCTCTTTCATTAACAGAGAAGTTACATTTTTATCATAGATTTATTGACTATTTGCATTTCTACTTTAACGAAACACCTGTTCTTGTCCTTGGATATTTCAGATGTGGTGGGAAGTACGGTTATGAGGCCTGGTTCTGCCATTCATTAACTGTCTTGTTTTCTTAAGTAACTTAGCTTATCTGAACTTCAACTTCTTAACCTTAATGTGAAAAAAATAGTGGTGCCTGTCTCCTGGGGCTTTCTGTGCAACTTGGCAAGGGATCTGGGCTGGGGTTAGCCTCATGCTTATAGTGCTCTCCTTACTGTTAGGATGGCCCAGGGGAGTTGGTTGTAAAGGAAAAAAGTTTTTTTTTTTTTCCCTTAAGTTGTAGTAAGGAGTAACTGAGAAAAGGCACGTAAAATGCACAGCACAGTTCCTGGTTGCAGCCCTGTGGACTGTAGTCTGCCAGGCTTCTCTGTCCGTGGGATTCTCCAGGCAGGGATACTAGAGTGGGTTGTCATGCTGTTCTCCAGGGGATCTTCCCGACCCAGGGATCAAACCCAAGTCTCCTGGGTCTCCTACCTTGCAGGCAGATTCTTTACCACTAGTGCCACCTAGGAAACCTTCCTGGTACAGAGTAAGTGCTAATAAATGGGAATTTCTGTGGCTGCTTTACTTTGTCTGTGTTACACTGTGCTCTTCTGGGGATGAGTAACCATATTTCACAAATCATTGAAATCCCGGGGTCTCGTGGAGTGCCTGGGATACTAGTATATAGTAGAGCCTTAGCTACTCAATCAGTGTTTGTTGTAAGATAAAAGATTATATAAACTTTTGGTAACTGGGGGACTCTTGTCTTAGTTAATGTCTCTGTCTCCTGATTCAGCTCCTTGTTCATCTTGTCTTAGAGTATCTACCTGAGGTTTCCAGGCCTGCTTGACCTCAGGTCAGCCAAGCTATGGCATAACAGTCTCATACTACTCAACAGAATTTTCAGACCTGATTTCTTCCTAGAGTTGTGGGCTGTTTATGAGTTGTTTATATGGAGAGTCAATAGAGATGTCATTTTGCCTGCTCTTTTTCCCATCCCATAGGTATTTCATTGCACATTGTTTCTCCATATCTAAGAATATCCTTACTATATTTATTTAATCACTTGGGGAACACCCAGGAGAAAGCAGAATTGCATTTCTCCATAAATAACCAAGGGAACTTCGATAACTGATGGCATTTTCTTTGCCCCTCCAGATATCCTTTAAAGAGATGCCTTAGAAAGATATATGATGAAGTATGAATAAGATGGGAAAAAAGCCAAAGACACTAAACGTGCTTTGGAAAATAAATCAGAGAAAGGACCTAAATTCATGAAATCAAATGTTCTATTAAAATATTTTTCTCTCCCTGATGCCATTACCCATTTAATTTCACTGTGCTGGTCTGTTGGGGTTTCTAGAGGTCTCAGTTTAATTTAAGAATTTCTTATGGCACCAACCAGCAAAAACAGAAAGCCCAGCTCAATGAATCCTTTGACCACACTAATTATATTTATTAAGGCTGTGTTGAGACAGTGGTCAAGCTTCCTTCTGGGAAATAGTTACTTGATGGGAGATTTAACATTTATAGTTGACATTCCTGAATTAACATAACTATGGCTAGAATCATTTTTCTTTTCTATCATTCTTTGCCATGCCTTACTTAGTCACTAAATGCTGTCTGCTCTGAGCAACCTTGATAGATGAGGCAACACGCTTGTAAATAACAGATATATTTGTAGCGCTTGCCAAGTAAGAAAGAAATGCGTCTTTGCATTTCAGTGTAATTGTAACAGATGTCTGAATATTTTAAAACGTGGTTGATGTTGCAAATTAAGATTTTGGTCATTAAGATAAATTAAAATTTCTACCTAATCAGTTTATGATGTGGTAGTAAACAGTGTTCACATGGTGGCCCTCCTGACAAGCCACCAACCATCTGGAGAAAATGCAAACACCCCTCTCCAATTAACTGTTTGGATGTTTAGAAAAATGCAGTATAGAAATATTTGGTCTCCACAAAGGATAATAGACTCAGTAATAAGGAACATAACTCTAACACAGAAAATATAAACTTATTGTATGATAGTACAAAGATGAATCCAAGTCATTCGTGTCTTTATTTAGCTGGTTTATCTATAACACGACTGGTTTCAGAAAAGTTTTAAGAATATAAAGTTATATATTCAAACACCAGGATAAGATAGCTTTTTAAAAGTGAGAAAATAGAGGTAAAGGGAAAATATTATGCCTGGAAGTAGAATGTCTGGGCAAGAGGCACACAGTAAAAGTATGTATGCTGTGCAGTTTTTTTTTTTCTTTTTGGCCAGAGGAGGGTCATAGTTTGAGTGCTGAACTTTCTGGCAGCTAACAAATGGAAGGAAACATGATGAGTTACATGATTCACCATGTTCACAAGATGAAAACAAAACACGTTGTGGAGAAATGTGACTATTCCTGAAATGGAGACCAGTGAGAATATTCCTTAACTGATTCTCATGGGCGTACACTGCATAATTAGGGAACAGTATTTCACCTCCAAAATTATCCATACATTAAATACAGGGAGTCACTTCAAGAACAGATTCCTAAGTTGTCACTGCTGCTACTGCTACCGCTGCTGCTAAGTCGCTTCAGTCGTGTCCGACTCTGTGAGACTCTGTGAGACCCCATAGACGGCAGCCCACCAGGCTCCCCCGTCCCTGGGATTCTCCAGGCAAGAACACTGGAGTGGGTTGCCATTTCCTTCTCCATTGCATGAAAGTGAAAAGTGAAAGTGAAGTCGCTCAGTCGTGTCCGACTCCTAGCGACCCCATGGACTATAGCCCACCAGGCTCCTTGGTCCATGGGATTTTCCAGGCAAGAGTACTGGAGTGGGGTGCCATGGCCTTAAGCCAAAGGCATCATGCTAATGTGCAAGCGAAGACCTGCACAGTGTGTTCTAGAGGGACCTAGGGTCCTGAGGCCGCCAGAGGTTGTCTGTATGAGTGGGGAAGACACTCAGCTCTGTCTGTGATCATGCAGTGCTTCCTAAAAGAGAGGCTTAAACTGAGTGTTGAAAGCAGAGTAGGGGCCACCCAAGTTAGACAGGCTGGTATGCTATTTTGCAACATATTTAAATGATAATTTAATTTTGCTTCAGTTTTCTTTTATTATTTTAGGTAAAGATTTCTTTCAAAATGACATTTGTTTTCCTCTTTTTGAAAATTTATAAGACATGGTTTAAGAACATTTAAAAAGATGAAAGTTTAAAGAAGAAAATAAAAATCACCCAGAAATAAAAATGATTAGTGATTCCTATACTGTTTGTTTTTTGGTTTGTGTGTTATGTATGTACATATATGTGTTTCAAAATTGAGATCATACTGTATGTATGATTTTGTATGCTATGCTATGTCACTTCAGTTGTGTCCGATTGTTTGTGACCCCATGAACTGTAGCCCACCAGGATCCTCTGTCCATGGGATTCTCTAGGCAAGAATACTGGAATGGTTTGTCATTTCCTTCTCCAAATATGTGATTTTGCATCATTTTATATGTAACATTATATCTCTTCTTCAAGTACCTTTCTTTGAAAACTTTGGTGGTTTTTATTTTTTTCTAAGTAAAGGCATGCTGCAGTAAACATTCTAAAGCATAACTTTTTGAATAACTTCTGATTATTTACTTCAGATAGGTTTTCTAGATGTGAAATTATTGAGTTAAATAATAGAAATATTTTTAAATCAGTTGATAACTTTTGGCAAATTGAAGCTGTTTCTGCTTTAGTTTATATAAGACTTTGTGCTTATATGTGTATTTTTCCTTTTGTTTTTTATTTTATATTGGAGTGTAGTCGATTTACAATGTTGTGTTAGTTTCAGGTGTATAGCAAAGTAATTTAGTTATACATATACATATAGCCTGTCAGTTTTTAGATTCTTTTCCCATATAAGTTATTACAGAATATTGAAAGAGTTCCCTGTGCTATAAAGCAGGTCCTTATTGATTATCTATTTTATATAGAGTAGTGTGTATATATTAATCCCAGACTCCTTATTTATTGCTCCCCTCTCTTTTCCTCTTTTTTTTTTTAAGTCTGTGAGTCTGTTTCTATTTTGTAAGTAAGTTCATTTGTATCTTTTTTTAGATTCTACATATTAATGATATATGATATTTGTCTAACTTTTCACTTAGTATGATAATCTCTAGGTCTATCACAGTTGCTGCAGCTGGCATTATTTCCTTCTTTTTATGGCTAAGTAATATTCCCTTGTATGTATATATCACATCTTCTTTATCCATCCATCTGTTGATAGATATCTACGTTGCTTCCATGTCTTGGCTATTGTACACAGTGCTGCAATGAACATTTGGGTGCATGTATCTTTTAGAAGTATGGTTTTCTCCAGATATATGCCCAGGAATGGCATTCCTGTATCATATGGTACATATTATATATGTATGTGATTTTACTTGTTTACATATATGTCTTTGGGAGTTTATTTTATACTTGTAATAATCATGTGTTCATGGGAAATAGATGGGGAAACAGTGGAAACAGTGCCAGACTTTATTTTTTGGGCTCCAAAATCACTGCAGATGGTGACTGCAGCCATGAAATTAAAAGACGCTTACTCCTTGGAAGGAACGTTATGACCAACCTAGATAGCATATTCAAAAGCAGAGACATTACTTTGCCAACAAAGGTTCGTCTAGTCAAAGCTAGGGTTTTTCCAGTGGGCGTGTATGGATGTGAAAGTTAGACTGCGAAGAAAGCTCAGCGCCGAAGAATTGATGCTTTTGAACTGTGGTGTTGGAGAAGACTCTTGAGAGTCCCTTGGACTGCAAGGAGATGCAACCAGTCCATTCTAAAGGAGATCAGGCCTGGGTGTTCTTTGGAAGGAATGATGCTAAAGGTGAAACTCCAGTACTTTGGCCACCTCATGCGAAGAGTTGCCTCATTGGAAAAGACCCTGAAGCTCGGAGGGATTGGGGGCAGGAAGAGAAGGGGACGACAGAGGATGAGATGGCTGGATGGCATCACCATCCATCAATGGACGTGAGTTTGAGTGAACTCCGCGAGTTGGTGATGGACAGGGAGGCCTGGCGTGCTGCAATTAATGGGTCACAAAGAGTCAGACACGATTGAGCAGCTGAAATGAACTGAACTGACTGGTTAGTAAAGTCACTTTTTTTTTTAATAGAAGAGGAAACCTATATAGAGAACAAATGATTTGCCCGAAGTCACAGAAAATATCTATGTGTTTTGCTTGAGGTGAGCCGAGTTTTGTTTTTCTTCTTCATTCTGCTTGAGTAGACATTACAATGGTATTTTAAAAAATTGTTTTCCTTCTTACATGGAAATTACAAGATGGCTTGGTGATTGATTTTGGTGTTTCTTTTTATTATTACCTTGTCTTCTAAATGGCAAAGTTATAGAAGTTATATTTATCTGCAAGATAAATTATCATGGTAATCTAACAACAGCAATAGCAGTCTCTACTAAGACTGTCCTAGAAGGATCCTAGCACATTTCAAGCATACTGTTGAGTGGCAGTAATGATGTAGCTTCATTTGGCAATCCCAGGTGGTGGTATTCTTTATAAAAAGGAACGGTGAAATAAGGTAAATGCATGGATGGTTCAGCTAAATAAACATTTTCACCTCAAACACTGCATTGTCACAGCAAAGTCTGTTTATTCCCCTGCATGACTCTATTTCATAGAATTCCACAAATTTCATTCCAGTATTTTTGTGAAGGCACATATTGAAAGAAACATTTTGCTCCTCGGACATAATCAAAATGTGTGAGACAGCAGTGTCTTGAAGTCTGCCTGTAATACTTTCTTTGGTTCTGTGTCAGAGGCAGCTTCCTAGGAGAGGCCAGTTCATGTGAGGTCCCCTGGTCCCCAGGTTCAGCGACACTCCTTGCTGCAAAGAAAAGACAGACCGGGATTTGTAAGCCCGGGATTTAACACAAATGGGGCTGCACCTGAGAATCCTGCTCAGGACCTGAGGGTGGTAAATAGTGAAGTTTGCTTCTGCTGCTGTTGGTCACAAAAGGCTTTGAAGATGGGAATAATCAATGTCTATTTTTTTTTTTTTTAACGAGGCTGTGGAAAAGGACTCGGATCTTAAATGTGAAAATGTGAATCAAAGGAGTCTTGATCCATCAGAAGTTTATCACCTTGGAACAAAACACATTGCCATCTATAATATTGGGAACGCAGTGGCTTTCGATTTTAAAAGTCCTTCAGGGTACAATTTCTCTTAGTTCTCTATGCAAATGTATTCCAGTCAGATAAGAGGGAGGGTCTGTTAAATGTACAAATTTAATTGTAACAATACATTTCTTTAGTTTATTAACACTTATACAATCAGCATATGAATAGATAAAAATCCATCTGGACTGTCTCTTTGGTCATGTGTAAATGGTATTAAAATACAGTATTTCTCCAAATGCAGACTTACTGGATAGCTTCCCAAAGGAAATATACAGCCCAGTGGTTTTCGAGTCCATTACAGAGTTTTGGTCTGTCTTGTCTTTGCAGCAAGGGGTGTCGCTGAACCTGGTGATTACAGCTCAGTGAACTGCTGGTCTCTTCTTGTCCTTCCAGAAAGCTGTGCCCTAGAGTTGTGTGAAGCTGCCTGTTCACGCTCCAGGTCTGTTCAGCAAGTAATACCAGTTTGTGTGAACTGATGTTTTATCTAGTTCATGAGAAGTTTGCCTTGTCCCCTCTCAGCAAGTTCTGCTTTCTTCTAGTAAAGCCTGGGGTTTCACATCTGGGCAGATCCACACATTTACTTTAATTTTGTTTCTGGATATATATTGATCCTTGCTTGTGGGAGTCAAGCCACTGTTTTATTAGGAAGAGGAAGCTTTTGTTTGAAATCTGCCTTCAAGGAGGCCTCAACCAGATCTTGTTATTTTTTAAATAAGAATCTTTAACATCATTTTCTACTTTTTGCTTTGGTGCATCCTTGTAATTTTGCATTCATTGCTGCTCTTGTCAACTTGGCACAAGTTTTCTAAGTATGTATAATGCTTGCTGGGTTTTGGAAGGCGGGTTGCTTCCTTTGGAAAGCTGGTTATTTAATTAATAGGAGTAGAAAAGAATAACACATGTATATTCATAATACTAACTGGAAGTTCATCTACATCAAAAGCTGGGTGACACTTTAAGTATTGTGAGACTTTAGAGATTGTACAGTGGGTGGAGCAGCTTGGAGATAACATAATGTGTGGGGTGAAGAACACACTGAGTGGTGTGAAGAAGCCATTTGATTAGGGTGGGGTGAGAATGGCGGGGATGTATATTTGGTGCTGGTGGGAAATATATATAGGGTTGATGAGGCCTCAGTGCTGAGGTCAAAGAGTTTGGTTTTGATTTAAAAGTAATAGGAATATATATTATCATTTCTGAAATAGGAAGATGACATAATGGCCTTAGAAAGATTTATATGACAGTGTTGTATAAAAATAATTTATAGAGGGAGAATGTAAAGAGAGTGAAATTTTATAAAGTCATTATTCATCTATTTCATGGTCTTCCTAAAGGTGTCCTAATTTGCCCTTTGGTTTATTGTATATTCTTAGGGTACAGATATTAAGCTTGTTGCTTGAGATTGTCCTTAATAATTGCCAAAGCTGATCTGTAATGCTCTGCACTGATCAGCTTTTCAACACTGTGCTTGTGATATACCAATGTATGTTATTTTAAGGAGGGGCTCAAATCAGTAAAGAAACAGCCTGGAATGCAGGAGACCTGAGTTCAGTCCCTGGGTCTGGAAGATCCCCTGGAGAGGAAAATGGCAACCCACTCCAGTATTCTTGCCTGGAGAACTCCATGGACAGAGGAGTCTGGTGTGTTACAGTCCAGGGGCTCACCAAGAGTTGGACACAACTGAGTGACTGTTACTTCATTATTTTAAGGAGTCTTCAATAGATGGCTTACACTTGCTTTGTGAGTAGACGTGTAGAAGGTTCTGGAGCCATTTTGAAACTGTAAAAGTCAGAATAGGCTAAGTTTGCTGAAGTAACAAGCACCAAGCCAATCTCAGTGGCTCAACACCATAAAAGCATTTCTGGCAAATGTCTATTTATGCCGGCTATGGTGAGTCATTGCAGTGACTCAGTGAGGTCACTTGGAGGCCTTATCTCGCTATGTGCTTCCATTCTTGCCAAGGCAGGAGAAGGGGAACTTGGAAAATTATGTACTGTTCCGTAAGGCTGGAGGGATGCAGCTAACTTGTAGTCACATTTCTCTGGCCCACGGAAATGACCTGGTTATACAAAACTTCAAAGTAGCAGAGAGTACTATGCCATCATATGCCCTAAATAAATGAAAACAGGGTATGTGTTACAGGTGGTCTGTAATGACCACCACAGATATATAACCTCTTTCAAAGCACTCATGAGCATTGAAAGACTAATATCTTTCAAATGAAATTATTTTACTGAGAGGTATTTCATCCACTTCTTAGGTCTATAGGCTCATAGGCCCAGAGAAAATTAGAATTTTAATATAAATGGAAAAGGTGACCCACAACATGGCTTGAATATGATTCTCCATTATGAACTGGTAAATATGAGAAGAGAGTGTAAAAACTTCTTGTCATGGAAGTTTAGTCGTAGACCACATTTGTGTTCTGTACATATGAGGTCAGAAACACCAGTATCTTTTGAATATAAACTTTAGATGGCGAAGCAATTTAAATAGTGTACCAATTCATTTCAGTTCAGTTGCTCAGTCATGTCCAACTCTTTGAGACCCCATGGACTGCAGCATGCCAGGCCTCCCTGACATCATCAAACTCATGTCCATTGAGTCAGTGATACCATCCAACCATCTCATCCTCTGTAGTCCCCTTCTTCTCCTGCCTCCAATCTTTCCTAGCATCAGGGTCTTTTCAAATGAGTCAGCTCTTCACATCAGGTGGCCAAAGTATTTCAGCTTCAACATCAGTCCTTCAAAGAAGTTTCAGCTTCAGCATCAGTCCTTCCAGTGACTACCCAGAACTGATTTCATTTAGGATGGGCTGGTTGGATCTCCTTGCAGTCCAAGGGACTCTCAAGAGTCTTCTCCAACACCACAGTTCAGAAGCATCAATTCTTCGGCACTCAGCTTCCTTTACAGTTCAACTCTCACATCCATACACGAATACTGGAAAAACCATAGCCTTGACTAGATGTACCTTTGTTGGCAAAGTAATGTCTCTGCTTTTTAGTATGCTACCTAGGTTGGTCATAACTTTCTTCCAAGGAGCAAGCGTTTTTTTTTTTTTTTTTTAATATAAATTTACTTCTTTTAATTGGAGGTTAATTACTTTACAATATTGTATTGGTTTTGCCATACATCAACATGATTCCACCACAGGTGTACATGTGTTTGCCATCCCTCTGGGTCATCCCAGTGCACCAGCCCCAAGCATCCAGTATCATGCATCGAACTTGGACTGGTGATTCGTTTCATATATGATATTATACATGTTTCAATGCCATTCTCCCAAATCATCCCACTTCTCCCTCTCCCATAGAGTCCAAAAGACTGTTCTATACATCTGTGTCTCTTTTGCTGTCTTGCATCCAGGGTTATTGTTACCATCTTTCTAAATTCCATATATATGCATTAGTATACTGTATTGGTGTTTTTCTTTCTGGCTGACTTCACTCTGTATAATAGGCTCCAGTTTCATCCACCTCATTAGAACTGATTCAAATGTATTTTTTTAATGACTGAGTAATACTCCATTGTGTCTATGTATCACAGCTTTCTTATCCATTCATCTGCTGATGGACATCTAGGTTGCTTCCATGTCCTGGCTATTATAAACAGTGCTGTGATGAACATTGGGGTACATGTGTCTCTTTCAATTCTGGTTTCCTCGGTGTGTATGCCCAGCAGTGGGATTTCTGGGTTGTAAGGCAGTTCTGTTTCCAGTTTTTTAAGGAATCTCCACACTGTTCTCCATAGTGGCTATACTAGTTTGCATTCCCACCAACAGTGTAAGAGGGTTCCCTTTTCTCCACATCCTCTCCAGCATTTATTGCTTGTAGACTTTTGGATCGCAGGCATTCTGACTGGCGCGAAATGGTACCTCATAGTGGTTTTGATTTGCATTTCTCTGATAATGAGTGATGTTGAGCATCTTTTCATGTGTTTGTTAGCCATCTGTATGTCTTCTTTGGAGAAATGTCTATTTAGTTCTTTGGCCCATTTTTGGACTGGGTCGTTTATTTTTCTGGAATTGAGCTGCAGGAGTTGCTTGTGTATTTTTGAGATTTGTTGTTTGTCAGTTGTTTCGTTTTCTATTATCTTCTCCCATTCTGAAGGCTGTCTTTTCACCTTGCGTATAGTTTCCTTTGTTGTGCAGAAGCTTTTAAGGTTAATTAGGTCCCATTTGTTTATTTTTGCTTTTATTTCCAGTATTCTAGGAGGTGGGTCATAGAGGATCCTGCTGTGATATATGTTGGAGAGTGTTTTGCCTATGATCTCCTCTAGGAGTTTTATAGTTTCTGGTCTTACGTTTAGATCTTTAATCCATTTTGAGTTTATTTTTGTGTATGGTGTTAGAAAGTGTTCTAGTTTCATTCTTTTACAAGTGGTTGACCAGTTTTCCCAGCACCACTTGTTAAAGAGATTGTCTTTAATCCATTGTATATTCTTGCCTCCTTTGTCAAAGATAAGGTGTCCATATGTGCGTGGATTTATCTCTGGGCTTTCTATTTTGTTCCATTGATCCATATTTCTGTGTTTGTGCCAGTACCATACTGTCTTGATGACTGTGGCTTTGTAGTAGACCCTGAAGTCAGGTAAGTTGATTCCTCCAGTTCCATTCTTCTTTCTCAAGATGGAGCAAAGGTCTTTTAATTTCATGGCTTCAGTCACCATCAGCAGTGGTTTTGGAGCCCCCCAAAATAAAGTAAGCCACTGTTTCCACTGTTTCCCCATCTATTTCCCATGAAGTGATGGGACCAGATGCAATGATCTTAGTTTTCTGAATGTTGAGCTTTAAGCCAACTTTTTTCTCCTCTTTCACTTTCATCAAGAGGCTTTTTAGTTCCTCTTCACTTTCTGCCATAAGGGTGGTGTCATCTGTATATCTGAGGTTATTGATATTTCTCCCAGCAATCTTGATTCCAGCTGGTGCTTCTTCCAGCCCAGCGTTTCTCATGATATACTCTGCATAGAAGTTAAATAAGCAGGGTGACAATATACAGCCTTGATGTACTCCTTTCCCTATTTGAAACCAGTCTGTTGTTCCATGTCTAGTTCTAACGTTGCTTCCTGACCTGCATGTAGATTTTCAAGAGGCAGGTCAGGTGGTCTGGTATTCCCATCTCTTTGAGAATTTTCCACAGTTCATTGTGATCCACACAGTCAAAGGCTTTGGCATAATCAATAAAGCAGAAATAGATGTTTTTTTCTGGAACTCTCTTGCTTTTTTGATGATCCAGCAGATGTTGCCAATTTGACCTCTGATTCCTCTGTCTTTTCTAAATCTAGTTTGAACTTCTGGACATTCACATTTCACATATTGATGAAGCCTGTATTGAAGAGTTTTGAGCATTACTTTGCTAGTGTGTGAGATGAGTGCAATTGTGCAGTAGTTTGAGCATTCTTTGGCATTGCCTTTCTTTGGGATTGGAATGAAAACTGACCTTTTCCAGTCCCGTGGCCACTGTTGAGTTTTCAAAATTTGCTGGCATATTGAGTGCGGCACTTTCACAGCATCATCTTTTAGGATTTGAAATAGCTCAACTGGAATTCCATCACCTCCACTGGCTTTGTTCATAGTGATGCTTCCTAAGGCTCACTTGACTTCACATTCCAGGACATCTGGCTCTAGGTGAGTGATCACACCATAGTGATTATCTGGGTTATGAAGCTCTTTTTGTACAGTTCTGTGTATTCTTGCCACCTCTTCTTAATATCTTCTGCTTCTGTTAGGTCCCTACCATTTCTGTCCTTTATTGAGCCCATCTTTGCATGAAATGTTCCCCTGGTATCTCTAATTTTGTTGAAGAGATCTCTAGTCTTTCCCATTCCATTATTTTCCGCTATTTCTCTGCACTGATCACTGAGGAAGGCTTTCTTATTTCTCCTTGCTATTCTCTGGAATGGGTATATCTTTCCTTTTCTCCTTTGCTTTTCATTTCTCTTCTTTTCACAGCTATTTGTAAGGCTTCCTCAGACAGCCATTTTGCTTTTTTGCATTTCTTTTTCTTGGGGATGGTCTTGATTCCTGTCTTCTGTACAATGTCACAAACCTCCATCCATAGTTCATCAACCACTCTGTCTATCAGATCTAGTCCCTTAAGTCTATTTCTCACTTCCACTGTATAATCATAAGGGATTTGGTTTAGGTCATACCTGAATGGTCTGGTGGTTTTCCCTACTTTCTTCAATTTAAGTCTGAATTTGGCAATAAGGAGTTCATGGTCTGAGCCACAGTCAGCTCCTGGTCTTGTTTTTGCTGACTGATTAGGGCTTCTTCATCTTTGGCTGCAAAGAATATAATCAATCTGATTTCCGTGTTGGCCATCTGGTGATGTCCATGTGTAGAGTCTTCTCTTGTGTTGTTGGAAGAGGGTGTTTGTTATGACCAGTGTGTTCTCTTGGCAAAACTCAATTAGTCTTTGCCCTGCTTCATTCTGTACTCCAAGGCCAAATTTGCCTGTTACTCCAGGTGTTTCTTGACTTCCTACTTTTTCATTCCAGTCCCCTATAATGAAAAGGACATCTCTTTTGGGTATTATTTCTAGAAGATCTCGTAGGTCTTCATAGAACCATTCAATCTCAGCTTCTTCAGCATTAGTGGTTGGGACATAGACTTGGATTACCATGATATTGAATGGTTTGCCTTGGAAACAAACAGAGATCATTCTGTTGTTTTTGAGATTGCATCCAAGTACTGCATTTTGGACTTCTTGTTGATTAAGATGGCTACTCCATTACTTCTAAGGGATTCCTGCCCACAGTAGTAGATATAATGGTCATCTGAGTTAAATTCACCCATTCCAGTTCATTTTAGTTCGCTGATTCCTAGAATGTTGACGTTTACTCTTGCCATCTCCTGTTTGACCACTTCCAATTTGCCTTGATTCATGGACCTGACATTCCAGGTTCCTATGAAATATTGCTCTTTACAGCATTGGACCTTACTTCTATCATCAGTCACATCCACCACTGGGTACTGTTTTTGCTTTGGCTCCGCCCCTTCATTGTTTCTTGAGATATTTCTCCACTGATCTCCAGTAGCATATTGGGTACTTACTGACCTGGGGAGTTCATCTTTCAGTGTCCTATCTTTTTGCCTTTTCATACTGTTCATGGGGTTCTCAAGGCAAGAATACTGAAGTGGTTTGCTATTCCCTTCTCCCGTGGACCACATTCTGTCAGACCTCTCCACCATGACCCATCCGTCTTGGTTGGCCCTACATGGCATGGCTTAGTTTCATTGAGTTAGACAAGGCTGTGGTCCGTATGATCAGATTGGCTAGTTTTCTGTGATTGTTGTTTCAGTCTGTCTGCCTTCTGATGCCCTCTCTCAGTGCCTGCTGTCTTACTGGGGTTTCTCTTACCTTGGACATGGGGTATCTCTTCATGGCTGCTCCAGCAAAGTGCAGCTGCTGCTCCTGACTTTGGACATGGGGTAGCTCCTCTCAGCCTCTCCAGTGCCTTTCAGCTGCTGCTAGCCACTTAAATAGTGTATAAGTAATCATAAATATTTATTACATAAACACATGCTATGTATGTGTTTCTTATGTCTGTGTCTTATGTATGTATGTCTTATATATTACTTAGTTAACAAGTGGAGAGAGAGAGATCAGTGGTGACTATGGCTTTCTGTATATTTAGCATATATCCTGGATGATCTTGAGAGCATAGTATATGAATTTTTAAAAATTTATTTATTAATTGGAGCATAGTTGCTTTACAATATTCAGTATATGAATTTTTAAACTTTTAAATTAGAGTATGAGAAAGAACCTCTTTTAAATTTATTCCCTAATTTCTTCAGTTATATGCAACATACAATTTACCATTCCTGATACAGTTTGGATAGTATTTGTTTTATCCTGAAATCACAAATTCCATGAAGAATGATTTTATTTGATGAAATTGAGAGAGTTAATTCCTAGGCAGGTTGATAAGAAGTCTGGGGATCCCTAAGGATAGAGGGGTCTGGGGTTCTCAAAGTCGAGATAGGGGTCTGGGGTTTTCAAGGAGGAGGAAAGGACAAACTTTTTTTCCTCTATATTCCTTTTCTTAGTCACATAAAACGGTTTTTTTCTTTAAGTCTGAAACTGATGATTACACAACAAACAACTCAGTTTAAACTTTGTACTAGGGATTATACAACAACAATGTATCCTGCTTGAGGACAGTTTCTCCTTCCTGAAAGCCTTCTGACTAATCCTGATATTTTAGAATGTATATTATGGGAGTGGGTCTGGTAGGATCTTTCTATTGTTAAATTCTAATCCTGTTATCCTAAAATGTAAATTGTGGGAGTGGGTCTGGTAAAATTTCACAAACTTGAGACATTCTTTTGATTTATTGTAATAACTAGTTAAAAAAAGCATATAACTCCCTTGCTAATGCTAGCGGGGGGAGGGGGGGCACTCTCTGCCTCCTTCTGATGTCTGTGTCAGACTCTTTCTCTGTCCCTTTCCTTACTTTAATAAAACTCTGCTACACAAAAGCTCTTGAGTGATCAGGCCTGGTCCCTGGTCCCAAAGCTAAATCTTCTACGGAGATCATGAATCCAACATTGTTCACCATAAGCTATCAAAATTGAAGTGAGGTCCATAGGGGCTGGCTCAGAAGACAGTCATAATAGCAGACTGTGGGCTCCATGTATTCAGCAGCATCCCTCTGTGGCCATGTCTGGTGATCTCCAGGCAGTGCTGAGTGCTTCAACTCTTTGTGTCCTTAGGAGAAGCTACTTGAAACCTGCTGCGAACACATGCAGTAATCGAGTTCAAGCCTCTGCTAATAGGTATGAAGAAGTATAAACTTGTGATTTGTAATTGTTTACATATACCCATATATTTCACAGTCCAACTCTCACGTCCATACATGACCACTGGAAAAACCATAGCAGTGGTCATGTATGGATGTGAGAGTTGGACTGTGAAGAAAGCTGAGTGCTGAAGAATTGATGCTTTTGAACTGCGGTGTTGGAGAAGACTCTTGAGAGTCCCTTGGACTGCAAGGAGATCCAACAAGTCCATCCTAAAGGAGACCACTCCTGGGTGTTCATTGGAAGGACTGATGCTGAGGCTGAAACTCCAATGCTTTGGCCACCTCATGTGAAGAGTTGACTCATTGGAAAAGACCCTGGTGCTGGGAGGGATTGGGGGCAGGAGGAGGAGGGGACAACAGAGGATGAGATGGCTGGATGGCATCACCAACCCGATGCACATGAGTGTGAGTAGACTCCGGGAGTTGGTGATGGACGGGAGGCCTGATGTGCTGTGATTCATGGGGTTGCAAGGATTCAAACATGACTGAGTGACTGAACTGAACTGAACCCATATATTTATATGGCAAAATATGACCTATTCCATTGATGTGACTTGGGTAAGCTTCAGATATACGCTAACATTTTTGATTTCAGGTGTTGAGGTTAATGTTGCTAAGAACATTATGCTACTGTTTGGAGTGGAAAAGAATACATGGCCCTTCAAGTTCGTGTGTAGCAATTGTGTTATTGTTCTAATGTCAGTACATTGACAAAAATACTAAGCTCAGTGTGTCATTCTGTTTTGTTAATAATTATGTTGGGGATGCTTATGAGTTAATAGTTATGAGTTAATAGATGGTGATTACACTGACTATGGTATAATAACAATAAATATTAAAAGATAATTTTATGTCAAGTTTCAGAACTGAAGTATAAAATTCTGAATCAGTAACTATTAAGGATATAAAATAAAGGGTGCTTGAAAGCGGGCAGGAATCCCTCTGAAGAAATGGAGTGGCCATTATGGTCAACAAAAGAGTCCGAAATGCAGTACTTGGATGCAATCTCAAAAACGACAGAATGATCTCTGTTCGTTTCCAAGGCAAACCATCCAATATCACAGTAATCCAAGTCTATGCCCCAACCAATAATGCTGAAGAAGCTGAAGTTGAACGGTTCTATGAAGACCTACAAGACCTTGTAGAACTAACACCCAAAAAAGATGTCCTTTTCATTGTACGGGACTGGAATGCAAAAGTAGGAAGTCAAGAAACACCTGGAGTAACAGGCAAATTTGGCCTTGGAATACGGAATGAAGCAGGGCAAAGACTAATAGAGTTTTGCCAAGAAAATGTGCCGAGGTCCAGCCCCGGCTGATCCAGGGTATTCGAAGGAGAGACGGCTAGGCGACCTATTCAGATGTTAATTAGAGATATAAAGAGTAATAAAAAGAGGATAGCTCAGTAGGAAAATTCAGTGGAGAAAAGAAGCTGAGTGGCTTGGTTTACATGGAAAATCAATATAACCCGTGACACCAGGTTAGCTCTGACCACAGAGGCCGCAGGCGCCCTCTCGAATAGCGGAAGGTGCCCCACCTTAGACACCTTCTCGAGTGGGTCTTAGAAGCCCAGGCAAATAAATGGTCGTAGAGGATATCCGCGCTCCAGATGGACACTCAGCTGAAAATTGAGGGGAAGAATGACATGGGGAGACCAAGCTTTGGCGAGCAAGGCCCGTAGCTTTATTTTCAAAAGGGGCTTTTATACCCTAAGTTACACATAGAGGATAATAGGGGATGCAAAGTCAGCAGTCTTTGATGCTTATCAAAAACCAGGGTTTCTTTCCTGCAATTTTATCGTATACAAATGGTTTAGGTGATTTACATCATCTTCTGGCCAGAGGCCTATTAACATTTTATGACTCTTGACAAGGACTTATCAACAAAGACTTATTTTCTCTAAGAGTAATTATTTTAAGGTTTGGCGCCATCTTTTGAAGATAAAATTACATTCCTATAGGGCGGGTGTGTAATGGCTTTACAACAAAGGAAAGAATTTATTACCTTAAGGGTCTAAAGTTACTAACACCAAGGCCACTACTTATTTTTTCTACATACCAACTATATTAATTAATACACATTCAAGGATACAATACAGGGGATGTGGAAACTTGGCAGCAAGCATTGGCTCATCAATGAAATCTTTTACTAGTTTTATTCTGACAGTTTCTAACTCTCTGAGAGGCTCTAAGCTATTTGAATATCTTAAGCTTCCCGTGCCTCTCGAGGCTGGGAGACTGTAAACAATCGTATGCATAACTGTAGGTGTCCGGGTAAACTTGTCAGGCGAGTTAGAGAGCCATCTGAGGGGTTTGGATTTAAACACTCCTAATTGCCCAGGAACTTTATTAATTGGAGCTGTAAGTTAACTCTTTGACAGAGAGAGCGAGATGGTGGTGGGGGACAGCCCCCAGTAAAGTCAGAGGTGAGAGCAAAAAGCAATAAAGTAGGCAGACTCTGGTTTTTTGGGGGTAGATGCTCGAGAATATCCGGGGGCACTCCCGAGGCTCGATCCCGCCTTTGCGTATGCTGAGCCTCCTTCCTCATGACCTTTGTCACGAGTGGAATGTCTCTCGCCAGCTCCCGGCAAAAATGCACTGGTCATAACAAACACCCTCTTCCAACAACACAAGAGAAGACTCTATACATGGACATCACCAGATGGTCAACACTGAAATCAGATTGATTATATTCTTTGCAGCCAAAGATGGAGAAGCTCTATACAGTCAGCAAAAACAAGACCAGGAGCTGACTGTGGCTCAGACCATGAACTCCTTATTGCCAAATTCAGACTTAAATTGAAGAAAGTAGGGAAAACCACTAGACCATTCAGGTATGACCTAAATCAAATCCCTTATGATTATACAGTGGAAGTGAGAAATAGATTTAAGGGCCTAGATCTGATAGATAGAGTGCTTGATGAACTATGGATGGAGGTTCGTGACATTGTACAAGAGACAGGGATCAAGACCATTACCATAGAAAAGAAAAGCAAAAAAGCAAAATGGCTGTCTGGAGAGGCCTTACAAATAGCTGTGAAAAGAAGAGAAGTGAAAAGCAAAGGAGAAAAGGAAAGATATAAACATCTGAATGCAGAGTTCCAAAGAATAGCAAGAAGAGATAAGAAAGCCTTCTTCAGCGATCACTGCAAAGAAATAGAGGAAAACAACAGAATGGGAAAGACTAGGGATCTCTTCAAGAAAATCAGAGATACCAAAGGAACATTTCATGCAAAGATGGACTCGATAAAGGACAGAAATGGTATGGACCTAACAGAAGCAGAAGATATTAAGAAGACATGGCAAGAATACACAGAAGAACTGTACAAAGAAGATCTTCACGACCCAGATAATCACAATGGTGTGATCACTGTCCTAGAGCCAGACATCCTGGAATGTGAAGTCAAGTGGGCCTTAGAAAGCATCACTACGAGCAAAGCTAGTGGAGGTGATGGAATTCCAGTTGAACCATTCCAAATCCTGTAAGATGATGCTGTGAAAGTGCTGCACTCAATATGCCCCCAAATTTGGAAACTCAGCAGTGGCCACAGGACTGGAAAAGGTCAGTTTTAATTCCAATCCCAAAGAAAGGCAATGCCAAAGAATGCTCAAACTACCACACAATTGCACTCATCTCACACGCTAGTAAAGTAATGCTCAAAATTCTCCAAGCCAGGCCTCAGCAATATGTGAACCGTGAACTTCCTGATGTTCAAGCTGGTTTTAGAAAAGGCAGAGGAACAGAGATCAAATTGTCAACATCCGCTGGATCATAGAAAAAGCGAGAGTTCCAGAAAAACATCTCTTTCTGCTTTATTGACTATGCCAAAGCCTTTGACTGTGTGGATCACAATCAACTGTGGAAAATTCTGAAAGAGATGGGAATACCAGACCACCTGACCTGCCTCTTGAGAAACCTGTATGCAGGTCAGGAAGCAACAGTTAGAACTGGACATGGAACAACAGACTGGTTCCAAATAGGAAAAGGAGTTCGTCAAGGCTGTATATTGTCACCCTGTTTATTTACCTTATATGCAGAGTACATCATGAGAAACGCTGGACTGGAAGAAACACAAGCTGAAATCAAGATTGCCAGGAGAAATATCAATAACTTCAGATATGCAGATGACACCACCCTTATGGCAGAAAGTGAAGAGGAACTCAAAAGCCTCTTGATGAAAGTGAAAGTGGAGGTGAAAAAGTTGGCTTAAAGCTCAACATTCAGAAAACGAAGATCATGGCATCCGGTCCAACCACTTCATGGGAAATAGACGGGAAAACAGTGGAAACAGTGTCAGACTTTATTTTTTGGGGCTCCCAAATCACTGCAGATGGTGACTGCAGCCATGAAATTAAAAGACGCTTACTCCTTGGAAGGAAAGTTATGACCAACCTAGATAGCATATTCAAAAGCAAAGACGTTACTTTGCCAACAAAGGTTCATCTAGTCAAGGCTATGGTTTTTCCAGTGGTCATGTATGGATGTTAAAGTTAGACTGTGAAGAAAGCTCAGCACCGAAGAATTGATGCTTTTGAAGTGTGGTGTTGGAGAAGACTCTTGAGAGTCCCTTGGACTGCAAGGAGATCCCACCAGTCCATTCTGAAGGAGATCAGCCCTGGGATTTCTTTGGAAGGAATGATGCTAAAGCTGAAACTCCAGTACTTTGGCCACCTCATGTGAAGAGTTGACTCATTGGAAAAGACTGTGATGCTGGGAGGGATTGGGGGCAGGAGGAGAAGGGGACGACAGAGGATGAGATGGCTGGATGGCATCACTGACTCGATGGACATGAGTCTGAGTGAACTCCGGGGGTTGGTGATGGACAGGGAGGCCTGGCGTGCTGCGATTCATGGGGTCACAAAGAGTTGGACACGACTGAGTGACTGATCTGATCTGAATGAGTAATATACCTAATTTCAGCTTCTCCATTTAGATCAGGTCAGATCACATCACATCAGTCACTCAGTTGTGTCAATAGATGTTTTTCTGGAGCTCTCTTGCTTTTTCTATGATCCAGTGGATGTTGACAATTTAATCTCTGGTTCCTCTGCCTTTTCTAAAACCAGCTTGAGAATCAGGAAGTTCACGGTTCACATATTGCTGAGGCCTGGCTTGGAGAATTTTGAGCATTACTTTACTAGCGTGTGAGATGAGTGTAATTGTGCGGTAGTTTGAGCATTCTTTGGCATTGCCTTTCTTTGGGATTGGAATGAAAACTGACCTTTTCCAGTCCTGTGGCCACTGCTGAGTTTTCCAAATTTGGGGACATATTGAGTGCAGCACTTTCACAGCATCATCTTACAGGATTTGAAATAGCTGAACTGGAATTCCATCACCTCCACTAGCTTTGCTCATAGTGATGCTTTCTAAGGCCCACTTGACTTCACATTCCAGGATGTCTGGCTCTAGGACAGTGATCACACCATTGTGATTATCTGGGTCGTGAAGATCTTTTTTGTACAGTTCTGTGTATTCTTGCCATGTCTTCTTAATATCTTCTGCTTCTGTTAGGTCCATACCATTTCTGTCCTTTATCGAGTCCATCTTTGCATGAAATGTTCCTTTGGTATCTCTGATTTTCTTGAAGAGATCCCTAGTCTTTCCCATTCTGTTGTTTTCCTCTATTTCTTTGCAGTGATCGCTGAAGAAGGCTTTCTTATCTCTTCTTGCTATTCTTTGGAACTCTGCATTCAGATGTTTATATCTTTCCTTTTCTCCTTTGCTTTTCACTTCTCTTCTTTTCACAGCTATTTGTAAGGCCTCTCCAGACAGCCATTTTGCTTTTTTGCTTTTCTTTTCTATGGTAATGGTCTTGATCCCTGTCTCTTGTACAATGTCACGAACCTCCATCCATAGTTCATCAAGCACTCTATCTATCAGATCTAGGCCCTTAAATCTATTTCTCACTTCCACTGTATAATCATAAGGGATTTGATTTAGGTCATACCTGAATGGTCTAGTGGTTTTCCCTACTTTCTTCAATTTAAGTCTGAATTTGGCAATAAGGAGTTCATGGTCTGAGCCACAGTCAGCTCCTGGTCTTGTTTTTGCTGACTGTATAGAGCTTCTCCATCTTTGGCTGCAAAGAATATAATCAATCTGATTTCAGTGTTGACCATCTGGTGATGTCCATGTATAGAGTCTTCTCTTGTGTTGTTGGAAGAGGGTGTTTGTTATGACCAGTGCATTTTCTTGGCAAAACTCTATTAGTCTTTGCCCTGCTTCATTCCGTATTCCAAGGTCAAATTTGCCTGTTACTCCAGGTGTTTCTTGACTTCCTACTTTTGCATTCCAGTCCCGTACAATGAAAAGGACATCTTTTTTGGGTGTTAGTTCTACAAGGTCTTGTAGGTCTTCATAGAACCGTTCAACTTCAGCTTCTTCAGCATTATTGGTTGGGGCATAGACTTGGATTACTGTGATATTGAATGGTTTGCCTTGGAAACAAACAGAGATCATTCTGTCGTTTTTGAGATTGCATCCAAGTACTGCATTTCGGACTCTTTTGTTGACCATGATGGCCACTCCATTTCTTCTGAGAGATTCCTGTCCGCAGTAGTAGATATAATGGTCATCTGAGTTAAATTCACCCATTCCAGTCCATTTCAGTTCGCTGACTCCTAGAATGTTGACATTCACTCTTGCCATCTCTTGTTTGACCACTTCCAATTTGCCTTGATTCATGGACCTGACATTCCAGGTTCCTATGAAATATTGCTCTTTACAGCATCGGACCTTGCTTCTATCACCAGTCACATCCACAACTGGGTATTGTTTTTGCTTTGGCTCCATCCCTTCATTCTTCTGGAGTTATTTCTCCACTGATCTCCAGTAGCATATTGGGCACCTACTGACCTGGGGAATTTCTCTTTCAGTATCCATTTATCTCCATTTAACCTGACTACAAATGATTTTCAAATACTCAGTAATAAATGGACACAAAGCTATCCCAAATCTCTTGAAAATTGCAAAACATTGATGGCACCAAAAATCACCAAGTGCCATGTTATTAGTACCTTTGGTGACGTAGTTGAGCTGACCAACTCAGACTTTACACATTTCACTATGGATTCTCCATAAAGGCTCAGGAAAATTACATATTTCAGAACTGTCTCATCAACATGGAACCGAATGTGTTCTGTACTTTCACAAGAACTGACTGTTGGTAATGATTACAAAATAATATGTGTTTCTCCATATGCATGGGTCTGCACACACATAAGGATGAAACTTTGTCAGCAGTTTATGTTAAAATATCAAAATTGATTGTCTCCTTGAGATTTTACACTGCAGAGTATATCAGTTTGTTTTGATAGCTTTCAGGTAGGCTTCACAGCATGATCCTTTGCCCCAGTTGTCATTGCTAGGTTACCACCTTGAGGATTCATCTCGAGTGTCTCCTAACAATGATCCTAGCTCTTGTTTTCCCCTTATTCCTGTCTCTGGCTTTCTTCCATTCTCTTACAATACAATATTTTCCTGGGAAGTTGTGTTATTTTCCTTCTCTTTCAGTTCACTGCTGTTTCCTAAAAGAATGCAACTTAATGTACGTGGATGTTGCAAACAAGCCAAGGAGGTAGGTGAGGCATCACAGGAGTAACATAGGCATACCTCAGTGCTCCTAATAGGATTCCTATCCTAGCCACTATCATACACACACATACTGATGGATAGGTGAGGAGGGGAGGTGTTAAAGTAACTGTAGATTAGGTCCAAGATGGAGTTGCTCATGTTAAGCCCAATGTCAGCAAACCAAAACTTAAGTTTCTATGCTTGACTTTCCCAGATAAGAAAGGCATAAGTCAACCAATCAACTCTTGTTTGCTGAGCACAAGTTATCAGCTCCAGGACTTCCCTTTCCTCCATGTAAGAAAAGTAATCCAACTTTAGTCAATCAGCAAATGCCAAGTATAACTTCTTTGTTCCTGCTCCCTACGGTCAGTAAAAATCTCTTGGTTTGTGCAGTTCACTGGAGCTCTTTTCTATCTGCTATACTGCATGCTGCCTGATTCATGAATTGTTCAATACAAACTTACAAGATCAGTAAGTTTTATGTGGAAGAATTTTCTTTTACTAGAAGCAGGGACTTGGAAATGCTGTAGGTGGTATGAGGGCAATCAAGGACAATTGAGTGAAATCAGGATGGTTTAGAATGCTGGTGATATAGTAGGTACCTTTTCCTAGGTTGCCAATTAGGGAGATACATCATCTTACTGCATCATGCATATTAAGGCTGAGTCTGCTTACACTGATGTATAGAAGCACTTCTGCAGATCATTTAAACCGAAAGGAAAAATCTCGCTGCTTTACTTGAATTTTCTTGATAGTGTAAGCAAACATGTATTTTAGGTCATGAATTATGCTTCTGCATAATCTCTAATTTCTTCAATTCATCATTATACTTTTTTTCCCCTGAGCTTTTCACAAAATAACTTTTGGGTGAAATATAAAAGGAATAGAAATGTATATCAGAGACTTAGATTTCTCTCAGATTTATGTCTTATTATTCAGGCTGCCACCTAATTTTCTCTGGGGATATCACGATTTTGTGTACACCCTGGATACACAGCCATATGCTTATTTTCTTTGTCACTGTGTATGATATTTGCTGTAGACTTTGGGAAATGCCTCTCACATTTAGGAATATCACTAGCCACCTACAAAGGGATAATATTTATATTTTTTGACATTTTTAATTTAAACTTTAAACTTTTAGAGTAGACTCCACTAGTGATTGATGTACAATGTCAAAAAAGCCTAGACTGTCTCCATTGGCTATGGAAGTTAAGAGATGAGATATTGTGGATAATATACAGGAGCCATTCGTGATTGAGTCTGCATTTTGTCCATTTATGCTATTTGCAGGCATATAATGCTTCTAATAAAAAATTAAGGTCACATTATGGGAACTCAGAAGAACAAGGGAAATTATCTTATTTTCTAATTTTTCCCTTTGACTCTGCAACTCTTCCTCCACCACGTGGAGAACATTATTAACATGGATTTATTCCACTTAGGCTAAGCTTTCCCTTTGCTTTGGGTTCATTGATTATTTAGTGTATGTTTAATTTAGAAAGAGGAGGTGGGAGCTGACATTATGGGTTTTAATAGTGGGGTTACCCCAAGTAACCCAAACACCTACTAATGACAAAGTAAATGAGCCCAGTGTATGTTAGTCTCACTGTGGCAGGTTATAAAGCCAAGACAAGTATGGTAACATACAGTAATATGGCTGAATCTTTTTTGGTTGCTTCGAAAACTATTAAAGACTGTATTTTAGAGCAGTTTAAGATTCACAACAAAATTGAGAGAAAGGCACAAGAGGTTTCACGTATACCCCTGCCTTCACACATGCATATCCATTAATAAAGTGTCACGCAGAGTGTTTTTACTATCCTAAAAATCTTCTCTCTTCATATTCATCTCTCTCCCTTGAACTCCTGCTTCAGACCACCTATCTTTTTGTTTTCTTCATAGTTTTGCCTTAATATGAATGAATCTTAGCCATATAATCTTAAGTGAGAAAATAAGACCTAAAAATTACATACAAGGTGATACTCAAGTTTATGAAGTTGAAAACAACTTAAAAAAAGGAAAAATTTAGGGATACACATAAATTCAATACACAGACTTCGGGATAGCTCAGACAGTAAAAGCGACTGCCTACAATGCGGGAGACCTGGGTTCAATCCCTGGGTTGGGAAGATCCCCTGGAGAAGGAAATGGCAACCCACTCCAGTACTCTTGCCGGAAAATCCCATGGACGGGGGAGCCTGGTAGGCTACAGTCCATGGGGTCACAAAGAGTCAGACACGACTGTGCAACTTCACTATATAAAAAAGAACTTGGAGAATGAGTAACATGATTTAGGATAATGGTTACCTTTGGTAGAAGGAGTCTGGGTATTAGGTTGCATCCCGACCATAGAGTTGCTATAGATTAATGTCAGGGTCCTATCTGTGATCATGGGTGTTAGATTCATAGCTGCTTATTGCATTGTTAAAACTAATGGGACTTCCCTGGTGATCCAGTGGTTATCACCAGTGGTTGAAACCTCACCTTCCAATGCATAGGGTAAGGGTTTGATCCCTGGTAGGGCATGAGGTTCATGACATTGTACAGGAGACAGGGATCAAGACCATCCCCATGGAAAAGAAATGCAGAAAAGCAAAATGGCTGTCTGGAGAGGCCTTACAAATAGCTGTGAAAAGAAGAGAAGCGAAAAGCAAAGGAGAAAAGGAAAGATATAACATCTGAATGCAGAGTTCCAAAGAATAGCAAGAAGAGATAAGAAAGCCTTCTTCAGCGATCAATGCAAAGAAATAGAGGAAAACAACAGAATGGGAAAGACTAGAGATCTCTTAAAGAAAATTAGAGATACCAAGGGAACATTTCATGCAAAGATGGACTCGATAAAGGACAGAAATGGTATGGACCTAACAGAAGCAGAAGATACTAAGAAGAGGTGGCAAGAATACACAGAAGAACTGTACAAAGAAGATCTTCACGACCCAGATAATCACAATGGTGTGATAACTGACCTAGAGCCAGACATCCTGGAATGTGAAGTCAAGTGGGCCTTAGGAAGCATCACTACAAAAAAGCTTGTGGAGGTGATGGAATTCCAGTTCAGCTATTTCAAATCCTGAAAGATGATGCTGTGAAAGTGCTCCACTCAATATGCCAGCAAATTTGGAAAACTCAGTAGTGGCCACAGGACTGGAAAAGGTCAGTTTCATTCCAATCCCAAAGAAAGGCAATGCCGAAGAATTCTCAAACTACCGCACAATTGCACGCATCTCACATGCTAGTAAAGTAATGCTCAAAATTCTCCAAGCCAGGCCTCAGCAATATGTGAACCATGAACTTCCTGGTGTTCAAGCTGGTTTTAGAAAAGGCAGAGGAACCAGAGATTAAATTGCCAACATCCGCTGGATCATGGAAAAAGCAAGAGAGTTCCAGAAAAACATCTATTTCTACTTTATTGACTATGCCAAAGCCTTTGACTGTGTGGATCACAATAAAGTGTGGCAAATTCTGAAAGAGATGGGAATACCAGACCACCTGACCTGCCTCTTGAGAAACCTGTATGCAGGTCAGGAAGCAACAGTTAGAACTGGACATGGAACAACAGACTGGTTCCAAATAGGAAAACGAGTACATCAAGGCTGTATCTTGTCACCCTCTTATTTACCTTATATGCAGAGTACATCATGAGAAACGCTGGGGTGGAAGAAGCACAAGCTGGAATCAAGATTGCCGGGAGAAATATCAATAACCTCAGATATGCAGATGACACCACCCTTATGGCAGAAAGTGAAGAGGAACTCAAAAGCCTCTTGATGAAAGTGAAAGAGGAGAGTGAAAAAGTTGGCTTAAAGCTCAACATTCAGCAAACGAAGATCATGGCATCCGGTTCCATCACTTCATGGGAAATAGATGGGGAAACAGTAGAAACAGTGTCAGACTTTATTTTTTGGGGCTTCCAAAATTGCTACAGATGGTGACTGCAGCCATGAAATTAAAAGATGCTTACTCCTTGGAAGGAAAGTTATGACCAACCTAGATAGCATATTGAAAAGCAGAGACATTACTTTGCCAAGAAAGGTCCGTCTAGTCAAGGCTATTTTCCTGTGGTCATGTATGGATGTGAGAGTTGGACTGGGAAGAAGGCTGAGTGCTGAAGAATTGATGCTTTTGAACTGTGGTGTTGGAGAAGACTCTTGAGAGTCCCTTGGACTACAAGGAGATCCAACCAGTCCATTCTGAAGGAGATCAGCCCCGGGATTTCTTTGGAAGGGATAATGCTAAAGCTGAAACTCCAGTACTTTGGCCACCTCATGCGAAGAGTTGACTCATTGGAAAAGACTCTGATTCTGGGAGGGATTGGGGGCAGGAGGAGAAGGGGACGACAGAGGATGAGATGGCTGGATGGCATCACTGACTCGATGGACGTGAGTCTGAGTGAACTCCAGGAGTTGGTGGTGGACAGGGAAGCCTGGCGTGCTGCAATTCATGAGGTTGCAAAGAGTCGGACACGACTGAGCAACTGTACTGAACTGAACTGAACTGAGGGCAGCTAAGATCCACATGCCTCATGGCTAAAAACAGCAGAACACAAACAACAGAAGCCATATTGTAACAAATTCAATAGACTTTAAAAATGGGTACGTCCAAAAAAATCTTTAAAAAGAAAATAAAACTAACTAACCAACCAAGTAACTGGATGTGAGGAGAAAAGAGCAAGTCCAGTATAATACACTGTGTCCTCTAAATGAGTACCCATTCTGGGGGAAGATTTTCCCCCAGATTAAGAAATCTGAGCTTCTCCTGATAGAATGCCAGGTTTTTTTCTTTTTTTCCACATTAAGAATGTTCTAACTGAATGCACGTTCCTCTTTTCTTTGACTGCTGGAAAGCTCAGAATCAGATTTACAGTCCACCTTCAATAATTATACTAGAACATATGGTATACATTTTTGTGTCTAAGTTGAATTTTGATTTCACCTTATTATTCTACATAGTTTCTCTTAGTTTTGATTTTTTTGGTCTATGAACAAATGCCTTTTCTGGTATGTTTTTATATGAGACTCTATGAATTCCCTTTACTTAGAAAAATAAATGAATAAAAACAGACTTGCCTGTTATTGGACAGTATCCAATATCATTTCATGAGAATGAGGATGATTTCTGGCAATGGGTTTGTATATCGTTCCATAGGTATTGTGTTTATTGTGTTTTCCAGTTTGAAGGAGAGGAAATCAGCATGTTTGTTAGGATTCATCTGGAGAAATGTACTAGGTGGGTTCTACTCAAATACAGATTTTTATAATAATTTTAAGCAGCTCTCTGGTATAGCTATCATACTATGAAAGTCATCTCTTAGTTGTCCTAGTTATATAGATTTTAAGTTAAGTAGAACAAATTAAACTATAACCTCGGAAAATGATGTAAGGCATTCAGGAGTTGAAGACTGGCACAGGTTGAGAAATGGAATTGTTTTTTCTTGGGACAAGCATATGGTCACTGAGAAAACCCAGATCTAAGTTATTGGAAGTAATGTTTCCTTGAGTCTGGATTGCTGGCCCATTGACAGTAGACTTGACTCCATGGCAGAGAAAAATTTCCACACGGGAAATAATCTTATCAGAAGATGGTCTTGTCCAGGGTTGGTTTGTTTTCATGGCTTTCCCCAAAAGGTGCTTACCTATCTAGTTTCAGAGTCACTTTTACAAAATTAAGACAACGAACACTTTCCATTGCACTATATTTTAAAAGCTATTAATATTTTGGATAAATACGCTATTGCTGCTGCTACTGCTAAGTCACTTCAGTCGTGTCCGACTCTGTGTGACCCCATAGACAGCAGCCCACCATGGTCCCCCATCCCTGGGATTCTCCAGGCAAGAACACTGGAGTGGGTTGCCATTTCCTTCTCCAATGCATGAAAGTGAAAAGTGAAAGTGAAGTTGCTCAGTCGTGTCCAACTCTTAGCAACCCCATGGACTGCAGCCTACCAGGCTCCTCCGTCCTTGGGATTTTCTGGGCAAGAGTACTGGAGTGGGGTGCCATTGCCTTCTCCGAGGGAATATTATATCACATTCTTTGAGAAATTCATAAATTTCTAGAAAAAAATTTGTAAAAATTTGCCAATGACCAAATTGCAATATGTGCACTGAATGTGATATCTCTGAAATCATCTGTGAATAAAATTTCTGCTCGATACATCTTTATAACCTTTTTTCTATTTGAAATAAAAGAATTTAGCTGTTTCTTGAGTGTATCAATAGTTTGATATATAAATGACATTAAATGGAACACTACTTCTCAAACAAGTAGAAGCATAATTTTATTTTGAAATGAGCAATAGAGTTTCGGGAGATAGTTTCTTCTAATGTTTTAATATTTTGGAAGAATTAAACATTTAGATATCTATTTCTACTTCATCACAGTGATGTAGCAGAAACCCAATGCAGAAGAAAGAAAGCTTTTCTTAAATTCTAGTGTGTGAAGTGAATTCCTGGCATTTCAAGACATAATTGATATGGATCAGTTAGTTTATTTGAGAACGTGTTGCTAATTAGACTAAAATCCACAGTAGTAACATTTAAAAGATATCTAGTTTTAAGTCTTCACCCTGTCATAGATAGTACCACATTTATCAACCATTCTAAGGGGACAGCATTTTAAAATACTTTTTGTATGTGAAGCAATGTGGGGAGTATAGTAGAGAATACAAAGATGAGTCAAATATAATTCTTGCCTTAAAGAGAGTACAATTCTTAGTAATAAGGAAACCAATCTGAACATATATTGCAAGGATGTAATGGTATAAGAGAAGTATAAGGTAGAAAGACTTATACCTGTCTTGCTAATCATAAAGGCTTTTCTGGGTAAAGTTTGAAGTGAAAGTTTAGTCACTTAGTCGTGTCCAACTCTTTGCGACCCCATGGATTGTAGACTTCCAGGTTCCTCCGTCCACAGGATTTTCCAGGCATCAGCCCTGGTTTTCCTGGGATAGTCCCAGTTTTTATCTGTTGCACCAGGCTAACTATTAACAGGATCCAACCTCCTCCCTCCATTCTCAAAAGCATTCCAGTTTGGAAGGTAAATTATTTGGCCATTCTGTTTATGGAGAAAGCAGCATTTAAAACTGTTTTTGAAGACTGGATAGGATTTCAACAAACAGAGCTTCATATTATGGGGATGCCAAAGATGGATTGATCAGTACATATCTGGAAGGGTGTAGACATCTGGGAAAAAGCCAAAGAAAGTGTCGCTGCTGCTGCTGCTGTCGTTTCAGTCGTGTCCGACTCTGTGCGACCCCATAGACGGCAGCCCACCAAGCTCCCCCATCCCTGGGATTCTCTAGGCAAGAATACTGAAGTGGGTTGCCATTTCCTTCTCCAATGCATGAAAGTGAAAAGTCAAAGTAAAGTCGTTCAGTCGTGTCTGACTCTTAGCGACCCCATGGACTGCAGACTAGGCAATTTAAAAAATTTTAGACTTCTGAGCATAGCAAATGTACCTGATTTTCTTCTGGGTAAAAAGAAAAAAAAAAAAAAAAAAGAAAAAAAAGAAAACCAGTGTGCTGGGGGAGGGATGCAGCAGGGAGGAGGCAGACACATACCAGAGTCATGATGCCCAACAGGTCTCCCTCCTGCACCAGGCTGTGCCGCCTCCTTCGGGGCTTGGAGCACCCAACAATGTTAATATTGCTCTATGGGCAATGGAAGCAACATCAAGAAAAGCACAGGAATAGGAAATGCACGTTATACCTGGAGAAGTGCAGGTCACAGGTAATGATGGGTAAGTGGTGGGAGATGAGCCCAAGGAAGTGGTCAGAGGCCAGGCCTTGAAGGGTTTGCATACATGCAGTGGGATGGGACTTCATCTTGTAAGTAATGAGAGAAGTGGCGGTGGAGTGTCATTGAAACACTTTGGTCCAGAGTGTTCAAACTAAACAGTTGGTTCAGTTTGGTGTTTGGACCAAACTGAAGTTTGCATCTAAAAATGTGGTGACAGCATGAAAAGTAGATTAGAAGAGTATGAATTTAGAGGCATTAGAAAGTGAAGGTGTTAGTTGCTCAGTCGTGTCCAACTCTTTATGACCCCATGGACTGTAGCTTGCCAGGCTCCTGCTATTCATGGAATTCTCCAGGCAAGAATACTAGAGTAGGTAGCCATTCCCTTCTCCAGGGGATCTTCCTGACCCTGGAATTGAACCCAGGTCTCCTGAATTGCAGGCATATTCTTAACCATCTGAGCCATTAGAGACATTGCTGCTGCTGCTGCTGCTGCTGCTAAGTCGATTCAGTCATGTCCGACTCTATGCGACCCCATAGATGGCAGCCCACCAGGCTCCCCTGTCCCTGGGATTCTCTAGGCAAGAACACTGGAGTGGGTTGCCATTTCCTTCTCCAATGCACGAAAGTGAAAAGTGAAAATTGAAAGTGAAGTCGCTCAGTTGTGTCCAACCCTCAGCGACCCCATAGACTGCAGCCTTCCAGGCTCCTCTGTCCATGGGATTTTCCAGGCAAGAGTACTGGAGTGGGGTGCCATTGCCTTCTCCGATTAGAGACAATAGGGCCAATTAAAAGACCATCACAGTTGTTGAAATAAGAAAATAATTAAGGTCTGAACCAAGATAATGACACACCAGAACTACACATTAAAGGAGAATATAGAAAATGTATTTCCAAAAGAATTTCTCTTAGCTCTTGACCTACATTTAATTCTGCTTTTAAAACTGAAATTTAAACGAAACTTCAATAATTGTATAAACTTAGCTTGAATTCATGAATTTAGAAAAATAAACCTTATTTTTATTGACTGAAATGAAATTCGTCACACTAGTGACTTTAAAAAGCTTAAACACAATTCAATGTGTTGTTTAGCTTACGAGCATGGGAAACAGAATACATTATGTTAGCAAATGAATCCTGAAGGTATGTATATCTATACATTAAAAGTGAAGTGTAGTATTTATAATTGTGTTATCTCTGTAATTCAGAGTTAAAACACTTAGACATTTTTGAGAAAGGCAGTTTTAGATTTCAGCTGGTTGAAAAATAGCCTCAATTCTTCATTCTGTTTTCTATTTAAAGGATCTTTGAATAAATAAACTTTGATGGGAAAGGCCTTAGGATTTTGTCTATATCTTCTGCCTCCCCTTGATAAAGTGCTCTGTATAGTGAGTTGGCAGAAGGAAAGAGAGAAACTGTATTTCCTTAACAACTCATGTTCTTTCAGTTGATTGTAAAGACTTTCCAGGTGGCTCAATGGTAAAGAACCTGCCTGCCAATGCAGGGGATGCAGATTCGATCCCTGGATGGAGAAGTTTTCCTTGAGGAGAAAATGGAGACCCACCCCATTATTCTTGCATGGGAAAAATCCCATGGACAGAGGAGCCTGGCGGGCTATAGTCCATGGGGTTGAAAAGATCAGATATGACTGAGCAACTGAGAACACACTCCCAAAGCTGTAATACCCTTTGAGCCCTGGATGACTCATAAAAGTGCACTATAACCTTAGATTTGTACTCTCTTGATCTGCCTTTAACCAGATGGTTTGATTGCTCTTTTATATTGCATTTTTCACAACTACAATACAGCCAAGCAGCCATTTTGTTCTTTGTGGTATCTCACAGAAACAGGCTGTATTGAATATATGCAACATATGAACTTGGAACTGAAGCAATTGCTGAATAATTGAAGATATAGACTTTCTTCCTAAAATATCTGGATATTTGAAGAAGGAGAAACCCTTTTTTTGTTGACATGAATTATCTGAATTGTTCTTTTTAATCTTTCATTTTGCTTGGTGTGCATAGACAGCTGAAATGTTTACCTAAAGGCTTGCTTTAGTCTTGCTTTCCAATCTCATTCATTGCTTTCTGACCATCTCTGCTTCCTCATGGGATAGAGGCAGTTGTAAGCCTAAGATGCTGTGATTTTTCCCACCAGTCTTAGTGTCTACTTAACAATGTTCATTCAATTTGCTTAACATAAACTTCACTTTCATCTTATTCAGCTCTCCTAGGGATTAATGTAATACTATACACACTCATCTCATTTAAGCAGTAAATACATTTAATTGAAAAAAGCCTTACTTAAAGGGAAAAAAGCACAGAAAGTATGATAATATATACTCCTTACTTGAGCACCTATTATATGTAGGGCTTTTTACATGAGTTATCCAAAGTAATTCTTACAGCACCTTTGTTAGACAGATATAATTATCACCATTGTATATTGTAAGTGCAGAGATTCTTAGGACAGGGATTGAACCCATGACCTAGTTTTTATGGCACTCTGCCCTCACAAACACTAGGCTATACTTCATGCAGGCTTTTGAACCAATAAGAGGTAATGAAACATTTTAAAATGTAATTTATGGAGTTGGTCTTATATGAGACCCCATTTTCTTGAGAGCTTTCTGTTATGTTATCATCTGCTTATTCTAACAAATCTCTAACAGAGATGGAATAGTCCCTTAGTTCTGCAATAGGCTTTCCTGGTGGCTCAGTTGGTAAAGAATCTGCCTGCAATGCAGGAGACCCAGCTTCAATCCCTGGGTTGGGAAAATCCCCTGGAGAAGGAAATGGCAACCCACTCCAGTATTCTTGCCTGGAGAATTCCATGGACAGAGGAGCCTGGTGGGTTACAGTTCATGGAGTTGCAAAGAATCAGACATGACTTTCACTTCAGCAAATGTGGGAAGATTGTCATTTTGACCTTCTCATATGCACACATAGAATTTACTTGTTGTAGAACAGCATTTGTTTGTCTAGCGGGTTAGCTATGCAAAGGAACTCTGACTTGTTATTTCAAAGGATGGAAATAAATAGAAATAACCTTAAGTCTTTATAACCACTCTTTTCTTTCTTCATAAAACGGTGTCTTATGTGTTGGGTTTATACTAGGAGTCTAAGAGCTCACACATAAATTGCCCTATCAAAACCCAATGTACTACCGAGCTCTTTTTCTTTTTTTCTACTGAGCTCTTTGAGATAATTTAAAAAATCAAATCCAGTCCGAAATTCACTCTATATTAATAGTTTTCCTCTCTGTGTCTCTGAGTTAGATTCATTATCAATTCAGCACTGAAAAAGATAACAGGAAGTTGTCTTAATAAATGTTCTGACCTTCTTTACTTTAAAGTAAATACACGAGAACTTTGGAAAAGGCTTAAGTGATGCCCAGGACTGTGAGGTTTTTAAATGGGAGAGTTAGCACCAATTCTGAAAAACATGACCAGTCTTGGCTTTAAAAAATAATTGATTTTGGTTATATTGAAGAGAGTTGATTAGACTGTGACTAGTTGTCAGATTCATATATCACATTTGCACTAACCCTTATTTTTTAACACTTGCTGAGCAAATTAACATTACAGAAAAGGAAAAAAAATTGGTGTATAAATAACAGTGGAGTTCAAAAAGATGCTTGTCATTAATACATCCATATATGTATCCTGAATATTTAAATCTTGTCCCTGAACCTACAGATAGTTCTTCTCTTCACTGCAAATATTATTTTGGCTTGAATGTTTGCTCTACAAGATGATAAATGAGTCAAATTAGCTCATCCTTGGTTGCAGTCTTTCCAGACAGAGCAGCTCTTGAGTTTCTATGGTTTTGAAAGTTAAATTTTATATCCCACATTAGCAAAACCTGTTCATTTTTTAGCATGATCCTACAGGGTAGGATTTTTATATAATTGGAAAATTTTAGACTTGGAAGTCTTTGTACCTTATATAAACTTGTAGGTTGTATAAGAATAAGGAAGACAAAGAACAGGAGATATCTGAACATGGTCATGAAAAGTGAGGAGACCAGAATTACCACTTACTGGAGAGGAAACAGTCATTGCCACAGCCAGGCCCACAGACTTAAAGCCATAGAGAGCCAAACGAATTGCTTATAATCTCTATCCTGTATCTTTTATATTGAGACTCTTTTTAGTTTAAGAGGTGACATCACAGAATAATAATAGCAAATATTCACTGAGTGGCCTGTGCCAGGCATCTTTCCAAGCCCTTTATCAGTAGTACCTGCGGGGTATGAACCATGATTATCCCCATTTCATAGATGAAGACACTGAAGCACAGAAAAGCAAGTCACCAAAAATCATGCCAATTAATGGACTTGCCATTAGATTTTAGGGTATTGATTCTACACCTTGTATTGGTCACCTCTAAATGTTAACTATGAAGAAGAAAAATGTTCATATTCACGTCTCTTCTCAGTATACCTTATGTGGAAGTGACCTTAACTGATAGATTTCTGTGCTTTCTGTTTCAGGTCTTGACCTACTTTTTACTGCCAGGTCCTTTTCTACTTACTTAGCAGCTTGCCTGCTTTCCCCCGTTTGCCAACCATCAAGGAGAAGGTTTGGGGGGCTTTCCAGGTGCTGGGTCGGAGTGGGGTCTGACACCAGCAGTCTTCATGGTACAGTGTGGCACAGCCACATCTTTACTGGCAAGTTCATGGGCTCCTCCCCTCATGAATAGTAATGTGACCTCCTCATCTAAATCGAGGCTGTGACTGTGAATAGATAATCCTGTTTCTTTATCCTTCTTTCCTACCCAGATGATCAAGGTTTAAATTTATTATGAGAGTGCAATAAATAAAACTTGCAGAATCTTTGGGATAGTTCAGCCTGTGGGAGTGAAATATGCCTTAAGAGTGACTTCCTTAGCACAGCTGATAGTCAAGACAGATGTTGATTCTTTCTCAGGGCAGAAGCTGCAGCCTGAATATAGTTATGATCAAAACCTGAAGCATTTCACATAGCTCACCCACGCTCTGAAGAATGCCGACCAACTATTCAACATTTATACTCTAGGAAAAAGGAAATAACACTCAGAAGCGTCTAAAGAGAGTGTGTACAGTGATCCATCTGTAAATATGGCTTGTTTACAATATAATCGTTTGGATTTGGAAAGAAAAGAAGGATTATTTATAGGCCTTTCTTACAGATGGTACATGGTTGGCATATGGATGAATTTGCATGCTATTTGTGCTACGATTCTTTGGGTTCATGCTTTCATGACATAGGTGTTGAGCCATCTGAAGGCTATAATGAAAACAATAGCAAATCTGTGTAGAAAAAAATGTGTACTGTCATATCCACTTGATGATTTCCTTTCCTTTGAGAATTATCAATGGTAAAGACCAGTGAGCTAAGAGATATGTTATTACCTACTTCCCTCCTTTCCAGAACTTTTTGGGTGAAGATTGTTTTCGTGTGCGGCCTCAGCATTTGAGCATCTTGAAATCAGTGATGCCTCATGTCTCTGCAGGATAAAGAGAGGTATAACTCTCTGAAGTTAATGGATGTCTTTGAAAAGCATACATACTGGACCAGAAGTGATGGTGGCGAGATGGGATAGAAGAGGCTCGTTTAACAGAAAGCGAGAAGACCCTCTGTAGGGAGACTGCATCCCAGTTAGAAGTTGAAGAGGAGAAACATTTGGAGATGAAAAGATCTCTGGGTAGCTAGTTTAGGTTTTGCTGTAATTAACTGTGAGAAAATAAGTCAGTTACCCTCTGTGAGCTCTATTTAAAAAAAGAAAAAAACTGAGAATGACCTGCCTGTTTCAGAGGTGTGTTGTGAGGCACAGACAGGATGGTGCTTTGTGAAGTAGATATTGAACTGTGTTCTCATTAAATTCAGTTGCATGAGATTGTGCTCAGCACTTCAGGGGATGAAATATGAATAATACTTGGATTCTCACCTCAAGCTAATTGGGTAAGATAAAATAAGCACCTAAATAAATATAACTAGTAGATTGCAAAACCAGTAAATTGTTTTATGCAAGTCAGAGTGATTTTCACCATTTAAGATAGGATGTCTCTACTGCAGTGGCTCTCAAATCTGTTGTGCATTAGAACACACCTCTGGGAGCTTTTAAAGCATTTGAATGCCCAGCTCCCAGTTCCAGAGATTTTGATTTAATTAGCCTGATATGCCCCATTCACCTCCTCTGCACATTCTCATTAAAAAAAGCAAATGCCCCAGGTGTTTTTAATATTCAGTGCTTCTCAAACTTTAACTTCATCAGAATTACCTGGAGGGCTTGTTAAGCCTTTGCTAACTGGGCCCTTCCTTGAGATATTCTGATTCACTAGATCTGGGAAGGGGGTGAGAATTTATAGCTTCTCAGTTCTCAGGTAATACTGATCGTCTGCAGATCTACTGCCGAGCCAGTACATGCATTCAATTTTATTGCAATGCTGTTTTATGCAGTACACACATGTATTTTTTCTGGCTGAAGAAAGTGGGTGTACACAAAAGTCCATCCATTGGTCAAGTGGTAGGAATGGCTTCAGAGGTGGGAAAATCAACACTGTGACCAAGTGAAGAGAATATCACTTGATAAAGAGATAAACCTGCTAGGAGAAAAATGTCTTCATACAAAGGATGCTCACTTACAGATCTACTAGTTTGAAATTGTCCTCTAGGAAGAGAAGGGATGATTTAGGGGTACCTGGTAAGCAATGATATGTTCAATAAAGGACATTTAGAAAGAAAGTTTTAGATTTGGAAGGGAGCTCAGCTTCTTTTTCTCTGCAAATATCTCCCTAAGCAACAGAATAAATGATTCACCTTTCCAATTCCTTGGGTATCAGAATAGCTAAAGCAACATAGCATAATTTTCAGAAATAGAACCCTATTAAACTTTCACAGACCATGTAAGATGCCAGTGAGAAAATGTGCAAAATTGATCATCGTGTCTTTATTACTTGAAGAAGGATAGAAGGGCACTCAAGGTTGATTTGAGTGTTAAAATGTATGAATTGTCTATTTCCCGAAGAGTGTAAATCCTAAACGTCCATGAACAGCAGTAATAGGAGACTCTAGGGGCTTCAGTCACCTTGAAATTAGGAAAATGAGAAATTTGCCTTGCCGATTTCTTCCCGAGGGTGAATAGCTGAGAGCTGAGGCTTTGCAGATGTGTGGATGGAATAACATCAGTAAGAAGAGCTCATACTTTCCTATTTTATCACCTTTTTTCATCATAAGTATGTTTTATGAGTGAAAGACAGGAGGCTCTTTGCCAGTGTATCCTTTTTCCTTGCCATGCTCCACCAATCACAGATTGACTGAGAAAAAAACTGGGTTTTAAGTAGCTATTAAAGTCAAAATAAAGGAAAATTTCAGTCAAAAAAATATCTGATAGCCTTAGTGTTAAGCATGACAAATAAAAACAGCAATATATGAACTTGTCCTTGTATTGCAGTGGAATAGATAAAACCCAAGTAAGATTTTGTAGACTTTTGTTTCTCCATTCAGAGTTGCAGGAGGAACATCTGTAGTCATACCAGATCTGAATCATATTAGTTCAGGATAACACTGTTTAAGGCAAGAATATTATTAAGGAAGACTGAGATGGTTAATAGGCTATAAATGAAGATAATATTTTGAAGCAGGCATTATAGCTTATATAGTCTACAGTGTTCAAAAAGCCTTTTATAAAGGATCACTTAAAATAAGACAAAAGACTGTAGAAATTATAAAATAAATACTGAAGTAGCATCACGGGCACAGTCATATTTTATCTCTTTATCAAGTTTACAGTGAAAAAGAACTTGCAGCAACAAAGTTCCATTCTTAAATAGGGGCTTAAATGCTTGCAAACCTCTTTCTCTGGGCTGGATTATATTCTGTCAGATAAGTTGACATGTGAAGTCTGGCACTCCGGAGAGTCTTTATTCCTTGGCCTTCAAAAACATCATTTACTTCGGCACCTGCTCCCAGTTCGTCTTGTTCTTGTCCAGTATACAGACTTCTCTTCTTCCATGGCATCATTCTCTTTCCCCTGTGTTCACATGCTCTTTCAGTCATGCCCACATAACTTCAACGATAACTTCTGTGTTGATGACTCCTTAACTCTTTTCCCCAGATCCAGAGGACTTTCTTAAACTCCTGTGTATGATTGCTGCTTGGCTAAGGCCTGGTTAGCTCTGTTTTGTGGGCCCTTGAATTCAGTGTTCTGATGACCACATGCTTGTTTCATCTTCTGCATCCCCTGTTTTGGTTAACAGTGGCATGATTCCTGCTGCTGCTGCTGCTGCTGCTGCTAAGTCACTTCAGTCGTGTCTGACTCTGTGCAACTCCATAGACGGCAGCCCACCAGGCTCCCCCATTCCTGGGATTCTTCAGGCAAGAACACTGGATTGGGTTGCCATTTCCTTCTCCAATGCATGAAAGTGAAAAGTGAAAGTGAAGTCGCTCAGTCGTGTCCGACTCTTCGCAACCCCATGGACTGTAGCCCACCAGGCTCCTCCATCCATGGGATTCTCCAGGCAAAAGTACTGGAGTGGGGTGCCATTGCCTTCTCCGATGATTCCTACTGCTGAAGCCAAAAACTTGATAATCTTAAAGGATGGTCCCTCTTTCACCCCCTTCAAATGGTCATTAACTTCTGTTAGATTCTACTAAATGTCTCTTGAAGCTTTTACCATGACTCTTTTAAAATGTTAATTTTATTAAATTTAAAAGATACAGGAAAGTACAAGGAAGCACAATAGCAATCATCCATCCTATTTTGTTCTCATTCTTACTGCCTTCACCACTACCACCTTCAGTTCTTCACCTGGAGTATTCCAATAGCCTACTTATTCTATTTTTATCTTTGCCTCCCTATGATCCAGCAGCCAGATTATTTAAAAATATGAGTCAGGTCAAATTGTTCCTTGCTCAAATCCTCTCTTAGCATCTTGTCTCATTCAAGGTAAAACCCAATATGCTTACAAGAGAGCCCTAAAAGGCTCTTTATTACTGTTCCACTGTCTCTCGACTATTTGCCCAACCCCTTTGACCTCACCTGCTACCTCCCTCCCCCTGGGTTTTCTCTGTGGTCTTGGAAGACATCAAACATATCCTCACTTAAGGTCTTTGTCCTTGCTGCTCCTTTTGCCTGGAGTACTCCTTCCGTAGATAACACTATGACTTGCTCCTTCCCTTCTTCAAGTCTCTGCTCAAATATTACCTTATCATGAGGACGTTTCTAGCCACTCTTTGATTCTAGAGCATTTCATCTCACCCTCACCTGGAGTAAACATCTGATTTGTCATCCAAAACAGGATGCTTTTGAGATTGAAAAGGAATCCCAGTCAGTTAGTTAGGAAGTTGAAACAAGAGTCATAAACTAGGACTGGCCCTAGAAATCTGGGGCTCCTAGACAGACTTTTTTCTTCATAGTTCATCTTATCACTTCCTAACATGGTACACGTTTACTTTCGATGTGGTCTTTGTCTGTTCTCCCTTCCTTAAAGCTCCTTGAAGAAAGGGAATTTGTTTTCTTGGCTGTTGTATTTTCAGCACCTTGGACAGTACATTATACATAATAATGTTTAATAAAGATTTTTAAATACATGAAAGAAGAAATCCATGACCCCAGGATCCAGAATTAGCCACTGCTAGCATCTTGGCATATTGGTTTTTATTTTTATAAAAATGATAACCATGAGTTATCAAATCAATGCTGGAAAGTACAGCCCTTTCCCTCCCATCACATCTAGAAATTCTCATTAAGTAACTTTATTCTAAATATCTTCCATGTGGATAAAAGATAGAAAAACTTTAATAAAAATAAAGTCATATTATTGATGGTATTTTCCAAATGATTGGTATTGTTAATTTTGCTTGAATTTAAAAGTATAAAAATAAATGAGTAAAATTAATTGTTGAAATTCAAATAAATATTTCTTTAACATAGAGACTTTATTTCTTAAGTAATCTCTTTAAGGATGGAAAAAGGGAATTTTCAAAGCACTGAGTGGTTGAAACCATTAAAAAAAAAAAAAAAAACAACTGTTTGGATTTCCTGCTTTGAAACATGAAAAAATTAGCACTGTTATAATTTGTACACTATTTTGCCTCCCTCCTCAGTTTTATTAGTTATATTGTTGTTTTTGCATTGAATGGATATAATAATTACAACTCCCATGGTTGCTTATCATTGGTTTTATGTTTAAATTGATTCAATCTCACTACCAGTCTCTTTATTACAAACACTTTATTCTGAAGATCTTTATTTGTTGAATTTTATCGTTAGGCAAACTTTCTAAGAAATGCCCATGGCTTCTGTATTGTTTGAGTTATGTTTTTGGGATGCACTTTCTTACTGAACTTAAACACAGTGCTTCCTTATCTCCCAGCATCTGATGTTACAGATGCAACCTGCCGTCTGTTACCTTGTGAAGATGGCCCATACCCCTCCCAAAAACAACCCCTACTTGTTTTTGTTTGCCTGATTCTAAAGTTTTTTTTTTTTTTTAAGTTAAAAAAACTAGATTTGTTTTAGACTTGAGTGTTTTGTTTCAAAATTTCCTAGAACACAGTGTGCTGTTTTTGATCTACATGCTCAGTTGTTTCTCCATTTTCCAAAAATTTTCTCTTATTTTACCTTTATGAATCTTCTGTTTCATTCACTGAATTCTGTTGGGTTGACCAAAAAATTCATTCGGGTTTTTTTATAAGATGTTATGGAAAAACTTGAACGAACTTTTTGGCCAACCCCATATTTCAACACATTACCCTTGTGTTGGTAATTTTTGTATTCTATTTCTATTAGCTTTTGCCTAATAGTTTTACTCTGTTGGTTTTGAAGGCACTGTGATGATCTTATCCCTTTTCTGTGTTAACTAATATGACCTTTAGCTGTGTCTATTCTGTTCCTTGTTTCAAATTAAATTATCTCATTTCACTCTTTTATCAACTAGTCTTTGGACTCTGTTAAAAATTGATTTCTTAAATTGTTTTTATGACATGAAGCAATTAATTGTATTGTATTGTTTTCCTCTGTTGTTTAAATTATGTTTTTCTTACAGCTTGGTTTCTTTTCTTGGCTTTTGCATGCATGTGCTTTGCTGTAATATGTTTGTGTAATATCCATGCCATTTAATTTTACCTTACTCAAGCTAGGGTGGTTCTGACTAGACAGTCTTTTTCAATCTGATATGATACAGGTAACTTGATCTTCTTCCTAGAACACCTTGAAAGCAGTTCTTTATTTTTTCTTTCTCTCAAGTGGGGTGATACTTCATTCTATCCAGTTTCTTGTCATGAAAGGAAATGGCAAGGGAAAGAACTCAGCATTCTCAGAATACTAAGGTGCTGCTCTTTCTCCTGAAAGAGTGTTAAATGCCATGAAGCAGAGTTCCACTCCCTCACCTGGCAGAGGGGGTCCCATCCTAGAGCTTCAGCATCACTTTTACAATTTAATGAATAGCTCTGGAGCCTTCACTTCTGAATGAATGTTGGCACCATTTCTACCTTTCCTGGTTTTACTTGTTTCTCATCAGTGGTTTCCATTACATTTCAGGAAAATGAACCAGATAGAGATATCCAATCTGCACTCATCTTTCCAAAGAAGAGCTGTCTTTCCCATACATGTTCTTTCTCTTCCAGTGAACACCAGACTTCTTGCAGAGAGCTGCTGCCTTATGTTCTTCCTCTCTCTATACATCTAAAATTATTTTTCCTCCACCTAAAATGTTCTTTGTCTTCCCTTCTCTGTCCTCTTCTTTGCTATTGTCTTTTCTGTTCAGGGAACCTTTACTTATCTTTGTGTGTTAGTCACTTAGTCGTGTCTGACTCTGTGATCCCATGGACTGTAGTCCACCAGGATCTCCTGTCCATGGAATTCTCCAGGCAAGAGTACTGGAGTGGGTTGCCATTTCCTTCTCCAGGGGATTTTCCTGACCCAGGGATTGAGCCCAGGGATTGAGCCTGCATTGCAGGCAGATTCTTTACCATCTGAGCTATAGGGAAGTCCCCTTACTTATCTTTAGAGACACAGCTTAAATGCAACTGTTTCCTTGAAATTTAAACACTTTTTTTTTGGATTCCCATAGAGTTAGTATGTAGACTTTTATCACATTGTGTTAATGTATTTGTATATGCTTTTCCACACTAAATTCTGATCGCTCTCCCTACTGAAATGTTACTTAATATTTGCTTGTGGAATAGGTGAGCAAATACCTAGCAGAATGGAATGCTTTCTGAAGTCTTAAGTGTTGAAATATGCATTTAAAAAACCAGCTGCAACAGCTAAGGACCTTCATGTCACAACCACCTTGAACAAATATGTATTGTGCACATCTGGTGTGATAGATCAAAATCTCTAAAAATGAAGAGGTTCATAGCATATGTTTGAAAAAGCATATTTTTCATTATCCTTGCCTTGTCTTTTAGGATGATCGTCACTTTCTCAGGAGACATTTACAGGGCACCTAAAATAATACCACCTTCTACAGGGATCTTCAGGGCAAATATCTGTGATTTCCTTGGTTTGGCTACAGTGCTTATTCACTCATGACAGTGAGAAAATACCTTTAGAGGATGGAGGAGCCCTGTGTCTCCTCAATACAAGTTACCCTACAATGTGAGAAAATTGATAACATCCTTTCTCTTCTCCTCTAATGAACAACATAATTAAATATTTCTTTTCATTTATGTTCTGAAATTACTTATTAGGGTCGTTCTCAAACAATGGCATTTAAAAAGAAGATACAAGAAACAATGACTGAAATTATTTCCTACAATGCCTTTTGACTATCAGAGAAAAAATATAAATAAAAAATACAGTTAGAGATCCTTAGTAAGTGGAAAAAGTGATGCTCAACTTAGAGTAGAGGATATTTTCTAAAGCAAAATAGCTGTATCCATTATCCTGCAATATGCAATGGTGTTAGACCACAAAAGACATTGACCACCTAAAATTTATCACAAATGGGTAGTTAGTATAAAGTTTCTTTCAATTTGAAAGTTCTTATACTCTGATGAAATTAATGCTTGTCTACCAAATGTCAAAAATGAATTTCATTTAGTACATCAAAGTTGGAACAACACCAGCAGACACTATTGTCACATTCAATTAGATATAAATTAAACTGCTTTTAGAAAGTGTTCACAGAACATCAATAAAAAGCTGAGTTATTTGTATTACTTGTATAAAAGGACTAGGTCAAGAACATACATCAAAAAAAATTTGTATTTCCCTTAGTAAAATGGGAACTATATTTGCTATCCTTATGTGATTAATAGAGTAAAAATTAGCCTAAGGGTTTGAGTCATAAATTTCGAATGCTATGTGAATTAGATTAGTAATTACCAAGCTTGATTCAAATCCTCATCTTTTTGGATATGGACGCAACTTAGGATCAAGGTGGGTAAATATTTTGAGCGAGCCAGTTTCTCAATGATATCTGGAGCAATGTTTTCCCTGATAAACAGTACTTGAGACTCTTCTCCAAGAGTTTAGTACGTCTTCAGTGATCCACCTAACATTATAACCTAGAAATACTTATTTTTAGACATCATTTGAGATTCTTTTACGATAAATATAAGCAAGATTGATGTGTAAGTTCTCTTCATTGTTATTCTTTTGTTGTCTAGTAATGTGCACATGATATTCAACCCACTCTTTATATTTCAATCTTTAGGATCCAGTAAAATTCATCAATGGCTTTCCTTTCTCTAGAACTTCCTCACACTGACCCTAGAGTATTATTTACTGCAGTAGTTTCTGCTGCCTAATAACTCTGCTGGCAGTAATAGATATCATGACGATGAACTTGCAAGTCTTTAAGTAGCCCCTATGGATGTATAGTAAAATGCTATTTGGTGTCATTCAAGTGAATTTTCATTTGGAGATATGATGTTTAAACTGTCTATTAATTCTCTTTACTCGCATTAAAGACTATTTCTGTCTTTTATTAAAAGGGTCTCATGCTCTTTTATGTAGTTGTGTCAAGTGTGCTAAATAATTTTTGACTCTTTTAACCATTTTTGGAATTAAAAAAATAAGAATAATATTTCACTGTAGAAACAATTGTAACTGCATAAACCTGCTGGGATTTAAAAACACCTCCTTCAATCTCTGACACTGTGCTTCCATATGGATGCTGTATTACTCATCCTGAATGTGTCATTTGCTGCTAGAATCTGATTTATATGTCTATGGAAGTTGAGCATGTTCCCATTGCAGCCATGAATAATGAAAGTTTTGAAAATTTAGCCAATAGCATCAAGCTGTTCGGTTGTATAAGCAAGGGTAAAAGAGACTTTGAAACAAATAAGCTTTTTTATTATCACATTAAATATATATGTTACAACATAAAATATCTCAAGGTTTTACATTGTCTGTACATAAGGCCTTGAAGATGTCTTTTTACAGAGTACAAAACCTCATAAACTGTTCATCTGACCAGAGAATATCCATCTTCCCTTTGTGATGGAGGGAGAGAACTGAGTATAAGACCGTGTCTAATGCAAACAGTTCTTTCCTCAAGGCATAGTTCTCTGAAATAGTTCATGTTAATGGCTGCCCTCAGTTATGTTGTCATTGTACTTTTGTGGATGAATCATGATGACACAGAGGGAGGCTATGAGAAGGATGAGGACATGGCAGAATGATTTAACAAACGTAGAAACTTCTGCTGCATCACAAAATTGGTCTTGGATCAGGTTACGTCCACATATGCAATCTAATCTGAATGTTTTAACTTGTCCAGTGAAATTGGAAATTCACCCTATCCCACCACATTGAGACCGAAAACATCTCTTTTGAAATAGTCCAGAAAGATTCTTTATTTGTGTGTTAGAGCCTTGGCCTGTCCAGAAATGGTAGGGACCTAACAAAAGCAGAAGATACTAAGAAGAGGTGGCAAGAATATACAGAAGAACTATGCAAAAAAGATCTTCACAACCTAGATAACCACAATGTTGTGATCACTCACCTAGAGCCAGGCATCCTGGAATGTGAAGACAAGTGGGCCTTAGGAAGCATCACTATGAACAAAGCTAGTGGAGATGATGGAATTCCAGTTGAGCTATTTCAAATCCTGAAAGATGATGCTGTGAAAGTGCTGCACTCAGTATGCCAGCAAATTTAGAAAACTCAGCAGTGACCACAGGATTGGAAAAGGTCAGTTTTCATTCCAATCCCAAAGAAAGGCAATGCCAAAGAATGCTCAAACTACCGCACAATTGCACTCATTTCACATACTGGAAAGGTCATGCTCAAAATCTTCCAAGCTAGTCTTCAACAGTACGTGAACTAAGAACTTCCAGATGTTCTTCAAGCTGGATTTAGAAAAGTCAGAGGAACCAGAGATCAAATTGCCAACATCTGTTGGATAATCAAAAAAGCAAGAGAGTTCCAAAAAAATCTACTTCTGCTTTATTGACTATGCCAAAGCCTTTGGCTGTGTGGATCACAACAAACTGTGGAAAATTCTGAAAGAGATGGGAATACCAGACCACCTGACCTGCTTCCTGAGAAATCTGTATGCAGTTTAGGAAGCAACAGTTAGAACTGGACATGAAACAACAGACTGGTTCCAAATAGGGGAAGGTGTACGTCAAGGCTGTATACTGTCATGGTGCTTATTTAACTTCTATGCAGAGTACATCATGAGAAATGCTGGGGTGCATGAAGCCCAAGCAGGAATCAAGATTGCCAGGAGAAATATCAATAACCTCAGATATGCAGATGACACCACCCTTATGGTAGGAAGTGAAGAAGAACTAAAGAGCCTCTTGATGAAGGTGAAAGAGGAGAGTGAAAAAGTTGGTTTAAAATTCAACATTCAGAAAACTAAGATCAGGCATCCAGTCCCATCACTTCATGGCAAATAGATGGGGAAACAATGGAAACAGTGAGAGACTTTATTTTTGGGGGCTCCAAAATTGCTGCAGATGGTGACTGCGCCCATGAAATTAAAAGATTCTTGCTCCTTGGAAGAAAAGCTATGACCAACCTAGACAGCATATTGAAAAGCAGAGACATTATTTTGCCAAGAAAGATCCATCTAGTCAAAGTTATTGTTTTTCCAGTAGTCATGTATGGATTTGAGAGTTGGACTGTAAAGAAAGCTGAGCACTGAAGAATTGATGCTTTTGGAGTGCAGTGTTGGAGAAGACTCTTTAGAGTCCCTTGGACTGAATGGAGATCAAACCTGTCAATCCTAAAGGAAATCAATCCTGGAATATCCATTGGAAGGACTGATGCTGAAGCTGAAACTTCAATATTTTGGCCACCTGATGCAAAGACCTGACTCATTTGAAAAGACCCTGATGCTGGGAAAGATTGAAGGCAGCAGGAGAAGGGGATGACAGAGGATGAGATGGTTGGATGGCATCATTGACTCCATGGACATGAGTTCGAGCAAGCTCTGGGAGTTGGTGATGGACAGGGAAGCCTGGCATGCTGCAGTCCATGGGGTCGTAAAGAGTCAGACATGACTGAGTAACTGAACTGAACTGGCCTGTCAAGGATATCAAGCGCTGTTCTCATTTCTTTACAGTAATCTATGCATAAGAATGTTCTGTGCATATTTTATGTTACAAAAAAGGTAATGTTGACTCACCAACTATTCAATAATGCTGCTTTTAGTTAGGCTTAAGAATTTTAGTTATAGTTAATAGGTTTGTGCATGTTTAGTCACTCAGACGTGTCCAACTCTTTGTGACTCCTTGGACTGTAGCCCGCCAGGCTCCTCTGTCCATGGGATTTTTCAGGGAAGAATACTGGAGAGGGTGACCATCTCTTACTTCAGCAGGTAATAGGTAAAAAATGTCAAAGCTGATTTATGTCCCAGTTACCTGCTACTTTTCATTGTAAAATTAAAATCACATGAAATAGGACAGTGTTGGTTTGTCTGATTTTGCTGAACTGTGAGAAAGAGGTTAAAAAATTAAAGGCTATCACTTTTTCCTACAAGCTGGGCTTATTTTTCCCTAATCTTGTGATGAACGTAATACTATATTTATTTGTAGATGGGGATTAAGCAAAAATATAAAGCTGGAAAAAGAAAAGGATAAAAATGTAATTAGAAAACATAAAGGAACATAAATAATACAAAAATATAAAAGGAAAAGTTTTTATCTATAGATTTTTTTTCTAAATAATATCTGATGACCAACTTGACTGGTGAATTACTCCTCCCCCTCCACTCTGCCCTCCCCTGTCCCCTCTCCCCTTCACTTTCACTCCTCAGCCACAGTCCCAGCATCTTAGTTGGCTAAACTTGGACAGTTATTTTGTTACACAAACATTGTCTATAAGAAAGTTATGTTGGAGGGAAAAAAATGTAGCTCCAGTCTATGTTAATACTTTTATAAAGACATATCTGCATTTGTAAAGAACACATAGAATTGTTTTGAATGTACCAAAAGGTATACATGTTTACTTTTTTCATCAGTTTTATATTTTTAAGGTTTATTATTGTTATATATTACTTTTTCTCAAAGAAAGAATTAAAATGAGTCAGTGCTTTTTTTTTCCTGGAACTGATGTGCCAACATTTTTTTATCATTCTGAAAGCTATTTTTTCATTGTCTGTGCAGTAAAAGAATTGCTCAGTTCAGTTCACTCATTGAGGAAAATGGTCAGATTGGCTGAAGCTGCAGCAGGACTTGGTATTCTACGCAGGGCAAGTCTGACCGCTCCAGCCTGCTCTCACTCCTCCACGATCTTGAGTTCGCTTCTTCTAATCTATTTTGGGCTACATAACTCACAGTTGCTCTATCATCATCTCTTCTCCTTCCTTCATCGATGGGCAGTTTTCATGCATGTGTGCTAAGTTGCTTCAGTTGTGTCTGACTCTATACAGCCCCATGGACTATAGCCCACCAGGCTCCTCTGTCCATGGGATTCTCCAGGCAGAAATACTGGAGTCGATTGTCATGCTCTCCTTCTGGGGATCTTCCTGAACCAGGGGTGAAACTCGTCTCCTGCGTGTCCTGCATTGGCAGGCAGTTTGATACCACTTCCCAGGGCCACTTGGAAAGCCTGATGGGCAGTTTGGTTTAGTCTAATTTTAGCCTCATCATCAAGGCAAGAGTTATTCTTCTTTCTATTCTGGGACTCAGAATAGGAATAATTTGAGACCCAGGGGAGATTCAGGGACTCCCAGGTACTCTCTGATCCTTATATTTCCACCCCTTCCCTACTTCTGAATTCTCATCCCAGTGTGTAAGTACCAGTCACCTGGAGTCATGCTGTTGTTGCAGGATAAGTAGTTTGGATATAGGGAGCCTAATATTTTGGAGAAGGCAATGGCACCCCACTCCAGTACTCTTGCCTGGAAAATCCCATGGACGGAGGAGCCTGGTGGGCTGCAGTCCATGGGGTTGCTACGAGTTGGACAACGACTGAGTGACTTCACTTTCACTTTTCACTTTCATGCACTGGAGAAGGAAATGGCAACCCACTCCAGTGTTCTTGCCTGGAGAATCCCAGGGACAGAGGAGCCTGGTGGTGTGCTGTCTATGGGGTTGCACAGGGTCGGACACGACTGAAGCAACTTAGCAGCAGCAGCCTAATATTTGTCTTTCTTACCAATTCCTCAATGTAAGCTAACTTTCAGTGAAGAAAATAAAATGTAGAGAAAGAAAGAAACACATGAATTAAGTGTGTGAAAGACACCTAACACAGTGCTTGACACACAGAAAGTTCATAAGAAATGGTAGTTATTGTGGAGCTCTAAATGTGATAGTGAAAGTGAAGTTTCTCAGTCGTGTCCGACTCTTGGCGACCCCATGGACTGTAGCCTGCATCAGGATTCACCATCCATGGGATTCTTCAAGCAAGAGTCCTGGAGTGTGTTGCCATTTCCTTCTCTGGGGGATCCTCCCGAGCCAGGGATCAAACCCGGGTCTCCTGCATTGCAGGCAGACGCTTTACCGTCTGAGCCGTGGGTGGATTATCACTACATGTGATAGTGGAGTGTATTTTCAAGTTTTGTTTATTCTTATATTTCCATCTTGAATTCAGCATATTAAGGAAAACCAGGAAAATGGTTTTTGTTTGTTTGTTTGTTTAGGCTAGTAAAGAATGAGGTACTGCTTTCTGAGTCACTGCTCTTTTCCCATTTACTGGTGGGGGCAAACAGGATGCCTGGAAGCATTGCAGAACTAAGTCCAAGAGGACAGAGAAAGGTGAGGGGCAGGGAGAGAAGTGAGGAAGGGAGCTGCTATCACTGCTACAGATTATAGCAGGTCCATGGTGGCTCAGACAGTAAAGAATCCACCTGCAATGTGGCAGACTTGGGTTCAATCCTTGGGTTGGGAGGATCCCCTGGAGGAGGTCATGGCAACCCACTGCAGTATTCTTGCCTGGAGAATCCCTATGGACAGAGGAGCCTGGCGGGCTACAGTCCATGGGTTGCAAAGAGTCGGACATGACTAAGTGGCTAAGCACAGCTCACGATAAAGAGAATTGCTGATGGCAGCAGCTGTTTTGAAAAGAAAGATGGTTGGCAGGAAAGAGAATTATATAAGGAAAATTTGTTCTTGATTTTCTTTTCAAAAATGTGTGAGGGATAGGAAATGCACTGTGAATACAATATACTTAACTCATATTCTATGATTTATTCTTTAAAGATCAAATATCATCTGGGACTAGGTATAAAAAACTAATTCATTTCCATAACTATCACAAAACTTTGTTATAATTGCATACTTTCCAAGTGACCTTTAAGCTATGATAATGTTGAAGTTGGCTTTCCCAATGGATGAGTTGCAATTATAAGGAGATGGCTATAATAGCTCGGGTCACAAGTGGAATAATTGAATATCATTAACAATGACATTTGATTATGCTTCTTCATTTTTTCCAATGATATGTAAGGTTCCTTGTGAAATCAGAGACCATGGAGATTCATTATTGCTCAAGTTGATGGTATTGCAATTTTATAACCATCTAATAAATTAGGATTTAATACTGAGGGGTTTCATCTTAAACTATAAGGTTGCTTTTGTTTTCAAGAAGACTTTTGCAAGGAGAAGCAAAAGAAATCATTTAGAAAATTCAGGAGATAAAAACCCTATCCTAGCAAGCAAATCTTTGATCTTTGTATTCGTTTGGTTTGTCAGAATATCATTTGTGGTTAAAAAAGGTGGGGGAGAATTAAATGTCAGAAATCACCAAGTCAAAATTCTCTTGACTTCACCAGTTTTGTACTCTGCTATTTCTAGTTTTTTTTTTCCACATACTTCTTGCTCCATCCTGGTTATCCTTGTTCTTTTCAAGTTCATTTCCCATGCTAAAGCATTAGTTGCTCAGTCATGTCTGACTCCTTTGCAACCCCTAAGAGAATCCCTTAGAAATTAAGACATTTGCTCCTTGGAAGAAAAGCTATGACCAACCTAGACAGCATATTAAAAAGCAGAGACATTACTTTGCCAACAAAGGTGCATCTAGTCTAGCTATAGTTATTTCAGTAGTCATGTATGGATGTGAGAGTTGGACTATAAAGAAAGCTGAGTGCTCAAGAATTGATGCTTTTTTATTTTATTTTATTTAACTTTACAATATTGTATTGGTTTTGCCATATATCAAAATGAATCTGCCACAGGTATACATGTGTTCCCCATCCTGAACCCTCCACCCTCCTCCCTCCCCATACCATCCCTTTGGGTCGTCCCAGTGCACCAGCCCCAAGCATCCAGTATCGTGCATCGAACCTGGACTGGCGACTCGTTTCATGTATGATATTATACATATTTCAATGTCATTCTCCCAAATCATCCCACCCTCTCCCTCTTGTACAGAGTCCATAAGACTGTTCTATACATCAGTGTATCTTTTGCTATCTCGTATACAGGGTTGTCATTACCATCTTTCTAAATTCCATATATATGCATTAGTATACTGTATTGGTATTTTTCTTTCTGGCTTACTTCACTCTGTGTAATAGGCTCCAGTTTCATCCACCTCATTAGAACTGATTCAAATGTATTCTTTTTAATGGCTGAGTAATACTCCATTGTGTATATGTACCACCGCTTTCTTATCCATTCATCTGCTGATGGACATCTAGGTGGCTTCCATGTCCTGGCTATTATAAACAGTGCTGCGATGAACATTGGGGTACACATGTCTCTTTCCATTCTGGTTTCCTCAGTGTGTATGCCCAGCAGTGGGATTGCTGGATGATAAGGCAGTTCTATTTCCAGTTTTTTAAGGAATCTCCACACTGTTCTCCATAGTGGCTGTACTAGTTTGCATTCTCACCAACAGTGTAAGAGGGTTCCCTTTTCTCCACACCCTCTCTAGCATTTATTGCTTGTAGACCACTTGTAAAAGGATGAAACTAGAGCACTTTCTAACACCATACACAAAAATAAACTCAAAATGGATTAAAGATCTAAACGTAAGACCAGAAACTATAAAACTCCTAGAGGAGAACATAGGCAAAACACTCTCTCACGTACATCACAGCAGGATCCTCTATGACCCACCTCCCAGAATATTGGAAATAAAAGCAAAAATAAACAAATGGGACCTAATTAAAATTAAAAGCTTCTGCACAACAAAGGAAACTATAAGCAAGGTGAAAAGACAGCCTTCAGAATGGGAGAAAATAATAGCAAATGAAGCAACAGACAAACAACTAATCTCAAAAATATACAAGCAACTCCTACAGCTCAATTCCAGAAAAATAAATGACCCAATCAAAAAATGGGCCAAAGAACTAAATAGACATTTCTCCAAAGAAGACATACAGATGGCTAACAAACACATGAAAAGATGCTCAACATCACTCATTATCAGAGAAATGCAAATCAAAACCACTATGAGGTACCATTTCACACCAGTCAGAATGGCTGCGATCCAAAAGAATTGATGCTTTTGAACCATGGTGTTGAAGAAGACTTGAAAGTCCCTTGGACTGCAAGGAGATCCAACCAGTCTGTCCTAAAGGAGATCAATCCTGGGTGTTCATTGGAAGCACTGATGCTGAAGCTGAAGCTCCAGTACTTTGGCCACCTGAAGGGAAAAACTGACTCATTTGAAAAAACTGATGCTGAGAAAGATTGAATGCAGGAGGAGAAGGGGACGGCAGAGGATGAGATGGCAGGATGGCATCACTGACTCAATGGACATGAATTTGAGTAAGCTCTGGGAGTTAGTGAAGGACAGGGAAGCCTGGCATGCTGGAGTCCATGGGGTTGCAAAGGATTGAACATGACCGAGTGACTGAACTGAACTAGAGAGAATCCCTAAATATAAAGTTCTATATAGTCAGGATTCTCTCAGAAATGCAAATTTGCATGTCTGTCAAAGAAAAATCATTTATCACATTTTTATCATTTGATTCAGTTATTATTTTATTAGGTCAGGCTGGTTTGGGTTAGGATCGTCACAGCCTGAGATTTTTGTTTTAAATATTCTTTTTTTATTTTTTTTATTTTTATTTTTTAAATTTTATTTTTAAACTTTACATAATTGTATGAGTTTTGCCAAATATCAAAATGAATCCGCCACAGGTATACATGTGTTCCCCATCCTGAACCCTCCTCCCTCCTCCCTCCCCATTCCATCCCTCTGGGCCGTCCCAGTGCACCAGCCCCAAGCATCCAGTATCATGCATCGAACCTGGACTGGCAACTCGTTTCATACATGATATTTTACATGTTTCAATGCCATTCTCCCAAATCTTCCCACCCTCTCCCTCTCCCACAGAGTCCATAAGACTGTTCTATATATCAGTGTCTCTTTTGCTGTCTCGTACACAGGGTTATTGTTACCATCTTTCTAAATTCCATATATATGCGTTAGTATACTGTATTGGTGTTTTTCTTTCTGGCTTACTTCACTCTGTATAATAGGCTCCAGTTTCATCCACCTCATTAGAACTGATTCAAATGTATTCTTTTTAATGGCTGAGTAATACTCCATTGTGTATATGTACCACCGCTTTCTTATCCATTCATCTGCTGATGGACATCTAGGTGGCTTCCATGTCCTGGCTATTATAAACAGTGCTGCGATGAACATTGGGGTACACGTGTCTCTTTCCCTTCTGGTTTCCTCAGTGTGTATGCCCAGCAATGGGATTCCTGGATCATAAGGCTGTTCTATTTCCAGTTTTTTCAGGAATCTCCACACTGTTCTCCATAATGGCTGTACTAGTTTGCATTCCCACCAACAGTGTAAGAGGGTTCCCTTTTCTCCACACCCTCTCCAGCATTTATTACTTGTAGACTTTTGGATTGCAGCCATTCTGACTGGTGTGAAATGGTACCTCATAGTGGTTTTGATTTGCATTTCTCTGATAATGAGTGATGTTGAGCATCTTTTCATGTGTTTGTTAGCCGTCTGTATGTCTTCTTTGGAGAAATGTCTATTTAGTTTAAATTACAATATTGACATATATTTTCGGAATTCCATATTTTGGCTTTCCCATCAACCAGAGTTTATTTAGGGGGCTTAAGGGCATTGTTTCTAATTAAAATGAAAGGAACATGTGAATCAGGTTCAAACGGCTAGTGTGTGTGTGTGTATATACACATGTAACTGCTTGCAGCATTGTATATACCGACAACTTGCTGTAATGAAGGCTTGGGAGTTCATCTTTGATGAAAAACAAAATTTCTGACTTAATAGAGGCAATTGCAAAGCACTTTGCTTTATTGTTAAATCTAATATTTTAATGTAAAATGATGTATTTCTCATTCTTTTACTACATACCTTTAATACCTTTTCTTTCGGAAATAATAAAGTCAGTATCATCAAATATGTGGATGAATATGTAAAAAAACATTATACATTTTATTTATTGACATTTAGTCCTCTGGAAAGAGTACTTAATTTGCTATTAAGTAGAAATGGATTGGAGAAGGCAATGGCACCCCACTCCAGTACTCTTTTGCCTGGAAAATCCCATGGACGGAGGAGCCTGGTGGGCTGTAGTCCATGGGGTCGCTAAGAGTCGGACACGACTGAACGACTTCACTTTCACTTTTCACTTTCATGCATTGGTGAAGGAAATGGCAACCCGCTCCAGTATTCTTGCCTGGAGAATCCCAGGAATGGGGGAGCCTGGTGGGCTGCCGTCTACGGAGTTGTACAGAGTCAGACACGACTGAAGTGACTTAGCAGCAGCAGCAGCAGAAATGGGTTGTTTTCAAAACAGCAACATTGTATTGCACTGACATGGCTTCATGGTTGTCTTATAAAAGCCTGATGATTGAAGGATTTATACTGCATATAGCATTGTCAGCTGTGGTATTCTGATGTGTCAATGAATGTTTACTACGCTAATCATCATTCCAGAGTTGCTTCACCTTAAGATTACATCTTTAATATCACCAGAAAACTTTAGACAAATATGACAAATTTGGTAGTACCTCATTATGGGTCTTTTGGAGATAGGGGGCCTGATTTATTTGCATACTTATCTAATGTCAACGGTTTTTATTTTTATGGCAGATAGACTTCACTGCTGTTAGTTTGACCACTGTGTTCAAACCAGTTAATTATGTTGATATGAAGTTAATTATGTTAATTTATGAAGATAAATTAAAAAAACATAAAAGAGACTATAAAGTTAGCTATGTTTATAGCTATATGAAGTCACATTTTCTAGCACGTTGTTGTTTGACCTTGAGTTACTAACATCAAGTAAAGGTGAGGGTGATTCTTTTTTTTTTTTTTTTTTTAATTTATTTTCAATTGTTTTCTGCTGTACAACAGCATGAATCAGTTCTAAGTACACATATATCCCCTCCTTCCTGAGCCTCCCTACGTCCCCTCCATCCCAGCCTTCCAGGTCATCACAGAGCACCAAGCTGAATTCCATGTGCGACACAGTTGCTTCCTGCTAACTAGCTATTTTACATGTGGTAGTGTATATATCGGAGAAGGCAATGGCACCCCACTCCAGTACTTTTGCCTAGAAAATCCCATGGATGGAGGAGCCTGGTAGGCTGCAGTCCATGGGGTCACTAGAGTCAGACACGACTGAGCGACTTCGCTTTCACTTCTTACTTTCATGTACTGGAGAAGGACATGGCAACCCACTCTAGTGTTCTTGCCTGGAGAATCCCAGGGACGGGGGAGCCTGGTGGGCTGCTGGACACGACTGAAGCGACTTAGCAGCGGCAGTAGCAGTGTATATATGCCAGCTCTGCTCTCTCAGAGGAGGGTGATGCTGAAGTAAAAGCACGTCAGGCTATATGAGTGGCCAAGTTGTCTACTCATGGATGTCTCAAAAAGCATTTATATCTACATCAGCAGGTGTATTTTGAGGCAGCTGAAGGCTGGGACTGTATGACCAGAGTACACTCACCTTGGTTGTGGGAACATCGTCCTCAGAATCACTTTTAAATATCACTAGAGCCCAACAGATACTTTTCTCAAGACTTAGAAGGCATTAAAATATTTTGAATTTTTAGAGTTTTAGAAATTTAGAACTAGAAATTTTTAAACCTTCTCATTTTCAACCCTGATTCTTAATATTTAGGGAGAAAGAGAGAAAAAGATTGGCAAATGAAAGGAGACACAGAATTCAAATCCTGGTTATTCATATGGTATCTCAGGTATATAGTTTTCTGGAAATGAATATCCACAGTATTGATCTTCTTACATGATGGCAAAGTAGTAGATCTATCTGAAGCAAAAAGTATTTTTAATATGTTGCCAAAATTGTTATTGCATCTATTATCTATCATTTGTTGCTGAACCATTTAGATACAAGTTGAAGATATCACGACACTTCACCCCCGGATGTTTCTGCATCCATCTTAGTTGCCACAACGCCCTTGTCACACTGAAGATGATCAACAGTAATTCAGTAATACCAATTATAAACTTTTATCTTCAAATTTCTGCAATTTTCTCCAGTATGTTTTTAAGAGCTGAAGCAAGTGTTTTGATATAATATTATGCCAAGTGAATCAAATTCTCATATCCATGTCATAATTATATTTTCTCTAAATAGTCAATGGCCACTGAATAGACTTGTTTCCACGGTCCCAAGCCGCCAACTGAACCCACTCGAGTAATTTGCTGGAATGAGGAATACTAACTGCCAAAACCAAAGAATGTTAATCAGCTACCAGCCTGACTATGATTTCCATGGTGCTAATCACTTGGAAAAATTGCCTCTCATTGGCTCAGTCTATAGATAATTACTAATTGAAAAGCATTTAGAATAGTGAGGAGGTGTATTAGCATGTTAATAGGTCTCTGCACCCAAAAGCTTGGATTAAAAATTATGAAGACTGCATTAGCCAGATGGACAGGATTAATTAGCATGCTGCTATTACCTGGCATCCTATTGTGGTTGAGGGTAGACAGAGTGACCATAACCATTTGGCATTGTCTGTCATTGCTCTTGGTGGTGAGAGATGGGGTTTTATTCTATAGTTAGAGCACTAACGGAGAGTCAGTAATTCTGGATACTAATAAATAGCCAAGCATTTAGTCCTTTTGTACTTTGGCTAAAATATGTCTTCATGAGCTTCAATTTCCTTCATCTGTAATAAGTGAAATAGGAAACTCATTTAATCTCTTTATGCATGTTTCATCATCTGTAATATGAAGAAGCTGAACTAGAAAATCTCTTAAGATTCTTTCCATTTGAGATTTTATGGGACTGTGTAGATTCATGCCTGGTAACAGATCTGGAATGGGAGGAAAAGTAGTCTAAAAGCAAGAACTAAGCCAATATTTCCAAATGAAAACAGCCTATAAACAAATATACCAGGGCTGCTGGTTTTATGTTTCCCAAGCCATGCAGGCTGCCTTTTTGGCCTCCTGTGTGGATATCCACCTCAGATATGTAGATGATTGTCTTGTTTATTCTTTCCTAGAACTGTCACTTATACCCAGGTACTGTGGGAATCCTGAGAAGAAAGGAGAGAGGAGCATGGAACACTCTATTGAGTTCAATACTAAGAAGGGATGTTACTTTCAGATTTCTTTATCTGTGGTTTTAGTTGTCTGAAGGTAAAACTATTTGACAAAGTAAAATTCTTCTTCAGTTATGACATGAAGGATCTAGTTTGTGTTTAAGGAATATTTTCTTCAATGAAGGCTTTAATGAGAGATATTTCTCCAGTTGAACATAATGACTAACATTAAATGAACACTTCTATTTGACAGGCATAGGGTTAAATGCTTTACAAAGATTATTAGTATATTATAGTTAATCCTTATAAAAACAGCATGACATTGGACTTTTAATAGCCTCATATAATAGATTAAGAAACTAGAGCTTAGAGAGGTTAGGCCCCTCAACTAAGGCAAGAGGTGGAGCTGGAATTGAAAGGTAGGGCAAGCTCTTAAAGTGTTCACTGCTATTCCTGATGCTATATCTAAGGTTATAGAAGGCTTGATTCTTTGCTAAGCAATATCTACAACTCCATATCTCTGATAAGAGGCCTGAAAGTTTCAGAAAATTCTAAAAGTTTTCTTTTGTCTTACTTGCTTGTTAATTGTTAATTGTTCCTGTTGCTTGTAGCATACACCTCAGTAGCTTCTTAACTTTCTAGGCTGATACTTGGCAGTTCTGTTGTAGAAGAGATTTAAGAATTGAAGGGTTGGTTGCCAAAGCCCATTCTAGTTTTGAATGTCTTTAACAAGGTCCATTCTAGTTTGGAATGTCTTCAACTCATTTGCTACTCATAGCATGCACGTGAGTTAAGATTAGGATTTCAGGGCCAGCAGTTGGCCCCATCTCAGTGTGATGTTCCCCACCTGTCACTTTGATGTTTCACAGTTAATAGGCGGCATTGATAAGGCATGTTCAAAAATCAAATACGTGAGGTGTTACTTGTGTAGAAGGTCCATTGTTCTCTGTCACAGTGAGATAAGAGACACCACTGCTTCTGACCTTGGTTTGCTCAGGAGCCCAGGGTCGTACTCCTGCTATGTTTTGTTGGCTCCCGAGTACCTTTCTCTCTACCCTAACAGTGACTCATTAGACAGCATGACACTTAAAGAGCAGAATTCAGTTACAACTTTTGGTTTTATTTGAAGAGCTTTTTTTCCTATCCCTCAAAATTTAATCAAATTGAAGAATGGAGGAAATTTGAAAGATGTATTTAAATAACTATCTTGATACTAATTAATAGTATATCCATAAAATACATGGTACTCCACTGTTCATCTCAGTTAAAGCACCCTGGTATCTGTCCCCAAAATGACTGATTCCATTGCTGTATATCACTGATAACCTAGTGTATTAGTCGGTTCAGATATTATTACAAAATACCAAAGACTGGATGGCTTGAGACACAACAATTTATTTCTCATAGTTCTGGGAAGTTTTCATATTTCTCAGACTTCTGGGAAGTCTAAAATCAAGGTGCCAGCAGACCTTGTGTCTGGTGAGAGCCTGTTTCCTGAGTTGCAGATGGTCTTTTTGTATTTTCGTAGGAAAAACAGAGGGAGAGGAAGCAAGCGCTCTTGTTTGTGTCTCTACTTATCAGGGCACCAATTCCATCATGAGATGAGGACTCAATCCTCATGACCTAATTAACTCCCATATCCTAATACCATCTCACTGGGGGTTAAAGTTTTAGCCTGTGAATCTGGAAGGTCCAAGAACATGCAGTTCATTAATATAGTTAATAATTATTAGTAATAATAATGATAACTTCCTTTTATCAAATACCTCCTTTATCCCAGGTCCAGGGCCAAATATTTTAAGAATATTGTCTCAGTTAATCTTCAAATAGGCTTCCCTGGTGGCTCAGACAGTAAAGCGTCTGCCTGCATTGCGGGAGACCTGGGTTCCATCCCTGCATTGGGAAGATCCAGTGGAGAAGGAAATGGCCACCCACTCCAGTACTCTTGCCTGGAAAATTCCATGGATAGAGGAGCCTGGTGGGCTAGAGTCCATGGGGTCGCAAAGAGTCGGACACTACTGAGCGACTTCACTTTCACTTTTCAATCTTCAAATAGCCCAATGAGATAAATACTAAGTTTTTAAAAAATTCTTTTAAAAAAAATTTCTTCTTAAAAGGAAAAATAAAGCAGTTAAAACAAGTTGAACAGTAAAGAACTTAAAATAAAAAGCGATTTTGCACACTATTTCTCTCTACTCCAAATTCCACTCTTCCCCAGAGGTAACCTCTTTTAACTGTTTCTAATTCCCTTGAATAATTATTTTCAAAACTTTAGATGTATGCTAATTCTTCTGTTTAATAAATTTAGTGAGCTCCATATTGTGTTATTCCATTCATATGAATTATTCAATTAATCCAGAATTGGCAAAGCAGTAGGGGCAGAGAGCAGATTAGTGGTTGCCAGGGTCTGGGGTAGGGGGGAATGGAGAGTGACTTGATTGCTTAGTGGGTATGGGGTTTCTTTTTGGGTTGATGAAAATGTTCTGAAGTTAGGTAGTGTGATGGTTATGCATATTGTGAATATCCTAGTAAATTATACAGTTTAAAATGGCTAAAACAGTGAGTTTTATGTTGTGTGAATTTTATCTCAATAAGAAATTCTATGGCTCTCTAATTAGAAAGTCACCTATGTTATCCTTTAACTTATCTGTGTTTCATATTTATATTATTATTTTAAATGGTTTTTATCATCTTCTTTCTAGAGTTGAGGAAACTGAGGCAAAAGAGGTTAACTTTCCCAGTCAGTTCAGTTCAGTCACTCAGTCATGTCCAACTCTTTGCGACCCCATGGACTGTAGCACGCCAGGCCTCCCTGTCCATCACCAACTCCCAGAGTTTACTCAAACTCTTGTCCATCGAGTTGGTGATGCCATCCAGCCATCTCATCCTCTGTCGTCCCCTTCTTCTCCCACCTTCGATCTTTCCCAGCATCAGGGTCTTTTCAAATTAGTTCTTCGCATCAGGTGGCCAAAGTATTGGAGTTTCAGTTTCAGCATCAGTCCTTCCAATGAACACCCAGGACTGATCTCCTTTAGGATGGACTGGTTGGATCTCCTTGCAGTCCAAGGGACTCTCAAGAGTCTTCTCCAACACCATAGTTCAAAAGCATCAATTCTTTGGTGCTCAGCTTTCTTTATAGTCCATCTCTCACATTCATACATGACTACTGGAAAAACCGTAGCTTTGACTAGATGGACCTTTGTTGGCAAAGTAATGTCTCTGCTTTTTAATATGCTGTCTAGGCTGGTCATAATTTTTTTTTTCCAAGGAGCAAGCATCTTTTAATTTCATGGCTGCAGTCACCATCTGCAGTGATTTTGGAGCCCCCCAAAATAAAGTCTGTCACTGTTTTTACTGTTTCCCCAGGTCTTATAAATAATAAACATAGCATTTGAACTGAAGCAGTGACTAAAAAACAAAAAAATGTATCCCCACAGGCTTCATGTATAACCACTGTTTTCACCATTTCCTTCCAAGATGGCACTTGTGGTGGCTGAAACTATGTAAGTGAAAAGGAAGTTGACCTTTCATTAATCTTGTAATTGTCTAGAGACAGAACATTTACCTCATAAGTAGAGGAATTTTGCTGAAAAAAAATGCTATTGTTTCATTTCACCATCATCACCCTGATTATTATTAGACTTATATGTATGCTTTACTGCACATGAAAATAGAAGCCCACTAGTAGATTGAAGAAATGCCATTAAATCGATTGAGGGATTTATTGAAGTAGAACCAATGCAGTTTGGTGCATGAAGGGTTACAGTGGCTTCCTTCCAATATCTGTTTAAAGAATTGATTTGAGAGTTAAGCAGTTACAGGTTTCTCTTACATTTATGCATGACCCTTGACTGCTAATAGTATGAGTCAACTGCATTCCATTAGCGATCTTAGCAGCAAAGCTAAGATGTATAGTTGATTGTTGGTGTTGAGTGAATATGTCTCATAAGCAGCTGGAAGTGAAGTGTCTCTATTCAGTTTCCAAACGTGATAGCAGTAGCCTCCTTTTATCATTGCAATGAAGGGCAGGGGAACACACACAATTCAACAAGCATTAGATTCCAGCAGTGAAACCACTGATGTAGGTTTTGTGGGGACAAAGATGTAAAACACATACCCACCCTTGAGAAGTTTATAGTCAGTCAGATTGGCTGGCAAGATGTACATACAGTGTGAAACTCCTAGGGTACTTTGAATCAGGGCGGAATTAACCACATTCTGTTTTCTGTAATGCCAGTGACGGCACTAAGAGAATCTAGAAATATTTTTTCTCTTGCTCTTATTGTGTAAAATACATTCTGTCTTGTTTTTTTTTTTCCCCCAACTTAAATAAAATACCTCTCCTCACCACATCCCCTTTCACATACAAATACACCTTGCTGCTGCTGCTGTTAAGTCGCTTCAGTCGTGTCTGACTCTGTGTGACCCCATACATGGCAGCCCATCAGGCTCCACCGTCCCTGGGATTCTCCAGGCAAGAACACTGGAGTGGGTTGCCATTTCCTTCTCCAATGCATGAAAGTGAAAAGTGAAAGTGAAGTTGTTTAGTCGTGTCCGACTCTTCGCGACCCCACGGACTGCAGCCTACCAGGCTCCTCCGTCCATGAGATTTTCCAGGCAAGAGTACTGGAGTGGGGTGCCATTGCCCTCTCCGAAATATACCTTATGGCATGGTTTTTAGGAGTATGAGCATGGAAAGCTTTGAATCTAGTTTCTGTCTTTCACTAACTCCTGAAGCTTGGTTGAATTACTTAACTTTATTAAGCCTCAGCTTTCTTATTTGTAAAATAAAGAAACTATTGATTGTTAGCTTACAGAATTCTTGTGAGGACAGAAAAGATAATGTAAAGCATCTAGCAAATTGCCTAATATATGACAAACAGTGACAGTTTTTATTATTGTTATTAAAAACATTGAAGAAATTCTTAAAAATGAAATACTCCTAAATCTGATTCCCAAACTCAGCAATTGAGAACATTTTGGTGCATTCCAGTCTTTGAATATATATAAAATTTCTTAACAAACATAACTGTAATTTCTCCATTAGCTCAAAATATCGATCTTTTACAATGGCAAGGATTCCATCTAATGTACTTCTTCAACCCCTTGTGCACAGTGGGAATCTAATAATTATTTGTTGACAAAGTGAGTCCTCTCTTGAGTCTCTTCCTTGGTTATCTTTAGCTCTCTCCTGCCTTTCAGAGATTAACTTCCTAAGGAGTTACCTGTACTTTTGAACTCCCAGATGGTCCACAGAGCACAGTGATTGAATTTTGGTGTCTACCACTTCCCTAAGTAGCACTTACCAAGGTCATCATGCCTTCTTTACTCCTGCTTAAAAGATGCTTTCAATCCTTACCTTCATATTGACCTTGGAGGCACTTGGGTGCTGTTAACCACCCCTTCCTTCTGAAAATACACATTCTGGGTTTTCCTGTCACTTCTCCTTTCTGTGTTAGCTTCTCCAGGGTCTTCTCTAACTTTACAGTCAAAGTGACTTCTGTGCGATAAATTGTGTTCCACCGAAATTCATGTATCAAAATTCTAACTCCTGGGGGCTCAGGGTGCAACTGTGTTTGGAGATAGGGTCTTTTAAAAGGTAAAGGTAAAATGAGGTCATGTGGTGTGCCCTAATCAATCTGACCGTTGTCCTTGTAAGAAGAGGAGATTAGGGGACTTCTCTGGTGGTTAAGAACCCGCCTTCCAATGCAGGGAATGTGGGTTCGATCCCTGATTGGGGAGCATGCCGCAGGGCAACTAAGTCGACAGGTCACATCTAAAGAAGCCTGCTGAACTACTGATCCCAGGTGCCGCAACTAGAGAGGCCCTTGCACAGTAACCAAGACCCAGAAAGGCCAAGAAAGAGGAGGAGACTAGGACGTAGGCACAGACGGAAGACCAGGCAAAGGTACAGGAAGAAGGCAGCTGTCCACAAGCCAAGGAGAGGCCTCAGAAGAAGTCAGCTGAGCTGACATCTTGTTCTTGGATGTCTAGTTTCCAAAACTGCGAGAAATTTTTCTGTTATTTAAGCTGCCCAGTCTGAGGTGTTCTGATATTGGCAGCCTTAGCAGACTAATGCAGTGACCTTCCAGACAGTGAATCTGATTGTGTCACGTCCCAGTTTAAAGCTCTAAGCATTCTCTACTAAGCTCCAGATCAATAGCAGTGTTCTTGCGATAGCTCACCTGGCCTTCCCGACTTGAGCCCTGGTTTTCCACTTGTCACCACGTGCCATTCATCTTCGTGGTCCAGCCGTTCTGCACTGCTTTCCTCGGTGCTCAGGGCTCCTTCTGTCTGACACACTCCTGCTCCTCTCCTTTTCCCGACAACTTCTCTTGGCTAACTTTGGGGATCCTTCAGAAGTCAGCTTGGACACTGCTTTCTCCTTAGCCTTGCTGTGGTCGCCTAGCCCTAGCCCCTGCATTTACTTCCATCCAGCACGATCAAACGGCCAAAATTACCTGGGTGCTCTTTTGTTTCCCCTTGTGGCGCGGTCCTCCCCCTGTCCATCCTGCCATAAACTCCTTTATGGCAGGGAAAACATTCCCTTCACTTGTGACACCAGGGACTGGCAGAGCTGGCATACGTATAGTAGGATCTTAAGGTTTGTTGATTGAATGAGAACCTAATGCTTAGCAGAAGAAAAAAACATTTTCCTATTTCTGATTGTTAGCTTTAAAACATTGGATAAGAATATTAAAGTTACTAATTCTGTAGATCTGTTTTTGAAAATTGTCCAGTCTTCTGTACTCAAGTTCTTGGAGTACAAATATGCCGCTTTGCGTACATATTTCGTACATATTTCGTACATTTGCGTACAAATATGCAAAACATATTTGCGTACATGTTGGTAAATTTCTCAGTCTCAGAACTCTTTGTTCTGGGAAGTACCCAAGGCTGTGAGAAAAATTCAAAACAGACAGCATATCAATGTGAAATGGTATTTTATTGTATCTTATTCCTTCCATCCCCACCCTCCTCACCTCCCTCTCTCCTTTCTTCTCTTCCTTCCTTTCTTCCTCCCTTTCTCCCTCTCTATGTTTGGCCTATGTAGAACCCAGTAAACAGAAAAAATCAAAATGTGTTATTTTGGAGATGATCAACTACCCTTCTGAAACTATGTAAAAAGGGGGCACATAAGGAAAATGAGTCCAAAAAGTTTGGTCTTCATATGGTAAATTTAACTGATATTTTTAGTACTGGAGGAGTTATCAACCAGAATTGCTAGCTTAGAAATTTTTTTTTATGCTGGTGAAAGAGAGTGGGTGGATTTTCACATAACAAAACTCTGGAAGAGTTTCTGTGTGGACCCAGTTCTACAAAAGTACTTGGAACCTAGGATATGTAACTCTTTCAAAACCTTGGCATTAAAAGTTTGGCAGTGCACACCATTCAGAGGCGAAGAAGGCTCTGCATTAGAAATAGCTGCATGGCCCTAAAGAAATAGTTGTGGTGTTGGCGATGAGCCAGAATGAGAAAAAATATCATCTGCTAATGATTAACATAATGTTTATTGTTGAAGCTGGTTTTCTGTTACAGCAGAGATGTAGCTCAGAGTTTCTGAATACACACATGCACACACACATGCACACACACACACACACACACACAGGCCTCCAGGCACAGTCAACATTTAAATTTTTTGAAGCAACCCACACACTGAGGATATTCATAAGCATTGAACTACAGAGAGTAAAAATTTAAACTTAGCAAAAATATACAGACCACCGGTATATTTTAAATTTTAAATATAAAGAATGGAACTTCCCCCCTGCAAATAAATAACTTATAGTATTACAAGTTACTCTATATTTTTTGAAATAATAATAAAGAAAATCCGGGAAAATCAAACTGTTCTTTAGTTTGAATTAAAAACAAAACCCAAAATACCAGCTTCTAAAAGCTCTTACAAAAATACCCTTCTTTGTATTTAAATATATTTGCTTTGCTGATTTTTTTTTTTATTTTGTTGACCACGCTTGACTTATGGTACCTGTAAAAATTGACATGCTTTGGTTCCGTGAATTACCAGAGCAAAATTTTATCAGAGCCTGATGCTGAAGCACTCTGTAGTTACTGTTATCAAATGCTGAATCTCATTTTAGGGATGATAAAAGGCCCCTAGTATTAAAACACTAGCTTTACAGATGATAGATGAAAAATGTATTTTGTGATAGAACATGACTTGCTTACTATGGAAATATTTCCAGCTGCCTAGAAATGTTGCCTGGCAACCCTGGAAACACAGAAAACCTAATATCCTCTTCAAGTTGCTTGTAGGTAAAGGGATTATTAAAAATATCAGTTAAAAAAAAAGGACCACAAAGTTTTTTTCTCAGGCCCCATAACAACTAATACTTTCTGGTTTGTTAGTGTCTCTATGCCCCTTTTGCATACAATTTCAAGTGGTTTGCTTGTGCTGTCCCACAAATGCTCGAGTTTTTAAGTCTCAATAGTACAGAAAAGAGAGTGCTTTGCAAAGGTCATACCCTTGCCATTAGAGGATTGGGCCCCTCCCGCCCCTGCCGACTCTGGGCAGCTCTTGGCCTTGGTGAGCAGCAGCCAGCCAGCACTGCCCGCCAGCTTTGATTGCTGCCTGCTGTCCCAGCTGCCAGCTTCCTTCAGACCCAACAGTTTCTGGGAGGATTGCAACTGATTTGTAGTTGGCTGCCACCCTGGCTTGTCTGCTGATGGCCAAGGCTGTGGGCAGCTTGTTCCTGGAAGAGCACCCTCACCTCCGGCCCTCTGGTCTGATGCCTTTGTTTCTGTCTGCACCTTCCACTCAAGTGATGGCACATAGCTCTGAAAGGCTCTTGCCTCTCTGGCAGGCAGATGTGTGCTCTGTTGTTAGCAGAGTAAAAGGGCCACATGGGCTGTGGCTTTATTCAGAGTCCCTGTTTTGTTCACAGGATTAGAAAATTGTCTAGTTGGACAAATATATTGATGAACTTTTTTGCATCACAGAAGATAAATCTTCCTAAATTAATTTGAACAAATGAGTTGTTTCCACACTGAAACTGAATGTAGCTTTGAGTGTGAATATATTCTCCTGATCACCTTTCAAAAGCCCATTTACACTTGGATCGGAACTACTCTCAACAGTTATACTAGCACTGGCAATAACAAAGATAGCACTTTTATATCTATATTACTCCAGTGTCAGTCACTCAGTGGTGTCCGACCCTTTGTGACACTCTGTAGATGTCTTGGACACCTGTGTTCACATAAGATCTGCATAACTGCCTTTGAGAGGGGCAGTGTTATCTCTGTTTTATAGCAGTAAAAGGGTTGCTAAAAGAGGTAAGATGACTTGTTTAAAGGTCATTAGCTCATAAGTGGAAGGAGGGTTCTTAACTCTGAGCTTTCTGGCTTCCCGTCCAGTGTGATTGTTAACACTAACTGGTGAATAGGTGAATGGACAGGAGGCCCATCTAAAGGAGAAAGTGCAGACGTGAGTGATCTAAAGACCCCTGGACTGGAATCTCCTGCATGATTTGGGGGAAATCCCAAGCTCTGTGGACCTGGACTTCTCCTTCCATTATATTGAGTTAAATTATCTCTGAATCTTAAAATTCTTAATAAAGAATGAAAGTGGCATAAAGTAAGCCACAAACTGGTAACCATGGTTGTGAAAAGCTTCAGAAGTAGTGATGGCACGTCGATGGTTCATTAAGGAAGCAATTCCTGTTTTCAGAATCAGTTTTCATTTAATTTCTTTTCTCCTGAAGAAGTAATTTCACTTTTTCATCAAAAGCCTGGAGAAATGAAACTTATCAGCCCTAATTTCCTGCTCCTTCAATGTTAATGGAGTGCTTACTTTTGTCTTACCTCCTGTGTGTTACCAAGTTAATCATTTCAGCAGCCCTAAGAAGGGGCTGGTGTAACATGTCCATTTCATAAAAGTTGCAGTTCTGATAGTTGTGTATCTGAATTTTCCCGGAGTTCCACAGCAAAGAAGTTTCAGAACCACGATGAAGCCTGGCAGGCTGACCGCCATCTAGGGCTTTTACTCACAGTGCTTCACTCTCTCCAGGGCTTGACTGTGAGGGGACACTGTGTGGCTGACTCTTTAACAAGGAGGCTTTCACTTTAAGAGTTCATTTGAACTTGATTTATGTACAGTCAGGATGGATTCTGCATGAATTTATATGGATTTCACTATATATCATTAAGACCTGAGCCATATTATATTCCTTCCTTTCATTTTCAATATTTCTCCTAAGGTGGGCCTCCTCCTCCACCCCTTCCCCCCACCCCCAGACGTGTACGTATATACCATTGATATGCAAGAGCTTGACATGGACTCATACATAAATGATGCGATTACAGTTTATTCTTCTCCCAGTGACCTGAACTGGAAACCTTCTATGAGCCTGCTTCATAGTTTGGTTCACTCAAAGGTGGACTCATTATAGTTGCAAGAAATCCTCAGGCCAGATACTTTTTACTAAATCATATAACACAGAGCTTCTAACAGTGTGGCCAGTGGACACGTATCACAGTCATCTGAGGATCGTTTTATCATTCAGAGTTCTGAGGACTACACCTCAGCCCACTGAGTCATAACCTGGGAAAGTGTAATCCTGGATTCCATTCTTAACGAACTGCCCAGGGGACTGCTGAGCACTCTGAAACTTAGGAATCCTTGAGGGGGCATCTTCTGTCTTTTAAAAAAATGAGTTGCATCCATGGCACATGATCCCTACCTTTTCCTTTCACATCTTCCTTCTTTTCTACCTGGCATGGGAGCTATAAAAGGCTCATCACCTTCTCTCCGTTTATCTCTTGCTTTTTCTACTCTCATTTCTTGCTGCCTCCTTTCTGCCTCTCATGTAAGGAAGAACCAGAGTTACGCAGGAAAGAGCTATTTGCTCCTGAATATGTGCAGAGTTTCTATAGCACTTGCATAACTTTCAACTTGGTAATTGTCCAGTATGGTCGTTGAAGAGGTGCTGTGCATACTTCACAGGCTGCTGAGTTTCAATTCCACAGAAATCATCAGTCATTCCCCTTCTGGGCTGGATGCTGGCATCTCTGTCAGTGAGAGTCATCAGACCTTGAATGTGAACATTCAGGGAAGATGGTGTTCCCGTCAGTTGCCAGGTAAGGTACAGAGCTACAGCCTTTTGAGCTTCGTTCAGACTGGCCTCTCACTGTTTCTCCACTTATTTAATTTCTTTTGCTTTCTTTTACTCCCTAATTCACATAAGCCATACCCGTACTCATCCATGAATAACTCTTTTCTTGCATGCTTCCTGTAACTCGTCTGATATCCATGGTAACCAGGCCACAGCTAGAACAAGTGCCACAAAGAGGTCCCTTGGAAGGACTGGACTGTCTGTAGTCTTATAATCTCTGTGTGTGGCTGTTTACGTAGAAAATGCCAGAGTCAGAAAGAGAGAAGTAGGTAGGTTATGATGTACGGAGCTCTACTCCTCGGCCACTGCTTGGGTTTGATAACTTCATCTCTGGTTTAACTCAAAATCCTCATACCTTTAATTTGAACTGGCTGTTCACAAACACTGGAGTGCTTGTCTCTTTCTGTCTGCTCAGAAGCATAAAAGCATGATCCAGAATATGTTCTCGTGGCTCCTTTAAGCTCTCCTGGTGGATGAGGGCTGTATGGGGAAGGGTACTAAAAGTCTGGGTCACATTGCGTATTCTCTTCCTTTGGAACATTCCAGTGAGGAATCATTTAAGAGTGGAATAGTGTTAATTTAGCTTAACTCACAGTTATTCTACCATAAAACATTTAATAACAGCATTAATAACAATCTGTAGAATTCTCTGGGAAATGTAGCTGAAGGACCAAGGAGTTTTGTCATTGAACTGGTAGACTAATCATAATTTTTACTTGTGTTCTTCCCTCTTTAGATCAACCATTGGGCATTTGCTCCTGTGTTAGAAGAAGCATAAAAGAAGGGTCCCTCTGTTAGGAAGGGCTAACAAGCTCTTTCAATTTCCTTTTAATTTCAGGATGTGCTTTTTATCTGACTCTGACACTGGAGGCCATCTCTCATGTTGTGCTCAGCCGCTCAGTAGTGTCTGACTCTTTGCCACCGCCAGGCTACTCTGTCTATTGGATTTTCCAGGCAAGAATCCTGGAGTGGGTTGCCATTTCCTTCTCCTTCTCTCATGTTGTACTAGCTACCTTTCCAAGCCTCAGCCCTCCTGTGTTCCTGAACATTCTCTCTAGGCTGGCAACCTGCTGTTTTATACATGCAACATGCTTTCTCCCCTTTATGACCTTCCTCATCCTGTTCCCTGTGCTTGGAATGCCTCTATTTTCATCTGTCTCTCTTAGGAAGCCTTTCCTGATCAATACCTTCCCTTCTCCCTGCTTCATTACCCAATGAATTCATTCAGCACATGTCCACTGAATGCTTATTGCATGCAAGACTAGGTTTGAGTCTTCATGATACAGCAAGAATTAAGACAGACCTGGTCTCTGTTAGTACAGAGATGTGATTCTCCATCTTTGGAACCCTATCTCCCTTTGCTTACTTTGCCTTACAGCCAAGTGTGTTTACTTGTTACCTCTTTTTATAATTCTTAGAAGCAGTTTCAAAGTTACAGTAAAGTTAAACAGTACAAATAGCTCACATGTATCCTTCACTCAGAGACTCCATTTTAGTTGCTGTCCTAGCAACAGGATACAATATAAGACCCATGTTTTACCCTTAGTCATCATATTACTCAGATCTCCAACTTGGAACAATCCTTCAGTCTTTCTTTGACTTTCCATGAGCTGGAAGAGTTTAGAAGATTACAGGCCAATTTGGGATTGTGTGATGTTTCCTCACAATAAGACCTAGAATTTTGGGCCAGAATTTTCACAGAAGTGATGCTGTATTCTCACGTCATCCTGTCTGGGGGGCGTTGCTTGTCACCTTGTCTCATTGCTGGAGGCATTAGCTTTCATCCTTCATTGACATAGTATGTTCTGGGTTACCACTGTAAAGTCACCTTTCTTCCCCTTTGTGCTAATAGGTACTTTGTCAAGAGACACTTGGAGACTAAGTAAAATCTAGTTACTCATCCCAAATTGATCTACTCATTTTAGCATCCATTGATATTTCTTGCCTGAATCATTTGCTCACTCTGCTGCTGCTGCTGCTAAGTCACTTCAGTCGTGTCCGACTCTGTGTGACCCCATAGACGGCAGCCCATCAAGCTCCCCAGTCCCTGGAATTCTCCAGGCAAGAACACTGGAGTGGGTTGCCATTTCCTTCTCCAATGCACACAGTGAAAAGTGAAAGGGAAGTTGCTCAGTCGTGTCCGACTCTTCGTGACCCCATGGACTGCAGCCTACCAGGCGCCTCCGTCCATGGGATTTTCCAGGTAAGAGTACTGGAGTGGGGTGCCATTGCCTTCTCCGTTTGCTCACTCTAATGGGTACCAAATGGCAAGTTTCTAAATTCACTGCTTACTAATTGGCATTCTGTACTATGTATGTATGTGTGTGTGTTTATTTCAGTGTGTACTCAAGATTTATATTTTATTCAATGAATTATAGTAGTTAATTATAATTGTGATTTATTTTGATGCTCAGATTGTTTCAGATTGGGCCAGTGCAGCTTCCTAGAGTTGGCAAGCCAGAAGACTACACGTGCATCTTATTCCCTTCCCCTCACCATCCTGGAATCAGCCACTTGTCCAAGTCCTGTTTTGTTTGCTTGTTTTAGTGGAGGAGTGGCATTTATTAATAAAAGTCAGGAACTATGTTAAGTAGGCTTTATTATTACTCAGATGTTGCTGCTCTTAGGCCCTCTTAGTGGACAGAGCAAGGGAATCTATTTAAGTATATAAAATATACATAAATAAAACTTACATACTGCAGACTTGTATCATTCATATATATATATATATATATATATACACACACATTTACATCTCTACATATTTCTCTTTTTAGATATACTTTAATCATCCCCCCCACCAACCCCTACCACCACTAGTTTTCTCTGCTTCTCCCTTTTCATATTTGTACCTTCCTTTTCTGACACTAAAAGTCCAGGCTCCCATTATCCTCCATGGATTTACATATTGACTTAATTACCCAGTCTCCTGACTTCCTGGGCTGCCACACTGCCCTGGTGGTCTCCTTTACGTTGACCCTGGATAGCAGGGAGGGGGAGGGAAGGCAGGTTCATCACCTTTTGTGTGTGTGTAAAAAAGAAGATGCTTTTTTTAAAAAAATCACATCTTGACACTTGTAAAGTGCCTCTCATTTGTCTCTTTTTCATTCACACATACAGAGATAGATAGATAGATACGGATATATGTAAACTTGTTACTTTCTTTTAAAATCTACCAGTAAAAATGATGACTCTATTTGAATGAACATTTCATAAGCTTTTTTTTTAACCTTCTTGGCGTGACACCAGGGGCACCACTTACAATAGTCATTTGCACGCATGTTTTGTTCCTACCCCAGGGCTCTGATCTTGTTAAGGTCGGAGACTGGCTTTTGTCTGTTTTTGAGTCAATGGAACCCCTTGACTCCTTGTTTGGAGCAGAATATGTCCAGTTTGTTAAACCGGTTGTTTTCCTTCTCTCAGAACTGACCAACTATTTTGCAGAATTGATTGAACGTCTTCATTATTCTGACATTGTATGCAAGTAGCTTCAGCCCATACAAATATCTCACCTGCAATGTCTTAGGAAGCTTGTCAGAAATGCAGAGGTCAGAAGTTTATACAATAGAAAGTCTTTAATAAACAGGATAATGTCCTTAATTTGGAAAACAGGAAGAAAAAATGTGAATGAAACAGAGAGAGGTGCATTATTTATATAAGTTGTTGAGTATATTTACTTTTTCTAGCACATGAAATTCTATGCAGCAAATAAATTCTGTTCAAAATTGAAACAGTGGATTAAGGAGATATATACATTTCTTTACAGTGAAAATCATGAAATAGAATAATAGTACATTGTAAAAAATAAGTTTTAAGCTTTTCAATGACTTGTTATAGGTATAATTTGGCTTGAAAATTTCACATTTCACACTGCTGGCATCATGCCTGGTGTATCTTCACCAAGTTTTGAGTGCCTGTTTATGCTGCGTTCAAGTTTTGTCAGCGTCAAGTTCTGCTATAGGAATTCCTCCTCCCAGTAGTTCTAAAGACTGTCTGTAAATCAGTTGTCATTCTTATAATCACAGCCATCTTCTTCTTCTTTTGAAATCAACCAGTATTCTATTTGTTCTGAGATGGATAAAAATCAAAATAAAAACAAAATCCCACTCAGGTAACCTGCAAGTCATCTGCCCCTACCCACCTATTCCAATGTTTCCATGCCCCTCTCCTCACACCACCACTGCAGAAAGGCTGTTCCCCTGATATTTTTGTGTGTTATTTTCCCTCCTCAGCTTTTTTTCAGCCATCTTCTTAAGATGACTTCAGAGTGAGACTTCCTTAAAGTCTTCCTTCATAACCACTGACTGTTTTCACCTCTCTGCTGGCCTCATAAATTAGATATTAGACCCACTTAATTTATAGTCTAGTTGAGACAGATTAAATAAATGATGACTGACATCTGATAGCACATCAGCTAAGGTTAAAAATGCAGTTTCCAGCTCATTAAATTGCACAGAAAAGTCAGCCTTTAATTGTATAAACTACTAAGCTAGGTTGCCAAGAGGCTTCTGGTAGACTTACTTGAGTTAGAAATGTGCACATATATATTTGAAGAGACTAAACAAGATATGAATTAATGTCCTCCTTTTTCCTGGCAGTTCAGTTCAGTCGCTCAGTCATGTCTGACTCTGCGACTCCATGGACTGCAGCACATCAGGCCTCCCTGTCCATCACTAACTCCCGGAACCTATTCAAACTTGTGTCCATCGTGTCGGTGATGCTATCTAACCATCTCATCCTCTGTCATCACCTTCTCCTCCTGCCTTCAATCTTTCCCAGCATCAGGGTCTTTTCTAATGAGTCAGCCCTTCTCATCAGGTGGCCAAAGTATTGGAGTTTCAGCTTTAGCATCAGTCCTTTCAGTGAATATTCAGCACTGATGTCCTTTAGGATGGACTTGTTTGATCTCCTTGCAGTCCAAGAGACTCTCAAGAGACTTCTCTAACACCACAGATCAAAAGCATCAATTCTTCAGTGCTCAGCTTCTTTTATAGTCCAAAATCACATCCATACATAACTACTGGAAAAACCATAGCCTTGACTGCTGCTGCTGCTGAGTCACTTCAGTTGTGTCTGACTCTGTGCGACCCCATAGACGGCAGCCCACCAGGCTTCCCCGTTCCTGGGATTCTCCAGGCAAGAACACTGGAGTGGGTTGCCATTTCCTTCTCAAATGCAGGAAAGTGAAAGTGAAGTTGCTCAGTCGTGTCCGACTCTTCACGACCCCATGGACTGCAGCCTACCAGGCTCCTCCATCCATGGGATTTTCCAGGCAAGAGTACTGGAGGGGGTGACATTGCCTTCTCCGTAGCCTTGACTAGATGGACCTTTTTTTGATAAATTAACGTCTCTGCTTTTTAAAATGTTGTCTAGGTTGGTCATAACTTTTCTCCCAAGGAGCAAACATCTTTTAATTTCATGGCTGCAGTCACCATCTGTAGTGATTTTGGAGCCCCCCCAAATAAAGTCTCTTACTGTTTCCATTGTTTCCCCATCTATTTGCTGTGAAGTGATGGGACCAGATGCCATGATCTTAGTTTTCTGAATGTTGAGCTTTAAGCCAACTTTTTCACTCTCGTCTTTCACTTTTATCAAGAAGCTCTTTAGTTCTTCTTCACTTTCTGCCATAAGGGTGGTGTCATCTGCATATCTGAGGTTATTGATATTTCTCCTGGCAATCTTGAGTCCAACTTGTGCTTCTTCCAGCCCAGCGTTTCTCATGATATACTCTGCATAAAAGTTAAATAAGCAGGGTGACAATATACAGCCTTGACGTACTCCTTTTCCTATTTGGAACCAGTCTGTTGTTCCATGTTCAGTTCTAACTGTTGCTTCTTGACCTGGATACAGATTTCTCAGGAGGCAGGTAAGGTGGTCTGGTATTCCCATCTCTTTCAGAATTTTCCACAGGTTTTTGTGATCCACACAGTCAGAAGCTTTGGCGTAGTCAATAAAGCAAAAGTAGATGTTTTTCTGGAACTCTCTTGCTTTTTCTATGATCAAATGGATGTTGGCAATTTGATCTCTGATTCCTTTGCCTTTTCTAAATCCAGCTTGAATCTGGAAGCTCATGGTTTAAGTACTATTGTAGCCTTGCTTGGAGAATTTTAAGCATTACTTTGCTAGCGTGTGAGATGAGTGCAATTGTGTAGTAGTTTGAACATTGTCATTGCCTTTCTTTGGGATTGGAATGAAAACTGACCCTTTCTGGTCCTGTGGCCATTGCTGAGTTTTCCAAATTTGCTGGCATATTGCATACAGCACTTTCACAGCATCATCTTTTAGGATTAATAGCTTGGGAATTCCATCACCTCCACTAGCTTAGTTCATACTGATGCTTCCTAAGACCCACTTGACTTCCCATTCCAGGATGTCTGGCTCTAGGTGAGTGATCACACCATCGTGGTTATCTGGGTCATGAAGATCTTTTTTTGTACAGTTCTTCTGTGTATTCTTGCCACCTCTTTTTAATATCTTCTACTTCTGTTAGGTCCATACCATTTCTGTCCTTTATTGGCTTATCTTTGCATGAAATGTTCCCTTGGTATCTCTAACTTTTTCCTGGCATTAGTGAGATATTCTAGATTTGAAGCTGGACACCAGTCTGGTCTGTGGAGTTACAAAAGATTTATATATACACCATGTATTTATCTCATGGTGTTGTCTGCATAATGGGAGTAGACAACACATTTCACATTCCACTTACAGGGTTAGGCTTTCATGGAAAATTATATAAAGTGTCTCTGCAATACAACAATATAACATCTCTTCCCATTCTCTCACAGTTTAACCTTTTCTGATTACCATGGCAACCCACATCTTATAGGAAGTGGTGGCCAACACTCTCTGTAGAAAGGGGAAAATTAAGCTGTAGATTTGTCCCTAGGGGTCTTTCTTTGGTGCTCTTCATTCCCCTCTCCTGAATTCTTAACAGTCAGGGATATGCAACCTGCACTGGTGAGAATTAAATGTTCTGTCTGGCTAGTGTGGTAAGAATAAGCATCTGCCTAGATGTCCAGCATTCATACATCTGAGATTTGGTGAAAACGAGATAAATCTAGTTTTGAAAGAATGTCGTTTTAGGGTAAAAAAGATGTGGATTGTGATCTTGGTTCTTTTCCTTCCTACGCAAGTTTCTTCACCTCTCCAAGTCTTTGTTTTCTTATCAACCAGTTGAGGATAACAATAGCAGAGAATGATGGTGAGGGTCACATGAGATAATGTCTACAAACTGCTTCCCCCAGTGCCTGATACAGAGTGAAAGTTCAGAAGTGATAGCAACTATTAAAACTGTAGAATACCTTTGTGGAAGAGGAAGACTTGCAACTGTATTATCTACTCATACCGTATTCTCTGAATGAGACTAAAATTTTAGGTCAAAGGAGAATATGAATTATTACAGGGGAAATAATAAGCTGTCATATAAAAATATGAGAAGTTAGTGGTTGTTAAGTAACCATCTTGAAAGAGGAACAGAAGAGGAGAGGGATGCAGGCAAACAGGGAGATGTCTTTGGGATATTCACTGCTTTCCCTCATTCTAGATGCTCTTCCCTTTAGGTTTGGATCTTTCATGGGGGAGTCTTTAGGATTATAATTTTAAGGCTTAATCAACTCCTATTACTAAAAGACAAAATACAACATAATGACCCTACGTAGAAGCCTTCAGTATGCCATGCAGAGTGTCATATTTTCATAAACAACTCACTCATGTAAAGGTCTTCTGAGTTTGAGTTCTTGGATATCTGGCTAATGGTGCAAAGCAAAACCTAACTGAAGTTTTCAACAAGCTGATTCTTTGCTTTAAAAAAGATGCTTCCTGGATTACTTGACTATCTAAATAAAGGTATTTAATTTATCAGATCATTTATGATAGTAATAATAATAAAAACATACTTGTTTAGAGTATGAAATTTGTTAATCTGATGCTTGATAATTTTAAAAGCTGTCAGAGCATTTACTTGCAAGTGTGCCAAGTCACTTCAGTCATGTTCAACTCTTTGTGACCCCGTGGATGATAGCCTACCAGGGCTCCTCTGTCCATGGGATTTTCCAGGCAAGAATACTGGAGTGGGTCGCTGTGCCCACCTCCAGGGGATCTTCCTGACCCAGGGATCGAACCTACATCTCTTATGTCCCCTGTATTGGAGGCAGGTTTTTTTTTGTTTTTGTTTTTTACCACTATCACCATCTGAGAAGCCCATTTCCTTATGGCATCACAATTTAAAATAAAAAATAAACAGCCTGTTGAGCTGAAATGTTGGGTGCAATAGATTTAAAAATAAAGAATTGAAGTTACTGAAAGGTAACTTCCTTGTTAGTTACCAAACTTGTCAGTAAGTCTGCTTGGGGCTCAGAAGGGATTTAAGATGTGTCCATATGGTCTCAGAAGGATGTTTCTTGTGTCCTCTACATTTTCATGCTTCCACTCAAACCATACCTCCATGTACTCAGAAGGCCATGTGCCTTACAGAGATCATATGAAGAAAAATGTCATTGGCCATAAGGTTCATTCTCGCCCCTCTCTGGGGCTATCTCATACCCCGTGTGATACCTCATTTCCTTTCAATAAAGAAAAAAAATTTTCACCATGGTCAATACGAGTGTATTCATTCACATAATAGAAATAGATTGTATTCAGCCATATATGCCCCTGGAGTTACAAGGGAGGAGGAAAGTCAGAGAAATGCAGAGACTTGCAGTCCAAGAGGAGAAAGTACAGTCATCCCTCGGTGTCTGTGTGGGATTGCTTCCTGCAGCCTTCCTCTCTGCAGACTCTCAAGTTCTTCGCATAACGTGGTGTAGTACCATCTGTTCTTCAGGACTTCCCTGGTGGCTCAGGCAGTAAAGTGTCTGTCTACAATGTGAGAGACTTGGGTTCGATCCCTCGGTTGAGAAGATTCCCTGGAGAAGGAAATGGCAACCCACTCCAGTATTTCTTGCCTTGAAAATCCCATGGACGGAGGAGCTTGGTGCAGGCTACTATCCATGGGGTCGCAAAGAGTCGGGCATGACTGAGCGACTTCACTTCACTTCACCGTCTGTTCTGCACCCATGGATACTGAAGGCTGACTGTATTCTGAGAAGAGAAGGATGGCAGTTACCAATGCCAAATGGAGCAGACAGGCACAGAGAGTAAGGCTTAAGAAAATGATGCCAAATTTGGTGTGAGTTCATTTGGTGATCCTTGAAAATTTTCACAAGAAAAGTAGTTTCAGAAGCCCAAATTCTTTTTTCAAATGAGTGTAGGGTGGTTATGATGGGAATCTAAAGGTGTGTGAGTGAGAACAGACACACCATATGAATATCCTTTGAAGAACTTGGTGAGAGGAAGGCTACATTGGGTTTGGTAGCTGGAAAGATCAGTAGAAGCATCAAGGAAACAGTTTTTAAGCCAGTAACACCTGGATATCTTTGAAGGGTCAAACCTGTGGAAGAAAAGTTTGTATATTCTGAAAAGAAAGTGGGTAGAATGTGAGAACTAGATCCTCTAGGAATAAGGGATGAATCTTACTTTATACTTCCTAAACATTGAAAATAGTAGCCTTTACTAGAGTACTGATATGGTCTTTGTAAAGTGATATCAGGTGTCATAAGTTGACATAAGTCTAGTCAATTTATGACTAGATATTAATGCTGATATCCTGAGTGTGAGCTATCTTACAGAGCTTTCTGGCAAGAAACACTTTTGAAACAGACTCTAAGCTAATGGGAAGAGCTTGTCAAAGTCCTAGGTTAGATTAGCTCTCTGAGGGCAGGGCTGGCTATGGATAGTCTACATCAGCTTGTCATATTCTGCTGCCCAAATATAGTAAACACACCCATTGGAAAGCAGAACTTAAAGATGGTGCCATCAATGACAATTCCAGCCTGTCAGGGTGCAGTAATCACTGTTCCCACCATCTTGGTTCTACTCTTTCATTCTAAAGGGTAAATGAGTTCTGAGAGTGTTTATGTTCTATTCGGATTAACTAATTGAGATTTTGGCCTTTTTCTCTGGTTACCTGTTCCTTTAGTTAAAATTAATTTCTTACAAGGCACACTGAGTTAATTAGTATGATTAGCTCCCTCATCTCCATGCTTGCATTTTTAAGAACCTTAAAGTCAAGGTAATGCTTACACAGATGATTATTTGCAGACAGTTAATTCTTGAGTTATTGTCTTGGGATGGCCATTATCATATCATTAGCATATCTTCTATTTCTTGATTCATTAGGAAGAAGCATTTTACTTTTACATCCTTGGTGGTGATTTAGTTGCTAAGTTGTGCCCGACTCTTGCAACCCCATGGACTGTAGCCTGCCAGACTGTTCTGTCCTTAGGATTTCGTAGGCAAGAACACTGGTGTGGGTTGCCCTTTCCTTCTCCAGGGGATCTTCCTGACCCAGGGATTGAACCCCAGTCTCTGGCATTGCAGGTGGAGGTTTTACTGACTCAGCTACCAGTACATTCTTAGAACGTCCATTATCAGTAAATATTAGTAATAAGCTTTCTGCTCTGTCAACAACATTTTTGTGTTATATACTTTGGAAATATGAAATTTAAAGTTCGAAAAGAATTGATTTCCTGTTCATAAGTTTAGGAAGATGGTGGTGGTCAGCTTTTTAATTCATTCATCATAATGAATAATTACTGAGTTTTTAGCTTGCACTTGTTGAAAATTTGAAGCTGAGTGGAAAAGTGCACCACCAGGGGCCACTCTGATCTTAACGCATAAAACAACCAATGACAATTGCAACAATGACAATGGAAGTGATATTGATAGAAAATCTGTTTGTAGTGAGATAGATGTAGTTTAGATGTGACTTTAGTATCTTGAATTTGGGACATTGGGTTTCATGCTTGATGAGGATTTTTCTTCAAAAGTGATTTTTTTCAGATGTTACCCTAAGTACTTTTTATTAGCTGACATTACTAAATACTTTCTGAAATCAGCAAATTTGGATTCCAGCAAGCTGGAATCAAGATTGCTGGGAGAAATATCAATAACCTCAGATATGCAGATGACACCACCCTTATGGCAGAAAGTGAAGAGGAACTAAAAAGCCTCTTGATGAAGGTGAAAGTGGATAGTGAAAAAGTTGGCTTAAAACTCAACATTCAGAAAACGAAGATCATGGCATCCGGTCCCATCACGTCATGGGAAATACATGAGGAAATAGTGGAAACAGTGTCAGACTTTATTTTTTGGGCTCCAAAATCACTGCAGATGGTGACTGCAGCCATGAAATTAAAAGATGCTTACTCCTTGGAAGAAAAGTTATGACCAACATAGATAGCATATTCAAAAGCAGAGACATTACTTTGCCAACAAAGATTCGTCTAGTCAAAGCTATGGTTTTTCCAGTGGTCATGTATGGATGTGAGAGTTGGACTGTGACGAAAGCTGAGCGCCAAAGAATTGATGCTTTTGAACTGTGGTGTTGGAGAAGACTCTTGAGAGTCCCTTGGACTGCAAGGAGATCCAACCAGTTCATTCTGAAGGAGATCAGCCCTGGGATTTCTTTGCAAGGAATGATGCTAAAGCTGAAACTCCAGTACTTTGGCCACCTCATGCGAAGAGTGGACTCATTGGAAAAGACTCTGATGCTGGGAGGGATTGGGGGCAGGAGGAGAAGGGGATGACAGAGGATGAGATGGCTGGATGGCATCACTGATTCGATGGATGTGAGTCTGAGTGAACTCCGGGAGTTGGTGATGGACAGGGAGGCCTGGCGTGCTGGGATTCATGGGGTCACAAAGAGTTGGACACGACTGAGTGACTGAACTAACTGAACTGACTAAATACTTTCTGAAATCAGCAAATTTGCAAATACTGCTAACTTTCACAGAGAAGAAACATTTTGTTTGTTGATTCTAACATAGGAAGTAATCAATTTAGCACTGATATAAATTTTCATTACCACACTGGGCAACCTATAATATATTCTATTCTAGCTTGATTACCCATAAAGAGGTAATAAGATTATCTGACTCTCAGGAGTGACATAAGAGAGCATTTGTTGAAGTGTGCAAAGTATCCTGATGATAGTAACTGTTAAATATTATTATGTAAAGCAATGTAATGATAGTAAAATCAATGAAATACTTGAATGAAGGAGTTGTTTGGTGATCAGCCTCATATTAAAACATCAGTCATGTGTGATAAGTATAAGTTCTCTCTCTGTAGAGTATTTCTATATGAGGAAGGCAAATAAAATTTCCCAAATTGTTAATATTTGACTTTTATCACTGGTTTGCAAACATCCACTTGATGATCAGACTAATCTGATCAATCTAGGACTTCTGATGGAAGAACTGTGAGGGGGTTCTCTTCACCTAGAAGACTTTGCTGGGAAAGTCTATGAAATCCTTGATTTTCACTGTCAGCAAAACCTAAACATATATTTGCAGGTTAAGCAAATATGCATATTTGGAAGTCCATACCTTTCATAAGAATCTCAAAGAAACCTATGATCTAAATTAAAGGTTTTTCTCACTGTTCTGGGGTTTTCAATGGTGGCAAAGGTTAGCGTCATATAAAAGGGCTTGGTTGAGGGCAGAAGCAAGGGAGAAAGAATATCAAAAGCAATTTAAGTGGGGGAAAAGTGATAAAAAACTCACTGGTGATCTGAATAGGATCTTTGGTCCTTGCGTGCATTGTAGCATATGTGACTTTACATGTATAAGAGGACCAATAATTTTTTTTAAGCTATTTTTAGACTCATATCTTCCTCCAATGGCTGCTTTTTTGTTTCTGCCCTTTCACTCTCAGAATTGTGCTCCACTATTTTCTAGCTTTCCTGAAAGCAAGGGCCTGATTGAACCAAATCACTATACCTATCAAAGTCATATTGTGTTGCTCGATGATGGATGGGCCAGTGGGTGGGCAGCAGTTATAGAGTGATTTTTCTTGGACTTGGAAGGTTTCCAGGGAGAATGAAGAGGGAAGATATGAATATTGAGGAATAGGCGGAACTTGTGGATTCACTAAAATAAAGAAACATTGCCTTCTGGAAGCCTGTGTTGGGATGGCTCGAGTACAGTGTAGGTAAATGAGCTGGCTACAGTCCTAGCCTAGAGGGAATCAGAGCTTTCTTCGATAATGGCTGGGACTGTGTCTGGAGACACATGTAAGAGGAAATTCATATTTTATGATTGGCTGACTTTGAAAAATGAATGTGTTCATGTTACAGTAGCAGAGAAATTTTGGGCACTCGTCTCTATCCACATTTGAGTAAAATGCTGATCCATGGCTGGCTTTGGGTTGTTCAGCCAGTCAGTTTCAGGGCCAGAACTTCTTCTGACTCTCTGCCCATTCAGGTGGGGCAGCTTCTTTTTGGTTGTCTTTATTAGGTGACTCGACATTGCCTTTTCTGTGCCTTTCTTCTATTATGAGCTCCAACACAAAACAGAATTATTGAGTCTGTGTGGTCCTTGGCACCTAATTATTTTCTTGTCTCACATGCTGCATTGATATATCCAGGTTTCCTAACATGGTTAATTACAGTTCACTGTGGATTTAATTTACTTAAATCTTATTTTTCATTAATCAGATATTTAAAACATTAATAACAGCAGCATGTGAAGATTATACTAAAGATTATAATCCAAGACAGTATATCTACTTAGACTATTAAACAGTTATTAACAGTAAAGAAATGAAAGTAATAATTGAAAAACATACTTAAATTGAATTAACCACATGCCAGGTACTGTTCTAAGCACTTTACATTTGTTTACTGATTTAATTACCACAACAAATATATGAAGATGATACTGAGGAAGGATAGAATTTAGATATAATAGAGTGTTATACTAGAGTCTTATTTTTAAAAAGAGAAGCAAATACCTGGATATAAATGGGAATAGCACCTTTAGTTTGGGCTGTTATATGTCCTTATTTAGAATCTCAACTAAAGGTCCCCTGAGTTTGCAGCTGTCAGTTTACAGCTGACAACTGTCTCACCTGGTCTGGCAGTCAGATTCAGAAAATAGCAAAATTTTCAAACAGCTCATTAAAAAATCAGGCTGTAGGAAGCAAACGTCCACATATGGAATGACATTGGTCTATTGAATAAGGAGAAGAGGACTTGATGAGAGGCTTCATTGCTGTCTGAGCTTTTCTCTAGTTGAGGCGACCAGGGGCTGCTCTCTAGTTTCCATGCGCAGGCTTCTCAATGTGGTGGCTTCTCTCGTTGCAGAGCATGGGCTCCAGGGTGTGCAGGCTTCAGTAGTTGTGAGACATGGGCTCAGTAGTTGCAGCTCCTGGGCCCTAGAGCACAGGCTCAATAGTTGTGGTGTGTGGGCTTAGTTGCTCCATGGCATGTGCGATCTTCCCAGATCAGGGATGGAGCCTGTGTCTCCCGCATTGCCAGGTGGACTCTTTCCCACTGAGCCATCAGGGAAGCCCTCAACTTAGTTTTTGTCACACATTTTTGGAGGACATTGGGAATGAATAATAAACCCCTGTTGCACTTATTATATACGGAGTTCATGGAGTTTCCATGAGCAAAAGGGAAAACCTGTAGGAGGAGAAGGCTTGGTTTGGAGTGGGGAGAAGATTAGGAGCTCAGATTAAAGATGCTTAGTTTGAAGTTTCAATTAGATATCTTAGTGGAGATGTTGAGCAGGAGGTTGAATACATAAATCAAGAGTTTAAGTGGGAGTCTAGGCAGAAGGTATGAACTTGGGAGTTTTGGTAATTATTAATGCTATTCACCACAATTTCCATTTTCCCTTTTAATATGGTTTCATCTTACAACTGTACTTTTTTAGTCCTGGTGGCCATATGACTGCTCTGTCCAATTAAAGTATAGTGGGAGTGATATGTCTTACTCTTGGGTGGAAGCTCTTGCGATGAGTGCACAATTTACCAGGGTGACTGGCAATGCTTCAGATGGTAGCTGCTCTATCAGCTTGTTTCCTAGAGAGGGGACAATGTTGGGTAGAGCCCCTAGGCAACCTACTGTTGACAGGTAACGTGAATGAGAACCATTTATTAAGCTACTGAGATTTAGAATGGTTTGGTTACAATCAGCTCAGATCAGATCAGATCAGTCGCTCAGTCGTGTCTGACTCTTTGCGACCCCATGAATCGCAGCACGTCAGGCCTCCCTGTCCATTACCAACTCCCGGAGTTCACTCAGACTCATGTCCATCGAGTCAGTGATGCCATCCAGCCATCTCATCCTCTGTCATCCCCTTCTCCTCCTGCCCCCAATCCCTCCCAGCATCAGAGTCTTTTCCAATGAGTCCACTCTTCACATGAGGTGGCCAAAGTACTGGAGTTTCAGTTTTAGCATCAGTCCTTCCAAAGAAATCCCAGGGCTGATCTCCTTCAGAATGAACTGGTTGGATCTCCTTGCAGTCCAAGGGACTCTCAAGAGTCTTCTCCAACACCACAGTTCAAAAGCATCAGTTCTTCAGTGTTCAGCCTTCTTCACAGTCCAACTCTCACATCCATGCATGACCACAGGAAAAACCATAGCCTTGACTAGACGGACCTTTGTTGGCAAAGTAATGTCTTTGCTTTTGAATATGCTATCTATGTTGGTCATAACTTTCCTTCCAAGGAGTAAGCGTCTTTTAATTTCATGGCTGCAATCACCATCTGCAGTGATTTTGGAGCCGAGAAAAATAAAGTCTGACACTGTTTCCACTGTTTCCCCATCTATTTCCCATGAAGTGATGGGACCGGATGCCATGATCTTCGTTTTCTGAATGTTGAGCTTTAAGCCCACTTTTTCACTCTCCACTTTCAATTTCATCAAGAGGCTTTTGAGTTCCTCTTCACTTTCTGCCATAAGGGTGGTGTCATCTGCATATCTGAGGTTATTGATATTTCTCCCCGCAATCTTGATTCCAGTTTGTTTCTTCCAGTCCAGCGTTTCTTATGATGTACTCTGCATAAGTTAAATAAGCAGGGTGACAATATACAGCCTTGACGAACTCCTTTTCCTATTTGGAACCAGTCTGTTGTTCCATGTCCAGTTCTAACTGTTGCTTCCTTACCTGCATACAGATTTCTTAAGAGGCAGATCAGGTGGTCTGGTATTCCCATCTCTTTCAGAATTTTCCACAGTTTATTGTGATGCACACAGTCAAAGGCTTTGGCATAGTCAATAAAGCAGAAATAGATGTTTTTCTGGAACTCTCTTGCTTTTTCTACAGTGGCATGACCTAAATAGGAGTTATGGTAGATAGGTAGATAGATGTGGATATACATACAGACAAGTATAGGAAAGAGCAGTTCCAGAGCAAGTAAGCCTGAAAGTATTCCATCATTTAAAGGTTGGGTGATTAGGAAGCAGCAGCTAAGAGACTGAGAAGAAGCTTTGGGAAGATGTGCCCTGAAAGTCAAGCAAAAAAAGTGTTTCAAGGAGGAAATAGCGTTCAACCATGTCAACGGTTGCTAATTCAGGTAAGAAGAGGAACATGGATTTTCCTTGTGGATATCATTGGAGAGCTTGGCAAAAGCACTTTGGCATGAGCATAATCTGGAGTAAGTTTCAACAGGAAGAAAGAAATTGGAGACAGCAAGTATATTCATCTGTTTCAAGGTGTTGAAATGGGGCCATAGTAGAGGAGGGAAGTGGAATCATGAGTGTTTCTTTAAAAAAAAAAAGATGATAGAAATACTGCATGACAAGTCCCGATGGGCAAATTAATGATGTGGTAGGGAAGAGGGATTGTGAGAGTGCTCTTTATGAGCAGGAGAGATGGAATTGGATCTAGTGTTCAAATGGAGGGTTCAGGCTTGTTAGGAAAGTGGTGGTCATGAATTTAAAGTAAGATCAATCAGCACAGTTGTATGTTTTTCTCCAGACACATTCAGCTGTGTGGGTTCAGGTGTGGAGTAGATGACGAGTTGGATTCAACTAGGAAGTGATGACTTGATTACCGTTTTAAAGTGCGTTAGTTATTCTCAGTGTGGGAAATCAATAAGAGGAGTGGGTTTAATAAAAGTAAACAAACCAACAGCTGATCCCTCCCCTGAGATATTTGAAAGAAGATATTTCTGACCATTTAGGGCCAAAAGAAACAGCAACAAAAACAATAGCTGTGAAAGAGTATTTCTCAAGAAGGTTGGATGATTTCTCTTCCTTCTGGTCTTCAATAAGAGTAACAACCCCTCTCTGACCAGAAGGGGTTATAGGTTCTTAAATAAAGAAAAGTAAGTAATCAGACTTGACAAGCCAAATATCTCCTGATTCTGATTGTGTTAAAAGTAACTAATAGCTTTTTGTGTGTTAGTTATTCTTTTACTCCTGCCCAGTCCAGCATATTTAATCACTTTTTGGCAGAGACCTTTTACAATGGCAAGAAATAACATCAGCATGGAGGTTTTGAATCTAACTCCAGCTAGTTATTGGCCCAAGTTTTAGATGACATCTGTATGGAAAATCCACAGTGAGTGAGATTAAAGCAATGAAGTGAGAAAAAGGAAAAATTTCATCAGGAGGAAGTATGTCCCTGGTTGAATTACCAATTCTTATGTGCATATATAACAATTTAGCATCAATGAGTTTGTTGCAATAATTATAACAGGCCTTGGCAAGGAGTTTTAGGTTAGAAGAGAATTTCTGTTTATTATAAATCAGACTATTATGATGTGTTTTGTTCAATTTGTTGGAGTTTCATCTGGAACACTGAGTCAATCCACTGATGAGGGGAAGAGACAGGGCTGAAATGAACAAACCCGAGTCTAGCTGGCTGTATGAGCTGACGTCAGCTGTGCCCCACCTGTTTGGAGTGTTTATAGGAAATAATATTAGGGGTATTTCTATGGGCTATTTATATGAGATCATATTAGGCAGAGAATGCTAGGGGAACATTGTTGAAACTATGCAAAGCCATGTTTCAAATACATCTTTGAAATTGGCTAGTTTTTATAATAACAAAATAACACTTATGATAGCATGTTAAGCGAAGTAACCGAGCTAGCTATTTTATGTATAATATGCACTCAATTGTTTTCTTTAGAAGGTATGGGAAAAAATGCTAGAAGGAACTGTATGTTAACAATGTTTGTCTTTGAGTGTGTGTGGTCAGGCCGTTCAAGGTGACCATTTTCTTGCTCTCTGTAACGCCTGTGCTTGGCCAGTTTCTGCGTCACCTACACCCTACTCACAGGACTTTCCAGTCCTCTTAATTTTAGGGCTTACTCAGTAACTGCCTATGTGCTTGTCCCCTTCCCCAGTTACTGGTTTCCCTGGTAAGTGATGAGCCAACCTGACATCAATCCCGCAGTTCTCCCTGTAACTGGTAACCTTTCCACACTGCTCCCTGCCCTTGGTGAATGCTGCTGGCTTCTGTCCACAGTGGGGTGTCGCTCCAGGACTTTGATGAGGACTTGTAAGAGTCCCTCTGTTGGCTGTCTCCCCGCACTTTCTTTGGTCTTGGGGCTGGGCAGTTACATGGCTTGCTGGCGTGAGGACTGCAGCCCGACAGTGAGATTGGACCTTGGAGCATTAAATTTCAAAGACAAAACATTGGGTAAAATATTTGTTGGACACTTTTACTGAAAGTAAAAAATTATTTCTGGATTTATTTTTTAATTGCATATTGTTTGTATTATAATTTGTACACATACATCCTGATAATGGAGATTTCCTATATGGTTTTTGCCTCCAGCACTGTATTAATGGTGGCCGGATATACTTTTAGATATAAATACTGTAAATTCTGTTTCAGGAAACCCACAGATAATATGTTTAAAACATATAACGTATTTATTGAACAAATGTTATGTGTCACATACTCTATTAGGCATTGACTATTTCAGACACAGTCTCTAACCTCATGGAGCCTGCAGTCTAATGGAGGGAGTACAGTCAGACCTGGAATGTATTGTGGGTTAGGTTTCAGACCACTGCAATAAAGTAAATATTGCAATAAAGCAAGTCACCCAATTTTTTGTTTGTTTACCAGTGCATGTAAGAGTTACATTTACACTACGGGGTGGCTATATATGTACATATATCATTCAACTAAAAAATGCTAACCATCATCTGACAATGCAGAGTTGCCATAAACCTTGCTGTAAAAACTGCAGTATCTGTGAAGGATGATAAAGCAAAGTGCAATGAATGAGTTCTGCCTATATTAGTTTTCTGTGGCTGCAGAAGGAATTATGATGCACTTACAGGCATAAAACAGCACACATTTATTATCTCAGTTTCTGTTTTGGGGGAGGTGGATCCCCTGCTCAGGGTCTCACATGGCTGCAATCAAGTTGAAGGTTTGGCTGCATTCTTGCCTAGAGGCTCAGCTGAACTTGAATTAGTTCTCAAGCTTACTTGGTTGTTGCTAAAACTTATTTCCTTGTGCTGTGTGGCTGAGGACACTGGCTTCTTGCTGGCTGTTGGACCAGAGACCATGCTCAGTTCTCAGCTCCTTGCCAAGTGGGCCTCCCAACGTGTGGGCTACTTACTTATCCAGAGCCAGCTACCGAGGGAGGATGCCTGGAGCGAGTCTGTAAGCAGAATGGAGTCCTGTATAATGCGATGTAATCACAGGAGCGATGTCCCATCACCTTTGTATAAAGTCTGTTGGTCAGAAGAAAGCCACAGCCCCTAGAAGCAGCTAGTCATTATCACCGGCACCGGAGCTGTCCCGCTTGGAGCACTCTAAGGGACCTTGTAGAATCCACCTGAGAGCTGATTACAGCTCTCTCAGGGTTGGTCAAGGGTTGCCCCGTGCAGGGGGAATTCTCACTTCACTGGGTATACACTGGGTATAGTTTCAGAATGATTGACTCAGTCCTCACAGGCGTCTCTCTTGGGGGCAGCAGAGAAGCCCGGGACGGACAGTGATAGCTCCCTGGAGCAGCTGAGGTGAGGTGTGATCAGGTATGTGCAATGCCAATTTTCACAGCAATGACTGCAGTTAAAGAGGGTCCAGAGGATGTGAGCTGGGGAGGAGTGCTGATGGCACAGCAGCGAATGGCAGAGCTGAAAGTTACGGCTTTCTGACTCCAGCTGGATCACCATTTCCTGAACTTTAACAAACAAACCTTTTTTTTTTTTTTTTTAATAGGTATTTTCTTTCTTCTTTGCACTGAAATTCTCTGTTTGATTCTCATTGCTTTTAGTAAAAATACTTATAGTAGTGCTTCTCAGAATCTAATGTGCATACAAATCGCCTGGGGATCTTGTTAAACTGCAGATTTTAATTCATTACATCAGCTGTGGTCTTCTAGTCTGCATTTCTAACAAGCTCCCAGGTGATGCCGATTCTGCTGGTCTGCAGATCGCACTTTGAGTAGCTTGGTCCTAAGGTAAGAATTGAAAAGTCATAACTAGGTTGCATATCTGAATGAATTGAATAAAATAAGGTGTGGTGATTCACCTTGAAGTTGCTAACTCAACTTCAGACAGAGCCTTTATCAAACTTACTTGCTTTCTTTGTAGCCTGAAAGTTTATAAAACCTTTTGAATTTATTTCAAATGATGATTTGAATAATATTGCTGTATAAACCTCCCAAGGAGGTTCACAATGCTTTTTATAAGCTGAGCCATCTGATCATTGCCTTCTGGGGGCACTAGTTTCTTACAAGAAAATAGTAATATACTAGTAATGTGAAAAATCTAATACTCCCCTCAGAACATTTCTTCTCTGCACATACATCCTTTTTACAAACTGCATTTCTTAAACTGAAATAACAGTATCATTAGTGTACACTGAGCCTGTGGCAGCTTTCTCTCTACTTCCTAATGGCATAGACATTGAATTTCAAAGTCCTGCATCACCTGCTGAGAAGTTTTATTCTGGGAACCTTGTATTTACTACTGACTGGTTCAATTTGATTAGATTTTCATTCAATATTTACAATTCCATAGAAGAAATAAATGAAGTAATCTCAGAAATCCTATCAAACATTGATGTAGTTCTCTAAAAGATGGGTTTAACTTGTGCGCTGTGGTTTCTGAAGAAGCATTTTGAAAGGAAATATGTAAAAGCATATCTCTAAAGTTTAGCTAATTGAGATTTTGATGTTGTGATGACAAGGAGCAGATAAGGAGCAGACTGGAACCATGGAGACTTAAACCCAGTTTTTTAAAAAAAATTTTGTTAAGGTGTCTTTTCTTCTCTTGGGTTATTATTTATTTGCTCAGTGTTTAACACACATCTATTGTGCATCCAGTGTGAACACTGACATGGATTCCAGGTATGTAGTGAGGAACAAAACAGAGCTCCTGACCTCGTGGAAGTTACCCCTGGGGGGAAGGTGGATATACAGAGGAAGTAGACACACAAATCTGTGTATGAGTGTTTAATACAGTAAGTGCTATGAAAGAAAGTCTCCCTGTAGAGTCCTAGGGTCAAGAAAATGCTCATTATATTTGAGAAATTAAAGAAGCCATGTCTCCTGGGGTGTGAAGCCAATCAGGATAACATCAAAAATGCTTTTATAATGCTCTTAACACACTAGACCCAGTGCCAAGAGTTTTACTGACCTTAAGTTATTACTACCACCTTGTGAGATCAGTACATTTATAGTCTTCTTTTCATAGATCAGAGGCACAGAGGGGATAAGCAAGTTGTCCGGGTTTTCATGGGTAGAGGGTTTGAGCACAGAAGGTCTTCACCACTGCCTTACAAGAAGACGGCAGGGCCCAGCAGGTCACACAGGCTGGCAGCTTGGTCTTCCCTTCGCTTTTTATAATAACCTGTGGCTTCAAAGTTTTAATCACTGTGTGAAAGAACAGGAAGTTACCTGACTTAATTAGATACAAATAGTAGTGAAATAAAAGAATAATTTTTTATAAGACAATGTGTAAGTAAACTTTCAAAATGCACAGCCATATTGTCATTTGCAAAGATTTCTCCATGAAGGGTTGCATGTGGAAGAAAATAGCCACAAAGTATTTTCACTTCTTGGCATGGATGATTCTTTTTCTGATCATGGTATTAATATGCCCTTCCTATAATTCATGAAGGATGTGTAACATACAACCCAATGAGGAGACCTAGCTCTTTTGTATTTTCTAAGGCAAGAAAGCTGTACAGGTGAGTTTACATGTCATAGCAGGTTGTGAAGAAGTGGGAATGTTGTATTTTTTTTTTTTTGGTCATCCAGTGTAGATTAGTTTTTCTGTGAATTTATTTTAAGCTTTAAATAATTAATTATTATAAACAAATATATTTAAAATGTTTAGATTTAATTTCCTACTTATGCCACATGCATTTCCCAGCGTAGAAAACAAGCTTTGGCTGTATTTTTGCTGTCATAGTTCTGCAAGTGACAGAGCTGTGAAGAGAGCACAGCAAGCGGCGGGCTTCTATGTGTCACACAGAGCAGTCCAGAAGCCTGCAAGCGGCGGGAGTGTGTGATGGGACACTCAGAAAGAAAGAGATAAGGGGATCTTAAGTTTCATGGTCTGCTTCTCAGGGCTTTATCTTTTGTGACTGGGTTTTAACAAATGTCATGGCTCATAGTGAGCAGAAAAGAAGGAAAAACATGAATAAACTACAAGCTGGGTGATATGCCTTCAAGAAGCTTTAAGTTGCCCATTTGGATTTTTGTTTATCATAGACTGACTTGAATTTTCCCCTTTAAGGATGAAAAGCAAAGTTGAAACATCAAGTGAATTCCCCAAGGTAGTAGTAGATCAAGGTGGTAGCAGCAGAGCAGGAGCTGGTGCCCAGCTCTCCTGACTCTTGGGCAGTGCCCTCTGCCTTGGGGTCTGGCATTTGTGCGGGATGGTGTGCTTTAGGGTTTCTTCAGACAGAGGGCATGAAATCAGAAATACAATACCTGGCGTTTAAGGAAAATCCATACCCAGAGAACACAGAGAATCCAAAACTTATGGTATATGTGGTTTATGAAACAAAGATAGTTGATACAAATAAGATGTATGAACAATATCCTACTATTGGTCTGAAAAATAGTAAAACATCTTGGTAAGGTTGACACTCATGATCCTTCTTTCTGACTTACCCTTTTTAAAGGTTACAACACCTTTCAAATAGATTTTTGCATTTGAAAAATATTAGGGTCAGTTCCTGAATTCGTTATGCCCTTATCCATTCTTGGCCACAAAGAGCTCTCCTCTTTCCTAGGAGAATCCAGAATGATCTAGTGGTGTGCTCCTGTGTGAAGCCCCCTCAGGCCCCACTAGAGCTGCGATGCCCCGTGGGGCTGCGGTGGGAGAGGCTTGTGCCGGGTGCAGGGAAAAAGCCTTTTATTATTGCTGTGTGCCTGCAGTTGTAAACGGTGACAGTGATAAAATGCTTCTCTGTCCTGGGGCTGACCTTCCCCTTCCATTTGGTTTACCCCTGCTCTAGGGAACTGTGAACAAGCCAAGTCCAAGGGAAGGGGAAGGAGAGAGGTGCAGGAATTTTCAGCTGGATGCTAACATTTGCTTCTCTACTAGTCTTCAGACTGGCACCTAGAACATCCAAGAAAATCAATTAAACAGTGAGTAGTACTAATGTAAGATACAAGATTTTGTTACCAATGTTAATAAGAATAAAACCATAACTAAAAAGTTTTCCTTTACATAATAGAAAATATGTATAAAATATAACCAAAAAATGATCACTGCCATAGTAACAACAAAAACTTTAAAATATCTCAAAATAAATTTTACCTCCAAAGCATAAGATCTACATGAAGGAAAACTAAAACTTTACTGAATTATAGAAGAAGATGTGAGTAAATGTTGGGGCAGATCATAGTCTCGGTGGAAAAGGTATTTCTTTCCTCTATCAGTATAATGCAATTTTAATACAAATCCAATACAATTTAAAATATGTACTTATTTATGTATTTGTTTTTATTTTTGGCTGTGCTGGGTCTTCGTTGCTGCCTGCAGGCTTTCTCTAGTGCAGCAAGTCAGGCCTACTCTTTGCTGTGGTGCTCTTGCTTTTCGTTACAGTGGCTTCTCTTGTGGAGCATGGGTGGTGGTCTTGCCTCTCTTGTTGTGGAGCACGGCCTCTAGGTGTGTGGACTTCAGTAGTTGTGACTCTTAGGCTCTAGAGCACAGGTTCAGTTGTTGTGGTGCCTGGGCTTAGCTGTCCTGTGGCATGTGGGACCTTCCTGGACCAGGAATTGAACCCATGTCCCCTGCATTGGCAATCAGATTCTTAACCATTGGACCACCAGGGAAGTCCCCCAAATATTTCTTTTAATTTTGACTTTCAGACATCATACCCTCTCTGTACTTTCGTTCAAGAATAAAGTGATCAACGTTTCTTAGGACATTTTGAAAATATGAATAACTCAATAATTTCACATCTAAGATTTTACTAGTTAAGTAATTGAAGATATCATTGAACTCCATTGTGAGAATATATGTTAATGTTGTACTTTAAAAATTAGCAAAAACAACAGAATAATTAGCTTAAGTACATTTTGGTATAAATGTAAGGTGAAATATTATGTAGCTATTAAAACTTCTATTTTGAATACTAATTAATGACATGGAAAATCAAATAAATATGCAATTACATAGAGTACCTCCATTAAAATACACACACACAAACATATATAAAGAACATCTATAGGTGAAGAAAATGTATGGAAATACATCTAGTGGTTATCTCACGTTATCTCATGTTGGTGAACTTGTAAATCAGATATGAGTTTAAATTACACTTTCCACTCCTAGGCATAAACATGGAGAAAACCATAATTCAAAAAGATATTGCTTATGGGTGGAATCTAGAAAAATGATTCATATGAACTTATTTTCAAGGCACAAATAGAGACACAGACATAGAGAACAAATGTAAGGGAGAATGCAGGGAGATGGATTGGGATTGATATATACACCTATGTATGAAATAGATAACTAATGGAAAGTCTACTTGCTGCTCTGTGGTGACCTAAATGGGAAAGAAATCGGAAAGAGAGGAAATATATGTATACATATAGCTGATTCACTTTGCTGTACAGCAGAAACTAATACCACATTGTAAAGCAACTATACTCCAATAAAAATTAATTAAAAAATTCCACTTTCCAGCTGTGATGTTCTGGTTCAAAGGCACTGTTCCTTCAGGTCTTAGTTTCCTCATGTGCAAAATCAAGTAAATGGCAATAAGGTTTTTGTGAAGGTTAAATTAGCTGATATAATAAGTGCTCATAAATGGTATTTATCATCAATAATTAATATTGTAGATTTCTGTTTTTAAAATTTTATTGTGTTATTTTTTTCCAGTTTTATTGAAAAGTAATTGATTACATGACTGTGTAAGTTTAAGGCATACAGAATGATGGTTTGATTTCCATATATTGTGAAATGATAACCATAATAGATTTAGCTAGCATTCGTATTCTTGTATAGATACAATACAAGAAAGGAAAGAAGAGTAAAGGAAAAAGTTTTCCTTGTGATGAGAACTTTTAGAATTTACTCTTAGGATTTTCCTGTATATTGTATCAAAGAGCAGGGTCAGCTGTAGTCACCGTGTTGTACATTGTATCTTATTTATCTTATAACTGGCAGGTTGTACCTGTTGACCACCTTCCTCCAATTCCCCCTCACCCTTTCCCTCACCTATGATAACCCCAAGTCTAATCTCTTTTTCTATGACATTGTTTTTGTTTTATTATATTTCATATATAAAAGAGATCATAGAGTATTTGACTCATTTCCCTTAGCATAATGCCTTCAAAGTATTTCCGTGTTGTTACAAATGAGAGACTTTCCCTGATCTTTATGGCTGGATAATATTTCATTGTATTGTATGCCACAGCTTTTTTACCCATTCATCTACTGATGGGCACTTTTGTTGTTTCCATGTCTTGGCTATTGTAAACAATGCTGCTATAAATGTGAGATGGCCGGTATCTTTTATAGTTAATGTTTCCATTTCCTTTGGATGTATTTCCAAGAAGTAGAATTGCTGGATCATGTAGTGGTTTTATTTTAACTTTTTTTGAGGGTCCTTCATACTGTTTTTCATAGTGGTTGTGCCAGTTTAATAGTCTCACCAGGAGTGCACAAGGGCTCCCTTTTCTCCACATCCATGCCAGCATTTATCTCTTAGTTTTTGATAATGACTGTTATAAAGATAGGAGGTGATAACTCGTGGTTTTAATTTGCATTTCTCTCATGACTAGTGATGTTGAGCATCTTTTCATTTTCCTGTTGGCCTTTTGTATATCTTCTCTGGAAAAATGTCTATTCCCAAATGTCCTTTGCCCATTTTTAAACTGGAGCATTACTTGCCATTGAGCTGTATGAGTTCTTTATGTTTTGAATATTAACCCCTTATCAGATGTATGGTTTGAGAAGAATTTTTTCCCGTTCAGTTGGTTGTCTTTTCACTTTGCTGATGATTTCTTTTGCTGTGCAGAAGCTTTTTGGTTTGATGCAGTCCACTTATTTATTTTGCTGCTTCTCTTGTAAGTGTCATATTAAAAAAGTATCACATTAAAAGCTTCTTGACCCATGTCAAGGAGCTTTTTTCCTATATTTTCTTTTTTGGTGGTTTTCTTTTCACACTTCTCTGTTGTTCATGCATTTTTCCCCCTAATTTTGCTTAGTTGTCTATGTTTTCTTGTAATTCACTAAGCTCCCTTAAAAGAATTATCCTGAAATTTTCGTCTGACAGTTCATAGATCTCCATTTCTTTCGGGTCAGTTATTGGAGTTTTATTAGTTTTCTTTGGTCATGTCATATTTACCTAATTTTTTGTCATCTTTGATTCTTTTATTGATATCTGCACATTTGAGCAATGAGGTTCCTGCTCTAGAGTTTACAGGTTTGCTTTGGAAGATATAGCTCCTTACCAGCCAGCTCAGTTTGGATTTCTGGTATGTGCTGGTAATGTCTTTGGGTCAGTGGGGTCTGGTTTTTTTGGTCTGTTTTGGGATCAGGCTTCTGTTAGAGATCTGAGATTGGGTGGGGTGGGGGGAGGTGTGAACCCTGGATAGGCTTGGTTTCCTACCCAAGTGAGGCTGTAGAACAGGTTCCATGGTTGCCTAAATTCTCTGGTCAGATTTCCTACATAGTCAGGACTGTATTCAGTGGCAGATGTTCTGTGAGTTAGTATTCCTGTGTTGGCAGGGTGGCAGGCCATGCCTAGGGCCTATGCAGCTCACTGGGGGCCCAGGTCAGGCCTGAGTGTGCAGTGACTTCCCTGATCAGGCGAGGTTTGCTCTGCAGATGAGGGGAGCCATGCACCGTGTTCTCTGGTCAGGCGCCACTGGAAGCAGGGCTGTGAGATGGGCCACACGGTTTCCTGTGTGCTCTGGTTCGGTTCCCGGCTTGGGCAGGCTGAAGGCTGTATTTAGCAACAAGCAGGACAACGCATTAGATTCTCTGCCTGGCCTAGCAGGAGAAGCAGCCCTAAAACTGGTAAAACTTTTGTTTGCTGTCTTAACTCAAACTGACATGCACCACCAGTACTCTGGCTAAATAGGGCCACTGGTTTTGCTCTGCAGATTACTGACTGTCTGTCATTCTCTTGGCGTGACTGCTGATGGGCCACTCAGCTTCCAGGAGTTGTTGCCTGTTCTTTTGGTCAGATGGGGCCTGAAGACACTCTCCACAGCAGGTAGGGCTTTATCTCAGTCTTCTTGCCTGGACTTGAGAGGCGTGGGGAGGGGCCACTCCAGGCTACTCTCAGTTTCCCAAACAATCCCTTCTGTTAGGAAGAGCCTGGAGCTACGCTCAGCCTTGGCTATGAATTAATCTCCCTGCTTGTGTGCAGCACAGGACGCCTCGGGCCCTGTATAGATTTGCTCAGGGGGCTGCCAGCTCTGCCTGACTGTCTCTTGGCTTGAGTGCTGATGGGCTTCCCAGCTCCCAGGAGTTGTCAGCAGTCCTGTGGTCAGTAGCGGCTGGAAGGCACTGTCCACAGTGGATAGGGCTGTGACTCAGCATTTTGCTTCAATGTGGGCAAACCAGGGTCCTGGGTCAACAAAACTCATTTGAGGATCTGAATCAGAGAGATCTGGACTCCACTGTGTCCCCTGGTCAGACTGCACCCCAACTTGGTTCTGCAGGTGAACAAAGCCACTGGTTTGGATTACTGCTTGGGCATTGCAGGTATGAACTTGATCTGCCATGTTCCGTGTGTTGACTCTTGCAAGCCCATCTTCTTCTCTTTTGTCACAGTCACATTCCCAGTCTCTGGGCCCTGCAGATTCCCCTGAAACCCCCATGGGGGAGACCAGAGTAAGGGTTTCCAAGAAGTGACCCAGAATGCTAGGGGAAGATTATTGTTCCCCCGGGTTCTGTTTGTCTACTGCAGGAGCCAGAGGCTCAGTTGGCCCAGTGTTGTCCTGGGGGAGGAGCAGCAATGCAGGGAACGTGTAGCCAGTTCTCTCGCCCTTCTAGTGCAGTCTGTCCTTGTCTGTGAAGTGCAGGGCTTCTTCAGCTTAACCCTCTGCTCGAAGATTCTCTCAGAAGGGTCTTGTTCTTAAGTAGATGTTAGTTCTTTTTGTGAGGCGGAGTAAAGTCAGGAGCAACTTATGTTGCAGTCGTGGTCACTTCCTATGCTATATATAGTTCTTTAAATTGAGATATAATTAACGCATGACATTGTGTAAGTTTAATGTGTTGTACAGTGCATTGATTTGGTACGTTTATATATTGCCATATGATTACTGCTGTAGCTTAGCTAACCCCTCCATTACGTCACCTAATTATCATTTCATTTTGTGGTGAGAACATTTAAGATACAGTCTCCTAGCAACTTTGAAGTATGTGATACAGTATTGTTGACTAGAAGCACACTGCTGTGCATTAGATCCCCAGAACTTACTCATTTTCTAACCACAAGTTTGGACCCCTGGTAACCACTATTCTACTCTTGTTCCAATGCGTTTGGCTTTTTCTGCATGTGAGATCATACAGTATTTGTCTTTTTCTGTCTCTCACTTAGCACAACGCTCTCAAACCCCATCCATGTTGTCGTATTTGGACATTGCAGATTTATTTATTTCATAATTAGGATCAGATGATGAATATTATGCATTTTAAAAAGAAGTTCAGAAAGTTGAAGCAAGGTGAAAATCAAGTGCGAGAATCATTGGGAAATGAACAGAGTATGTTAAATATGCCACATGAGGTAGTAGCCTTAAGTAGTCTGATTAAAAAAGAAAATCATAATGTAACACTTACTGAATTCTTTCTCCAAGCTCAGACTGCTTCAAGTACTATTTAGTTCTTGATTTCATCCCATGAGGAAGGCACTACTTTTATCATAATTTTACCAATGAGGAAACTGAGGTACAGAAAATTGAAGTTACCCATTCAAGATTGTAGAGTTGATAAGCAGCAGGAAGCAGTCTAGGTCAGTCTAACCACTGTACTAGACGACCTTCTCACAGGATGAGCTCTGCATGAGTCATGTATGATAAAAACAAATGAATTGCTTAGGATAGGCACAACAATTCTTGATGCTGAGACAAGAAATCCATTTCTCCTGAATGGCTTCATGAAAGTGACACTTCTTAATTTAATGATCAGCATCCTCAACAATATTCTTACAGCAGACACACTGATAAGGTTCATAGAGCTGTTTATTATGGTGCTCTCTCAATGTGAGTCTATGGCCTTGCATTATACAAGTCACTGAAAGCCTTTATGTCCTAAAAGAACCCATAAGTAGAGAGTGAACTGAATTGGTTACTGGAGGAACACGGCACAATTAAGAATCTTTAAAATAATTCTCTTTTGTACTGAAACATCTTTAAAATAATTTAGAGGAATCAAAGAATGATTGGGGGTTTTGCATAAACTTGAAACTCACTCAGGACTTCTAAAGGGGGTAAGAAATCTTACTCACAGGAAAAAGATCACAGTTGCTACTATTTTTCAAAAATTTTGATCTGTGAAAAATTCAAAATGTAAGATGTTGAACGGAATAACATAAAAAGTTGAACACACTTATGAAATTGGAAGTGATCTTTTTGGTTTGCAGTGGGAAAAAGGATATTCATTAATTTGGTGTGGCAGTATTCTTTCCTTGAGAACCCCATGAACAGTATGAAAAGGCAAAATGATAGGATACTAAAAGAAAAACTCCCCAGGTCAGTAGGGGCCCAATATGCTACTGGAGATCAGTGGAGAAATAACTCCAGAACGAATGAAGGGAGGGAGCCAAAGCAAAAACAATACCCAGCTGTGGATGTGACTGGTGATAGAAGCAAGGTCTGGTGCTGTAAAGAGCAATATTGCATAGGAACCTGGAATGTCAGGTCCATGAATCAAGGCAAATTGGAAGTGGTCAAACAAGAGATGGCAAGAGTGAATGTCAACATTCTAGGAATCGTCGAACTGAAATGGACTGGAATGGGTGAATTTAACTCAGATGACCATTATATCTACTACTGTGGGCAGGAATCTCTCAGAAGAAATGGAGTGGCCATCATGGTCAACAAAAGAGTCCGAAATGCAGTACTTGGATGCAATCTCAAAAATGACAGAATGATCTCTGTTCGTTTCCAAGGCAAACCATTCAATATCACAGTAATCCAAGTCTATGCCCCAACCAGTAATGCTGAAGAAGCTTAAGTTGAACAGTTCTATGAAGACCTACAAGACCTTGTAGAACTAACACCCAAAAAAGTTGTCCTTTTCATTATAACGGACTGGAATGCCAAAGTAGGAAGTCAAGAAACACCTGGAGTAACAGGCAAATTTGGCCTTGGAATACGGAATGAAGCAGGGCATAGACTAATGAGTTTTGCCAAGAAAATGCACTGATCATAACAAACACCCTCTTCCAACAACACAAGAGAAGACTCTATACATGGACATCACCAGATGGTCAACACTGAAATCAGATTGATTATATTCTTTGCAACCAAAGATGGAGAAGCTCTATACAGTCAGCAAAAACAAGACCAGGAGCTGACTGTGGCTCAGACCATGAACTCCTTATTGCCAAATTCAGACTTAAATTGAAGAAAGTAGGGAAACCACTAGACCATTCAGGTATGACCTAAATCAAATCCCTTATGATTATACAGTGGAAGTGAGAAATAGATTTAAGGACCTAGATCTGATAGATAGAGTGCCTGATGAACTATGGAATGAGGTTCGTGACATTGTACAGGAGACAGGGATCAAGACCATCCCCATGGAAAGGAAATGCAAAAAAGCAAAATGGCTGTCTGGGGAGGCCTTACAAATAGCTGTGAAAAGAAGAGAAGCGAAAAGCAAAGGAGAAAAGGAAAGATATAAACATCTGAATGCAGAGTTCCAAAGAACAGCAAGAAGAGATAAGAAAGCCTTCTTCAGCGATCAATGCAAAGAAATAGAGGAAAACAACAGAATGGGAAAGACTAGGGATCTCTTCAAGAAAATCAGAGATACCAAAGGAACATTTCATGCAAAGATGGACTCGATAAAGGACAGAAATGGTATGGACCTAACAGAAGCAGAAGATATTAAGAAGACGTGGCAAGAATACACCGAAGAACTGTACAAAAAAGATCTTCATGACCCAGATAATCACGATGGTGTGATCACTGACCTAGAGCCAGACATCCTGGAATGTGAAGTCAAGTGGGCCTTAGAAAGCATCACTACGAACAAAGCTAGTGGAGGTGATGGCATTCCAGTTGAGCTATTCCAAATCCTGAAAGACGATGCTGTGAAAGTGCTGCACTCAATATGCCAGCAAATTTGGAAAACTCAGCAGTGGCCACAGGACTGGAACAGGTCAGTTTTCATTCCAATCCCAAAGAAAGGCAATGCCAAAGAATGCTCAAACTACCGCACAATTGCACTCATCTCACACACTAGCAAAGTAATGCTCAAAATTCTCCAAGCCAGGCTTCAGCAATATGTGAACTGTGAACTTCCTGATGTTCAAGCTGGTTTTAGAAAAGGCAGAGGAACCAGAGATCAAATTGCCAACATCCGCTGGATCATGGAAAAACCAAGAGAGTTCCAGAAAAGCATCTATTTCTGCTTTATTGACTATGCCAAAGCCTTTGACTGTGTGGATCACAATCAACTGTGGAAAATTCTGAAAGAGATGGGAATACCAGACCACCTGACCTGCCTCTTGAGAAATCTGTATGCAGGTCAGGAAGCAACAGTTAGAACTGGACATGGAACAACAGACTGGTTCCAAATAGGAAAAGGAGTTCGTCAAGGCTGTATATTGTCACCCTGTTTATTTAACTTCTATGCAGAGTACATCATGAGAAACGCTGGACTGGAAGAAACACAAGCTGGAATCAAGATTTCCAGGAGAAATATCAATAACCTCAGATATGCAGATGACACCACCCTTATGGCAGAAAGTGAAGAGGAACTCAAAAGCCTCTTGATGAAAGTGAAAGAGGAGAGTGAAAAAGTGGGCTTAAAGCTCAACATTTAGAAAACAAAGATCATGGCATCCGGTCCCATCACTTCATGGGAAATAGATGGGGAAACAGTGGAAACAGTGTCAGACTTTATTTTTCTGGGCTCCAAAATCACTGCAGATGGTGACTGCAGCCATGAAATTAAAAGACGCTTACTCCTTGGAAGGAAAGTTATGACCAACCTAGATAGCATATTGAAAAGCAGAGCCATTACTTTGCCAACAAAGGTCCGTCTAGTCAAGGCTGTGGTTTTTCCTGTGGTCATGTATGGATGTGAGAGTTGGACTGTGAAGAAGGCTGAGCGCCAAAGAATTGATGCTTTTGAAGTGTGGTGTTGGAGAAGACTCTTGAGAGTCCCTTGGACTGCAAGGAGATCCAACCAGTCCATTCTGAAGGAGATCAGCCCTGGGATTTCTTTGGAAGGACTGATGCTGAAGCTGAAACTCCAGTCCTTTGGCCGCCTCATGTGAAGAGTTGACTCATTGGAAAAGACTCTGATGCTGGGAGGGATTGGGCACAAGAGGAGAAGGGGACGACAGAGGATGAGATGGCTGGATGGCATCACCGACTTGATGGACATGAGTCTGAGTGAACTCCGGGAGCTGGTGATGGACAGGGAGGCCTGGCTTTCTGCGATTCATGGGGTCGCAAACAGTCGGACACGACTGAGCGACTGATCTGATCTGATAAATAACTCAGTTGTCATAGAGTTTAAATCTCTGTCAGAGGTTGGACTCTCCAGAAGCAGACACTGAGAGGGAGTTTGGGTGTAGAATGGGAAAGGAATGGAAACATAGCGGATTGTTTCATGTGTGTGTGCTAAGTCGCTCAGTCATGTTTGATTCTTTGTGACCCTGTGAACTGTTGCCTTCCAGGCTCTCCTGTCTATGAGATTCTGTAGGCGAGAATACTGGAGTGGGTTGCCATTTCCTTCTCCAGGGGATTTTTAAAAATTTTTCTTTATTTTTAATTGATGGATAATTGCTTTACAATATTGTGTTGGTTTCTGCCATACATCAACATGAAGCAACCACAGTTATACATATGTGCCTTCTCTCTTTAACCTCCCTTCCACCTCCCACCCCATCTCACCCATCTAGATTGTCACAGAGCATGGCTTTGAGCTCCCTGAGTCATACAGCAAGTTCCCACTGGTTATCTGTTTTACATATGGTAGTGAATATGTTTTTGATACTACTCTCTCCATTTGTCCACCTGTATCCTTACACTCCTGTTGTCACAAGTCTGTTCTCTATTTTTGCATCTCCACTGCTGCCCTGCAGATTAGGATCTCCCAACCTAGGGATTGAACCCACATATCCTGCACCTCCTTGCATTGGCAGGAGGGTTCTTTACTGCTGAGGCACCTGGGAAGCCCAGCAGGATTGTTCACGTTGAGGGAAAAATGGTCTTACATTAATACATATATGTTGCTCGGCTGGATACAAATTGCCCTGCAAAGGTGTGATCTGCAGAGAAGCATCTCTTCCCAGCTGAGGCCAATCCTGAAGGAACGGACACCAGGAGGCTGACTGCTGACTAGATTTCCCACAACTGGGCATAAAGTGTTTCCTTTAAAGGGGATATAGGTAATGAATCTCTGTTTCTACAAAAATAAGACAAAGAATTCTCTATACTATTTTTAAGAGGTGGTAGAAACATTAGATTTTTTGGGTAAGTTTCAAATCTGAAGTAGGAAGTGACCTTGAGAAATCTGGGTCTTACTAAGCCTGTTTTATGGCCTTACCAGGTAGTGCTAATGGTAAAGACCCCACCTGCCGATGCAGAAGACATAAGAGATGTGGGTTTGATCCCTGGGTTGGGAAGATCCCTTGGAGGATGGCATGGCAACCGACTCCAGAATTCTTGCCTGGAGAATGCCCATGGACAGAGGAGCCTGGCGGGGCTACAGTTCATAGGGTCGTGAAGAGTTGAACACGACTCAAGTGACTTAGCTCACATGCATGTAAGTCTGTTTTGTAACTATAACCAATAATAACTTATTACATTAATTTCCTGACACATATGTTGAGAGTGGGTGGCTGTTCAAACTGAATGAAGAATCATGATTTGCTGTGGGTACCTACTAGTATGTAGTCAGTTTCTAGTGGGATTACTGGGTATTTCAGTCTGCTTGGCTGCCATAACAAAATACCATAGATTGAGTGACTTAAACAACAGAATCTTATTTCTTAGAATACTAGAGGTTGGAAAGTCCAAGATCAAGGTGCTGGAGAGAGAGCTTTCATTCTGAGGCCTCTTCTCTTGACTTGAAGGTAGTGTCTCATCTTGCTGTGTGCCGACATAGCCTTTCTTGAAAACATGTGCACGGAGCGGGAAAGAGAGACAGAGACAGAGAAAGAGAGAGAAAGAGGACAAAATATGAATCTGAAAGCAGGAGATCCCTCCCTTCCTCTTCTTTAAAGGCCACGAGGCCTATTGAATTAGAGCTCTACCCTTATGATATCATTTAACCTTGATTTTCAAATACAGTAGTAACATTAGAAGTTAGATTTTGACATATGATGTTGGAGAGATATAATTCAGTCTGTAACAGTTGGTAAACAATTGGAGAACAATGCTTAGGACAGGGTAAGCAAACTATAGCCCATGAGCCGAATTCAGCAGGTGGTCCATTTTTCTATGGACCATCAGCAAAGAATGTTTTCTTACATTTTTTAATGTGCTAAGTTGCTTCATTCATGTCTGACTCTTTGTGGCCCCATGGACTGTGGCCCACCAGGCTCTTCTGTCCATGGAATTTTCCAGGCAAGAATACTGGAGTGGGTTACCATGCCCTCCACCAGGGGATATTCCTGACCCAGGGATCGAATCTGCATCTCTTATGTTGCCAGCATTGGCAGGCGGGCCCTTTACCACTAGCGCCACTTTTATAAACAAAAAGTCAAAAAATATAATATGTGACATGCTATATGTAGCCCACAAAGCCTAAAATATTTACTCTTTGACTCATTACAGAAAAAGTTTACCAATACCTGGCCTAGTGTCATAATCAGACTTAGTTGCAAATAAACTTTTTGAACCCAGTTTCTACAGCTCAAAAAGATGAGAATTAGAAGTTATGTTTATTACACTCCTTTGTTATTGTTCAGTCATCAGTCATGTCTAACTAACTCTTTGTGACCCCATGGACTGCAGCACGCCAGGCTTCCCTGTCCTTCACCATCTCACCGAGCTTGCTCAAACTCATGTCCATTGAGTTGGTGATGCCATCCAACCATCTCATCCTCTGTCATCCCCTTCTCCTCCTGCCTTCAATCTTTCCCAACATCAGGGTCTTTTCCAGTGAGTTGCCTCTTCACATCAGGTGGCCAAAGTATTGGAGCTTCAATCTCAGTCTTTCCAATGAATATTCAGGGTAGATCTCCTTGTAGTCCAAGGGACTCTCAAGAGTCTTCTCCAACACCACAGTTCAAAAGCATCAATTCTTTGGCATTGTTGTACCTTCTTTATGGTATAACTCTCACGTCCAAACATGACTACTGGAAAAACCATAGCTCTTACTATATGGACCTTTGTCGGCAAATAAATGTATCTGTTTAATGTGCTATTTAGCTTTGTCATAGCTTTTCTTCCAAGGAGCAAGCGTCTTTTAATTTCATGGCTACAGTCACCATCTGCAGTGATTTTGGAGCCCTAGACAATAATATCTGTCACTGTTTCCACTGTTTTTCCATCTGTTTGCCATGAAGTGATGGGACTGGATGCCATGATCTTAGTTTTTTGAATGTTGAGTTTTAAGCCAACTTTTTCACTCTAATCTTTCACCCTCATCAAGAGGCTCTTTAGTTCCTCTTCACTGTAAGGGTGGTGTCATCTGCATATCTGAGGTTGTTGATATTTCTTCCAGCAATCTTAATCTTCCAGCTTGTGCTTCATCTAGCCCGGCATTTCTAATGATATACTCTGCATATAAGTTAAATAAGCAGGGTGACAATATACACAAACAATATGTTTGATGTACTCCTTTCCCAATTTGGAACCAGATATTCCATGTCTAGTTCTAACTGTTGCTTCTTGACCTGCATACAAGTTTCTCAGGAGGCAGGTCAGGTGGTCTGGCATTCCCGTCTCTTTAAGAGAATTTTCTGCAGTTTGTTGTGATCCACACAGTCAAAGGCTTTAGCATAGTCAGTGAAGCAGAAGTGGCTGTTTTTCTGGAATTCTCTTGCTTTTTCTATGATCCAACAGATGTTGGCAATTTGATCTCTGGTTCTTCTGTCTTTTCTAAATCCAGCTTGAATATCTGGAAGTTCTTGGTTCACATACTGTTGAAGACTAGCTTGAAGGATTTTGAGCATGACCTTTTTAGCATGTGAAATGAGTGCAACTGTGTGGAAGTTTGATCATTCTTTGGCATCACCCTTCTTTGGGATTGGAATAAAAACTGACCTTTTCCAGTCTGTGACCACTGCTGAGTTTTCCAAATTTGCTGGCATATTGAGTGCAGCACTTTCACAGCATCATCTTCTAGGATTTGAAAGAGCTCAGCTGGATTTCCATCACCTCCACTAGCTTTGTTCGTAGTGATGCTTCCTAAGACTGACTTGACTTCTCACTCCAAGATGTCTGGCTCTGTGTGAGTGATCACACCATCATGGTTATCTGGGTCATTAAGGTCTTTTTTATTTAGTTCTTCTGTGAATTGTTACCACCTCTTCTTAATATCTTCTGCTTCTGTTAGGTACATACCATTTCTGTCCTTTATTGTGCCCATCTTTGCATGAAATGCTCATCAGTTGGGGCAGCAGATATCTCTTTCTTCCTTTTAAGGTTATGTATTAGTTTATTTATTTGTATTGGAATATAATTGCTTTACAGTATTGTTATAGTTTCTTTAATGGACAATCAGAGTGTGAGGATCAACCCAGTTGAAGCCTCTCAAGTTGTATTCCTAGTCATTTTAGGCTTTTTGTTCTCAAAAATGATGGCACATGCACCCAGTCACCAATGGGTAAGCAGCATGCAGCCTACCGTGGGTAGCGACAGAGATGCCTTGGAAGGGCTGGTTAGGGGGAGTACCTCAACCAAGCTATAGGTGCCCGAGAGATTGGTAACATGAGTGACAGGAATGCTAAGGAATGATGAAAGTACAGATGAAACTAGAGTAGATGATCTAGATGGTGGTCTAGTAGAGTGACCACAAGAAAGGAGGCCATGTGATGAGAACCTTGATTGTGTTGTACCTGATAACTTTAGAAACCCAGATATATATATATTGAATGCCTTGGGAAGGTCTGTTTTGTTCAAGTTTTACTTTGTTCCTTTCAAGCAGTAAGAAATTACTGGAAAATTACAGGCCCTTCACATTCAAAGTGTTTTACCCTGTGGACCTTACATGGCCAGTGCTACCACCAGGTAGAATCTGGTCTCTAACATCTTACTGTCTGGGAATCAATAAGTAATATGTCAAGGCTAATCGGGAATCTCTAATGAGGAAAAAGAATAACAATCCAAATGATGGAATAAGATACTCTCTGACCAATTGTACAACTGTATAATAGATATGAGATCAAGGATAAATTCATTTGTAAATTCCAAGACTCAACACTCAACAGAGTTTAACAAAAATATAATTTCAGATCTAGTGTTTTAAAAGTATGTTTCTTTAAAAATTCTAGTTATGGCTCCTGTTTTTCTTTAGGTTGTTTTATTAAAGCAACCAATAATTTGAGGCCATAGCTACAACGTAGCTGAACAAGAACTCAATTCTGTAAAATGTTATTTGCTTCATGGTAGAATGCTGCTGATATGGCTTTAGTTTATACCAGCTTCACTGAACTTAACTTGTTTAAGCAGAAAGGATCCTGCCCAAATCCCTGTTGCTTGACAACCCCATAAATGCATGCTGGGTGTTGACTGTTACTTTAGAAAGAACTCCTTAGTTGATCATTTGGTTCAGCGACCTGTGTTATAATTTTTTTTCTCATCTCATGCCTCATTACCCATTTAAAATATTTTTATTAGAACAGAGAACTGTGTCCATTTTGTTCTTGAGTTTTTACTCAGCAAGACTCACTGTTTCCTCTTAGAGAATATTTTGCATAAAGGAAAATGAAAATGAGCATGGTAAGTTTTATTTTATTTAGTTCTTGGTTGATACTTTCTACCAACTGAATTTCAAGGGCATTCACACAAAACTTATGCATTTATATATTAGCTATGTGAAAGTGAAAGAAAGTGCCAGAAAAGAATCCAACATAAACTTTCAAAAAGGGGGAACATTTACTGAATATTAAAGGTCATGTAGCTGCCTGAAGAATTGTACAGAAAAGGTCAGCTCCTGAACGAAGCAGAGTGTAGAGGTGCATGAAGTTGTCCAGATGTTTCACCTTTAAATCCTCTACAAGAGTGGCAGACAGTAGAAAAGATTAAGGCAAAAGACTGGATAATATGTGATGTCCTGAATGTTTGCCAGAAGTACAGACTTCTCTTGGCTTGTTGAGGTTAATAGGACTGGAAGGAAAGCTTCTGTAACTGGGCTCTGGTCAGCCATGGAGGGGGAGAAAGATTCAGTAGTCACAGTTAATGCTGTCGTGCATCCTCCATTATTTTTTTGTGTTATTCATTCAGTTGTGCCCGACTCTTTGCGATCCCACGGGCTGCAGCCCACCGGGTTCCTCTGTCCATGGGATTTTCAAGGCAAAGATACTGGAGTGGTTTGCCATTTCCTTCTCCAGTTGTTTTCTTAGAACTATAATTAAAACAAGGGTATGGCAGGTCATGAGTTTTCAAACAAAACCGCAGGAGTTTAAAGATTTATTGTTAGCAGGGATATTTGGCCAGGGATTTAAAAACTAAAGTGTAATTTTAAAATATTGTATCTTCTGTTGTCTCAGATATATTTTTGGATAATTTTTCTCTTTTATACAAGCAGCTCTCAATTGTGTATTATAATGGGGTCGGGGAAACATGAGAAACAAATCCAAAGACAGGAAATTCTTAGTTCTCAATGGAGCCCATAAGCCTGATCTTCCAGCATTCACCTGTGACTTTTAGCTGCTGAAAGCTGTGTCTCATTTCTTCATTTCTTTGTTCATTCTCTGTTAAAGATGTGTGCTGTGCTTCATCGCTCGGTTGTATCTGACTCTTTGCAACCCCACGGATTGTAGCCCGCCAGGTTCCTCTGTCCATGGGGATTCTTCAGGCAAGTATACTGGAGTGGGTCACCATACCCTCCTCCAGGACATCTTCCCAACCCAGGGATCAAACCCAGGTCTCTGGCATTGCAGGTGGATTCTTTACCATCTGAACCACCAGGGAAGCCCCCTATTAAAGATAGTGGTGGATAATAAAAGAGCCAGAAAAACAAGGGGATAGAGCCTAGATAATGAATCAATTAACTGGGTAATCAGTCCTTATAATTTCATGACTCATTATGCAGTGAAATACTGCATTTTAAATACTGACTATTCATTTTATAAATTATGGACTTCCCTGATAGCTCAGGTGGTAAGGAATCCACCTGCAATGCAGAAGATCCTGGTTCAATTCCTGGGTCAGGAAGATCTGCTGGAGAAAGGATAGGCTACCCACTCTAGTAGCCTTGGGCTTCCCTTGTGGCTCAGCTGGTAAAGAATTCATTTTGTAAATTATAAAGAAATTTTAGATCCTAACCCAGTCTTTACTTTTCAGAGCAACTTTGACTTGGACAATACAATCTCTTGAAAATTCTGAAAGAGATGGGAATACCAGACTACCTGACCTGCCTCTTGAGAAATCTGTATGCAGCTCAGGAAGCAACAGTTAGAACTGGACATGGAACAACAGACTGGTTCCAAATAGGAAAAGGAGTACGTCAAGGCTGTATATTGTCACCCTGCTTATTTAACTTATATGCAGAGTTCATCATGAGAAATGCTGGACTGGAAGAAGCACAAGCTGGAATCAAGATTGCCGGGAGAAATATCAATAACCTCAGATATGCAGATGACACCACCCTTATGGCAGAAAGTGAAGAGGAACTAAAAAGCTTCTTGATGAAAGCGAAAGAGGAGGTGAAAAAGTTGGCTTAGAGCTCAACATTCAGAAAACGAAGATCATGGCATCTGGTCCCATCACTTCATGGGAAATAGATGGGGAAACAGTGGAAACAGTGTCAGACTATTTTTTTGGGCTCCACAATCACTGCAGATGGTGACTGTAGCCATGAAATTAAAAGACACTTACTCCTTGGAAGGAAAGTTATGACCAACCTAGATAGCATATTGAAAAGCAGAGACATTACTTTGCCAACAAAGGTCCATCTAGTCAAGGCTATGGTTTTTCCTGTGGTCATGTATGGATGTGAGAGTCGGACTGTGAAGAAGGCTGAGTGCTGAAGAATTGATGCTTTTGAACTGTGGTGTTGGATAAGACTCTTGAAAGTCCCTTGGACTGCAAGGAGATCCAACCAGTCCATTCTGAAGGAGATCAGCCCTGGGATTTCTTTGGAAGGAATGATGCTAAAGCTGAAACTCCAGTACTTTGGCCACCTCATGTGAAGAGTGGACTCATTGGAAAAGACTCTGATGCTGGGAGGGATTGGGGGCAGGAGGAGAAGGGGACGACAGAGGATGAGATGGCTGGATGGCATCACCGACTCGATGGACATGAGTCTGAGTGAACTCCGGGAGTTGGTGATGGACAGGGAGGCCTGGCGTGCTGCGATTCATGAGGTCGCAAAGAGTTGGACACAACTGAGCGACTGAACTGAACTGAACTAAAGGGGAAAAACTAGTACCATTTTTTCCCCATCATTCCGTGCAAAACCCATTATTTATTGAGGCATGTTCTATGTACTATAGCACTACAGAAGAGTTAATGAAATTTGAATGTCTACCATCATGGACATTTGGAAGAGTACCTGCCAGACCCTGTGTAAGTTTTATATGTGTTTTTATACATTTAATAATAAAAAAGGAGGGAGTGATTATTACATCCAAATCTTTGTGGAATTTAAATAAGGATTATCATTAGTTATCAATGTTATTTTAGAGTTAGTTCTAGACCCTTCATCGTGGCATTTACGGCCCTTGAATACCCAATCTTCATTTTCCAGAGCATGAATATATGCCTGCTGCCACCTGCACTTGACTTTTGTCAATTTTAGTTGAGATTCTGCTGGAAGTGACTTCTAGGTTTCCTGGTAATCAGCATACAGAATGGGGCACCAGCTTAATGATTCTGCGTTCTTGACGCTGGTGATTTGAAACTCCGTATTGGATGATAAGAGCTGTTTTGGATGAACTTTGTAGCTGCCCCTGCCCATTTGGTAGGATTGCAATTATATCTTCTGCATCCTTTTGAGCTAATGTCTCTCAGATTTGAATCTTGTATATACTAAATTGGACTTCTACTCTCTGATGAAATAGTTAATACAAAGTAGAGTTAGTTTATGTGAGTCTGTCCACAGAGCATGTGTTGTTATTCTGTTAAAGAATCATACCTGCCTTAATATTAAAAGTATTTTCTCCACTAAATGTGGCTGTCCTGATTTTAGAGTAAAGATAGGAAGTAGATGTTAAATGGATATAATTTCTCAAATCTTTAAGCCTCGGCTAACCCTATTGAGCTTACCCTTTTATTTCAAGATGTTGAGGCAGGGAATTCAACTGTCACAAACTCACAGTAATACTCCTTCAACATTTATAGTCTTTGGCACTTACTCCTCAAAGGTAAAGGACACCTTAAGTGGCATTATTTTGATTTCCATATTAAAGAAGAAGTAATTTAGAAATCTCCCCCAGACTCTTAATTTTCTTTTTGGAAAACATACAGATGTAGAAAGGAGGGTGTATTGAACCTCCATGTATTGATAAATCTCATCCAATTAAAACAATACTAAACCCATGGGTGATTTTGTCTTAACAGGTCCTAATCTGGAGTTATTTTGAAGCATGTACCAGACATAAGTTAATTTCATTTTAAAGCATTTCAGTATGTATATCTAAAAATCCTTTTATCTTTTATATTAAAAGGAAGTGAGACGTTATAAGTTCTTTAAAACAACCCGTATAAGTGTGTAGCATTAACATATTTTCATTTTTATTGGATAAATACTTTAGTGGGATTGCTGAGTTTTATGGTTAGTATAGATATAACTTTATAAGAAACAAACTCTTTTCCAAGTGTTGGCACGATCAGTCTTTTTAACTTTAGTCATTCTAGTGAGTATATAGTTTACTTCTCATTGTAGATATAATTTGTCTTTTTCTGTTGAATAATTATGTTGGATGTCTTATATTCCACTTATATATCTACTTGACAAAGTGTCTGCTAAAATCTTTTGCAGATTTTTATCTGATTTTTATCAGTGTTTGAGTCTGTTATTGAATTGAAATGCTTAAAAACATATTCTAGATACAAGCCCTTTATCAGAGGTAAGTTTTTTCCTTTTACTTATTTGCTTATGTTTAAATTTAAGTATCAGTTCAGTTCAGTCTCTCAGTCATGTCCAACTCTTTGCGACCCCATGGACTGCAGCATGCCAGGCCTCCCTGTCTGTCACCAACTCCCGGAGTTTACTCAAACTCATGATATAACATTACATTAACCTCAAGTATACAGTATAATCATTCAATATTTATATAGATCACAAAATGATCACAATAATTCTAGTTAATATCTGTCATTATACATAGTTACAAATTTTTTCTTGTGATTAAAACTTTTAAGATATATTCTTTTAGCAACTTTCAGCTATACAGTGGGCTTCCCTGGTGGCTCAGAGGATAAAGCATCTGCCTGCAATGCAGGAGACCTGAATTCGATCCCTGGGTTGGGAAGATCCCCTAGAGATGGAAATGGCAACCCACTCCAGTATTCTTGCCTGGAGAATCCCATGGACAGAGGAGCCTGGCGGGCTACAGTCCACGGGGTTGCAAAGAGTCAGACATGACTGAGTGACTTCACTTTCACTTTCTTACAGCTATACAATGCCGGAGAAGGCAATGGCAACCCATTCCAGTACTTTTGCCTGGAAAATCCCATGGACAGAGGAGCCTAGTAAGCTGCAGTCCATGGGATCGCAAAGAGTCAGACACAACTGAGCAACTTCACTTTCACTTTTCACTTTCATGCATTGGAAAAGGAAATGGAAACCCACTCCAGTGTTCTTGTCTGGAGAATCCCAGGGACGGGGGAGCCTGGTGGGCTGCCATCTATGGGGTCGCACAGAGTTGGACACAATTGAAGAGACTTAGCAGCAGCAGCAGCAGCTACACAATGCAGTATTATTAACTTGTCACCATGCTATATATTACATCCCCCTGAGTTATGTATTTTATTGCTGGAAACTTATACCTTTTGACCCCCTTCACCTATTTGCACCCCCCACAACCTCTGGCATCTACTACTTTGTTCTGAGTTCAGCTTTTTAAAAAATTCCACATATAAGTGATATCATGCAGTGTTTGTTTTTTTCTGTCTTATTTCATTGAACATAAGGCCATTAAGATCCATCCATATTGTAATAAATGATAAGATTTTCTTCTTTTTTTTAATGACTGAACAATATCCCTTTGTATGTATATACCACATTTTCTTTATCCATTTGACTATCAGCGAACACTTGGCTATTTCCGTGTCTTGGCTATTGTAAATAAATAGTGCTTCAGTGAGCATGAGTGTGTTATCTGTTTAAATTAGTGTTTTCATTTTCTTTGAACAAATACCCAGAAGTGGTATTTGTGGAATTGCTGAGTCATATGGTGATTCTATTTTTAGTTTTTTTTGAGGAATCTTCATATTGTTTACCACAGTGGTTACACCAGTTTCAGTTCAGTTCAGTTCAGTCGCTCAGTCGTGTCCGACTCTTTGCGACCCCATGAATCGCAGCACGCCAGGCCTCCCTGTCCATCACCATCTCCCGGAGTTCACTCAGACTCACGTCCATCGAGTCGGTGATGCCATCCAGCCATCTCATCCTCTGTTGTCCCCTTTTCCTCCTGGCCCCAATTCCCACTAAAAAGGTGGGAAAAATAGCGTTCCTTTTTCTCCACATCCTCATCAAGACTTGTTATTTCTTGTCTTTCTGATAATAGGCATTCTGACAGGTGGAAGGTAATATCTTGTTGGGGTTTTGATTTGCATTTCCCTCATGATTAGTGATGTTGAGGATGTTTTCATGTGTCTGTTGGTCATTTGTCTGTCTTCTTTGAAAAAAATGTCTGTTTAGATCCTCTGCCCATTTTTCAACTAAATTGTTTTGCTGTTGAATTGTTGAGTTATGTATTTTGAATGTTAGCCCTTAATCAGATATATGATTTCCTAATATTTTTCCCCTTCAGTAGGTTTCATTTTTACTTATTGATGGTTTTATTTTCTATGCAAAACCTTTTTAGTTTTATATCATCTTACCTGTTTATTTCTACTTTTATTGCCTTTGCTTTTGGTGTCAAATCTAAAAAATCATTGTCAAGACCTGTGTTAAGGAGCTTATTTTCTGGTTTTTTTGTTTTTAGAAATTTTATAGTATGATGTCCTATGTTGAATTGCTTAATCCATTTTGAGTTAATTTTTATTTATGGTGTAAGATACCATTCCAGTTTCATCCTCTCACATATGGCTGTCTGGTTTTCCCAATACCATTAATTGAAAAGACTGGCTTCTCCAGATTGCATATCCTTGACTCCTCTGTCATAAATTTTGTATGAGTTTATATGTGTGGGTTTATTTCTAGCCTTGTTCTTTCTCAAGATTGCTTTGGTTATTCAGGGTCTTCTGTTGTTCCACATAAATTTTAGGCTTGTTTGTTTATTCTATTTCTGTGAAAAATACCACTGGCATTTTGATAAGGATTACATTTAATCTGTAGATGGCTTTTTGCAGTATGGACTTTTAAAGAATTAGTTCTTTACATTTGAATCAGTTCTAATGAGGTGGATGAAACTGGAGCCTATTATACAGAGTGAAGTAAGTCAGAAAGAAAAACATCAGTACATTATATTAATGCATATAAATGGAATTTGAAAGTGGTAACGATGACCCTATATGAGAGATAGCAAAAGAGACACAGATATAAAGAACAGACTTTTGGACTCTGTGGGAGAAGGCAAGGGTGGGATGATCTGAGAGAATAGCGTTGAAACATGTATATTCAGTTCAGTTCAGTCGCTCAGTCATGTACGACTCTTTGAGACTCCATGAATTGCAGCACGCCAGGCCTCCCTGTCCATCACCAACTCCTGGAGTTCACTCAGACTCACATCTATTGAGTCAGTGATGCTGTCCAGCCATCTCATCCTCTGTTGTCCCTTTCTCCTCCTGCCCTCAATCCCTCCCAGCATCAGAGTCTTTTCCAATGAGTCAACTCTTCACATGAGGTGGCCAAAGTACTGGAGTTTCAGCTTTAGCTTCATTCCTTCCAAAGAAATCCCAGGGCTCATCTCCTTCAGAATGGACTGGTTGGATCTCCTTGCAGTCCAAGGGACTTTCAAGAGTCTTCTCCAACACCACAGTTCAAAAGCATCAATTCTTTGGTGCTCAGTTTTCTTCACAGTCCAACTCTCACATCCATACATTACGACTAGAAAAACCACTGGAAAAACATGTATATTACCATATGTGAAATAGATCACCAGTCCAAGTTCGATGCATGAAACAGGGAACTCAAAGCCGGTGCACTGGGACAACCCAGAGGGATGGGATGGGGAGGGAGGTGGGAGAGGGGCTCAGGATGGGGGACACATGTACACCCATGGCTGACTCATGTCAATGTATGGCAAAAACCACCACAACATTGTAAAGTAATTAGCCCCCAATTAAAATAAATTAATTTAAAAAATTAGTTCTTTAACCCTTGAGCTTGGAATATTTTCCATTCATTTGTGTCTTCTTTATTTGCTTTCATAGAGCCTTTTAGTGTATACATCTTAAACTTTCTTGGTTAAATTTATTCATAGGTACTTTATTTTTCTTGATGAAATTATAAATGAGATTATTTTCTTGATTTCTCTTTCTGATAGTTTATCAGTGTAAAAAATGCAACAGATTTTTTTGTATTCTGCAACTTTAATTTGTTTATTAGTTTTAATATCTTTTTGGTGGTAGGATTTTCTATATGTAGTATCATATCATCTGTAGACAGTGATGGTTTTACTTCTTTCTTTCCAATTGGGATGACTTTATTTCTTTGGCTTGCTTAATTGTGCCAGCTAGGACTTCCATTACTATGTTGAATAAAATTTGTGAGAGTGAACATCCTTGTCTTGTTTCTGATCTCAGAGAACAACTTTCATCTTTTCATCATTGGGTATAATATTAACTATAAGCTTGTCATATATGGCCTTTATTATGTGGAGGTATGTTTCCTACATACACACTTTGTTGAAAGATCTTATAAATGGATATTGGGTTTTGTCACATGCTTTTTCTGGATCTGTTGAGATGATTGTATGATTTTTTTCCCTTCATATTGTTAATGTGGTATATCAGATTGTTTGCTTTGCAGATATGGAATGAGCCCTGGAATAAATCCTGGTTGATAATAATGTATGATCCTTTTAATGTATTGTTGAATTTGGTTTGCTAATATTTTTTGAGGATTTTTTCATCTATGTTCATTGGGGATATTGGCCTGTACTTTTATTTTCTTATGGTGTCCTTGTCTGGTTTTGGTGTCAGGGTAATTCTGGCCTCATGGAATGTGTTTGGAAGTGTTTCCTCCTCATGTATTATTTTTGGGGAAAAGTTTAAGGAGGATTGATGTTAGTTTTTAAAAAACGTTTGGTAGACTTTTCCTGTGAAGCCATCTGGTCCTAGATTTTTGTTTGTTGGAAAGTTTCTGATTACAGATTCAATCTCCTTACTAGTGTTGACCTGAAGCAAATAGATTGCCAATTATTTCTCCAGAAAAGATTTTTTTTTTCAGGATCCAATAGAGAATTGCAATTAGAGGTCTGTAACTTTGGTAAGCCACTTTGAAAGTCTATACACAGCAAGAGAAGCGGAATACTTTTATAAGGGATAAAAGGAAGCTAGAAAGACTGTAGTAAGCAGAATCCATGGCTCTATATTGTCTGAGTCCTTGCCAGGAAAGAAGAGAAGTCTTTCATCTTCCTATAGGGCTCTGCTATAGTCATAGGGTACAGAGTTCTCCATTCAGGTCTCCAAACTCTGCTTAACTGAGCTTTCTTTTAATTAACTTTGTACTCCTCTCTTGATTAAGTTCTTTCTCTGAAAGTATTGTTGGTCAAGAGTCAGTTCTAGTTTTAGCTGCCTTTCTTCCCTCAGGGTCAGGAAGGACCTTGGGTATAGTGTCTCATGTCCGAAGGAAAGTACATAGATTGGAAACAAATAAATGTTACATTCAAGTAACTAGGAGGGTCAGGAGGGAGAGCTCTCAGACACTTCTTATTTAAAGTTCATGTGTTATCACTGAACTGGGGAGCATCTCAAATGTTTTGACATCATCAAAGTTTTGGTGGTAAACTTCCCACAGACATGATCTGGGAACCTTGAGAAAGCTGTCTCATCAGATGTTGCCTGCTTCAACTCCAGGAAAGCTTTACTTTGGGTTACCAAATGATATGCAGGTCTAGTCAGGCTTCGGAGCTTTCTCTGAGTATGTCATGCTAATCCAGGAGTGTGTTCCTTGGAATTTTTGATGGCACAAGATTTGGTTAGCAATTCTTGATAGGGTCCTTTTACTGAGTTTGAAGAGAGTTCTTCTGGAGGTGTTTTTCCAATAGATGAAATCTGCAGTTTGCAGGATGTGATGCTTTAAGGTCTTTTTCTCCTGAGGGTGCACTGTGAAAATATGCTTATTTTCAGTAGAAGCAATTAGAAGTTTTAAATATTGGAGTATCTCTCCTTTTATTAGCTGTGAGTCAAAAGAAGCAAAAAGTGCATTGGGCATCCTGTGACCATCTCAAAGGGTGAGAGTTTATGAATTCCAAAAGAGGGTGTATCTGGGAATTAGAAGAACCAATGGTATTGCTTTTGGCCAAGGTATTGGGAGTACATCTACAGATTTTGCCATTTGAGTCTTCATGATGCTGTTAGTGTGTTCAATTAAATCCGAGGATTGGAGATGGTAATCACAGTGAAAGTGTTGAAACACCGGGCCAAAAGCAGACTTTTGAAGCACTTGGCCAATAAGATGGGTTCCTACATGATTATGAAGTTGGAAAGAAGTTCCCCGGTTAGGGATAGTCTTTTCCAAAAGACTTTAGCCACAGAGGAAGCAGTAGCCTGTCTGAAAAGGAAAACTTCAGTCCAGTGGAAAAACACACAGACCATGATTAAAACATATTTTTATCCATTAGATGGAGAGAGTTGTATGAAATGCATTTGCCAGACTTTGAATTGTCTGTGAGGCAGGATAAAATGTCTGGGAGCTAACCAACCAACAAGACCTACTGTATAGCACAGGAAACTCTGCTCTATGTCGTGTGGCAGCATGGATGGAAGGGGAATTTAAGGGATAGTGGATACATATATGGGCTTCCCTGTGGCTCGGATGATAAAGAATCCACCTGCAATGCAGGAGACCTGGGTTCAATCCCTGGATCAGGAAGATCCCCTGGAGAAGGGTATTCTTGCCTAGAGAATTCCATAGACAGACGAGCCTGGCAGGCTAAGTCCACGTGGCTGGGTCACTTTGCTGTGCACCTGAACCTATCACAACATTGTCAATCAGCTATAGTCCAAAAGTAGAGAGTTTAAAAAATAATAAAATATACAAATATTGGAGAAAAATATCTGAAAGCAGCACGAACAGGCTTCCCTGAACAAGTGGGATGAATGAGGTAGGGATTTTCTGTGGCCTTGTTAATATTTTCTTACCAATATTGATTCATGAAGCCTCTAATTTTGTCAGTAGATCAATGATTTAATGCATGTATAGTAGTGAGGAGTGGGAATTTCAGAGTTTCTTGTAGGACTGGGTTGTTATTTAGCCCAAACCAGAGTTTTTCCCTTTTATAAAAAAAATTGTTGAAGTTCCCATCTTGTTTTTCCTTTTCTGAGGCCAGTTATTAGGCTAGATTTTCTAAATTATCATTTTGGGAAATATTCCTTTGGACCATGACAGAAGTTTGGCTTCTGTTGGTTACTTTAAGGTCAGTATTTCTTATAGAAATGTCAGCAAGGTGATTTACCTTAGCTTTCATGGAGTCAAGTTTAGAATGCCCTGGAATTTTAATAATAAAAGTGGCAGGTGAAAGTATTGCATTCAATAATTTCCAAGCACAGGGGCCATTTCTAATTGTGTTTCCAGTGGAAGTAAGGAAGCCACATTATTTCCACAACATTTCAAAATCATGAGCTATTCAAAAGCACATCTACTGTCAGTATTAATATTGGCAATTTTGTTCTTGGCCAAAGTGCAGGCCCTTGAAAGGGTGTATAATACAGACTGTTGGGCCAAAGTAGCCATAGGTAAAGACGCTGACAGCTATATAAAAGGAGTTGTAACCGCATACCTAGCACAAGATTTGCCATTGTCATCTTTTAAAGAAGAACCAGAGTGAGTAGAATTTCCTGTAGATCTCCACGATGACAGATGTCAGAAGGTGAACCATCAGCTTTAAGCAGTACTGAGGTATTTTGTTGGTGACCGAGGGGAGAAGGGTAGGTGTGCTCAGTAGCTCAGTCGTGTCCAACTCTTTGTGATCCCGTGGACTGTAGCCCACCAGGCTCCTCTGTCCGTGGGCTTTTCCAGGCAAGAATACTTGAGTGGGTTGCTATTTCCTACTCCAGGGGAATCTTTCTGACCCAGTGATCGAACCCATTTCTCTTGTGTCCTCTGCATGGCAGGCAGCTTCTTTACCATGTGTCATCTGGGAAGAGTAGCCAGGTTAAGGTTGCTGCTGCTAAGTTGCTTCAGTCATGTCTGACTCTGTGAAACCCCATAGATGGCAGCCCACCAGGCTCCCCTGTCCCTGGATTCTCCAGGCAAGAACACTGGAGTGGGTTGCCATTTCCTTCTCCAATGCATGAAAGTAAAGAGTGAAAGTGAAGTCGCTCAGTCGTGTCCGACTCTTAGCGACCCCATGAACTGCAGCCTACCAGGCTCCTCCATCCTTGGGATTTTCTGGGCAAGAGTACTGGAGTGGGGTGCCATTGCCTTCTCTGAGGTCAAGGTTATTACAACATAAATGTGAGGATCAGTTAACAAAGGGTGAAGCCGCTGACTGAGAAGTGTTGAGTGTGGTGATAATTCAGGAGGGCTTCTATAGCATGAGGTACAAAAATGGTGAAAGGGGATCCCACAGTGATTTTTTTGTGGCTTTAATCAGAAGGGCAGTGGCTATAGTGGCAATAAGGAAAAGGGATGTCCCAGTGCCACAGAGTCCATTGCTGACTATGATACCTGGTGGGTTGATGGTGGTCCCTCCGTTTTTGGGTGACTGACCCAAGGGCATTCGTTGCCTTTTCATATACAAAAAGGAAAAACAGAATCTGATAATTGGGATGCCCAAGGACAGGTGGGTTTCTTCAAACTCTCCTTTAAGGTCTTGAAGACCGTATCTTCCAGTTCTTCCCATAAAATGGGATTGGGCTTGTTACTGCTGAGTAAAACTTACAGAGATTTGGCCATAAGAGAAATTTAGAATCCAGCTTCGGTAATAACCAGCTAGCTTGAGGAACCCTCAAGCTGGTTCTCAGTTTGACACTTTAGGAAACTCAGGACACTAGGAAGTCTATCTGATCCAGGTGTGGCATTGTTTTCATATTAGATGCCCTAAGTATTGAACCTGGGTTTGAAACTGCAGTTTTTCTTTAGTGACTTTTCCCCATTAAGGCATAAATCAGTTACAGTAAAGAATTTTCTTTCAGTGGAAATGGATGTTAATAATGGATGAGTGTTAGGTACCACATGGTGTCAAAGGATTATAATGTTATTTATTGCTAGGAGGTCCTGGACAAGCCTCCACTCTTGCCCCTTAGGTTTTCTAAGTGGTAAAAGGAGTGTTACAGAGGTTAATCCAAGGGATGATGAGGCCTTGAGCCTTATAAACTATTATGGGGTTTATGTCTTGAAGGGCTTCGTATAGGGCATTTATTAATTCTGGGAGGAGGTCTTAAGGGGTGTACCTGAATTTTGACAAGAGGTGTGCTGTGAAATTTGCCAGTGTAAGTTGAAGATTTTGCCTGTAAAAAAAGTGATAGCTGATTCAGAAGAAATAAATAATCGTGTTTCCAGAATTCACTCTAGTAGAAATTTATTTGTTCAGATGTGGAACAAATGAAAGATGTCACAGGGTCATTTAATTCACCTGGTGGAATACTTTGATGACCGCTTTCAATTTCTAGAATTATTCCCCTCTTTTGGGAGAAAGAAATTCTGGCATGATCCTTCTCTTTGAAGTCTTGGCCTGATAAATGGATAGAGATGGGTGAACTAAGGAGAAAAGAGTGTGTATCTCTCTCAAAGGACCTAAGTAAGAGGGAATAGACTTGGAGACAGGATTTCTTGACGTTCATTAGACATCCCTACTATCTGAACTGTTTTAGTACCCTAAGGCAGGGACTGTTCTGTGGTGGTGGGGTTGAGCACTAAGAGCATGGCTCCACTGTCAGTTTGGACTAGAAGAGGTTCACCCCCAATCTGGAGGAGTGTTTCTGCGAACCAGTGAAAGAGGAGGATTGGGAAGAACCCTTGTTGTTCCTTAGAGCCACAACATTGAGAATTAAAATGTTGGAGAGTCTGGTTAGAGTCTGAAGGCACCTAAAGTGCTTAAATTTGTAACAATTCATTTTTCAATGCCCTGGCTCTTTACAAAAATGGCAGAAAGTAGGTGGTTTTGGTTTCATTTAGGGGTTTTCATTTCATTTTCCAGAGTTGGAGACTAAGAATTTTGGCAGGCTTCTTTCTGGGTGACTCATCTGGAGTATGAGATAGTTGGTTTGCCAGATCGACTAAATTTGAAATGGACACAGTTTTTCAGTGTATCCCGGTCCTTTTTGTTAGAAGCGAAACTTCCCAATTCAGCACATTAATAAACATTGAGTTAGAATCTCATCATGTGAAATTATCATCTGAAGGAAGACCAGACTTCTCTTTAAAAAACATTCTGAAGTTGATTGTAATAATCATGAGAACTTGATTATCAGATTTTGTATACACGCCTGAATTTTGTTTGTTAACAGATTTTGGAAAAGCCCTAGGAATTGCTCGATGAGGTTTCCTAGCAGTTGCTTGAGCCTGACTATATCCTGAGTTAGAGGGCTGAGCTCTCAGTTGTAATTCTTGAGACCTTTCCAAACTTCCCCAGTTAGTGGCTTTTATACAACGCTGAGCCTGGCCTTCCTCAACAATCATATGAACTAGCTAATATAAGTCAGAGAAACCAGTTTGATCAACTCTAATGACTATATTAAATTTCTCAGAAAATGTGTGAGGATCTTTGGTACTTTGGGAAAATCTTTGTCTATGGCTCTCAGTTCAGCTTTAGTCCAGGGGTTAGAAAAATTAAAGGCTTAACTTCTAGATTCTCAGAAAGCTTCATTTTTAAACAGACAGGTTCTGACAAGTTCAGAGAAAAAAGGACTGGGAAGAGTTTCAGAGAAAAGGGGAGATTTGATGAGTGTGGTGGAGTTGAAGGTATAGTAGAGACATAAGGAATATAGGAGGGAAGGAAGAAGATGGTGCCCAAAGTGGAGTCTGGCCACAAAGAGCCAAGGGAGAGAGAGAAGATGGCACCAGAGCAGGATCTGAGACAAAGAAGCTAAGGAAGAAGAGCCTGAGGAGACATTTTATCTTTCTTCAGTCATTTGTTTGCCTCAGTCAATATTAAAAAATCTTTATTTTGCAGAGAGGCAATCTTAGACTCCTACTAACAATTAGAAGCCTCAAGAGAGCAGCTGAAATAAAAATTCACTCAGTTCTGGAAACTTTTGAATTATTGTAGTCCAGTTTGGAGATTTCAGAAGTTCCTTATAATGGCCCTTACTATTGTAAATAGCATTGCCTTTAGTTCAGTTCTTCTATTTGTTTAGAAATGCACATGAGGAAGAACCATGGTTTTTAAACATAAAATTGGCCAGAGTCCCTGTGTGTGTAGTGGGGTGAGGGACGATTTCAAAATATAGATAACTGGAATTCCATTTCCTAGAGGGTAGAGAAGTTTCAAATAGTTTATACTGTTTAGAGCACAAATGGCTCAATTCAAATAACCTGCAAGCCTGAATACCAGTCAATTCAAGGGAAACAGCTTGGTTCCAGAGGAGCCAGACCAAAGGTTTGTTTTTTTTTTTAAGCCAGTTTCAAGAGAATAGCCTTTCCAATGGAACAGATTGAATGCTGAAAACCTGGCCCCATTTAGGCCATTCCTAAAGGAACAGGCCAAAGCTTAGCCAGCTTCAGTGAAACCGTCTGGTCTCAAAATCAGATTGAAGTGGCACACATGTCCTCATATGCAGAATAAGATATTAAGCAGAAAGAGGAAACCTTTAAATGGATCCTGAATAAAGCCTGGAAATCCTGAATAAAGCTTCAAATGTTAAGAGGACATGAACTCAGATCCAGGAGGAAGACATATCTTCAAACCTCAAGATCAGCAAGAAGGCAGTGAGCAATAGTGGAATCAATTGTGGGCACTGCATCTGTCTTCTCATCAGCCCCAGAGCTGTTGGGGGTCTTCTCTGGCCCTTGTATGGGTCACCAAAATGTTGACCTAAAATAAATAGTTTGCCAGATATTTTTCCAGCAAAGATGAGTTTATTTGCAATCACTAGAGAATTGTAATTCAGGGTTTGCAACTATGGTGAGCCATGTGTAAGTCCCCACATGCCAAGGGAAGGAAAATACTTCTATAGGGAGGAAAAGGAATTTGGGAGGGCCTTCGTAAACATAGGCTTCCCAAGTAGCACTATCAGTAAAGACCCTGCCTGCCAATTAAAGAAGTGCAAGAGACGTGGGTTTGATCCCTGGATTGGAAAGATCTCCTTGAGAAGGAAATGGCAACCCACTCCAGTATTCTTGCCTGGAGAATCCTATGGACAGGGGGAGCCTGGAAGGCTATAGTCTATGGGGTCGCCAATAGTCGAACATGACTGAAGCAGCTTGGCACACACATAGTAACAAAGAATCCCTGGCCTTTCATTGGCTGAATCCTTGCCAGGAAAGGAGTCTTTTTCTTCTTGGGCTTTGATATCATTTCAGGGCACCAAAGCTCTCTCTTTGGCTCTCCCTAACCTAATTGAAATTTCTGTTAATTATTTTTTGCAGTAGCTCTTCTATTCATGATTCAGTATTGGTAGGTTGTATGTTTCTAGGAATTTAACTCTTCTAGTTGTCAAATTTATTGCCATATATTTGTTCATGGGAGTATTTCTTGTGCTGAAAACTACTTTATCTGACATTGATGTAACCATGTCAGTGGTTTCTTGGTATATCTTTTTTATATATTTTTCTTTATCTATATTTTTATATTTAAAATAGATTTCTTAAAAGTAGAATAAGCTTCTACTATTTTTATCCAAACTCTGCCTTTTGATTAGAGTATTTAGACCATTTAATTTATTATAATGATTCATATAATGGGTATATATCAACCAATTTGTGATTAAAAAAAAGTTTTGTCCTATCATTTTTGGTTCTTTTTATCCTGTCTTCCTGCCCTAATTTGAATAGAATATTTTTGATTCTCCTTTTCTTTATCATTATCATATATGCCTCTTTGTTTTTTTTTTATTGTGATTGATCTATGCTATACAATATATATCTTTATCTTAGCACAATTACCTTTCACATGTTGACATTTCTGTTGGCAGTGGAGTTCATCAACTTTTGTTGGAAGTGAGTATTTATTTTTAAAAGATATTTTTTCCTGGGACTAGAGCTCTAAGTTAAGAGTCCCCGCACCCCACCCCACCCCCACCCCTTCTAGAACTTTAAAGATGTTACTCTATTATCTTCTGGCTTGTACAGTTTCTTATGGAAAATATTTAGTCCCTCTTACCTTTATTCCTCCATATATAGTAAAAGCTATGGTTTTTCCAGTGGTCATGTATGGTTGCGAGAGTTGGACCACAAAGAAGGCTGAGTGCCAAAGAACTGATGCTTTTGAATTGTGGTGCTGGAGAAGACTATTGAGAGTCCCTTGGACAGCAAGGCAATCAAACCAGTTAATCCTAGAGGAGATCAACCCTGAATATTCATTGGAAGGACTGATGCTGAAGCTACAATGCTTTGGCCACCTGATGCAAAGAGCTGACTCACTGGTAAAGACCCTGATGCTGGGAAAGATTGAAGACGAAAGGAGAAGAGGGCAGCAGATGGTCAGATGGTTAGATAGCATCACTGATTCAGTGGACATGAATTCAAGCAAACTCTGTGAGATGGTAAAGGACAGGGAAACCTGAGGTGCTGCTGTCCATGGGGTGGCAGGGTCTGACACAAATTAACGACTGAAAAACAAACAAATATAATGTGTCCTTTTTTCTATGGCTGCATCTAATATTTTCTCTTTATTACTGTTTTTCAGCAGTTTTGAGTGTGGTCTTCCTTGATGTGGTTTCATTTATGATTGTTCTTCCTGGGATATTCTGAGATGCCTGGATCCCTGGGTATATTCAAAAACTCAGAAGGGTCTATGGTTTTACCCTACTTGCAAGCTAACAAGTTAGCTTACCTCAGTTTTCAAGGAGTGCCTTATTTCTCACATCAAAATTAACTAGAGTATGAACATTTCTGTCAGTCCCATTTCCTACAAGGTAATATGAAGAGATCCATGTAGCACCTAAACAATTCAAGTGAGCAGTGTTATAGGCAAGGATCCAGAGCTTAGGGAGCCAGAATCTTTTATAACGGGAAACAAGCTACCTTCCCTTTGCTCTAAAGGGTGATATTAGTACTGTTTCTATCTTCCAAGACTGTTAGCAAACCTACCTTTTTTTTTCCCCCAGTAGGAGACACTATCTTCCAAGGCTGTTTGCTATACAGACATCTTTCAAATGTTAATTCAGAACAAAAGTCAGTCAGTCAGTCAGTTCAGTCGCTCAGTTGTGTCTGACTCTTTGCGACCCCATGAATCGCAGCACGCCAGGCCTCCCTGTCTACAAAAGTAGTTAAGGTAAACTCTGAAAAAATGTGAAAAACCCAAGGAGAATTATTTCTCTATGGTACATAGTTTTCGTCAATGCTAGCCTGTTTATTTTAGGGGGTGGGGCGCGGTGCTGGGTCTTTGCTGCATGAGCTTTTCCTGTAGTTGCCGTGAGCAAGGCCTACTCTCTAGTTGCGGTGTGCCAGCCTCTCATCGCAGTGGCTTCTCTTATTGCGGAGCACAGGCTCTGGGGCACGTGGGTTCAGTAGCTTTGACTCCCAGGCTCTAGAGCACAGGCTCAACAGTTGTGGTGCTTTATTGCTCTGTGGCACGTGGGATCCTCTTGGATCAGGGATCAAGTCTATGCCTGCTGCATTGGCAGGTGGGTTGTTTACCAACCAAGTCATCAGGGAGGACCTCTCACCATTGTTCTTTAATGTTTTTTCTTTCTCTGACTCCCTACCCCTTTTAGGACTTCAAATATACATATTTTAGAATGATCAGTGCTCCCCCACAGAACCCAGCATGGTTTAGTTGTGAGTTTTTCTTTCAGTATATTTTTTTTAAACTCTACTTATTTTGGATAATTTCTATTTCTGTCTTTTCAAGTTTTTCTTCTCTTCTGCTGTATCTAATATATTATTAGTCCCGTTTGGTGCTTTTTTATTTTAGAGATTTTATCTCTTAAATTTCCATTTTATATCTTCCGTTTATCTTTTCATGATATGCATGTTCCCCTCTACCTTCTTGAACATATGGAGTATATTTGTAGTCAGTATTTTAATGTCTTTATTGGCTACTTGCATCATTTCTGTCATTTCTGACTTTCTGTTGTTTGATTTTTTTCTGGTTATTGTTCATATTTTTCTACTTCTTTGTTTGCCTCGTGATTTTTGATTGTATGCTAAATGTGATTTTTACAGTTTGGAGTGCTAGATATTTTCTTTTTATTCTTTTAAATAGTGTTGAACTTTTTGCTTTTTTTTTTTTTTTTCTTTCTGTTATGCAGTTACTTGGAATCAGTTTGTTCCTTCGTGGCTTGTTTATAAGTGCATTAGAATGGGTCCAGACCAGCCGATGTCTAAGGTTATTTTATCCCCACTACTAGGATGATACCCTCCTGGGAATTCTAACTGATGTCCATGTATTATGAAGTCTTTACACTTTGAACTCTGAGAACCCAAATGATTCTTAGTCTTGTGTGAATTTTGGTTTACTTCTCTCCACTGGGTTTTTTCCTACCATCAGAGACTTTCCTTTTATTTACCCATATGTCAGTGGTTGTCAGAGATTCAAGGGAATCCCTCTGCAAACCTCTATTTCTCTCTCTGTGCAGCTTCTTCTTTGCTACTGTGCATCACAAATTCTAACTGCCCTGGCCTCCCTGGATTCTAACCTCTATCTCATCAACTCAGCAAGGTTGCAGGGTTTTATCTGGGTTCTCCCCCCTTGCAGGGCCTGGACACTCTGGCAGTGAGCGGGGGCAATGGTAATGAGGCTACACTCATTTGTTTGTTTCTTTATTCTCATTTATCACTGCTCTTCACTACCTGTTGTATAATATCTAAAAACTTATTTATCTTTATTCTTGTTCTTTAGTTGTTTATGTTAGACAGGCAAGTCATATTCTTTTTACCTCATCATATCTGGAGCCAGGAGTCTGTCATTCCTTCTTAATTTATTAACTGGAATAATTCTAAAAGAGTAATTTTCTTTCATCGACTCCTTGGTTATCCTTCGTACGTTCTATTTAAAAGAGGCTTGATTCTTTTCCTTTGCTAGTTTGCAAAGTGACATGTTTGTTTCCTAGTACCTTCTAATGGAGACCAACAAATTTTAACATATTATGAACTTGAAATTATATTTTTATGTGTCTTAATATATTGCAGTTATTATTCTCATGGATGCTTAATTTCCTTCATCTTTGGCCAGTAATGGGCTCTTCAGTTTCACTCTTGTACCCTTTTAACATAATATTATTAGTCTTTGATACTACCTTGCTTTTCTGTCATGATAAGACGTACTATAGATGCTAGGAGACTCCTGGATTCCTGATATCATATTTTCATGAATTTTTTCCAGTCTGGGACCACCCATGTGGGTACAAGTTGGATATAGACAAAACTGCCTCATTTTTGTTGCATCAACAGTTAATTAGCCTATATGTTCAGAAGTTAGCAGTAGATAACTATCAAGTTCTGGAAAATAACCAGGACATTACACATATCAGAGAGCATCATTAGGTGATAAAATTATGAAAGTCAGACTGGTTAATTCAATTATGGATTATTTTTTGAACAAAAGAAATCAGAGGGCTAGCACCCAGGGTAAAACTGAAATGGAGAGACAATTAGAGTAGACAAATAAAGACAAAAAGATCTGGAGCGGCTGGATAGAGTGGCAGAAACCTAGTAGAAGGAGTGGAATTAAAACCAGAGACATCTGATAGAAAGGGTATGTTTAAAATGGTGGATAGAAGGCAGAGCCTGAGAGTCCCCAAGTCACTGGAGCTCCCAGAAGGAGGGAACCATGGGGGAAACCTCATTATATTCATCATGATGCCATAATAAATAGATCTGGGTGAATGAGGCTAATGATGAGTGACATGAAGCTATTAATCAGATCTGTATTTCCTCTTTATAGGTCTACAGCTAACACAGAGACAGAACCCTCTTCTTTGATAATCAGGGAAATTCTCTTCCAGGGTGCTAGAATTTTATCCCTTTTAATTTTTCATTTTATACTGTGCAGTCTAGTCCTCTTGTGATAGTTAAGTTAAAACACGGAGTTATTAAGTTTCAACTTGGCTGGAATCACAGTGTGGTCACGTTTCTCTGTATTTGCACCCGCATCACTGTGATTAGGTTTTTGGCTCTTGAAAACACTCAGAAAAATCTGAAACCAAGAGTCTCTTGGATGGTGTCATTGGTATAGATGGCATCTCATCATTCCAGTTGGATTCCTTCTAGTGGCACTCTCATATGGTAACTTTAACTGCAGATTGGAGAGTAATGCTTTCTGTCCTATATACCTCCAATATAGATACTTACAAGGTTTCTTAGAGTTAAATAAATAAATATTTTTCATATATATACTGCTTTCAAAGCACTTAATTCTGATATAAGCCTAAATAAGATACATGTTCTTGAACATCAACTATGTTTTGTTGATTTTATTTGATTTAATACTTAGTTTTATTCATAATTTCCTGGTTGTTTTTGATGTTTATATATCACCTTTGCCATATAGGTATGCTCTACTCTTTTTTTTCCCCTTAGTTTTAGAACATTAATTAGAAAAATTTAAAGTAGGTAAGAAGGCATTTTATATGGTCATTTTGTATTAATTTTCTTTTTGACTATTATATTGCTTAACACTAAAAAGTTTCTTCCATGAAAGGAGATTGACTATAAAGTAAGCCTGCTCGATAACATGATTTCAAATTCTGAATCAAAAGGTTGGCTACCCTCATTCTCATTTTACCATTTTACATGATTACATTTGCATTATTTGAATACATGTTCTTTTATCCTATTTGATTATGCTTTTCTTTGAGTATGGTGATATTATTTTAATTATAACAATTTATGTGCGTTGAATGCTTACTCAGTACTAGGCATTATGGTAAGCATTGATAAAGATTATTTAATTTAATCCTTATAGCAACCTTATAAGGATAGGAATTTTTATGACACTTACTTGACAGTTGTGAACATTTAGGATTAAAGCACGATTGTAACTTGCCCAAGGACAGACACTTGGTTTGCAAGCCCAGGCTGTTTGATATCAAAGTCCATAATGTCATCCACTGTGCTAAATTGATGGGGATATTAATAAGAATCACAATACTTGTATTTAACCACTAATAGGTTAAATGTATGTATGGATATATACACATATAGATACAAAGAGAGAGTGTGAGCAAGAGAGCAAGACACACATACGTGCACAAACACATACACATTGTGATTCTATTTTAAAACTAGTCCTGGAAATTGTGTTTGTAATGTTTACTTGGGAAACTTCATATATTTCTGGTTTCTGATTTGCACTTTTTATTTTTAAAAGTTTCTTGTAGTGCTCAGAAAGCTCTGATGTGCATAGATACTGAAATCCTCCACATTCACTGAGAGACTGTTTAGAAAAATAAATATGCTAGTGAATTTATTTAAAAAATGAAGCTATTTTTTAAAATCATTGGTAATATGGAAATTTTTCAAAGAACCATACCATTTACTCACTCACTCATTTATTTATTATTTGTATAGTATATTGACCTCCAGATGTAAACTTCCAGATGTTCAAGGTGGATTTAGAAAAGACAGAGGAACCAGAGATCAATTTGCCAACATCCCCTGGATCATCGAAAAAGCAAGAGAGTTCCAGAAAAACATCTATTTATGCTTTATTGACTACACCAAAGACTTTGACTATGTGGATCACAACAAACTGTGGAAAATTCTTCAAGAGACTGGGAATACCAGACCACCTGACCTGACTCCTGAGAAGTCTGTATGCAGGTCAAGAAGCAACAATTAGAACTGTACATGGAGCAACAGACTGGTTCCAAATTGGGAAAGGAGTATGTCAAGGCTGTATATTGTCACCCTGCTTATTTAACTTATATGCAGAGTACATCATGTGAAATGCCAGGCTGGATGAAGCACAAACTGGAATCAAGATTGCTGGGAGAAATATCATTAACCTCAGATATGCAGATGACACCACCCTTATGGCAGAAAGTGAAGAAAAACGAAAGAGCCTCTTGATGAAAGTGAAAGAGGAGAGTGAAAAAGTTGTCTTAAAACTCAACATTCAGAAAACCAAGATCATGGCATCCAGTCCCATCACTTCATGGCGAATAGATGGGAAAACAGTGGAAACAGTGACAGACATTATTTTCTTGGGCTCCAAAATCACTGCAGATGGTGACTGCAGCCATGAAATTAAAAGATGCTTGCTGCTTGGAAGAAAAGCTATAACCAACCTAGACAGCATATTAAAAAGCAGAGACATTACTTTGCCAACAAAGTTCTGTCTAGTTAAAGCTATGGTTTTTCCATTAGTCATGTATGGATGTCAGAGCTGGACTATAAAGAAAGCTGAGTGCCGAAGAATTGATGTTTTTGAACTGTGGTGTTGGTGAAGACTCTTGGGAGTCCCTTGGACTGCAAGGAGATTCAGCCAGTCAATCCTAAAGGAAATCAGTCCTGAATATTCATTGGAAGGACTGATGCTGAAGCTGAAGCTCCAATACTTTGGCCACCTGATGCTAAAAACTGACTTATTGGAAAAGACCCTGATACTGGGAAAAGCAGGAGGAGAAGGGCATGACAGAGGATGCAATGGTTGGATGGCATCACCAACGTGATGGACATGAGTTTGAGTAAGCTCCGGGAGTTGGTGATGGTCAGGGAAGCCTGACATGCTGCAGTCCATGGGGTCGCAAAGGATTGGACATGACTGAGTGACAGAACTGAACTGAATTGAAAGCATATTGACACAAACATACTTTTCACAGACAGAAAACAGGTCTAGGAAGATGTACAATAAGGTGTTTTTTTTTTTGGTTTTTTTTTAAATGGCAAATTATTGACAGTGACTTTTGCTAAGTGGTGGGGCTAGGGGTGTTTTAAATTTTTTCTTTCTTTTTGCTTATTTTTTTTCCAAGTAAATACAATGAATACATATTGGGATAGACATAGGAGAAAGCAAAGAGAGGTTGTTTTTTAACTTAGAGAGCTGTTAACATTAAACATGATCCTTCCCTGTGGCAGAGCAATTTAGGGCTAGCCTTTTAGAGGTCATTGTTGGGGTTGGGACTATTTGGTAATAAGATACTCTTAGGGCACAAAACCTAAGGGTGTATCGAAAAAACTCAGTAATAAGAATAATAATATTTTTAAAAGAATATTTGAAAATATTAAATATTTTATAATATTTAAAGAAATCAAATTAATGCAAAAAACAGACTCTGAACAAAATATCAAAAACTTAAATAAAGGCAGGATCACACAGGACTGTGATTAGAGATGAGTCAGGTGAATTGTGGTAAATCCTGTGTTTATGGCTCATTTTTAATAGAGTGAATTACAGTTTTCAATAAATTTTATTTCCATAGGGCAGGAAAATTAGCTACACAATTAACTCTAGGAAAAATTCTTTGGCTTCTTATAGATCTGCAATATTTACTATGTACCCAAAATAATACTGCACTTCTTATAGTTCTGTCCTTAGGTGATTGAAGGTGTTTCAGAAACTGTCTGTGGAATAACAGACATGGCTTGTCATTTCTCAGCATATATAAAATACATTTCCTCAAACATTTTTTTTTGGCGAGCAACTCACTATATATAATAGCTTTGTACAAAATAATTTCTTGTGAAAGAAGATGGACTTGTGACTGAGCAGTGTGTGTTGAAGTGCTCTTCGGGGAGTTGATGTTTTGTCTGTCTCTTTGGTCCTTGTAAATGGAGAGAACAAAGTAGATCCCAATCCATGTGTTTCTGGGGTAAATGTATTTAATCACTTTTGAGTAGCAGAGGTTTCTAATCTTTGAAGTGAAATCAATATGATGCTCTTTTAGAGACTTCTTTCTAATGCAGAGAAAAGAACCTTAAATTGTCAGTGTTTTCACTTAGAAAGAAGATGGATGTAGAAACAAATTGTGACGGAAGGTGAGAATTCATGTTTCACAGATAGTCATTAGGGTCTTCTTTTTTTTTTGGTTAGAATTAGATTAAAAATTTCCCCAGTCATATCAAAGTCTAAGTGTCAGTATCTCTGAACAGCTGTAGGTTGTTTCAGAGTAGTTGCTTTCTCATTTTTTTAAATTTATTTTTCTTTTCTCTTCATCTCTTTTTTCTTAACTTCATAAAGGGCTTTCCAGAATTTCCTCCTCCTCACTCTACAGCAGAGACTTTGCAAAGTGATTTATTCAGACTTGTGTGTCTTTTCTGAGCAGAACACCAAAAATGATGTCTTTCTTGGGCTATACTTACATGACATGAGAATAACTAAAAAGTGAAAAATACTGCAGCTACCCTCATGCCAGCCAAGCAACAGCAAAGAAGTCTCAGAAAGCTGCCTAAATCCCTTTCCTACAGTGAAACGAAAATCTGGATTCATTTTAATAATATTTTTCACAACTCACTATTCCCATGATAATCTAATCAGCATTGTCAGATTGCCAGTTTAGTAATTCAAAGGTTGTTTCCATTAATTAGTTTTATAACTGGATGACTTGACTCTCCTGCTGCCATATGAAAACTAGGAGAGATGAATATGTTGTGCTTAACAAAATAAATAACTGCTGAATTTGAAAAATGGAGTCAATTTGTCTTCTGTCTTTTCAGTGGCAGATGCGAGATGACAGCTAAATGAGTGATCAGTCCATTTAAGAGGAAAATGTATATCAATATTGCCAACCACTGCCATCGGACACACATACATAATTTGATAGGCTGACATAATTCTGTAGGTAAGCAATGTAAAAGCCACTAAAATTATGGTAATCTTGATCTATGGTGGGGAACGTTGAGCCCTTACTCATTCATTTATCTTAAGTACTGAGTGATCAGAGCTCAGTTGTGTTTGACTCTTTGTGACCCCATGGACTGTAGCCTGCCAGGCTCCTCTGTCCATGGGATTTTCCAGGGAAGAATACTGGAGCGAGTTGCTGTTTCTTTCTCCAGAGGATCTTCCCAACCCAGGGATCGAATCCATGTCTCTTGCATCTCCTGCATTGGCAGGCTGATTCTTTACCACTGAGACACCTGGGAAGCCCCATCTAAGTACTGAAAGAGTCCATCTAGTCAAAGCTATGGTTTTTCCAGTAGTTATGCATGGATGTGAGAGTTCCACTATAAAGAAAGCTGAACGCTGAAGAATTGATGCTTTTGAACTGTGGTGTTAGAGAGGTCTCTTGAGAGTTCCTTGGATAGCAAGGAGATCAAACCAGTCAATCCTAAAGGAAATCAGTCCTGAATATTCATTGGAAGGACTGATGCTGGAGTTGAAGCTCCAATACTTTGGCCACTTGATGAGAAGAAATGACTCATTTGAAAAGACCCTGATGCTGGGAAAGATTGAAGGCAGGAGGAGAAGGGGACAACAGAGGATGAGATGGTTGGATGGCATCACCAACGCAATGGACATGAGTTTGAGCAAGCTCTGGGAGTTGGTGACGGACAGGGAAGCCTGGCGTGCTGCAGTCCATGGGGTTGCAAAGAGTCAGACACGACTGAGCGACTGAACTGAACTGAATTGACTGAAAGTTTGAGTCTTGCCCTTGGGCACTTTTGTACCTACCTTCTATTCAGGATCACTTCTTTGGCAGGGTCCTCAACTTACTTCAGGCCAGGTGATTGTTAAAAGGCACAAAGAAGACATCCCTTCCAGGTCCTGAAAGTCATTGTGAACACAAACTCTCTCCTACTCATCTTTCATTACCCTGTATAGATTTGTCAAAAGCCTATGTCATGTCAGAATCTAATCTGGGACTAGAACCACACAGGTGAACAGATGACTATCAAAATCCCATTGGAAAGAAATGAAATTTATGGGAAGACATATTGACTGTATATTCTTCAACAGTACTGGTTCCAAACCTTTTTGTGAGTCACGGACTCTTCTGAAAAAGAAATGCATTTACACAGGTATTGCTCCTTGGAAACTTCAGACATGCACAAACCTAACTGAATTTTGGAGAAGTCAATGGCACCCCACTCCAGTACTCTTGCCTGGAAAAGCCCATGTGTGGAGGAGCCTGGTAGGCTGCAGTCCATGGAGTCTCGAAGAGTCAGACACGACTGAGCGACTTGACTTTTACTTTTCACTTTCATGCATTGGAGAAGGAAATGGCAACCCACTCCAGTGTTCTTGCCTGGAGAATCCCAGGGATGGGGGAGCCTGATTGGCTGCCGTCTATGGGGTCACACAGAGTCGGACACAACTGAAGCGACTTAGCAGCAGCAGCAGCAACTGAATTTTGCATTCTTTTTTTTTTTAATATAATTTTTCTGTGAGTATAAGGATAGATGGATACGGACTCCAGGTCAAGAAACTATTCTAGCTTTTCTCATTTTTATACATTCAGGAGCAGACTGGCCCTCAGGCTACTTCTTTTTGTCTTCTGTGGAAGTCTCTGTAACCGAATTGCTGTATAGTGTTTTGCTAGGCATGGAACATGGTGACTTTGGTAGACAACTGACAATCTACAAACTGACAATGGTACTGTATCTACTATAGGAGTGTTTTTGAATACTTTGCTTACTGTACTTAAATAGTTGTCTTATCAAGAACAAAGAATACATTTTTCTTCAGAACTAGTACTTAGAAAATTTGCTTTTTGAGCAACTGGATTGATTTTATTTTAATTACAGACATAGTGAAATTGATTTGTATTAATATTTTCTTGGGTGAATTATTTGCTGGAAAGCACAGAGACAAATTTGCAATGTATCTCCAATAGTTGCTCAGTTGGTATTTTTGTTTCTTTACTTTATAGCTCACATTATTAAAGAAAAAAATGAAATCCAAGTGAATTAACTTGGAAATATATCCATGATATAATGTTAAAAAATGAGTTGCAGAATAATGCACAGAATAGGATAGCATTTTTATAAAACAAACAGTCCCCTTATATATTAGTATGAAGATAGAAATAAATTGTAAATGTGAATTATAAGAGAAGGGAAGTTAGAATTGGAGAATCAATATGGGGAGAGTGAACTCTTTGTTACCTTGATATTTAATTTGTAACAACAAGCATGTTTCAGTAGAAAGATTACCCCCCTAAGCAATCCCCATTCTCCTTTCTGTCCTTCTAGTAAGGGGGTCAGATGTGTAGACTGGCCATTACAGTGTAATGTGGTAAGTAGAGTGGCAGAAAGTGAGGCTGCCACAAGCCAAGGAACACCAGGAACCATCAGAAGATGGAAGAGGCGAGAAGGGAGATTCTCCCCAAGAGCTTTCTTCTTTAGAGTGTGGCCCCAGAATGCCTTGATTTCAGGTTTCTGGCATCCAGACCTGTGAGAGAATGACTTTCTGTTAAAACCACCCAGTTTGTGGTCGATTGTTAGAGTTGTTCTAGGAAATGAACACAGAGTTTAATAATAGAGGCTTTGGTGGGAGAGTGGTTGGTGAGGTTGACCAGCCCTGAAGGGGAGACTGCCTTGTGCTCTGACTCCTTACTTCTTCCAGTTTCTTCTTTTCCTCTGTCTTGGATTCAGAAGGTCCTGTCTGATTCCCATGGGAGCAGGAGCTAGAGCTCTTGTGTTCCTGGTGTTGGCAGTGAGCACATGATGAGAGAAGGAGGCTTGGACAAAGCGTGTGGGGCTCATCTGTGAGTCAGAAATCACTTGAAGTGTAGAGGAATTTAAGGAAACACAGGCATAACAACTAACCAGTGTGGTGATGGTTATTCTTTGCTTAATTGTAAAAATAAGGCCTGTTTGCCATTGGGAGTATCATTTGCACAGAAAGAATTAATAAAGTCATTAAAAATGTCTTATAATCATGTTTGCACAATTGATTTGCTTAGTAAATTATTTGTAGAGATGGTACAAACTTAGTTCCAACCTGGCTAATTTATGAAAGTCTAATTTAGTTCATTCGAAATTATTGACACTTTATTATAGATAAATGCAAATCACATATTTGCTTTTATGTTTGCACTCAACTTTATTGTGGGTCATATAAATAGAATAAATTAAGAGAAAATACCTTGGGACACATAATGATATGCTCAAATACACTGATGTGCGGCTCACTTAAAGAGTCATTTTTGCTAACCTAAAAACTTTTAATCCTTCTCTATCTTTATGGAAAATGTGTATCTCTAGTTACTAATTAGAATGCTCATTTTAAAAAATGTTGAATTATTCTCTTTTAGCTGTGTTCCATATAATCAGTGATTGCATTCTCTTAAAAAGCAGACATAATCCTAGTAAATAAAAGTGACTGGAACTTCCCTGTTGGTCCAGTGGCTAAGATGCCAAGCTCCCAAGGCAGGGGACCTGGGTTCAATCCCCGGTCAGGGAACTATATGCCACTTGCTGCAACTAAGAGTTTGCACATCACAACTTAGAGTTTGCATGCTGCAACTAAAGATTCTTCATGTGCTTGGTCACTCAGTCGTGGCCGACTCTTTGTGATCCCAAGGACTGTTGTGCGCCAGGCTCTACTCTCCATGGGATTTTCCAGGCAAGATCGCCATGCCACAACTAGAAGATCCTGTATACTGCAATGAAGATTGAAGATCCTGCATGCTGTAACTAAGACCCAGCACAACCAAATATACATATGTACATACACACACACATATATTTTAAAAAGTGATTAGAACATCCCTGGAACACTGCAGACTTTGTTTTTTCTATTTCACTGTGGCATCTGCGAACAGCTATAAACAGGGGCTGTCTCTGAAATGCAAATGGTGCTTTGGTTTCATATGAGGCAGGAGCTCCTTTCAGCTGTAGAAAGAGGGAATTCTGAAGCTCTTTCCCATGTTTATACAGAACTTGTAATACCTCCTTGCAAGGGGAAAAGTCCAGATGAGTTTATAACAGCTTTATTATATTATTATAATTACCTTTAAAATATATTATGACAATTCTTTATTCTCTGTAGTAAGGTAATTTTTGTCATCTTTCTTCTTGTTTGTATTCTTCTTTTATTGTCCTTGGTATTCCATTTGTTTTTTGATACATGACAATGTTTTTAGTTTGGTCCTCCTGTTACCATTGCTAAATTTAAAACTGAACTCTGTGAATTAAGATTATTGTTCATGAAGTGGATAATAAGTAGATGATACACAAATAGATTGATAGATAGATGGTAAGAGAAAGATACATGGGGGTAGAGTCTCTTTTTTGATGGTTTAAGGTCCTTTTTTTTTCATTTAGCTAGGTAATATAGTCCTATGGTGAGGGTTGCTCATTAGCTACTCTGTTCACTTTATCGATTCAATTTATTTACTTGCTAAGACAAAGATGATAAAATGCAGTACTACCTCATTGAATGTGTTTTATAAACCATGAGCTCTGCTTGTAGCATGTTGGTCAAGGTCCATTAATCAATCTGGAATGTATTGATTAAGCCTCCAACTTCTCACTTTCTAAAATCAACAATACAAGATAAGGCTTAGATATGCAGAGAAGGTCTGGTGTTGGTGAGAGATTGTGAGACAGATGCCTTATGTCCTTTGAAGTCAGAGTCACAAGAGAACCAGAGAAGCAGGGAGTGACATAGTAGATTAAAGACTGGCACTAGCTGGGGGAGAAATAGAAAATCTGTTTTCTACAGATGTTTGGAAATAAGATTTTATATAGTTGTGAAAGAAAGTTGTGCTTTTATAGCTGCATTATAAATGTAAGAATTCTTGAAAGGACTTATAAGTGATGAAGCACTTGAGTACCTTAAAGGAAATTTATTTTTGCAGAGAAGTCTATAGACTCACTGGACCTTAATAAATGAAATCTTTAGCAACAAGCTGTAGGAACTCTGGAGGTAAGTGAGTGACTCCTGCTGGATGTCTGCTGAAGGCTTCTAACTGGGGTACATGGGCAGCTAGCTGTCTCTCATTCTTCCAGATGCTGAGGTTGTGCTTGGTGGCAGGTGGGGAAAAGCAAGGAGAATGCCTCAGGTTGCACTGAGGTAGATTGCTTTCAGAGGAGAAAGTCAAAGTAGCTTAGTAACTATATAGTTTAGATAGGTCAGACTCCTTGTGTTGATTCTGTCATCGTGGGATTGCTCATTTTGCTTTCCCAATCTTCAGCCTCCATAGGAGTGGTTCTCAAGGCATGGTTGCTAGGTCAGCAGCATGAGCATAACTTGGGAATTGATAAACTTGCAAATTCTTGGACCTCACCTTGTATCTACTGAATCCAAAACTCTGGGGTGGATCCAGCATTCTGTGTTTTAACAAGCCCTCCAGATGATTTTGATCCATGCTAGAATTTGAAAACCATGGATCCCTGCTATTCTCTCTGCTTGTTTTACTTTCAAGGCCTGATTTTTTTTTTCCTTTTCTTAGGAGCCTCCCACATTTACAGGACCTAAGAAAATACCTCGTACATAAGATGTACTTGATCAATAGTTGCCCTATGGATGCTCAAAACTCTGAGATTTTGAAAGAAAAGAAAATGTCTTAATTTGACTTTCTAGCACGCACCCAGCCATGGTACTTCTAATCACCTCTGCCCATCACCAGAATTGCTTTTGTGTTTTATGTCATACAAAATTTCAAGTGTTCCATAAATAACAGTAAAACATGGAACCTGCCCTCAGGGAGCCACAAGTAGAGTGTGACAACCATCTCAAAATAATTACACTAAAGTGTGCAAGTGCTGTGTTTATGGTGAGCATTTTTCCAAAATTTCTTAGAATAGGATCATCATAATTATTTTCTGTACTTTTCCTCAGAAATACCTGTATTTCTCTCTGATTACATGTTCCATATTTTGGTTCAGAAATTACAATGACTATGGTCATAAGGAAGCTAATGAAAGAAGGGAAATGGGTATTTAGAGAAGTAAGGATTTTAGTAGAATCCTTAACCTGAAGACAAGACACTCAAACCATTCAAGTATTTTGATCTGGGTTGGGGAGAGGATAATAGTTTGAGAATTTGGAGAGCTATGGGATCCTTCCAGTTTAATACAATTACTTACAACAAAGGGACATGTATTGGAATGGTAGAAGAGTATGGGTCGAAATCCCAACTCTACACGTATTTGCTGTATAAATTTCAAGTTATTTAATTTCTCTGCATGCCTAGTGACATAGTTGTATCTGACTCTTTGTGATTCCATGGATTGTGGCCTGTCTTCTGTCCATGGGATTATTTTTAGAGCAAGAATACTGTAGTGGGTTGCCATTCCCTTCTCCAGGGGATCCTATATACTGACTTCTATGAGTTTTCCAATACTTAACCTTTGTAACCCACAAAAATGGAAATTTCACATGATTCAAATCAATATCTACCTCAAAGAATTGTGGGGATTTGTGAAGTCAGTATATAAGATGTCTGGTATATATAAATTTATATATAAATGTTCTGAATTATTTTTGAGAACATTTTTAGTATGGAAGGGGCCTGTTTTTATTTTTTAATCCTGTATTTACTACTTATGTGTACATAAAGATGTAATATCTTACATGCTTATTGTTAATATTTAAAGTATTCACAATTTAGTGTTGGTACTTGTCTTGAAATGAATTTTGAATTGCATAGAACACTTTCCCCTATTTTGCTTTGGTTTGAGGAGGGAGAAAAATAGCTTAAGGCTGTCAGCCTTTGGTATATTAAAAAACATTATTCATGTTTTCATTTAGGCTCTCCTGCAGGACACAAAGCCTGAGCAATGGGTGTAAAATGGCTTTAACCCGTCAGCAACAGCCCTGTTTCCATTATGGAGCATCTCTGCTAGGCAGGGGCCTGTCACATCTATGTCAGTGCCATACATTCCACACTGATTGAAATTCAGTACCCAAATACTAGTTAGAAATACGGAATAGTTGGTTTTCGAGGAGGAGACAAGAATCTGTGATAATGCTTTATAGAAAACAGTGTCAAAAATCATGACTTGCTGCCTGTTTGGAAAAGAAGGCAGAAAGAGAGCTGGAAATGCTGCATGGTTTTATTCACTAAAAATAAAAAAAAATTGTCTTTGCAGCATTGTTATCCTTGGGTGTTGGCATTGAGCAGGGCTGGTGGAAAGGCTTATTTCCATCTTGAATCATTATCCTAGAGTCAGGGTTGTGTTGGGTTTTCCATCGCTTGGCAACAACATCCAGTTCTAGGTTGAAAATTCATGGGACATCTTACGGTTGCAGAGAAGATCATCTAGAATGTGCCATGCCTGCCGTTTGTTCAGGCAGCAGTTTGTTAATACTGGTTCTCTTTTCATTTCTCTTCTCTCTCAGCCAGCATTTAAACAGTTGTTGAAGGAGAAAGATATGTAGTGTCCTCATGCCTCTATCTCACTTCTGATTCATCTTTCTTCCCTGGTGGGATATGTGAAAAAGTCTCAGTGATTGGAAAAATGGCATTTTGAAATTTCAGCTCTTTCTTTCTGAAAATTTTTTTTTTTTTTTTTTGCTTCCAACCAGAGGGTAGATGGTGTAGGTGTGGTGGAAAGAACTTAGAATCAGGTGGTCTCACTGACTCGACTGATTTCACTGGTAAAATAAAGGGCTCTGGATTATATTATGAACATACAATAAGTGTTTCATAAAGTCCATACTAGCTCCAACAGTTCATATTATAATCTAACTCTATTTTATCTTAAAGAGAAACATCGCTCTTCTCAATAGCTTTCTTGCTGTGACTTTTGGAGACATCACTGTTTTTTTTAGCAGCTAAGGGTGGCCTCACTATAAAAACATTTACAACTTGACTCTAAGTAAGAAGCAAAGAGTAGAAAGAGCATGAGATTTTATGATCCTTTGAGTCCTCAGTACCTGAGACATAAAAATGTACCTGTTAAGTTTTTTGCTGAGTAAGTCAGATGGGAAGTTAGGAAGTGTGGATTCTATTGCTGAAGCAGGCTAGCTGTGGAACCTTGGCCAGGTCATGATGGCCACCTGGGCTTGTGGTGGGGAGGCTGTCCTAGGTGACCACAGACATCTTTCCTAGCTTTAAAATTCTGTGAATCTGGATCCCAAAACAAATTGCTTTTTGAAAGCTCTCTTTATACTTTTTCATAAGCACTCGCATTTTGAACATTCATGAAATGGAACACGGTTATGTTTCAGTATGAATGTTTAAACTGGTTGCGGTAAGAGCACTGATAAATGTTAATTAGATTAACCAGCTCTCATCTGGAAACTCACAGGATGGAAACACTGATACTTTAGTTTGGTTCCTTTTTGAGGAGCAGAGCTGATGCAGAGGAGGGAAAAGGAAGCCAGGGGAAGAAAGGGCAAAATGTAGTGGTGTTGAGCGTGGGGCAGCTGGAGCACTGAGAAGTGTGAAGACAGATGCTGGCAGGGTGGGAGGAGAGGTGGAAAGAAGAGCGGGGTACCTCGTGATGTCTTTGGCCAAGATACAATCAGGCAGAGTCCTGGTGCTGGGGGCCACATGTCCACATGGCTGCTTACTCTTCCATATGGGTTTTTGGCCACTAATTCTTAGCAGTCACGGTCTAGTTGTTTGTACTTTCAAGATTTGAGTCCCAGCAATATGGGTGCATCCTTAACCTCACTGTGCTTTAATCTCTTCATTTTTAAACTGGGGATAATAATGGGGATTATGTGACAGTACATGCAAAATGCTTAGGTTAGTGTTTCATGAATGTTAGCTTAAAATGAATAAACATCAAAACATTAGCTATTATCTTTATTATTACTACTACTATCACTCATTCATGAGAAGAAATAGGCCAGCTCACTGCTTAAATGGAAGCAAGCAGAGTGTTGGCAAGGTAGCTCCTGCTTTCATCCCAGAAAAGTACCCAAACAACTTTCCCTCTGAAAAACACTTTCATCTCACATGACTTTAGTTCATTTTATGGCAACCTCATTCTCTTAGGCAAAATATTTCCCTCTTACTGTGATACTCTTTCAAAATGGACATATTCACTGAGGAGAGCATGTTAAGTCCTTAAGATATTAATATTATTATGAAATAATATCTAGAATCTCTTTTCTGTTTGATGAGAGAGAGAATGAATATGAGTGAATTGAAAGGTGAGAGTGAATTAGATCTAGGAAGGGGAAAGGATTATGTCCTTAAAGAGCAACAGGAAAGTGGAGGTGAGTAGGAAGACTAAAAGAAAAGCAGCCATCAGAAAGGACAAGTGTCCTCTATTTCAGACTTCTGTTTGGCAAAAAGGTTGCAATTAGTAGACTGTAATTTCATGAAAATTTAGATCCAACATAATTTTTTGTAATTCCCACAGTAATAGCCTTGGGGCTTAGTATTTTTTACATCTTAAATTGAAATCTTCATTTATATTTGCAAGAAAAATCTGCAACTTCTCTTTTGTTGATATCTCCAGTTTTCTGCCATATTTGTATATTTAACAGAGACACAATGGGGCTTGCTCAGTATGGATTTGATAGTAAAACAGGCTGTAAAAGATAAAAAAGGTGGAGACCAAAACATCACCCAAGGAATTCTGTAGGCAGAGCATGTGATTATAGGCCCCTGCAGTCAGGGGACTCTTGAGAATGATTAGTTCTAGTCATCAGAATGAACAGAAATATGGATATAGGCAAAGACAGAAGCTATGTGGAATATCTTAAAGGAAAGGTGATATCAGAATGGAAAGTCTTTATATGAAAAATTGGATTAACATCTGATTATTTAAAGTCAGTGCGTTTTGGAGTTATATTTGACCATGAGTAACTTAAAAGCTAGCCTTTGGCGGAGAGGAGAGTCATTGGTTTTTCCCCTCTTCTTGCATCACCTTTACATCCCAGAAAGCAAGTGCTGCTCCTTTCATCAGTCCTGTTATGGTTTCTTCTTTTACAGCTTTAAGTCCATTTCCTCCATAACACTTCTCTTCATGCTTCTAAGTGTGGGTATTATTCTTACTTCCTACCTATCTGGACCTCTTTGTGGACACTCCAAATTTGTACCTGTTATTCTTGTATATTATTTGTCTGCATATCTAGATTATAAAGTTTTTGAGAAAAAGAATTCCATCTGTATATCCTATACAGTATATTGTTAATATAGACATAATAAATACTCAATTGTGGTCAAGTAAAAATGTCAGGTTTTTTTTTTTTTTTTCTGGAAGAAAATTTTTTTTTTTTTAATTTTATTTTTAAACTTAACATAACTGTATTAGATTTGCCAAATATCAAAATGAATCCGCCACAGGTACACATGTGTTCCCCATCCTGAACCCTCCTCCCTCCTCCCTCCCCATTCCATCCCTCTGGGTCGTCCCAGTGCACCAGCCCCAAGCATCCAGTATCGTGCATCGAACCTGGACTGGCAACTCATTTCATACATGATATTTTACATGTTTCTTTGTCTCCCTGGAATTGGTGACTTGAGAGTAAGGAATGTCATCATACTGACTAAGCAATTGCTAGTGATAAACCAAAGTTCAAGTATGTCAGTCAAAAATTTCATTTTAAAGCAAAACCAATAAGACAATATTTGAGTCCATTGGTTCATGCATCATAATTATACTTGCTCCGTGTATTCTGTTTTCTTTGAACTGAAAAAATTCTGCTGATGTCAAAGTATTGGGATTTCCAATGTACTAGAATGATTTTTCTTTTTTTCTTTTTTTACCAATAGACATGCTTATTTAATATTAAGGGATATTTTAAATATAATTTATTTCTAAAAATTCTTGGAATGCTAAACAAATTTTTTAAGATTTGGCATGTAGTTCATGCCTCTTTATCTTAAAACCTTATTTCCTTTCACACAACCCAGTGATGTTTTCTAATAATTTATTGTAGGTTGGTGTCTAATATTTCCCTAAATGTCCTAGAACTTGAGGGTTGATTTTAAACAAGTGAAGTAAGTTTCAGAGAAGACACTGGATCCAGAGTCTGGCCCATTCTATGCAGACAGTGGCTGCCGAGATCTTTAAAGTGGTTTCTCTTTGCTCCATATCGAAATGAAATTTTGTCTAAAGTATCTGAGGTCTTTCGTAAAAACGTCCTACCCAATGTGGGTGGACCTAACGTCTTGGCCTGGAACAGCAGGGAGAACACAGGCCTCACCTTCTCCGAGGAGCACAGCTGGGAGATCAGGTCTGGCTTTATGCATGTGACTGCCCCCAGAGGGTGGGGCAGCGTGGACACTTGCTCTCCCCAGCTGCACTGCTTTGTTTTTTCTAAAGGACTTGCAAGGTACAAGATTCTTGGGCAGCAGCACTGCAAGAGTAAAAATGTAGCAGGGGAGGGACACAGAATGCATGACTTTGTAGCAGTACGTTTTCTTTTTTCCTTTTTCTGTTTTGGTCGAGATTTTGCTTTGGACTATCTAGAACAGATTAGATGGTGATTTATATTTTACAGTGTAAACATTATAGGATGTCCTATCCTATAATGTTTTCTGCAGTATTGTTTTCCTGTGATGACATCTTAATCAGTTCCAGCTCTCAGTGCATTGTGAGCTTGAATCCATCACACTACTGCTCCCTCAGTCCATGTGTGGTTGTGACATAGGCGTCCTTCCCCTGTGAGAGCATCTATCTCAAACTTGCAAAATAACCAGATCAGGAGAGGGGAAGTTCTGTGTCTAGAATTTTTTTCAGTTTTATTGAGATGTATTTGACCTATAATGCTGTATAACTTTAAGGTGGGAAGTCCTGGTGGCCCAGTGGTGAAGAATCCACCTGCCAATGTAGGAAACACGGGTTTGATCACTGGGTCGGGAAGATCCCCTGGAGAAGGAAATGGCAACCCACTCCAGTATTCTTGCCTGGGAAATCGCATGAACAGAAGAGCTTGGGAGGCTGCAGTCTATGGGGTCACAAAGAATTGGACACAACTTAACAACAAAAAAGATGTGCAGCATAGTAATTTGAAATGTATATATATTGTGAAATTATTACCTCAATAGAGCTACTCATTGCAGCATTATTCACAATAGCTAAGACAACCTGTCTAAGAATGAATGGATAAAGAAAATGTGATGTATGCGTATGTATATATGTATATATATATATATAGACAATAGAATATTATTTGTCCATAACAAAGAATTGGAGAAGAAAATGGCAGCCCACTCCAATTCTCTTGCCTGGAGAATTTCAAGGACAGAGGAGCCTGGCGGGCTACAGTCCATGGGATCACAAAGAGTCAGACATGACTATGCGACTAATTGTATAACAAAGAATGAAATCTTGGCACTTGTGACAGCATGAGTAGGCCTAGAGGAAATTGTGCTAAGTGAAATGAATCAGATAGAGAAAGATAAATACTGTATGATCTCACTTATATGTGAAATCTAAAAAGTTGCACTCAGTCTTCAGTCTTTCTTTAGTCTCCTAGGAGGGCAAATTATTGCCTCTCCTTCTCTCTGCCCTCCCTACTTCAGCCTCTCAGGGGATAATCCCACCATCTGCCAGCGTGCTCTGCTCCTACCTCCAAAGAAAGCAGAGCGATACCCTTTGTATATTTTTAAGCTATTGATTTTTGCCTGATATTTAGTATTTTTGTTGTTGTTGTTGACATTCAAATCTTCCTTAAGTAACTTGAACGGATGTATATGAAACAGGAATATGCTAAGTTTGGAACTCTGTATTTGATATTTAAATTTTGTTTAAAATTCTTATTTGCATGCTATGTTGTTGCATTTAAGAAATAAAAAAGCCAAGTCAAATAAGATAATATATTTGGAAAGTGAGACACCATTTAAGTCCAAGGTATATTAATAAGAACCTGGCAGCCCTCCATGAATGCCAATATTTCTTAATTTATAAATTTCCTATTATGCATTAAAAAGATAAAATTGATTAAAATAATCGTATAAAATGTGACATTAATCTAAAACATTATATACTATTTTAATAAATATTTATTTAGTATTTTCTATGTGCCTGGGTACTGTTTTAGAACTAGGGATATTTAAAGGATAATCATACATGGCCTCTGTTCTCCAGAGCTGTTCTCAAGAGCTCAGAGTCTAACCAGGGACATTGCAAGGATAGAATTAACCACTTTGGGGTAACAGCATAGGAATTCTAAGAAGATTCTTATTTTTGAAGTTCTGGGAATGCTTTATATTGAGATCCCCTCTTTACAAAGCTAAGTTGTTTAACTTGAGCAGAAGTGGTTTGATACCAGGCTACACAATGGATTTAGAGCTGGGTTAAATACAAAGTCATAACATTCACCTTTTTCTCTCTTGTTCTTCATGCTGAAGCTACATAGAACTGAAATCCCAAGCAGCCCACTGGGATTAAACTTGTGAATTTAATATCAAACTGGAAGGTACAGGCCACTCTACATCTCAGATGAGGCCCAGCAGCCTATGAATGAGCTGAAGTTCAAATTTATCTGGGTGTCCCATGTTTTGTCTGACAGCCCTATTCCAGTCCAATACATGACAGCTGGTGGTGAGTGCTGAGGAGAAAATGAAGCAGGGAGGACCATGACGAGTGCTAAGAAGGTGGGGAGAAGGGGTTGCTGTTTGCAGCAAGATAGGGTGGCACGGGAGGCCTCTCTGAGGCAGGGTTTGAGCAAAGACCCACAGGAGGTAGTCAGTGAGCCATGTGTCTGTTTGCGGGAAGAGCATCCCCGGCAGCAGGGACATCAAAGGATGCTGAGGTGGGAGTGTGGCCGGCACTTTCAAAGAATAGCAAGTGGGCTGGGAGAGCTGGAGTGGAAGAGCAAGGGGAAGAACAGCAGCGTATGAGGTCAGAGGAGTAATAGGAGCCAGATGGCATACAGCGTGGCAGGCCATTACAAAGACCTTATTTTTAACTCAGATGGGAAGACATAGGAGGATTTTGAAAATAGTAGTGACATGATTTGAATTTCTAGTTAAAAAGTATCACTTTGGCTGTGTGTTGAGAAAGAACTGAAGGAGGAATTTGGGAGACTCTAATAAAAGCCACTGTAGTGATCCAGTAAGTAGTGGTGATGACTTGGCAAGATGATGCCAGTGTTTGTGATGGTGATAAGTGGTTATGTACCTCCCACCTGTATCCGAATATATGAGAGAAATTGAGAGAAGGGAAGCTCTTGTGAAGCCCTCATTATTAAAAGAGATGGCAGATGGAGGAGCAGGTGAACATGGCTGGGGACCCCAGGTAGGTTTCTAGATGGAGGTGATGGAGTTGAGCCATGATGAGAGCCAGTCCATTCTGCTTCTTTCTCTTGTTCCTACTGGTAAAGGACCCCTCCTTCTATCTGAAGACATTCCTACTGTTGTGTAGTTCATTCCCAAGGAACTGTTGATAACTGTTGCTCTTCCAGAGGCAAAAGTTCTGCCTCTAAAAAATAATGTTTTAATTTAATATGTATTATGTGTGTGTGTGTTAGTTGCTCAGTCATGTCCAACTCTGTGCTACCCCATGGACTGTAGTCCGCCAGGCTCCTCTGTCCATGGAATTCTTCAGGCAAGAATACCAGGGTGGGCTGCCATTCCCTTCTTCAGGGGATCTTCCTGACCCAGTAATTGAACCTGGGTCTCCTGCATTGCGGACAGATTCTTTACCATATCAGCCACCAGCGTATGATATGGTAATACATACTATATGATGTATGTATATACATCGTATGTATATGTACGATACACCAATATGTATTATAGATAATATTAAAATAATATGATTTATCTCATTTGTTTATAAACATCTTAGCTATGATTCTCAGTTTTTCCTTTTTATTAGCAGTATGTGAACTTCATACCTCCCATTACATATTTTTTGATATTATTCTGTGTGAGAACAAGCTACTTTAGCAGGATAGTATCCTAGAGCTGCTATAGCTTTTGAACCCCATTGTACATATGAGGAAGTAGTTCTAGAGCATAAAGTCATTTACAGCTGTACTCCCTGCCTCCTATAGAGGTCTATGTTATATACTTTAGTTTTGCATTGTTCTGAGCAGTCTTTTTATTTTAAAATTTTATTTTCTCCTGTATACTTTTAGGGGATGAAAAATCTAAACAAGCAGATATTTCACAATAGGAGATTAGCTGTGACTTAACATTGTCTCCCAAATACACTTGATCCTGTGGACAATGGTTCCTTCCTTCCCTGGTGAGGGAACTGTTTCTCTCCATCCTAACCCATTTTGCTGATCCTCTGCCATGTTCATTTTGTTCTTTCTAGGCACAGGTGAAGGTGACACTGAGGTTTGCATTTTTTTTTTTTTAATGTGAAAGAGGTGTGGATAAGCTCTCACCTCAGATTTTCTTTGAAGGAGGAAATACATTTTCCCTGCCAGAAGATGTTATTAATAGATTAAATACATTTTAAAGAATATATTTATTTTAATAAAAATCCTATTTAGTTTCTAAATGACAGGTATGCATTTGTAGTCTGCATTATAGAAAAACAGATAGTGCAATAGCTCTGGAAGGATATTTGATCACTCTTCTCCAAACACAGCTGTAGAGATGGTGTCTTATTATCTCCAGTGGAGAGCCTTGAATGCAGCCTGTAAGCCTTTGAATGGTCTGTTTGGTATCTAGGTGGAAAACGTTTAGCTCAGCCTTTTTTCCCTTCTTTTTTTGCATAGGCACATTACTAGGCTGTATTAAGTCTGAAGGATAAATTGACTCCTATCTCTATACTTGGAAAAATGCTCACTTTGGGAATGAGGGCATAGATTCACACTGTGGATATGGAGTCATAATAAACAGCAAAGGAGTGGGAATGTGAAAAATGGAGTCAACAGTAAATATGTCTAAAACTAATAAATGTTGATAATAGACACAGGCAAATTAATTAAGCAGAAGTTTATTCCAGGGGCTATTTTATGAGTTTTTGGGTGGATTAGGCCCATTAGGGGTAGAGCCCATCTCTTAGTCATTGCCTGATTTTGTACTCTCCACCCTCCATTCCACTTTTGCACTCATACCACCTAGCACCATGCCTTTCTAGAAGGAATTTCATTAAATTTGTTAAATTATTGAAAATAATTGATTTTAGTTTATTTGGTGCTACATTTGAACTTTTTGTGCACTGGATTCATATGGTTAATCTCTTAATGTATCATGAAATATATTGATGCTTATACTTTAATTTATGATGACTGCACAGCTTTAAATGTCAGAGAATTCTGTTTTGATGTAATGTAAAGCAATGGCACCCCACTCCAGTACTCTTGCCTGGAAAATCCCATGGACAGAGGAGCCTGGTAGGCTGCAGTCCATGGGGTCACAAAGAGTTGGACAGGACTGAGTGACTTCCCTTTCATTTTTCACTTTCATGCATTGGAGAAGGAAATGGCAACCCACTCCAGTGTTCTTGCCTGGAGAATCCCAGGGATGGGGAAGCCTGGTGGGCTGCCGTCTATGGGGTCGCACAGAGTCGGACACGACTGAAGCGACTTAGCAGCAGCAGCAGTCTTTTAATAAAAGTTTAATTACAGGGATTTATAAATATAGTTCAGATTTTATATTTCTGTAAGCCTTTATATATAAATATATGAGCAAATAAAATAATTCTTGACCTGCTCCAAATATTAAAAATTTACCTTGATATTCAGATCAATAGCATTGGATCTATTCCACACTGTATTAGCCTAGGCTGCTATAACAAAATACTATAGATGGAGTGGTTTAACAACAGACATTTATTTCTCACAATTCTGGAAGCTGGGAAGTCCAAGATCAAGGTGCCAGCCAGTCAGTTTCTGATGAGGGTACTCTTCCTAGCTTTCAGATGGCTGCCTCCTCCCTGTGTTCTCACACGGCTTTTTCTGGATGTCTGTACACATGCAGTTTACCACCCTTTGATATCTCTTCTTATAAGAGTACTACTCATATCAAGAAAGCTCCACCTGCATGACCTTTTCCATCCTAATTACCTCCCAAGGGACTCATCACCAAGTGTCATCCCACTGGGAGCATCAACACATTCATTTTTGGGGGTGGGGCACAAATACAGAGTTTGTAACACGTGCAGAGCACATTTCTTACATATCTACAGTGAGGACCCTGACTTCTTCACGTCAGCTTCTTTGGCCTTTGACATTCATGCTAAGATGAGATAAAAGAAAGTAAATAATTGGTAAATGAGGAGAATGAAATGAAAGTACAGCAGTGGAACCACTTAACTTAGATCACAGTTGGGAGTAGAACCAATAACGATGTCAGAATGTTATTGGCCAATGAAAAAAATTTTAAATTCTAAAGCATATGAGGCTTAGTCAGACAAAGGAGGACAGTCAGTGTACTGAAGTGGCATTGAGATGCTTGCCAAAGAACTTCTGGAGTAGCTACCACAGAAGATACCAGCCTCCGGGTACCCACATGCTTCTCTGGGAGTATATCAGAGATGTGTGGAGTCTAGGTGCTAACAGGTGTTTTCCTCTCTTTCCAAAGTTTGTCTGCCCCTGAAGAATTCCAAGTCAATATCTCTGTGTGGTTATTCACGAGTTGTGGTAGCCACAATATCCCAGCAATTGCTTTGCTTCAGTAGTTCAGGCAGATGAAGCCTAAAGAGCATCTTCTTAAACTCCTCAGGTCACTCTGTCTAGGGTGTGAAGACAGCTCATTAGCTAAGAGTTTTTACCCTGGCTCTGTAGTGATGACATGGACATTGAGCGTCTGGAAGTGTAGCTGCAGACATGTGCAGCCTCCGTTAATGAGAACATTGGACATATTATTTTAACACTATAATATAATTAGTGAAGCAATGTTTCCATTAGATAAAACTTCTGGAAGTCTTTATTAGTCCTAATAGTCCCTCTAGACCTAATAGAACACCAGAATATTATGTCTCATGTGATCTGTCCAGCAAGATTTGAGTTTTCTTTCTTAGCAATATCACTGGTGCAAGCTACCATATGAGAGAAAGGTCAACCGCAGGACAAGGATCAAAGAATTAAGTTTGTGAATCCTACCCTTGGAATTCTTCCTGGAGCTTGCCTTTTCCACTAGTTTACTCTGTTCTTGGAATTAAAACTCAGCAGCTGTGGTTAGGAAAAGCTATTGATTATTTAACTACTGTGCTATTATCTACACTACTCGTTACCTCTGTTAATGGAAGATTCTTTAGGTTAGGAATCATGTGTTATTCACTAGTTATCTGAAACATTTAGCATTTTACTGAATGGAATAATCATGAATGAATTATATTTTTCTAAGAACAGAGGAAAGATTAGTTCTCAAGAGGAAAGTTATAGTATTTATATTCCTTACTGCTGCTGCTAAGTCGCTTCAGTTGTGTCTGACTGTGCGACCCCATAGACAGCAGCCTACCAGGCTCCCCTGTCCCTGGGATTCTCCAGGCAAGAACACTGGAGTGGGGTGCCATTGCCTTCTCCGATTTATATTCCTTAACTCTGAGACAAATGAAAAACCCTTCCTTTCAAAATTGGGATCAGTGGCACACCATGTTCACATCAAAGGTTGATTTTCTCCTCTCATTTCCTTTCAGCTTCCTGGAATGGGATGATTCTAATACTCATAACAGATATCATATATTGCATGCTTATTAGAGTTTAAGAACTATGATATACACTTTAAATTACACTGAAGATAATAACACTGGAAATAGTTATTCAGCTCTTGCTATGTGCCAGATACTAAGTGCTTTATATATAGCTACTTAATGTCAGTTCCATATTGCAGATGGGGAAAGTAAGGCACAGTGAGACGTGCATGGCCCAGTCAGCTGGTAGGTATGCAGTCAGACATTGAATTTAGCCTCTGTGCTGGCTCCTTTAAGCCTTTTTCAGTGCTGTCTCCTGTGTGCTATGCTGCCTCCAAGGCTGTCACTGGTCCTTTTGGTCCTTTGGTGCAAATTAGAAAGAAGCACGTCTTCCTCACTAATAAGAAATTTTACAAACATAAAGCCATTGTTTAGGAATTATGCAAATTGAATTATTAAACTTAAAATTATAGATCTTTTGAATTTTTAGTCAAACTTTTGGAAAATAGCCCCTGGGATATAAAAGTTTATTTCATAATACACTTCTTTCTTTATTAGAAATTGAATTACTTATGACAAATTGAATGCTTTCTCCAGTATCTCATTTTCTATAGAAATGGTTCCTAGATTTGTGTGGCATCTCTTTTGTGATGTGTTAGACCTTAAGGGGTTTATGCATTTTAATATTATGAAGATATTTTTCCCACTGATGACTAATATTGAGAAAGTTAAATATGTCCTGAGAGCTACAAAAGTATTTGGATATGAGTCTGGTAAATTATTGCTAAAGTATATATATATGTGTGTATATTTGAGATATTTATTCTTCTGTGCATAATTCTTTTGAAGGAAAATCTGCCCATAGTATACATGTTATTATACAAGTTTTTAAAAAATATGGACAATGAAATCTACCCTCTTAACAAAATTTTAAGTGTGCAGTGCTGTTCATAGTAGGCAGTGCATTTCTAGAACTTAATTGCCTTATGTCACTAAAACTTTAAACCAGTTGAATAGCAGTTCACTGTTTCCCTTTTCCCCAGTCTCTGGCAACCACCACTTACTCTGCTCTCAGCTTCTGACATTAAAGATGTATAGCATTACTGATCAATCACCAGAGAGAATGTCATATTTTAATAAATAAGTCATTTTTAAAGAGAAATTTAAATTACTGGCATCACAGCAGTATTATATTCTTTCCTATGGTCATTAGTTAATTGAAGTTGTAAATTTTTACAAAATTGTAGCAATTCACATATGTTATAATTTTCAAATTATATATGTCATCTGAACAATACTCAAACTGTAGTATGCATTCAGTTCATCTGAGATCATATTAAAATGCAGATTCTAATTCAGGAAGGCTGGTGGCGCCTGAGATTCTGCAATCCTAACAGTCTTCTAGATGTCAGTGGTGTTGCTGGTTGTGGACTATGTTAGCAAATATCCAGAATTACAAAGAGGCCATGATATTCATTTTCATAAGCTTTTCCTTTAACAACGTTGTCATATCCAATATAAGAAAGAATTGCTTTTGAAACAATTTTAGATCATAGCTGGGCTAATAGTGAGATTTATAGGTGAGTTAAATCTTCCTCCTTTTTCCGGTAATTCAATGTTAGAGAAATTGGTGTCAGAGCCAGGAAAATCTTCAACTGATTCAACATCAGTGATATCATTTTAGTAAACAGCATTGCTTCATGTTTCTTCAAAGAATTTCTTATTGCTTTGAAGGAAATTATTGATTAAGGTTTGGTTCCTGCACATACTGCATATAGCATTAAATGACATCAATGTTTCAAGAGGCTGAAATATTTTAATGGCAGTTAATTTTTGTACTGCCAGAATTTCCATAGCTAAGAAAAATCAATTGCTGTGCTAAGTGGGTAATGATATAGTAATCTGCAATTTATGCCCAAGTCATATTTATTTTGTGTATTATTGATAGGAAATGAATATTTGTTGTTACATAATGGTCTGTGTCATCATGAAAGTATTTGCAGATTTAAGAACTCAGAAATATTCTGATCCAGTAAACAAATAGCAGATGATATGGGCTGCATTATACAGCATCAATCTAACCTGTGCACTAATACCAATAAAGAACTTTTTGCTCACATTTCAGATACTTACCTGTAATTTCTTGTGTAAAAAGACAAGTTATTTTAGATGTTTGACCAAGAAGGCCTTTTGATTATCTATCATATTTGTTCTTTGTCAGGAATATCCTAACAAAATATTCTGATTTTGTTAGGATAAGATACAATGCTGCTATCTGTTAGAAAACTGTCATAGTTAATAGGCAAATTGCCCATATTTTGAGTTAATAAAGTTAAAAAGTATGTCAGTAGTTCAAAATGGTAAAATTGTCTCTGATAACGAGTGATAACCTCTTGAATATGGAGTCTCTGTGCGGGTGTGCATGCTCAGTTGCTTCACTCATGTTTGACTCTTTGCAACCCTGTGGTCTGTAGCTCACCAGGTTTCTCTGTCCATGTGATTTTCCAGGCAAGAATACTGGAGTGGGTTGCCATGTCCTCCTCCAGGGGATCTTTAAAGTGCATAAATTAACAGCGCTATGTGGCAGCCCTGGCCGCATCCCATCCCAGAGCTGTTTTCTCATGATGTTTCATATTGAAATTGTACTCAGGGTTAGATAGTGGATGGATAGTGGTTCCCTCACTCCTGGCATCTCCACTTTCCAGATTAACCTCAAAAATTCAGTTGTAGAAAACCAGCTAAGACACCTGAAGTCTTTCCACATGCAATAGTGATAAGATCTGCCTAGATTTCTACATGGAGGCCTCTTGGAGAGGGAACTGATGTTGGTAGATTTTCCATCCATGGGATTTGTAGGTCAGCTCTTGAGCAGAAAGAAGGGGAATTCATGCAGGTCTCTGTGCAGTCTTGATTTTCATGTAATCTTGACTAGAAATGCCATTTTGTGGTACTAGTGTCATGGCTGGAATGAAACTGGAGTCACCTAGCCCAGCCTTTTCTCCAGTGTAGGAATCTCCTTTCTAGCTTCCTTGAGTACCTCCCTTTTACCTGAGGGTTTCCAGTGATGGGCTGCTCAGTAGTTCATTTCATTTCAGTGCATTCCAGAGGCCCAAGTCTATTTACTAGAAATATTAACCATATATTAGGCTGTCTTAATTATCAGTTAATTAATTACTAGTTTGTAACTTTATTCATATAATTTTTTTATGAAACAGTAAAACTTTGATCTTCTTCAAACATATTTATCAAAGGTGAATCTAAAGTCCACATTTAGCTACAAAGAAATAGATAAAAGCAGAATATAGGAATACAGAATTTCAAAATTGGAAGAAATTATATAATGATTTATATTTGTATTTTTCATTTACCCCCTCCCCCCACAGATGTTTAAGTAGAGTATTCCCCTTGTGTGTCAACTTTAAATATCAAAAGAAAATCTGTTCTAGTGTGTAAGAGCTGAATTGCTATCAAAATCCCACTGATAATAAATACTCTGTGGAATGTAGCTGATTGTATAGAAATGTTTAAGGTCATTTAGTCTTATTAGCAATAACGTCAGTCAATATACCCTGAATGCAGTGGATGCTCACAGAAATCATTAAGCTAATTGTCTTTGGGGAATCCATGTTGCATATTTCTTTTCCAATTTACTATGCTCTCTCTGAGGCTGCCTTCCCCCCTTTTTTTTCTGGTTCTTTTAATATTTTCACTTGAGATTCATAAACATCTAGTCAGAATTTAAATTGTGGAAGGATCCTTATGGGAACTCTAGCTCTAAACTTTCTTCTTCCTTTTTAACCAGGCCCTTTTTTATTTTTTCTCATGAAAGATTTGGGCTTAGTCTGAATAAATCATAATCACTGTGGTTCTTAGCTGTTAACAAGAACAAAATGAGGGTTCATGCTGGCCGGCGTTGTGGCGGCAAGAGCAGGTGGATGGGCTGTGCTGCTGAGGAGGGCTGTGAGCTTGGCAGCTGTCTGACGGATTTGGACCCACCCTTCCCCTCAATTAACCCTGGTGGGGAGGACAATTTACAGAGTGTAAAAAAGGGACAATGTGCCCTATAATGGCCAATTTCAACTTGGCCTCAGGCTTAAGGATGTGTTTAGAGCACTATTTCCAGAGGGCACACAGAGGTATCAAAGCTGGAGTAGTTTTTCACCAAAGTTTTACCCACCTTTCAAATATACAGTCTGCAAAATTTCTCAAGACTTTGAGTAGGAAAGTTGGAATCACAGTGAAAAGAAATCCTCATGGTTCTATTTTTTCTTCAATTCTTGCTTCTTTCAACTGTCTGTGTCTGTATATAGAAGCAAATCAACAAATATTAGGTAAATGTCTATGGAGAATTCTTGAAGGAAAATAATCACGCTAAGAGAAAATCCCTGCCTTCTATTAATGTATGGACTAATTGGAGGTGAAAGGATGAGAGAATTATGTGTGAAAAATTATTCAGGCTAAATCTATTTCTCTGAAACACAAAAGGAAGAGCAGGGGTTTATAGCAAAGAAAGTTTTATGTACATTGCAACAATTTACTTTGAATAGCACCACTTTAAAATACTGTGTCCTACTAACTCCATTCATAACCTAAATATTCTGATGGTGCCAGATTTTTTTTTTTTAAACCTCTTCCAAATTCTGTTTTTCGGGTGATCTTTATTCTGAAAGTGATGACAAAACCTAGTTAGATCATATGTTCTCATTTATAGTTCAGAAATTTTGGTCACTATTTAGTTTTATATTTTCTGCTAACTTGAGTGTGACCCTAGGAAATCCTCTTCAGTTCTGTATTTCTTGGATTCCTAATCTATAAAATAAACTAGTTTATCCTTGAAGTACATTGGGGTTCTTAAATGCAATGATTTTGATATTTATATACAGAGGATGAGATGATTGGATGGTATCACCAACTCAATGGACATGAGTCTGGGTAAACTCTGGGAGTTGGTGATGAACAGGGAGGCCTGGTGCGCTGTGGTTCATGGGGTCGCAAAGAGTTGGACATGACTGAGCTGAACTGAACGGATATAGGTAAAACTCTTTTGACCTTAGAGATTTCTTAATAGTGTCTAGCCAGATCTTGAATTTTTTCCTTAAAAGTTCTTTTAATTAGAAAAGTAGCTTATGCTGCTGCTGCTAAGTCACTTCAGTCATGTCTGACTCTGTGCGACCCCATAGATGGCTGCCCACCAGGCTCCCCCGTCCCTGGGATTCTCCAGGCAAGAATACTGGAGTGGGTTGCCACTTCCTTCTCTAATGCATGAAAGTGAAAAATGAAAGTGAAGTCTCTCAGTCATGTCCGACTCTTAGTGACCCCATGGACTGCAGCCCACCAGGCCCCTTGGTCCATGGGATTTTCCCGGCAAGAGTACTGGAGTGGGGTGCCATTGCCTTCTCCAGTTTATGCTAGTCATAGAAAATTAAGAAAATACAGATGAGAGAAAAAAGGCCCACCTGCCAGAATAACTGAATACTCATATATGCTTCCCTCTCCACTTGTTCAGTTGCTAAATCATGTCCTACTTTTTTGCAACCCCATAGATCATAGCCCACCAGGCTCCTCTGTTTGTGGGATTTCCCAGGCAAGAATACTAGAGTGGATTGCCATTTCCTTCTCCAGCGGATCTTCCTGACCCCAGGATCAAACCTGCATCTACTGTATTGCAGGTGGATTCTTTACCACTAAGTCACCAACCCACTCCAGTGTTCTTGCCTGGAGAATCCCAGGGATGGCGGAGCCTGGTGGGCTGCCGTCTATGGGGTTGCACAGAGTCGGACACGACTGAAGCGACTTAGCAGCCTCAGCACCAGGGCTTTCCACTTGTACTGTGTCCCAATTCAGTGAGAGCCCTAGTAATGGTGATCTGACAGCACACCTGAGAGGTTATCACCACACACTCTTCATCATCCTGGGTACTGGATATTGTCTGACCAATGAGTGATCCAGTTCCAGAACCTCATCCTAAAGGGCCTGCTTTCTAAAACCATACATTTTTTTTAACTACTTTCTTCTCTTCACAGTTTATCGATGTGAACCCTTATATGATGAATTCAAGATTTTTCTTCTTTTCTGACATAAGCACTTATTTTTCCCTCTAAGCAATTTATTAATCTCATCCCACAAATTTTGATATGCTGTGGTTTTAAATTTTCATTCAGTTCTAAATATATCCTAGTTTTTTCTTTGTGGTGCTTCTTTGACCCATAACTTATTTATAAATATGCTGTTTAATGTGCAGATAACTTACAGATTTCCAGAAAATTTTCTTATTATAATTTCTAGTTGTAGTCTATAGACTGTTGTAGTCTGATAAATACTTTGTAGGATTTTAATCTGCTATTTATTAAGACTTTATTTTTACCATTTACCTCTCTTTATTTCTTTGTGTAGAGTCAGATTTTCCTCTGGTATCACTTTCCTTCTGCTTAAAGAACTTTCTTTAACATTTCTTGCAGGGCAGGAGCTAGGGATAAATTCTCTTAACTTCTATTTTTCCGAAAAGTATTTGTCTTTATTTTCATAAGATACTTGTCTAGCTGACAAAAGAATTCTAGGTAATGAGCTTCTTTCTTTCAGTGTTTAATGTCTATTATATTCTGGCTTGAATAGTTTTTGATAAGTATGTTGTCATTTAAATCATTGTTTCTTTATATATAATGTGTCTTTTTTCCTTCTGGCTATTTTTATGATTTTATTCATGGGTACTTAACAGTTTGATTCTGATATGCGTTGGCATTTTAAAAAATAGTTCTGGAGGAGGAGCCAAGATGGCGGAGGAGTAGGACGGGGAGAACACTTTCTCCCCCATAAATTCATCAAAAGAGCATTTAAACGTCGAGTAAATTCCACAAAACAACTTCTGAATGCCGGCAGAGGACATCAGGCACCCAGAAAAGCAACCCAACTCTTCGAAAGGAGGTAGGAAAAAATATAAAAGACAAAAAAAGAGACAAAAGAGGGAGGGACGGAGTTCCGTCCCGGGAAGGGAGTCTTAAAAAGAGAGAAGTTTCCAAACACCAGGAAACCCTCTCACTGCCGAATCTGTGCCGAGCTTTGAAAGCACAGAGGGCAACATAAAAGGGAGAAAAAAAATAAATAAACAATTAAAAATCACAGATTGTGAGCCCTACGGTAACTCCCCCAGCGGAGAAGCAGCGCAGACGCCTGCACACGGCATTAGCAAGCGGGGGCTGGGCAGGGAAGCGCGGCGCGGGCTGTGTCCCTTAGAGTAAGAATCGGCCCGAATGTCCTGAGCGCTATCTGAGTGAAATAATTTGGGCTATCAAACCAGACTGTGGGATATCTACCACGCGAAAAGCCAGCCCTAACCTAAGACACCGCCAGGCCCGCGCACAGAACAAAGGACTGAACAGAGATAGCCGGCTGCAGACCTTCCCCCTCCGGTGACAGGCAGCCAGAGCCGGAAGGGGGCAATCGCAGCCCCAGAGAGACACTATCTATAAAACTGTAAGCAGGCTTCTTTGCTAACTAAAACTTCTTGGGGGTCTAGACGGTCAACATCTGCCTGAGAAGGTGCGCTGGTTTTATACCCAGATAACCGAGTGGCGGGGAGGCGATAAGTTGTAGCATTGGCGCTCGCCAAACACCTCATCACCTGAGCTGCTCGGATCTGGGAAGAGCACAAAACCAGGCCCAACCGAGTCTGCGCCTCTGAGGACTACTCGAGTGCCTGAACCTGAGCGGCTTGCACCTGGGAGCTCAGCCCAGGGCCGACCTCTGATTGTTCCCAGGGGAACAACCTAGAGCTCGAGCAGTGTGGGCAGGGAGGCTACACGCGCCGTGAGCGGGGGCAGACCCAGTGTGGCTGAGGCACTGCGACCGCATGCCAGTGTTATCTGTTTGCAGCATCCCTCCCTCCCTCCCCACAGCGCGGCTGAACAAGTGAGCCTAAATAAAAGAAAAAAAAAATAGTGTCCTCCACCGTCCCCTTTGTGTCAGGGCGGGAACCAGACACTGAAGAGACCAGCAAACAGAAGAAGCTATAACAGAGGGAAACGCCTTGGAAGCTACAGGCCATAGATTAAAACCCTGTGGTTACTACGGACTACATAGGAAGGGGCCTATAGATCTTGAGAAATATAAGTTGGACCAAGGAACTAGCCAAAAATGAACTGAACCCACAATACTCACAACAAAACCAGAGAAAGACCTAGATATATTTTTACTATTTTTGCGATCAAGCTTTCTTTCTTTTTTTTTTTTAATTTTTTTTTTTTAAAATTTTAAGTCCTCTATTGTCCTTTAATTTTCACTTTTATAACTATTACTTTGCAAAAAAAAAAGACCCTATTTTTTTTCTTCTTCAGCAAACTTCATATATATATTTTATAATTTTTTGACTGTGTTTTTTTTTTTTTTCTTCTTTTCTTTAACATTGTATTTTTGAAATTCCAAACTCTACTCTAGATTTTTAATTTTAGCCTTTTGGTGTATGTTATCAATTTTGTACCTATAGTTTTTTTCATAATTTCTGTGACTTTTTTTTCCCCTCTGTTTCTTTCTCTTCTTCTTTTGTATAACATCATATATCTGCAATTCCAAACTCTACTCAAGATTTTTAATTTATGCTTTTTGGTATTTGATATCAATTTTGTACCTGTATTTTCTTTATAATTTTTGCGACATTGTTTTTGTTGGTTTGTTTGTTTTCTCTCTTTATTTTTCTTCTTCTTCTTCTTTTAACATTGTATTTTTGAAATTCCAAACTCTACTCTAGATTTTTAATTTTTGCTTTTTGGTATTATTTATCAATTTTGTACCTGTAGTTTCTTTATAATTTTCGTGACCTTGTTTGTTTTTCTTTGTTCGTTTTTTCTCTCTTTCTTTTCCTTCTTCTTTTCATTAACATCGCATTTTTGAAATTCCAAACTCTACTCTAGATTTTTAATTTTTGCTTTTATGTATTTGTTACCAATTTTGTACCTTTAAGAACCCAATCTTCAGGACCCATTTTTCACTAGGGAACGAGATTACTGGCTTGACTGCTCTCTCTCCCTTTGGACTCTCCGTTTTCTCCACCAGGTCGCCTGTATCTCCTCCCTAACCCCTCTCTACTCTACCCAACTCTGTGAATTTCTGTGTGTTCCAGACGGTGGAGAACACTTAGGGAACTGATTACTGGCTGGATCTGTCTCCCGCCTTTTCATTTCCCCCTTTTATCCTTCTGGCCACCTCTGTCTCCTGCCTCCTTCTTCGCTTCTCTGTATAACTCTGTGAACATCTCTGAGCGGTCCAGTTGTGGAGTGCACATAAGGAAGTGACTACTGGCTAGCCCACTCTCTCCACTACTGATTCCACCTCATCTCATTTGGGTCACCTCTAACTCCCTCCTCCCTCTTCTCTTCTCCATGTAACGCTGTGAACCTCTCTGAGTGACCCTCACAGTAGAGAAACTTTTCATCTTTAACGTAGATGTTTTATCAATGGTGCTGTATAGAAGGAGAAGTTTTGAAACTACTGTAAAAATAAGACCGATAACTGGAAGAAGGAGGCTTAAGTCCAAACCCTGACTCCAGGGAACTCCTGACTCCAAGGAACATTAATTGACAGGAGCTCATCAAATGCCTCCATACCGCAACTGAAACCAAGCACCACACAAGGGCCAACAAGTTCCAGGGCAAGACATACCAAGCAAATTCTCCAGCAACAAAGGAACACAGCCCTGAGCTTCAAGATACAGGCTGCCCAAAGTCACCCCAAAACCATAGACATCTCATAACTCATTACTGGACATTTCATTACACTCCAGAGAGAAGAAATACAGCTCCATCCACCAGAACATCGACACAAGCTGCCCTAACCAGGAAACCTTGACAAGCCACCTGTACAAACCCACACACAGTGAGGAAACGCCACAATAAAGAGAACTCCACAAACTGCCAGAATACAGAAAGGACACCCCAAACTCAGCAATTTAAACAAGATGAAGAGACAGAGGAATAGCCAGCAGATAAAGGAACAGGATAAATGCCCACCAAACCAAACAAAAGAGGAAGAGATAGGGAATCTACCTGATAAAGAATTCCGAATAATGATAGTGAAATTGATCCAAAATCTTGAAATTAAAATGGAATCACAGATAAATAGCCTGGAGGCAAGGATTGAGAAGATGCAAGAAAGGTTTAACAAGGACTTAGAAGAAATAAAAAGGAGTCAATATATAATGAATAATGCAATAAGTGAAATTAAAAACACTCTGGAGGCAACAAATAGTAGAATAACAGAGGCAGAAGATAGGATTAGTGAATTAGAAGATAGAATGGTAGAAATAAATGAATCAGAGAGGATAAAAGAAAAACGAATTAAAAGAAATGAGGACAATCTCAGAGACCTCCCTGACAATATTAAACGCTACAACATTCGAATCATAGGGGTCCCAGAAGAAGAAGACAAAAAGAAAGACCATGAGAAAATACTTGAGGAGATAATAGTTGAAAACTTCCCTAAAATGGGGAAGGAAATAATCACCCAAGTCCAAGAAGCCCAGAGAGTCCCACACAGGATAAACCCAAGGCGAAACACCACAAGACACATATTAATCAAATTAACAAAGATCAAACACAAAGAACAAATATTAAAAGCAGCAAGGGAAAAACAACAACACACAAGGGAATACCCATAAGGATAACAGCTGATCTTTCAATAGAAACTCTTCAAGCCAGGAGGGAATGGCAAGACATACTTAAAATGATGAAAGAAAATAACCTACAGCCCAGATTATTGTACCCAGCAAGGAACTCATTCAAGTATGAAGGAGAAATCAAAAGCTTTTCAGACAAGCAAAAGCTGAGAGAATTCTGCACCACCAAACCAGCTCTCCAACAAATACTAAAGGATATTCTCTAGACAGGAAACACAAAAATGGTGTATAAATTCGAACCCAAAACAATAAATGGCAACGGGATCATATTTATCAGTAATTACCTTAAACGTAAATGGGTTGAATGCCCCAACCAAAAGACAAAGACTGGCTGAATGGATACAAAAACAAGACCCCTACATATGTTGTCTACAACAGACCCACCTCAAAACAGGGGACACGTACAGACTGAAAGTGAAGGGCTGGAAAAAGATTTTCCATGCAAATAGGGACCCAAAGAAAGCAGGAGTAGCAATACTCATATCAGATAAAATAGACTTTAAAACAAAGACTGTGAAAAGAGACAAAGATGGTCACTACATAATGATCAAAGGATCAATCCAAGAAGAAGATATAACAATTATAAATATATATGCACCCAACACGGGAGCACCGCAGTATGTAAGACAAATGCTAACAAGTATGAAAGGAGAAATTAACAATAACACAATAATAGTGGGAGACTTTAATACCCCACTCACACCTATGGATAGATCAACTACACAGAAAATTAACAAGGAAACACAAACTTTAAACGATACAATAGACCAGTTAGACCTAATTGATATCTATAGGACATTTCATCCCAAAACAATGAATTTCACCTTTTTCTCAAGCGCACACAGAACCTTCTCCAGGATAGATCACATCCTGGGCCATAAATCTAGCCTTGGTAAATTCAAAAAAATAGAAATCATTCCAAGCATCTTTTCTGACCACAATGCAGTAAGATTAGATCTCAATTACAAGAGAAAAACTATTAAAAATTCCAACATATGGAGGCTGAACAACACACTGCTGAATAACCAACAAATCACAGAAGAAATCAAAAAAGAAATCAAAATTTGCATAGAAATGAATGAAAATGAAAACACAACAACCCAAAACCTGTGGGACACGGTAAAAGCAGTCCTAAGGGGAAAGTTCATAGCAATACAGGCACACCTCAAGAAACAAGAAAAAAGTCAAATAAATAACCTAACTCTACACCTAAAGCAACTAGAAAAGGAAGAAATGAAGAACCCCAGGGTTAGTAGAAGGAAAGAAATCTTAAAACTTAGAGCAGAAATAAATACAAAAGAAACAAAAGAGATCATAGCAAAAATCAACAAAACCAAAAGCTGGTTTTTTGAAAGGATAAATAAAATTGACAAACCACTAGCCAGACTCATCAAGAAACAAAGGGAGAAAAATCAAATCAATAAAATTAGAAATGAAAATGGAGAGATCACAACAGACAACACAGAAATACAAAGGATCATAAGAGAGTACTATCAACAATTATATGCCAGTAAAATGGACAACGTGGAAGAAATGGACAAATTCTTAGAAAAGTACAACTTTCCAAAACTCGATCAGGAAGAAATAGAAAATCTTAACAGACCCATCACAAGCACGGAAATTGAAACTGTAATCAAAAATCTTCCAGCAAACAAAAGCCCAGGTCCAGACGGCTTCACAGCTGAATTCTACCAAAAATTTAGAGAAGAGCTAACACCTATCCTGCTCAAACTCTTCCAGAAAATTGCAGAGGATGGTAAACTTCCAAACTCATTCTATGAGGCCACCATCACCCTAATACCAAAACCTGACAAAGATCCCACAAAAAAAGAAAACTACAGGCCAATATCACTGATGAACATAGATGCAAAAATCCTTAACAAAATTCTAGCAATCAGAATCCAACAACACATTAAAAAGATCATACACCAGGACCAAGTGGGCTTTATCCCAGGGATGCAAGCATTCTTCAATATCTGCAAATCAATCAATGTAATACACCACATTAACAAATTGAAAAATAAAAGCCATATGATTATCTCAATAGATGCAGAGAAAGCCTTTGACAGAATTCAACATCCATTTATGATAAAAACTCTCCAGAAAGCAGGAATAAAAGGAACATACCTCAACATAATCAAAGCTATATATGACAAACCCACAGCAAACATTATCCTCAATGGTGAAAAATTGAAAGCATTTCCTCTAAAGTCAGGAACAAGACAAGGGTGCCCACTTTCACCATTACTATTCAACATAGTTTTGGAAGTTTTGGCCACAGCAATCAGAGCAGAAAAAGAAATAAAAGGAATCCAAATTGGAAAAGAAGAAGTAAAGCTCTCACTATTTGCAGATGACATGATCCTCTACATAGAAAACCCTAAAGACTCCACCAGAAAATTACTAGAACTAATCAATGACTATAGTAAAGTTGCAGGATATAAAATCAACACACAGAAATCTCTTGCATTCCTATACACTAATAATGAGAAAACAGAAAGAGAAATTAAGGAAACAATTCCATTCACCATTGCAACGGAAAGAATAAAATACTTAGGAATATATCTACCTAAAGAAACTAAAGACCTATATATAGAAAACTATAAAACACTGGTGAAAGAAATCAAAGAGGACACTAACAGATGGAGAAATATACCATGTTCATGGATTGGAAGAATCAATATAGTGAAAATGAGTATACTACCCAAAGCAATCTATAGATTCAATGCAATCCCTATCAAGCTACCAACAGCATTCTTCACAGAGCTAGAACAAATAATTTCACAATTTGTATGGAAATACAAAAAACCTTGAATAGCCAAAGCAATCTTGAGAAAGAAGAATGGAACTGGAGGAATCAACCTACCTGACTTCAGGCTCTACTACAAAGCCACAGTCATCAAGACAGTATGGTACTGGCACTAAGACAGAAATATAGATCAATGGAACAAAATAGAAAGCCCAGAGATAAATCCACGCACATATGGACACCTTATCTTTGACAAAGGAGGCAAGAATATACAATGGATTAAAGACAATCTCTTTAACAAGTGGTGCTGGGAAATCCGGTCAACCACTTGTAAAAGAATGAAACTAGAACACTTTCTAACACCATACACAAAAATAAACTCAAAATGGATTAAAGATCTAAATGTAAGACCAGAAACTATAAAACTCCCAGAGGAGAACATACGCAAAACACTCTCTGACATACATCACGGCAGGATCCTCTATGACCCACCTCCCAGAATATTGGAAATAAAAGCAAAAATAAACAAATGGGACCTAATTAACCTTAAAAGCTTCTGCACATCAAAGGAAACTATTAGCAAGGTGAAAAGACAGCCTTCAGAATGGGAGAAAATAATAGCAAATGAAGCAACTGACAAACAACTAATCTCAAAAATATACAAGCAACTCCTACAGCTCAACTCCAGAAAAATAAATGACCCAATCAAAAAATGGGCCAAAGAACTAAATAGACATTTCTCCAAAGAAGACATCCAGATGGCTAACAAACACATGAAAAGATGCTCAACATCACTCATTATCAGAGAAATGCAAATCAAAACCACTATGAGGTACCATTTCACACCAGTCAGGATGGCTGCGATCCAAAAGTCTACAAGTAATAAATGCTGGAGAGGGTGTGGAGAAAAGGGAACCCTCTTGCACTGTTGGTGGGAATGCAAACTAGTACAGCCACTGTGGAGAACAGTGTGGAGATTCCTTAAAAAACTGGAAATAGAACTGCCTTATGATCCAGCAATCCCACTGCTGGGCATACACACTGAGGAAACCAGAAGGGAAAGAGACACGTGTACCCCAATGTTCATCGCAGCACTGTTTATAATAGCCAGGACATGGAAGCAACCTAGGTGTCCATCAGCAGATGAATGGATAAGAAAGTGGTGGTACATATAGACAATGGAGTATTACTCAGCCATTAAAAAGAATACATTTGAATCAGTTCTAATGAGGTGGATGAAACTGGAGCCTATTATACAGAGTGAAGTAAGCCAGAAAGAAAAACACCAATACAGTATACTAACGCATATATATGGAATTTAGAAAGATGGTAACAATAACCCTGTGTACGAGACAGCAAAAGAGACACTGATGTATAGAATAGTCTTATGGACTCTGTGAGAGAGGGAGAGGGTGGGAAGATTTGGGAGAATGGCATTGAAACATGTAAAATATCATGTATGAAACGAGTTGCCAGGTCAGGTTCGATGCACAATACTGGATGCTTGGGGCTGGTGCACTGGGACGACCCAGAGGGATGGAATGGGGAGGGAGGAGGGAGGAGGGTTCAGGATGGGGAACACATGTATACCTGTGGCAGATTCATTTTGATATTTGGCAAAACTAATACAATTATGTAAAGTTTAAAAATAAAATTAAAAAAAAAATATATATATAAAAAAGAAAAATAAAAAATAGTTCTTTTCATTGGCATTTATTTGGCTTAGATCTGTGTTTTTTAATGTATTTTTCATCAACTTTCAAAGAGGCCATTGTTTATTCAAATATTTTTTTTCCATTCATGCTATCTTCTTCATATGCATCAATTACATGTATGTTAGAATGCCTGATATTGTTCTTCAGATCACTGATGTTCTGGGTTAGTGTTCATTTGGATGGTTTCTATGGCTGTGTCTTCAAATCTGCTGATTTTTTCTTTTGTGGCATCTAATAAAATGTTAATTTTATCTGGTGTATTGTAAATTTCAAGTTTATTTTTCATCTTTAAATTTTTTTAAAAATATATCTTCTATTTCTCCACTCAGACTGCTCACATATCCCTCCCTTCTTAAAATACAAAGCATTTTAACATCTTTGTTCACTAGTTCTGTCATCTCTGTTTCTATGTCTGTTTTTCTATTGGTTGATATTTTCTATTATAAGTTAGCTTGTTAGCTTGTTGCATGGCAATTTTTTATTACATGTTAGATATTATAACTTGTGCATTTCTGGTGCTAGATTTTATTTTCCTTTTAATATTATTGGATTTTATTTTTCTATGCAGTGTATTTACATTGTATCAGTTGGAATGTTTTATATTTATAGCTAATGTAGCCCCACTATTTAGGGAATATACTTTTGAAGATTTTACTTGATTCCTTACCTATTATAAGATCACAAACTCTTCCTAGCTCTGTGCGCCTGGTTCTGTGTTGACCCTCCCTCCCAGCTTCCCACTGCATCCTGGTAACTACCTCCCAGGACATAAGCTTAGTCAATAGTAGGGCTCTTCTTGCTTGCTTCTCTTCTTTCATGGATCACAGTCTTGTCTTGCCTTTTGTCCATTGTCTTAAAATTGTCATTTCATATATTTTCTAGTCATTTGTGGTAGGAAAGTAGCAATTGTCTATCTTGGTTACCAGGAAAATCTGTATTATTGTTTTTAGAAGCATATATTGATTTTGTTTAGTCTCTCAGTCCTGTCTGACTCTTTTGTGACCCCTTGGACAGTAGCCTGCCAGGCTCCTCTGTCCATGGGATTTTCCAGGCAAGATTACTAGAGTGGGTTGCCATTTCCTCCTCCAGAGGATCTTCCTGACCCAGGGATTGAACCTATGTCTCTGTATCTCCTGCTGCACTCTAGGTGAATTCTTTACCACTGAGCCACTGGGGAAGCCCTTAGAAATATAGTTTCTAATAAAGTGTGCTAATTACAGAATATTCTCAGTTTAACTTCAGTCTTGTGAAGTGTTGATGCTTTTTTAGGACCTTTATGGTTTTTGTCTCTTTGCTTTATCAATTATTGAAAAGATGTGTTATAATTATAAATGTGTCAATTTCTCCTTATCATCCTTTAACATTTTGCTTTTTATACTTATTTATTAGTTATTAGAATTATGTCATTGTTATATTTAGTAATATTTTATATCTATTGAATTGAACCTTCTGAAATGTGAGTGACCTACACACACTAAATGTATAATTAAACCCCAAACCTTACATTGACAAATAATCATCCTATTAAAATAGTAATAAATTTCTTCTCCATTTCTGGTAAAAAAATTAGTTAGAAAACTTACATATATATACACATACATACATACACAGAATGACTTTCTTTTAAAAATAAGTATTGCTTTGGAAATACTCCTAAGAAACTAGCTACCTTAAAATAACAATATGTATTTTTTATATAGTTTCTTGTCAAAGACTTTCTGAAGTAATAGCTTCCTCTATTACAATTTCAACTGATAGCCTGGGACATGGAAAGAATATGTATTTTATCATTACTCAGTCATTTTTTGTTTTTGTCTACTTTGCTTTCAGAAAAGAGGCAATGAAATTTTAAAGGCCATGTCACAGGTAGCAGAAATGTAGCAAAATTGCAGACTGTTGATACACACAACAGACATAACAAATTTCAAGCAGATTTTGATGACAGAAGCAAGTAGTCCTGAAGTCAACATAAATCGGTAGTGAAAGATAGAGATCTCTGATCATGATCACAAAAGAAAACCTAGAATGAACATGGCAGAATAGAAAATATCTGAAGTACGTTACAACACTCCATTCCTTTGTAATGTTGGAAGATCCTCAAATCAGAGTCTGAATCCTTGATTTCATTTGCTGGGTTGTTTAACCCCTCAAATCTTCTATGAATGTAGCAAAGAATATAAATGAACAATCCTGCCATCAGATTTTCTGCATGTTCTATTTTTATGTCACATTTTGTCATTAAATCTTTAATTTCTCCAGAAGTAAGCTACTTTGCTGCTGGTACTTGCTCATATTTTCCATCTTTACTTTCTTAGGAATTAAAATCAGGAGGAGTATTGTCAGGGTCTCCCCAAGAAGTCGCCATATCTGCTGTTCTTTTTCAGGATTTAAGAGATGACTGTCTTGAATGTCACTGCAGATGGTGACTGCAGCCATGAAATTAAACAATGCTTGCTCCTTGGGGAAAAAAGCTATGACCAACCTAGACAGAATATTAAAAAGTAGAGACATTACTTTGCCAACAAAGGTCTGTCTAGTCAAAGCTATGGTTTTTCCAGTAGTCATTTATGGATGTGAGAGTTGGATCATAAAGAAAGCTGAGTGCTGAAGAATTGATGCTTTTGAACTGTGGTGTTGGAGAAGACTCTTGAGAGTCCCTTGGACTGCAAGGAGATCCAACCAGTCCCTCCTAAAGGAGATTAGTCCTGGGTGTTCATTGGTAGGACTGATGCTGAAGCTAAAGCTCCAATACTTTGGCCACCTGATGCGAAGAACTGACTGCTTGGAAAAGACCCTGATGCTGGGAAAGATTGAAGGCAGGAGGAGACAGGGATGACAGAGGATGAAATGGTTGGATGGCATACTGACTTGATGGATAAGAGTTTGAGCAAGCTCTGGGAGTTGGCGATGGACAGGGAAACCTGGTGTGCTGCAGTCCATGGGGTCACAAAGAGTTGGACACAACTGAGTGACTGAACTGAACTGAACTGTCTTGAATGTAATGTGCTTATCATAGCAAATTTCTTGATTCATGAATAACTGGGACATTCCTCATCTCATCATAGCCCCTGCTATTTAAAAAAGTAAATGGAATTTTAGAATGCTTGCTTTTCCCAGAAAACTGATTCAGTATCTACTCTGATAGCTGGAAACCATGGTGGCCCCAGAAGTTTAATAAAGAACCTGAGGCCTGGCAAGTGTCCCCAAGTCCTATAGACTTGCAACTTCTGTTTTGACTTGGCTTTCTTGACCCCAAAACATATATCATGCATCTTAAAAGTCAGCCAATGCTCACAGGGCAAAACTTTTCCCAAGTTTTGAATTTGTATCCTGTAATTCCTCATTATCTTGACATAGTGAAAGTGTTAGTTGCTTAGTTGTGTCCAACTCTTTGCAACTCCCTGGACTATAGCCTGCCAGGCTTCTCAGTTCATGGAATTCTCCAGGCAAGAATACTGGAGTCAGTAGCCATTTCCTTCTCCAGGGGATCTTACTGACCCAGGGATTGAACCCAGGTCTCCTGCATTGCAAGCAGATTCTTTACCATCTGAGTCACCAGGTAAGACCATCTTGATATATCTTTGATGGTTTTAAGATTTTTAAATAATATATTTAATCAAGCTTTATGTATCTGTTCTCCCCAGAGTGTGATTTGGTTTGTTTAAATTACTTAGTCTTTTATTACCTGAAGCAGAAATCTCATGCCTTTCATTCCATGTTCTTGACTTGCTTTTCTTTTCTGTCTTCCTCTCTTTCACTCTCTTTCTTCCTTTCTTCCTTCCATTTTTAAAATATTTCAAAAGAGTACATGGAAGGTTAGCCTTCAGAGTTCTTCTCATTCTTTTGCTTTCACATTTGATTGGTAGTTTGATTATGTATAGAATTGTTAAAAATATTAAAAATGATGTCATTTTGATTTCAGAATTTTCAAAAATTTCATACTTTATTTCACTATTTTCAGCATTTATTGTTGCTAATGAGAAGACTAATGCCATCCTGTTTTTGGTTCCTTTTTATCTATAGTGAGTCTTCTGTTTCTTGGGAAAGCTAGCATTAGAAAAGCCCTCTTAATATAAATCTATTTAAATTGAATTGTTTGTGGAGTACTGCTTTCTGATAAAAAAGAAATGATAGCATAGTATGATATTTTCTAAGTTTATATTTCACTTCCTGCACAATCATAAAAATTTCTGCAAAAATATTTCAAGACTTCCCCCCAGAAGCCTTTGATTTTTAAATGAATCTCTTGAAAACTTCCCTGGGGCTTTCCTGATGGGCTCAGATGGTTAACAGTCCACCTACAATGCAGGAGACCCAGGTTTAGTCCTTCCTGTGTCAGGAAGATCCTCTGGAGGAGGGCATGGGAACCCACTCAAGTATTCTTGTCTGGAGAATTCCATGGACAGAGGAGACTGGTAAGCTGCAGGCCATGGGGGTCTCAAAGAGTCGGACATGACTGAGTTTCTTCTTGTCTTTGACTTTGATTAACACTTTGACTTTCTTGTTGTAATTCTTCTGATTGGTTTTCTCCTCATCCAGCCTTAACTTATCTCTTATGAAGTCTACAATCTTTTCAAGATTTGCAATTTTAAAATCAATTTGTGCTATAATTTATTAATATTATTATACAGTTATTAAATGTTTACGACTTGCTTATTTTAATCATATATCTATTACAAATTCAATAAAAGATTGACCCAAATAGACTCTGATGTGATTGGTGAGGACAGATGTTAATGTGACGTGGCCTGAGTATTTGAGTCAGGACTAATTTTACAGGTGGCCAATACGGGTAAAATTTTTGAGTGACGACTGCTTCCCTGTGCAATCTCCTGGCTGTAAGAACTCAGATAATGAATACAGTCAGATAACAGAGAAGTTCCACAGTCCTTTCCTGGAAGTTTCTATGATATTCTCTTTATCTTTGGTGTGTTACAGAATTTCATGGCGATGTTTCTAGGTATTGGTCTTTCCCATTTATTCTGCTTAGTATTTGCTTCTTTCAGTGTGAAGCCAGGTGTCTGCAGTGCTGGAACATTTGCTTCTTTGCTTTTATTTTATCTGACAATATGATGCATCTCCTTGCCATTTTCTAAAGATTTTAATAAATCTCTGGTCTGCTAAGGTCTCTCTCTCTCACCTCTTTAGTGTTTCTGTGTGCTTGCTAGCTTTTGTATTTCTTGATTGTCCTTTATACAGGCATTTTTGAGGAAGAAGACATAAAAATCTATGTCAATAGTCTACTATGTAGAACCAGAAGAATCAGGATTATTTATGTTAGATGCAGAGTGCTTTTGAATAAAAATCTCAGTTTCTCTCTCTTTATGTATATATATATCCAATAATAGAGATTTGATATATATATCTCCCCATACCAAATACATATATATGTATGTGTACATATATATATATATATATATGTATATATCTCACCTCTTACCAGATCTCTCTCTCTCTCTTTCTCTCTCTCTTTCTATATATATATGTATATATATCCCCACACCAAATCTCTATTACTGGATATTTAGGTTGTTAATGATTCCTCATAATTGTTTTAAAAATGCTTCCTATTAATTTTTGATATTTCTGATTTTAAACTCTCCCTTTCCTCTGGATGCATATAAAAATTTCTACAGAAAAAATGCTATTTTAACTCAAATAAACTTATATTCTATAGCAAACAAATATTCCACTCTTTCTGAATGGGATAACCATTTGAGGACTAATTAGGAGAGACTGACTCCTTTGGGGCCAAATAAAAAGACTGAATATGAAAGGCTTTTGACAGGCAATCTGGAGAGGCATGAATAGTCAGAGAAAGGTCTCCATTTTTCAGCAGTGTAAACTCATCCTAAAGGAGAGAATGGTATATCTGCTGACATTGAGAGGCTTACATACTAAAGGCAACCAAAATTTCCCCTCACCGAAGGGTTTGGCTGTCATCCTCAGGAGTGGTTGAAAAGGGAGCAAAGGGTGACATTCTTTATTAGGGGTCATTGAAACCCAAGGTCAGTAAAAGGGGTTGTTGACTGCCTATTAGGAAAGAGACAAATTTTAAGATATTATTTATGGATAAAATAAATATTTTGAATATGAGCCTCAAATCAGTTGTACTCAACAATCTAACATTGATTCAGTTTTGAAGCTTTTCATCATTGATTTGTGCAATAGAAAAATGACCCAGAAAGTATATGTTGTTCTAATGGTAAGGTGGTGGTGGTATTCTGATGGTAAGCTTAGCTAATGACTAAGCTGCTGAAATCTTAATTAATGGAGTGACATTCAGAGCTCAGATATTTTAAAAAAATAGCAGCACAGTCTGTAGAAGGGCTTCTCAATAGGATGTGGAACATTAATCCTCCAGATAGCACTTGTTTCTTTAAATGCTCCACTGCTCCAAATTAATCAGAAGGGCGGATGTACTGAACTTTAAGTTGCAGCCAAGCTTTCTCCCAGGAGCTCTAGATGGCATGTTCCAGGGTGAAGAGTGGCCAAGATTTACTACTTTGTGTCCACAATCAGAACCCAAAAATGGTATAAAAGAAGCTTTTGGTAAAAGATGAAAATTACTATTGCTCTAAATTAATAATCAAAATTATTGAAATTGAGCACAGCTCCAGCTTTAATTTTCTTTTTTTCTTTAATTTTGTTAATTAATAGATAATGGTTCTCCTGACCAATGGCAGGTAAATCTGTTTGTCTGTTAAGAGGTACCTTTGTTGATCTAGTGTCTTATCCTTGAACCAGTGCTAGGCTTTCCAGAGAAATTCTGACTATGAGCTGACTCAGCAGAAGGCTCTAAAGCTACTCTGAATCAGCTGGCATGAGGTGCAGTGAAAGAAGATTGGGCCAGGAGTCAGAAGCTCTGGGTCTAATCTTGGCTTAGCCACATTCCATCTTATCTGTATAGTGGGATTAATAATGCTGCTGCTGCTGCTAAGTCGCTTCAGTTGTGTCCGACTCTGTGTGACCCCATAGACGGCAGCCCACCAGGCTCCTCTGTCCCTGGGATTCTCCAGGCAAGAACACTGGAGTGGGTTGCCATTTCCTTCTCCAATGCGTGAAAGTGAAAGTGAAAGTGAAGTCGCTCAGTCGTGTCCGGCTCTTCGCGACCCCATGGACCGCAGCCTACCAGGCCTCTCCATCCATGGGATTTTCCAGGCAAGAGTACTGGAGTGGGGTGCCATTGACTTCTCCAATAATGCTAGCTCTGCCTAACTACAAAACTGTGAAGAATCAGTTCAGTTCAGTCACTCAGTTGTGTCCAACTCTGAGACCTCATGGACTGCAGTACGCCAGGCTTCCCTATCCATCACCAACTCCTGGAGCTTGCTCAAACTCATGTCCATCACATCAGTGATGCCATCCAACCATGTTATCCTCTGTCATCCCCTTCTCCTCCTGCCTTCAGTCTTTCCCAGCATCAGGGTCTTTTCTAATGAGTCAGATCTTTGCATCAGGGGGCCAAGTACTGGAGCTTCAGCTTCAGCGTCAGTCCTTCCAGTGAATATTCAGGACTGATTTCCTTTCAGACTGATCTCCTTGCACTCCAAGGGACTCTCAAGAGTCTTCTCCAACAGCACAGTTCAAAACCATCAATTCTTTGGTGCTCAGCTTTCTTTATGGTCTAAATAGGACTAATGTATGGACAGTGTGACAAAACAAGGTATTAATATTTTTATATACACTGGAGAATTTCTGGGATCCCACTTTGATAAAGAAGAAGAAAATGCCTTTTTGTCTCTCTTCCACTTATAGTTTCCTCGGTGTGTTAGTTGGCTCAGAATGATATAGCAGAGTATATAGACCAAGTGACTTTGATGCTAAAGTCCAAGAATAAGTTTCTGGCGATTCCGTTTCTGGTGTGAACCTTCTTTCTAGCTTGTAGATGGCCATGTTCTTGTTATGTCTTTATGTTACCATTAATTTTCCATGCTTTTTAGTTTCTCTTCTTTTTTCTTTTTAATTATATTTAATAAGGACACAAATGCTATCAGATCAGGGTCTCACTGTTACGACCTCACCTAACCTTAATTACTCCAAATACAGTCACACTGGTGGTTTGAGCCTCAACATATGAATCTGCGAGTGGGAGAACACAAACATCCAGTCCCGAACATTAGAAAAGATTATATTGATCCAGGACCTATAGAACTCTTAGCTATGGACTGATAAATATCAGTGCCTCAAATAAGGCATCAACAGAGAGAAAAATGACCATGTGCTAACGATTTGCTTTCCAGAACGTCTCAATTAGCTTGTCTGTGAAGACTTCCACTCTTGGCTGGTACTTGAAGGAAGGACAAAATACTTAAATTTTGAGATGCCACTGCAAATCCTTTCATTCAATTTGGACGTTGTCAAAAGCTTTTCAGAAATACTGGATTCAGACATCTGTGCTAGAGTCATCATACTTAACTGTTTTTATTGATTGTCCCATCGCATATTTCTTAAATAACATCAGTTATCTTCTTTATGTTTGTGGAACCTATGCTCTAAGGTCAGAAAAGAAAGTGATGCAATTTTGATTCAGAGTGAGGTTCCTCTATGTCACCCATACAAAACAATGGAGAAAGATCTCTTCTTTAAAAATAAGAGTGTAAAGGAGTGTAAAGGAAAACAAAATATTTAGAAAGATGCATTCTTTTAGCCCAGTTAGCACCATTTGGCATTTATGTTAAACACTTTGCATCCTAATGCTTAGAATCCTGGGTGGGAGTAGGTGCTGTGATGAGGTGGCAGTGGATTGTGTCCTACCTTAGGGTCAGGGAACAGCTGAAGGGGAGCTCATTCTGAGATAATGGGGTCCCTGAGAAGTGGTTCCAGGACCATGGGTACTCATGAATCAGACTCACTTCTGAGGAATCTGCCAACAGGCACAGGCATCCTCATGCTTGGCTTATTCGGAGTGTGTCTTTGTCTTTGGGAGGAGGATTGTCCCAGATAAACTTGTCTGCTGGCCAGGTTAACATGGTAAGGAACTGGGCACAGAGAACAAGTCAGAAGCTTAGTGACCAGGACTGAAACACAAGGGCAGGCTGGAATATATGGGTGACTTGCTTCTGAGATTGTGAAGGGGAGAGTTTTAATTCCTCCCTGAGAGGCAGAACATGATGTCAGGAATTTGGGCTATTCAAAGGCAGTTCTCCTGCTGCTCTCTGGCTAAGTTTAGTTTTTCTGCCTTTTCTGGGCTAAGAAGATTGATGTATGTTAGCCTCAAATGACAGAGCTATATTTTCTTGGAGAGACTTTTCAACAAACTTTAAATAACTTTATAGTTTTGTATAATTTTAGGCAAAGCCCCTGAGGACTGATGATTTTCCAAGGTTCACAAACCATTTCTAAGAGCAGAGTGAGAATTAGAAGATAAATCCATTTTCCTTAATGAAAAATATTAGAAAACAACCATATAAATACAGACAGTTTTTGCTGTGCTATGTAAGAGCTAAAGAGCCTCTTGATGAAAGTGAAAGAGGAGAGTGAAAAGTTGGCTTAAAACTCAACATTCAGGAAACTAAGATCATGGCATCCCGTCCAATCACTTCATGGAAAATAGATGGGGAAACAGTGGAAACAGTGAGAGTTATTTTGGGGGGGGCTCCAAAATCACTGCAGATGGTGACTGCAGCCATAAAATTAAAAGACACTTGCTCCTTGGAAGAAAAGCTATGACCAACCTAGACAGCGTATTAAAAAGCAGAGACATTGCTTTGCCAACAAAGTCCGTCTAGTCAAAGCTATGGTTTTTCCAGTAATCACGTATGGATATGGAGAGAAAGAGACGTGTACCCCAATGTTCATCACAGCACTGTTTATAATAGCCAGGACATGGAAGCAACCTAGATGTCCATCAGCAGATGAATGAATAAGAAAGCTGTGGTACATATACACAATGGAGTATTACTCAGCCATTAAAAAGAATACATTTGAATCAGTTCTAGTGAGGTGGATGAAACTGGAGCCTATTATACAGAGTGAAGAAAGCCAGAAAGAAAAACACCAATACAGTATACTAACGCATATATATGGAATTTAGAAAAATGGTAACAATAACCCTGTATGCGAGACAGCAAAAGAAACACAGATGTATAGAACAGTCTTTTGGACTCTGTGGGAGAGGGAGAGAGGGGGATGATTTGGGAGAATGGCATTGAAACGTGTAATATCATATATGAAATGAGTCACCAGTCCAGGTTCGATGCACGATACTGGATGCTAGGGGCTGGTGCACTGGGACAACCCAGAGGGATGGTACGGGGAGGGATGAGGGGGGTGTTCAGGATGGGGAACACGTGTATACCTGTGGTGGATTCATGTTGATGTATGGCAAAACCAATACAATATTGTAAAGTAATTAACCTCCAATTAAAATAAATAAATTTAAATTAAAAAAAAAAAGAAAGGTGAGCGCCAAAGTAGTGATGCTTTTGAACTGTGGTGCTGGAGAAGACTTTTGAGAGTCCCTTGGACTGCAAGGAGATCCAACCAGTCAATCACAAAGGAAATAAGTCCTGAATATTCACTGGAAGGACTGATGCTGAAGCTGAAGCTCCAGTACTTGGCCATCTGATGCAAAGAATTGACTCATTAGAAAAGACCCTGATGCTGGGAAAGATTGAAGGCAGGAGGAAAAGGGGGACGACAGAGGATGAGATGGTGAGATGGCATCACCGACTTGATGGACATGAGTTTGAGCAAGCTCCAGGAGTTGGTGATGGACAGGGGAGCCTGGAGTGCTGCAGTCCATGGGGGTCACAAAGAGTCAGACGTGACTGAGCAACTGAACTGAACTGAATGCATTATTTAATCTGGTGAGCATCCTGTTTTATGTTTCTGAAATAGAACGTTAAATGGTTTTGACTTGAGGCCTCAAAGGCTAGGAACAAAATCGTATTTGCTGAACATCCCTATAGTCCAGAATGAAGTGCTGGGGCACCTATGCTATACATGCTGAGGATGTGGTCATGAAAGTATGAAAGCACTGAGTGGATAAAGTAGAATTGCTGGACTTTGAGGTACCCTGCACCCCTCCCCTCATTAAGGAGGAGGACAGCCAAGTGCTTCCTGCTCACATCAAGCTTGTGGGAGGCTGAGCTTGACAGTGGAGAACTGGGGACCCAATGGATTGGTATCTTCCTCAGATTTAAGGGCTCTGAGGGTGAGACGCCATTGGGCTGTGTTTGGGAAAACCTGAATTTCCACCAGTGGCTGGGTGGTGGTGTTGCCTCAAAGGCCATGCAGAGGAAGGGAACATCATGAGAGCAAGTCTTTGGAGGTGCTGTAGATAGTGGTGGTGATGGATAGCTGTTGATAGGATTTCAGCAAGAGTCTGTGTGGAGTGGGTCACCAGAGAGTTGGGGCTGAGGTTGTTGGGGTTTGGAAGAGGCCATTGGAATTATAGGTATTACCTCTGTCCTGGGACATGCAATGAGAGGCTTCTAAGGAGGGATTCTGAATTTCTGAGAAATCCTCAGAAGTACCTTGAGAGTGTGAACATACACTCAGTCCAGACAACAGCCCTCCCCTCATTCCCAGGGGTTCAGGAGCCATAGAGCAGGGTGGGAGGTGATGTAAGGCCAGGAGAGGAAGTGAAGCAGATGCCAGCAATCACACTGGCCGCTCTCACTGCAGGCTTCCTGGGCTGCAGCGGGCTCAAGCTGGGACACTTTAGCTTTGAAGGATGTGCACAGTTTGATTATTGCTCTAAATTACATTTTTCAGATACTGAAAGAGAAAGTTGTTTTGGCTAAAAGTGACCTGAGGACTTTTTAGTATTTGAGAGTAGTCAGAAAAAAACTAGGAGATTTTCTTGAGATTTCATCTTTCAGTAGAGAAAGAACCAGTCAAAAAAAGTAGTTTAAAGGAGTGTGTGTGTGTATGTGTGTGTGTGTAAATGGAGGGAGAGGGCAAAGGGTAGTAGTAGTACAAATCTATTTGTACTGTTTGAGGTGATGCTTAGTCAAGTACATGATTACACCTTTGTGGCACCCCGGATAAAATCCATCTGGTATCTATCAAGCTATCTTGTTCCTAGAGAGAAAATAACCCTGCTGTCTCTATAAAGTAAGCATCCTGAGAATCAATTTGATGTCTTTTTCTCTATTATATAATACAATGTCCGTCATATAATAGGTGCTCAATAAATATTTGTTGAATGAGCAGCTACTTGAAGGTAGTAGCTCTTGCTGCTTAATGATTTAGGTTCTGAATTTATGGAAACGTGGGTTCAAACCCCACTTTCCTCGTTTGCTATCTCTGTAATTTTAGGCAACTTTTAGATGTTTATCTGTGCCTCAGAATCCTATGTTTAATATAAATATTGTATAGTAGTATAGTAGCTCTACCTCACTGGTGTTTTCTGGAATTATGTGACATAGCGTGTTAGGATATAAGCGCATGTCCTGACTTGTTAGGTTAGGTGCTCTAATTATGTAAATAGACGTCGATTATCCTATTTTGTAAACGGATGCTGCATTTCAGACTTCTCCCATAAAGAGCTTATACTCTGTCCAGATACTATTGATTTGAGTTAAATGTTTAACCTCATTTTTAACCATATTACCTTGAACAAGGTATGGTGAGGCCAAAACATCAATGGAGAGAAGCCAGAAGGGGTTTTATCGTTTGTTGGGCTCACAGTTCCTTGGGCAGGACACGGCACACAGAACTGGGGTCAGTCACCAGGCAGAGGCAGAGAGGAGACCTGTGGGCAAGTGCCTTTATTGTGGTTTCAGAGGGAAAGAACGCATGAAGCAGGGCAAACAGATTTAGATTTGGCTGATTTGAGCAATGTCAGCCGACTCGGGGGCATGGGGGCTGTTACGACTGCCTGGCACCTGACCCTGGGGCAGCTAGAGCAGCTGTATATTGGCCCCAGAGTGTGAGAGCTGATAATGGAGGTTAACTGACTGCTCGAGAAGCAGAAGTGGCCAGCCTCTAGCCAGTGCTTAAAACTGGGTCAAGAAAGCGTTTAAAAAACCTATATCACATTGCGTAGAGTCAAGTGTTAGCAGGAATTGAGGCTGAGGTTTCTGCTAGGTAGGAGAAATCATCGTGTGCTCATTGTAAATAAGAGTACTGCAGATGCCCTCCCCCAGTTCAAAGCTCTAGCAGCCTAATACCATTCTCCTCAATTCTCTTTTAATGTGTAGTAATGTCCGCCTAAGGGGTGAGCAAAAGGATTATTGTTACTTAATGTTTGCTTAGCACAGCACATTTGGGAAATGTCTCAGAATACCCTATAAATGAATTCTGAGGTTGCTAGAAGTTGCTGCTGCTGCTGCTAAGTCGCTTCAGTTGTGTCTGACTCTGTGAGACCCCAGAGATGGCAGCCCACCAGGCTCCCCCATCCCTGGGATTCTCCAGGCAAGAACACTGGAGTGGGTTGCCATTTCCTTCTCCAATGCATGGAAGTGAAAAGTGAAAGTGAAGTCACTCAGTCGTGTCTGACTCTTAGCGACCCCATGGACTGCAGCCTACCAGGCTCCTCTGTCCGTGGGATTTTCCAGGCAAGAGTGCTGGAGTGGGGTGCCATTGCCTTCTCCACCAAGAAGTTGCAAGTATGCCTAAATATACATGTTTATTGAATATTTTCCCACTAAAACCATTCAGATCAGATCAGATCAGTCGCTCAGTCGTGTCCGATTCTTTGCGACCCCATGAATCGCAGCACGCCAGGTCTCCCTGTCCATCACCAACTCCCGGAGTTCACCCAGACTCAGGTCCATCGAGTCAGTGATGCCATCCAGCCATCTCATCCTCTGTCATCCCCTTCTCCTCCTGCCCCCAATCCCTCCCAGCATCAGAGTCTTTTCCAATGAGTCCACTCTTCGCATGAGGTGGCCAAAGTACTGGAGTTTCAGCTTTAGCATCATTCCTTCCAAAGAAATCCCAGGGCTCATCTCCTTCAGAATGGACTGGTTGGATCTCCTTGCAGTCCAAGGGACTCTCAAGAGTCTTCTCCAACACCACAGTTCAAAAGCATCAATTCTTCAGCGCTCAGCCTTCTTCACTGTCCAACTCTCACATCCATACATGACCGCAGGAAAAACCATAGCCTTGACTAGACGAACCTTTTTTGGCAAAGTAATGTCTCTGCTTTTCAATATGCTCTCTAGGTTGGTCATAACTTTTCTTCCAAGGAGTAAGCGTCTTTTAATTTCATGGCTGTGGTCACCATCTATAGTGATTTTGGAGCCCAAAAAAATCAAGTCTGACACTGTTTCCACTGTTTCCCCATCTATTTCCCATGAAGTGATGGGACTGGATGCCATGATCTTCGTTTTCTGAATGTTGAGCTTTAAGCCAACTTTTTCACTCTCCACTTTCACTTTCATCAAGAGGCTTTTGAGTTCCTCTTCACTTTCTGCCATAAGGGTGGTGTCATCTGCATATCTGAGGTTATTGATATTTCTCCTGGCAATCTTGATTCCAGCTTGTGTTTCTTCCAGTCCAGCGTTTCTCATGATGTACTCTGCATAGAAGTTAAATAAACAGGGTGACAGTATACAGCCTTGATGAACTCCTTTTCCTATTTGGAACCAGTCTGTTGTTTCATGTCCAGTTCTAACTGTTGCTTCCTGACCTGCATACAAATTTCTCAAGAGGCAGATCAGGCAGTCAGGTATTCCCAGCTCTTTCAGAATTTTCCACAGTTTATTGTGATCCACACAGTCAAAGTCTTTGGCATAGTCAATAAAGCAGAAATAGATGTTTTTCTGGAACTCTCTTGCTTTTTCTATGATCCAGCGGATGTTGGCAATTTGATCTCTGGTTCCTCTGCCTTTTCTAAAACCAGCTTGACCATTGGGTTCACATAAACCATAGATTGGCTCATAAGTATGGAGGCGTTCAGTTTTTCAAGTCAGCGTCTTCTCTCTGCTGTCCTGTTAGAATATATGTCACCAAGCAAGTGGGGCATTGAGGAGACATGATGTTTATGCTGTTTAACTTTTGTTGTTTTGTGCTTTTGGAAAAAATGAGAGAACAAAAGGAGGTGGAGATGGGAGTGAAAAGTTCAATACAGTGTAAATTTGTTGTGTTTACTGATTATAGCAGAAAACATAAGTCCTCTTTCCTGTTATTTAAAAATAAATCTCTGAACATGTCTCCCACATTCCTATGAAAAGTAACAGCTACTCTAGTGTTTCAAAGCAAATCCTAGTTATTGGATTTCTATAGTGAAGAATTATTTCAAACAACCTTACCTTGCTTTTAAAGAGTACTTGGAATCTTGATACATTTTCCCATTACTGGCAGTAAATTATTTTTAGTTCAACTTGTCACAGTTGACAATAAACTTAGATTCTGTTTTGAATGTACATTCTCTGCTGCTGCTAAGTCACTTCAGTCATGTCTGACTCTGTGCGACCCCACAGACGGCAGCCCACCAGGCTTCCCCGTCCCTGGGATTCTCCAGGCAAGAACACTGGAGTGGGTTGCCATTTCCTTCTCCAATGCAGGAAAGTGAAAAGTGAAAGTGAAGTCACTCAGTCGTGTCCGACTCTAGCAACCCGATGGACTGGAGCCTACCAGGCTCCTCTGTCCATGGGATTTTCCAGGCAAGAGTACTGGAGTGGGGTGCCATTGCCTTCTCCATACATTCTCTATAAACATCTAATTATATAGCCAGTCCAAAGATATGGTGTATGGTTTTTAACATAGACTGTAGTAAGAAGAAAATTTAAATATGAAACCTCTATTTTATAAGCTTCCTGTTACCAGACAGATATGTCCACTCATATAAAAATTATATTTCATTTAAAACTTGAAGTCACTGAGTACATACTGCTACAGTATGTAAATAATTCGGATAAAATTTATACACTTACAAATATTCTTACCTCCCAAATGAAAACTTAGAATGAGCTGCAGGAACAGTTGTAATAACATATACAGTCTGTATGTTCACAGATGACATTTTATTCTTAAGGTTTGAAACATTCAAAGAACCATGGAGTATAGAAAGAGTGCTTCCGGAGTCCTTTCCTAGTCATTACCAGTCATGTGACCTGGGGCAGATTTACCTCTCTGAAGGTCAATTTCCTTTTCTGAAAAAGAGGGAGGTATATGAAATAATCTCTAAGGTTTCTTTTATTATATAAATTGCCATGATTTTCCTTTTATAAGTTATTTTTCATTTAGGAAAAAGAAGGTAAGATGTATGGTATCATATTAAATATGAATTTCCTTGTATAACAGGAAATCATGAACTTTGTCGTGGCATAAACTGTTTTTTTCTCAAATAAAGTGTTCAGTTGGAAAAGCACTGACATTTACATGCATCTGTGAAATCATCGCCACAGATTTCCTTGTGCCTTTTGTGTCGTCCCTTTCTTTCCTGCTCGTCCTTCTGTTGCCCATATCCAGGCAACCACTGATGTACTTTCTATTGCTGTAGTTTAGTTAGCATTTTATAGAATTTTGTGATAAATGAGATCATACAGTATGTGCACTTTTTTTTCGGTGTGGCAGTTCTGTCACGCAGCATATTATTTTGAGATCCATTGGTATTTTTGCATGTGTCAGTGGCTTAATTTTTTATATTGCTGACTATTATTACATTGTAAAACCATCACAGTTGATTCACCTTGTTGATAGATATCTGCATTGTTTTCAGTTTTTATCTGTAATAAATAAAGCCGCTATGAATATTCCTGTATGTCTTTGTATGGGCCTATACTTTCTCCTAAGTAAATATCTAGAAGGGAATGGCTACCTTCTATGGTAGATGTCTATTAAGAAGCCACAAATTCATTTTCCAAAGTGATTGCAGCATTCTACATCCCCACCAGTAGTGATGAGAGTTCCAGTTCTTCCTCATCCTCACTGCCAACTGGTATGGTCAGTCCTCACATTTTAGCCATCCTAGTGGATGTGAGGTGGGATCATATGGTGGTTTTAATTTGCATTTTCCTAAGGATATATGATGTTGAACATCTTTTCATGTGGTTATTTGGCCTCTGTATATCTTCTTTGTTGAAGTGTCTGTTGAGATTTTTCCCCCATTTTTAATTGGACTGTGTATTCTCTTACTGAGATTTGAGAATACATGATTCTTTATGTATTGTGGATTCTTACTTTTAAAACTTATTAGGTGTGACCACAGCAGTACTCAGTCTAGAGCTAACAATCACCCAGTATTGAAGTAAGACCCTTCTATGTTCTCTGCCAAATGCCCTGGGAAGCATGAGGTTGCCTGGTCTATTTTGGTGGGAACAGGCACTAGTCACCAACCTGGGGGGAAACCAGACACTGTTACTTCTAACTCTTTGGAGTAGCTCTTTCCCTGGCCTTGGGTAATTTCCTTAAGAGCATGTGTCGATCAGGAATCAACCAAACAATTTGGGAGAACTACCTGAAGTTCTCCAGAGTTCCCTTTCCATGCAGTTTTCGCTCCTCTGGTCCTCTAGCCTGAGATTTCTAGCTGCTCTCATACTCAACTCAGGGAGTCTGCTGGCTCTTCTTGATTTCCCCTGCCTGCAGCATTGTTGGAAACACAAGACGGTAAACTGGCACGATTTGTGGACCTCCCTTGTTTGCTTCCTATTTCTAGGGATCACTATCCTTTTTTATCTGATGTCTAGTTCCTCACAATTATTTTTACATGTTTTTGTTGTTTTATTTTCTTTCTTTCCCCTTTTTTTTTGTTTTTTTATTTTGATGTTTCAGCAAAAGAGTGAATTTGGTCCCTTTTACTACATCTTGGCTATAACTAGAGTGATTTTTAGTTGTGTTTTCTTTGACGTTTGCATAAAGTATTTTTTTTAATAGCAGCCAAGGCAATGGCATCCCACTCCAGTACTCTTGCCTGGAAAATCTCATGGATGGAGGAGCCTGGAAGGCTGCAGTCCATGGGGTCACTGAGGGTTGGACATGACTGAGCGTCTTCACTTTCACTTTTCACTTTGCTGCATTGGAGAAGGAAATGGCAACCCACTCCAGTGTTCTTGCCTGGAGAATCCCAGGGACGGGGGAGCCTGGTGGGCTGCCGTCTATGGGGTTGCACAGAGTCGGACACGACTGAAGTGACTTAGCAGCAGCAGCAGCAACATTTATTAAGCACTCTCTGGTATCAACAATTGTTCTGAGAATGTGGAATTTTCTTAAAATCTTAATGTGAGCCACTGGCCATATTTACTTGCTCACAGTCTCACTATTATAACATTTTGGTGTATATTCCTCCAGTTCTCATGCTCTCTTTTTTTTAGACAGGTTTATTGAAATACAGTTCAAATATTATATAATTAACCAATTTAAATTATACAGTTCAATGATGTTAAATACAGTCACAGATGTGTGCGGCCATCACCACAGTTAATTTTAGAATATTATTATCATGCAACAAAAAATTCTTTATTTGTCACCCTTTCATCCCCTACTCCCCCCAAGGTACCCTATCCTGTCACCCAGCAACCGCTAATGCACTTTCTGTCTCTATAGTGGTACCTATTCTGGACGTTTTATATAAATAGAATCATGTAACATTTACTCTTTTGTGATTGACTTCTTAGCATGATTTTTCAAGGTTCATCCACGTTGTTGCATCTATCAGTATTTCATTCCTCTTTATAACCAAATATAAATAACAGATACTTGGATTGCTTCTGTCTTTTGGCTGTTGTGAATAGTGCTGCAAATAACCCTGTATGAAATATGCACACATATTTGAATATCTATTTTTAATTGTTTATAATCTATGTCTATGAGTGAAATTACTGGATTGTATGTATCTTAACATTTTAAGAATTGCCAAACTGGTTTCCACACTGTCTGTATCATTTTTACATTCACACCAGCAATGTACAAGTGTTCAAATTTCTCCACATTCTTGCAGATACTTCATTTTCCAAGTTACAAAAGCATAGTAGGTGTGAAATGGTATCCTCTTGTGCTTTTGATTAACAATTCCCTAATTATTAATGATGGTGAGCATCTTTTCATATGCTTTTGGGTCATTTGCTTATCATCTTTGGAAAATGTTTAAGTGCCTTGCCCATGTTTTAATCTGGTTGTTTGTTGAATTACAGGAGCTCTTTATATACCCTGGTTATTACACCATTATTACATATATGGTTTGAAAAAATGTCCTCCTATTCTATGGATGTCTTCTCACTTTCTTAGTAGTAATCTTTGATGCACAAAAGTTTTATTGTTTTATTTTGTTGTTGTTTTTCTTTTTTAAACTGTATTTATTTTTAATTGATTGATGATTGCATTACAATATTGGTGTGATTTATGCCATATATCAACATGAATTGCCATAGGTGTACATGTGTCCCCTCCCTCTTGAACCTCCAGCCCACCTTCCACCCTTTCCCAGCCCTCTAGGTTGTTACAGAACCTCAGTTTGGGTTCCCTGGATCATAAAGCAAATTTCCATTGGCTATCTATTTTATATATGGTAGGTATATGCTTCCATGCTACTCTCCATTCATCTCACCCTCTCCTTCCTCTCCCCTACCCTTGTCTGTAAGTTTGTTCTCCATGTCTGCATCACCATTTCTGCCCTGCAAATAAGTTCATCAGTACCATCTTTCTAGATTCCATATGCTGCTACTGCTGTTAAGTCACTTCAGTCATGTCCAACTCTGTGGGACCCCATAGACCTCAGCTCACCAGGCTCCCCCGCCCTTGGGATTCTCCAGGCAAGAACACTGGAGTGGGTTGCCATTTCCTTCTCCAGTGCATGAAAGTGAAAAGTGAAAGTGAAGTCACTCAGTCATGTCTGACTCTTAGCGATCCCATGGACTGCAGCCTACCAGGCTCCTCCACCCATGGGATTTTCCAGGCAAGAGTACTGGAGTGGGGTGCCATTGCCTTCTCTGAGATTCCATATACATGTGTTCTATATGATATTTTTTTCTATTTCTGACTTACTTCTGTCTGTATAATAGGCTGTAGATTCATCTACCTGATTAGAACTGTCTCAAATGTGTTCCTTTTCATGACTGAGTAGTACTCCATTGAATACATGTACTACAGCTTCTTTGTCCATTCATCTGTTGATGGATATCTAAGTTGCTTCCATGTCCTAGCTATTATAAATAGTGCTGCAGTTAACACTGGGGTACATGTGTCTTCTTCAGTTGATGCACAAAAGTTTTTCAAATTCTGATTAAATTCAGCTTACCTGTTTGTTCTTTTATTGCTTGTGCTTTTGGTATCATAGGTGGCATAGTGGTAAAGAATCTGCCTTGCAGGAAATACAAGAGACATGGGTTTGATCCCTGGGTCAGGAAGTTTCCCTGAAGTAGGAAATGGCAACCCACTTCAGTATCTTGCCTGGAAAATGCCATGGACAGAGAACCTGGTGGGCTATAGTTCATGGGATCACAAAGAGTCAGAAATGACTGAGCACTACTCCAGTTTGGTGTCATATCTAAGAAAACATGGCCAAATCTAAGGTTGTGTAGATCTACCCCTGTTTTCTTCTAATAGTTTTATAGTTTTTATGCTTACATTTAGGTCTTTGGTCCATCTTGAATTGACTTTTGGAAGCAGTATTAGGTAAGGATCCAACCTTATTTTGTCGCATGTGGCTATCCAGTTGTACCAAAACCATTTGTTGAAATGACAATTTTTTTCCATTTTATGATTTTAGTATCCTTGTTGAAAATCAGTTGACCATAAACAAATGTGTTTATTTCTAGACTCTAAATTCTATTCCATTCGTCTATATGTCTATCCTTATGCCACTCCGTGCTGTTTTGATTACTGTAACTTTGTGCAAGATTTCAAATTGAGGAGCATGAGTCTTCCTTCTCTGCTCTTTTTCAAGCTTGTTTTGGCTATTCTGGTTCACTGGAAATTCCATTATGAATATTAGAATCAACTTTCCTATTTTGATAAAGGAGTCAGCTGAAAATCTATTGAAGATTGCACTGAATCTGTAGGTCAATTTGAAGAATATTGATGTCTTAATAATATTGTCTTCTAGTTCATGATTGCGGAATGATTTCCATTAATTTACATCTTCTTTAATTTCTTTTGATAATGTTTATAGTATTCAGAGCATAAATTTTGCATTTTACTAAGTTTGTTCCTAAGCATTTTTGTTCTTTTTCAATGCTGTTATAAATGAAGTTTTCAGAATTTCATTTTTGGATTGCTCATTTGCAGGTATGTAGAAATATAATTGATTTTTATATATTGAACTTGTATCTTGCAAATTTGCTGAACTCATTAATAGTTTTCTGGTGGATTCCTTAGGATTATTCACATACAAGATTATTTTACCTGTGAATAGAGATAGTTTTACTTCTTCCTTTCCAACTTAGACAAATTTTATTTATTTTTCTTGCCTAATTGCTTAAATTAGAACTTCTAATGTGATATTGAATGGAAGTAACTAGAACATACACCCTTATCTTGTTCCTGATCTTAGAGGGAAATCGACCAGTTATTCACAGTTAAGTATTCCCTTAGCTTTGGGGTTTTTGTACATGTCCTTTATCGTGTTATGGAAGTTCCCTTTGATTCATAGTTTGTCTAGTGTTTCTATTATGAAAAGGTGTTGGGTTTAATCAGATTATTTTTCTGCTTCTATTGGGATGATCATGTGTTTTTTTTCTGTCTTTAGAGGGTATTATATTGATTTTCAGATGTTAAATTACCCTTGGGATAAATTCTACTTGGTCATAGTATATAATTCTTTTTATTATGTTTCTAGAATCAACTTGCCATTTTGTTGAGAGTTTTTATATCCATATTTATAAAGTATATTGGTCTGTAGTTTTCTTTCCTCATGATGTCTTTTGTTTTAGTATCAGGGTAATACTGGCCTGAGAATGAGGTGGGAAGTACTCCCTCCTCTTCTGATTTTTGGAAGAGTTTGTGAATGATTGGTATTCTTTAAATGTTTAGTAGAGAAGGCAATGGCAACCCACTCCAGTACTCTTGCCTGGAAAATCCCATGGGCGGAGGAGCCTGGTAGGCTGCAGTCCATGGGGTCTCGAAGAGTCAGACACGATTGAGCGACTTCACTTTTACTTTTCACTTTCCTGCATTAGAGAAGGAAATGGCAACCCACTCCAGTGTTCTTGCCTGGAGAATCCCAGGGACGGGGAGCCTGGTGGGCTGCCGTCTATGGGGTCACACAGAGTCGGACACAACTGAAGCGACTTAGCAGAAGCAGCAGCAGAATTCATCAGTAAAGCCATCTGGGCCTGGATTTTTCTTTGTGGGTAACTTTTTGATTGCTAATTCAATCTTTTTATTTGTTATAGGTCTGTTTAGATTGTCTATTTTTCTTGAGTTGGTTTCAGTAGTTTGAAATGTAACTTAAATACACATTATAATTTTACATATACTGTAGATTACCTCTAGGCTTTCTAGTCTTTTGTGTAATCATCAGTCTATCAGTTCTTAAGACACATACTGCTTTTACTTAATATTATTTTAACATTTTTAAAGCCTCTAGTAAATAGAAAAGAAACTTCCCTCTTGTTATTCCTTAAGCTTTTTTTGTTGGCTACTTCTGTCAGTTTATATTCCAGATGACCATTAAATCACTTTGTCACATCACCTCTGTTCCCTCTGCCCCTCCCAAATCTCCTTATTAAATCTGAGATAAATTCATATATTATTCTGAGAAGGACTGACAGTTTTCAATATTGTATGGATACATTGTAGGTACTCTCCTATCCTCTAACTTATTTTTATGTGTTGCTGGCCACTAGACTCCTGAAATTCTTGAGGTGCAATGCTTTTTGACTCTTTCCTCTTCTCATTCTACTCACCATCCTCCTACACTAGGGTTTTATCTCTAAACAATCTCTTGCCAGTTGGTCTTATTCCCCTTCAGGCTTCTTGCAGAATAAATATTTTTGTCTATCTCCTTCTTAGAAGCATGTTGACTACCAATTGTTTAATTCAATCAAATAGACCTTTACTCTGATTCCAAAGATTTCTTCAACTGTCATCCGATATTTCTGTCTTACTCTCACTTTAAGCCCACATACTATTCCACATCCCCAAACTCAAAATGTGTGTCCTTCTCCTACTATTGGTTTATACTCTCTATTGTAGCAAAACAAATCTATTCACATTTATTTATTGTAGCAAAGCAAAATTTACCAAAGCGCCAAAGAATTGATGCTTTTGAACTGTGGTATTGGAGAAGACTCTTGAGAGTCCCTTGGACTGCAAGGAGATCCAACCAGTCCATTCTGAAAGAGATCAGTCCTGGGTGTTCTTTGGAAGGAATGATCCTAAAGCTGAAACTCCAGTACTTTGGCCACCTCATGTGAAGAGTTGACTCATTGGAAAAGACTCTGATGCTGAGAGGGATTAGGGGCAGGAGGAAAAGGGGACGACAGAGGATGAGATGGCTGGATGGCATCACCGCCTCGATGGACGTGAGTTTGAGTGAACTCCGGGAGTTGGTGATGGACAGGGAGGCCTGGCGTGCTGCGATTCATGGGGTCACAAAGAGTCGGACACGACTGAGCGACTGAACTGAACTGAACATACAGGAGACCACACAGTCATACTACCTTGCACTATTTGTTACTTAGTCTTGTCCATAAAAATACATATCCTCTCCATCTTCCAACCCCTGCCCAAAACACACTTGGGACAGGAAGTATGTTTGTTTTAATGCTACTCTAATCATTCTAACAGTTTTTTATAATGATATTTATCTTGTTGTAATTGATTGTACAGATGCCTTAAGAAAATGCAATGTACAAGCTTGATAATATATATAAAATTAGGACTGCTTTTATAAAAATGATGCACCACTGGATTCATTTAAATATTAGCTTATATTTTCTGGATGCTATAAAAATTGAAACAGAGAACTCTTGTTTCCAAGAGTGAAATCACTACATACTTATAAATCAGTACTTACAAATAAATAAAATAAATTGCTTTAAAGACATGGAAGAATATTAGCTTTCACATTAAATTTAAAATGTACAAAATTCGTTATTTAATGCTTTGGCATTATATATTCTTTATAAAACTATTCTTCGGTATTCATAGTTACAAAACAGTTACTGTGGGTATAGTCTTTTAAAAAAATTTCTCTGCATCAGTCCATGAGAAATAATGTATTTAGATCATTGTGTCATTAGAGAAGTTTCTCACCTAAATTCGCCCAGTGTGGGCATTAACATAGTGCTGCTGCTGCTGCTGCGTCACTTCAGTCGTGTCCGACTCTGTGCGACCCCATAGACGGCAGCCCACCAGGCTTCCCCGTCCGTGGGGTTCTCCAGGCAAGAACACTGGAGTGGGTCGCCATTTCCTTCCCCAATGCAGGAAAGTGGAAAGTGAAAATGAAGTCGCTCAGTCGTGTCTGACCCTCAGCGACCCCATGGACTACAGCCTTCCAGGCTCATCAGTCCATGGGATTTGCCAGGCAAGAGTACCAGAGTGGGGTGCCATTGCCTTCTCCGTAACATAGTGCAGTGGACAATAAAACAGAGAGGGATCCGCTTTATCCTATGGCAATCAGAAAAGACTTCCAATACATAATAATTACTCTGACTATTGAAGGAGAAATAGAAGTTAGCTAGACAGTGTGGAGGGAGACATGAGTATGTCAAAAATAGGGATGGCAGGTAAGGGATGTGTGTGTGTGCACAGACCTGAGAAAATGTGACAATTGTGAGAAACTGCTAATAACTAGTACTGCTGGAACAAGGCTGCGTATGAGATTACAGGGGAAATATGATCCAAAAGCCAGGCTGGGCGCGTCATGAAGAGGTATGTAGACTATAACAAGAAGTTTGGCCTTTATTCTCCAGGCAGTAGAAACTTGCTTGCGGTGGTTTCTGTTGGTATATTATGAAGGAAAAAACTAAAATTCTGCTTCTTATATATGGGCAAGGCAACTTTATTTATATATTTATTTTTTAAAAAACAGCACAGGCCCTCCTCTTAAGAGAAGAGTGTCAGCAAATTAGGTTCACAATTGACTTCAGTTTTTCTGAGTTCCTTAGATTTTGTTTCTTTGCAAAGTACTTTTATCTTGTTTTCAGAGATCCAAGTATAGATTATTTACTTGCTTCTAGCAGCTATTTTTTTTTCCTTCACAGATTGTCTTTGAATGTGCCTTTCAAAATGGTGTTTTCCAATTTGATTCTCAGGAGTAAGGCCCCGAGGATGAAAAAACAGGGATTTTTTTTCATAGAAGCAAGTGAGCTTTGTTTCTTTCCTGATGCACACAGACGGTTTCAGGATGTGTCAATGCTGAGAGCCATTTACAGGCAGAAGTTTTTTTGATGGTTGGCAAGCCCTAGAGGAAAGAGGAGATTAATGTTCCATGTCATTCCAAGCATCAGATTGGAGGAAGGATTTGTAACTATGATGAATGTTTTAGTTTCAAATATAAGAGAAACTTAACACCTTTGGCTCCATCTGTGCAGTGAGACGCTGACAACTGGGAAAGCCCCTAGGGCCTCAAGGAGGGGTGGGAGGCTCACTGCTTACCTTGTGATGAGGTGGGGAAGGAGCAGGGACTGTTCTCCAATCTTTTAAATTCATGACACTTTTAAAAGTTACTTTGTATAATTGTAGAGTTATTTCCTGAGAGTTTCCTTGCTTGTTTGTTTTTGGTGCAAAGTCCAAAAGACTGATAATGAAGTTATGAGGAAGTAGCTCCAACCATTGAGGAGGTTAAGGATGGAGACCAGCTCCTGTGTCTTCACTGTTAAGAATGCGCTCAATAGAACATGAAAGTTACACTGCACATCAAATCCCCTAGCTGTTCATTTCCTTAGAAGGTCTGAGTGACTGACACTCTTTACGCCATACTGTGACTTGGGAAGAAAAGTGCAAAGAGGGGAACAGAAAGAAGGGTTAAACTTGAGTGTTCAAAAGGTGATTTTGTGAATTAACTAGCTTGGGAGAGGAAATGTACCCTTTATAAAGTAGTCTATTCTTTTTTATTTTTTTGATTGTTTCTTCTAATTTTTGTGTAAAGAACTTTACAGATATCAACTTAAGATGTCTGGAAAAAAAAAAGATAAGGAAAAGATATTTTGTTTGAACTGAAATCTGGGCCAGAATTTAAAAAGGAGAATGGTATATCCTTAGGGTCCTGGCAAAATAATGGTCATGGAAAACACAATGAGAAAGTTCTGCAAAGTGAAGTTTTGGAAGTAGTTAAGGATCACTTGTACAGTTACCCTTTCACCCAAAGATTGTCCCCTGAGCTCTTCTCTGCTCAAAACTGGAAGGGATCTATATAAACATGGGAGGCTATTTCCTTGGAAAACTCACTTGGAAAAAAGACCTTAAGAAACGTGCAAGAGACTGTTTCAACAAGGTTCATGAAAATGGCATCAGGAAAAGGAAATTACTTGCTTTAATAACTCTGGCATTATTGATGTTGTGAATGTTTTGCATTCTCTTTGGTGATGTGCATACAGATGGGGCCATGTGGAGTTAGAACTACGTTCCTTTGTGTTTCTTTCCCTTTCTACCAGTATAGGAAAATGAATCAGATGTGCAGATCAAATTGCCCTAAAAGAGCCAGTGATTTTAATTAGTTTTAGAGAGAAGTTAATCTAAATATAGCATTGGGATTAGAGTTGGAAGGATAATGTTCTGCTTAATACTTTATCCTGGCCTAGCAAAACTTTTACATTGTCATAGGATTTAGAAGCTGATGGAGCTTAAAAATCATGTAGTCTTAGTGGGGGGTTTCCCAGGTAGCTCAGTGGTGAACAATCTGCTTGCCAAGCAGGAGACATGGGTTTGATCCCTGGGTCAGGAAGATCCCCAAGAGAGGGAAATGACAAACCTCTTCAAAATTCTTGCCTGGGAAATCCCATGGACAGAGGAGCCTGGTGGGCTACAGTCCCTGGGGTCGCAGAAGAGCTGGATATGACTGAATGACTAAATAACAACAAGTCCAAGTGGATCAGGACTTCAGTCTCCTGACTTTGAGTCAACTTTTCCCTCTATATTGTACTTTCTCTGTTTATAATGTGGAAAACACGGTAGCTATCACTTAAGTTTATGTGTTTGTGTGTTCAGTCGCTCAGTCGTGTCCAACTCTTTGAGAACCGCATGGAATGTAGCCCACCAGGCTCCTCTGTGCATGGAATTTTCCAGGCAAGAATACTGGAGTGGGTTGCCATTTCCTACTCCAGGGATCTTCCCGACAAAGGGATTAAACCCGCACCTCTTGCATTGGCAGGTGGGTTTTTTTACTACTGCACCACCTGGGAAGCCCCAAATAGATGAGCATGGCAAAAGGAACTCATCCCAGCCAATTTAGAATATGTTAAGTCTTCTACAAATGTTGCAGTCAATTCATGCGCTACTATCCGAATGGAGAAACTGTTGTACCAGACATCTTCTCGACCTGTCCTTATAGACTTGAGGACACTTGAATCTTTGAAGCCTTTAGGAACACATTTTAACATTTCAGACATGTCAATACAGAATCTTACCAATATTAACCATTATGAGTTTCAAATTTCTCTCTATAAAATGAAGTATGAAAAGTTGTCCTTTTCTCTTTTAAGAGTGTGATTTTTGTTCATCATTCCATCTGTGTTGAATGCTCTCTGCTTCTTTTCTTTACTTGTCGTTCCTTGAAAACTCAGCTCAAATCCCACTTCCCCAAAGTTTACTGATTTCCTCAGCTTCGTTTAGACTGCTATTCAATTCTATTTTTTTTTTTTGTAATTTGTTATATTTATAAACTATACACCATGAGTGTGCATGCTCAGTCACTAAGTCATGTCTGACTCTTCGCAACTCCATGCCTGTAGCCTTCTAGGCTCCTCTGTTCATGGGATTTTCTAGGCAAGAATACTGGAATGGGTTGCCATTTCCTTCTCCTTCCTGAACTAGGGATTGAACCCACATCTCCTGCTTGGCAGGCAGATTCCTTACCACTGAGCCACCAAGGAAGTTTATACTCTATACAAAATTATTGTAAAATATTGACTATATTCCCTATGCTGTATGTTACACCCTTATGACTTATTTATTTTATATCCAGCAGTTGTACCTCTTAATCCCCTTTGCCTGTTTTACCCCTACCTCCAGCCCTCTTCCCTCTGGTAACCACTAGTTTTTCTCTGTATCTGTGAGTGTGTTTCTGTTTTGTTATATTTGTTGATTCATTTTGTTTTTAGATTCCACATATAAGAGAAAACATACAGTATTTGTTTTTCTCTGCATAATACCTTCCAGGTCCATGCATATTGTATTCAGTTCTTTTGGTTTATTGTGTTTTTCCTGCACTGTGCTTTTTTACTGTTAGGTAACTTTTTAACATTGTAACACTTTATTTAAGCTCCAAATTGCAAGCTTTTAGAGAGTGGAAACTATGACCTCTCCCAACTTTGCATTTAATTTAATGGATCTCAGAGTGCTTAGTACATACTATATTTTTAGTAAATAATTATCATTTTGATTTTATAAGGTCATATAAATTCTTTTTACAAAAACACTTTGGTAAAGCTTAGAAAATTGAAGTGTACATTAAGACATTTCTTTTCAAAGTGCAGCACATTATTTATTTTCTTAACTGGGTCTCTTTTACTATTTTAGTTTGAAAGTATATCTATAATATACACCTATAGAATTAATATCTTTAATATTAATTTACCTTTGTTTTAAATAAACTCTAGCATTATAACATGGAGAAGGACATGGCAACCCACTCTAGTACTCTTGCCTGGAAAATCCCATGGATGGAGGGGCCTGGTAGGCTGCAGGCCATGGAGTCGCGAAGAGTCAGACATGACTGAGTGACTTCACTTTCACTTTTCATTTTCATGCATTGGAGAAGGAAATGGCAACCCACTCCAGTGTTCTTGCCTGGAGAATCCCAGGGACGGGGGAGCCTGGTAGGTTGCTGTCTATGGGGTCGCACAGAGTCGGACACGACTGAAGCGACACAGCAGGGGCAGCTAGCATTATAAAAATGTAGTCAATTATTTTTGGTGGCAGCTTCCAGGTTCAAAATTTTCAAACATCTTGAATCTGTGTTCAAATGATAGTTTTTATATTACAATTAAAATTCTGACAATAAATGTGTATATAAGCCAGAAATAAAATAAGTGTATTTTTATTGAAGAGACCCTAGAGAACTAGTCCTTTAAAAAGAGATCAAAATAAGAGACTACTTTGTTCTATGCCTACAAGATAAAATGATAAGTACAAAGGTAGCTAGTGTCCATTAGGACTTAGAATCACCTGAAACTTTATGAGATGGTGAACTCTGGGTTTTTATGGGTGGTTCACATATATTTCATTAAGGCATCTAAAGTACTTGCTATTTTTTGCTCATTAGATTCAGTCAGCAAAATGTCATCAGGGTAATGGACCAGTATACTCCTTTCCTAGTGCTGCTGTAACAGATGACTACAAGCTTAGTGTACTCAAACCATACACATTTATTATCTTACAATTGCAATGGTCAGAAGTCCGAAGATCAAGGTGTTGACAAGGCTGCATTCCTTCTGGAGGCTTTGTGAGGAAATGCACGTCTTCGTTTTTTCCAGCTTCTCTAGGACACCTGCATTCCTTCACCTCGTGTGCCCTTCCTCCATCTTCAAAACCAGCAGGTTGACGTACCTGCAAGTCAAGTCTCTGTCTCTCTCCCTCCTCCTCCCTCTCAATCTCTGTCTCTCTTACTTTTTTATTCCATCATCATATCATCATCATATCTTCTTCACTCTCTTGCTTTCCCTGATCCCCCTGCCTCCTCTTAAAATGACCTTGTGATTATATTGAGTCCACCTGGTTACTTCTGGATAAACTCCCTTTTCAATATTCTTAATCATATCTTCAGAGTCTCTTCTGTCAGGTAGGTAAAATATTCACAGGTTTTGGGGATTAGGATGTAGGTATCTCTGTGGTATCATTTTTCTTCTGCCACAACCAGTATGATATTGCCTGGAATGCCAAGATAATCGGATCCCTGTGGCCGCATCATGGCTGAGGACAGCTGCTGCATCGGTGGAGCTGAGGCATACTGATGACCCTTCTAAGTAAAGCAGAATTTTCTCCATGATTCTTAATTGGTATGGAGAAAACAAGCATTTGGTAAGCCAATACCCTCATACAAGGTACCATAGTTGGTGTAATTTGCTCCAATATAAATATCATTTTGGAATAACAGCTACAGTGGAGTTAACACATGACTGTTTATGATTGTTGTTCAGCCACTCAGTCATGTCTGGCTCTTTGCGACCCCATGGACTGCAACACGCCAGGCTCCTCTGTCCTCCAGTATCTCTGGGAGCTTGTTCAAATTCATGTCCATTGAGTCAGTGATGCTATCTAACCATCTCATCCTCTGCTGCCCTCTTTTCCTTTTGCCTTTAATATTTCCCAGTATCAGGTTCCCTTCTAATGAGTTGGCTCTTCACACGAGACGGCCAAAGTATTGGAGCTTCAGCTGCAGCATCAGTCCTTCCATAAATATTCAGAGTTGATTTCCTTTAGGATTTACTGGTTTGATCTCCTTGCTGTCCAAAGGACTCTCCAGAGTCTTCTTTAGTACCACAATATGAAAGCATTGATAGTCCATGGTAATTCTCCAAAAAGTATCTACTTTCTCTCCCACCTAGAAGAAATTAAACGAGGATCCTCCCCTTCCCATGAAGAGATCTTGCTCTGCGTATGGGTCTAGTAGAAATAAAGGGTTGTTGGTGTAATTGGCATCCCCAATTAGGGAATGAGCCTTCAAAATAATGGGCATCCTGCCTGGGCAGCTGTTCTAAGTGAGGTTATTATAATTTTATGCAAGGGAAGGCTACCTCCCTAAACATAGGAGAGCAGACTTCTTTCACTAAGAAAAGATAGTCAGAGTGACTTGAGTTTTTAAAATTCTCAGTTTCATCTAAACCTAAACAGATGCCACTGTCCCTCCCCTGAGCTCCAGCGTCATATTTAAAGACCCAAGCTAAGCGTTTCACTTTCTTTCTTTAAGCAAATCAGTGCACTCAGGAGAATTGAGCCCATACCACTGTCCTTGCTATTGCCTCTATTGACAGCATGCTCAAGTGCAGCAACCACTGGGACCTGCCAGGGAACTCTATCACAGTCATCCAGAGATGATAATTTGATGAACTATAATGCCACTACATGTCTTGGGTCATTCATATCCCATTTGCCTTTGGCTAGGAACTCAGTATTAAGTTTAAGTCTAAAGACAAGATCCATGCTGAATCCAAGACCAGAAGCCTCTGTATTGTTGGGGAACTTGATGGAAAGGCAGATTCCCAGGCCCTGTCCCAGACATACTGAATAAGAATCTCCAGTAGGGAGTGCCAAGGATCTGTGATTTATAAGCTCTCCAGGTGATTCTGAGGCGTGCTAAAGTTTGAGGAGTAGGAACCACCTCTAGGTTTGCTGAAAGAGCAAAGGGAAGAGGTTGTAATTAACGAGACTTCACTGAGCTGAAATTCAGACCTTTGAGCAGGAGGTAAGTGCTTGGTGATGCTGGAATCTCTGAATTCACGGGATGTTCTCCATGGGCTTGGGATCCACACCTCTCTGGATGGTGCTGATATCTCTGTGGGTAGGGAGACAATGAGGCTGATTTTACACATTCTAGAGAAACTGCAAAATGATTCAGCTGCCTCCGCAGGAAGGAACTATCACTGCTGAGGTGAAAAAGCATGGTTGGGATGATATTCACAGAAACTGCAGGCCAGCAAATCACTTCTTTGTCCTCTGGACTTTCATTCTCTCTCTAGTGATCATTTAGAACTGCCTAATGTGGATCCAACTTGCAATGCAGAAATGTTTGCCGGGTACCAGCCCAGAATCACTAAGCAGAGTATAGAAGGGTGGGTTTGAAACAGAGAGACTGTAACTTGATAACTGATAGAATTAATTGTTGGTGCTTCCTCTCTAATTTAGTTGTAAGAATAAATATAAGAACATTTTAGATAATAGAGAATCGATTTTGAAAACAATCTCCCACTTATATTCTTTCAACCAATGGAGCCATGTAATAAGTACATAAATAATTATTTTTGGAGACGTGTGTTAGACCCTGTGTATGGATTGAGCATCCCTTAAGACAGAAATGGCTTTGATCTCAAAGGAATACATTTTACTGGAGAGGAATTTTAGTTGTACATGTTGTACATGTTATTGTACTGCAAACTCTTATCACCTATATGTGTGAATTGTTATTTTAAAACATGGTATAGCTAAGTTAATTGCAAAAATACGTTGGAAGCAGAAGCTGATAAAATACCGCAACTGTTTTCTTGATTTCAGTTGTTTGGGATTATCAAAAGGGTTTCATTGTTCTTTTTGATTTTAATAAGCAAATGGCATAAATGTATACATATGAATAAATTTAATAGTAAAGTTTTAAGAATTCGGCAGATGGATGCTCTCTAGAGTACTTTTAGCTATGTGACTTCACCAGTGATTGCCTGGTACACGTACCACTAAAGTTCTTATATAAATCCTTTAGTAAAAAACAAAAACATTTTGTTTTTTGGGAAATAAAGATCTTCAAATCTTTATTTCCCAAATTTCTATTCTTGGAAATAAAGATCTCAGTACTCAAAGTCTCTTCATAAGGAAGCCAAAGAGTTAGTAAAATTGTTTTATTCCTGTGGCTAATTCCTGAGTCAGGAAGACCAGGTTGGCTAAGGGGGTGAAGGAGGTGATTTCATAGATTTTATTTACAAGTGCCTCCAAAGATTTTCCTTGAATTTACAATATATGTTTATTTGAAATCCCCCCAAAGAGATATATATATATATATATATATATATATAAATATATATATATATAAACATGTTTCTATCATAAATGAAGAGGAAAATGAAATACAGATTTTCTGATTTCTTTGCCAGAGGCAAACTTCACTCCAGCAAAATAAACACAGATGCAGGGAACCATTCCATCTAAACCTCTTCAAAAGTTCATGGATATTTTCCCTTGAGATGACTAGTTCTAGTGCTCAGTTTGGGTTTAAAATAAACTATTTTTTTATATCCATTTCAAGACAGTGGACTTGGTTTAAGAGTAAAGCCATCACAAGTAATAAAATATGTACTTTAACTTTCAGCTACAATAAACTGTAATACTATTACCTTGAAATGATAAATCACTGTGATATTCAAAGGACATTTTTATGCATTAACTTTTTGGGGGTTATTAAGACAATCCTATAAGATATAAAGGGCATGATTATCACCATCATCTTAGAGATGAATAAACCAAGTCCTCAAGAGGTTAAGTGGTTGCCTAAAGACGTACACTGATAAATGGTAGCTTTACACCTGGGGCACAGAGAGAAATTTTCAGATATTATTTCAGATGTATAAGTACTTTACAATATATTTCTAATAAAATACAAGAAAAAATATATTTGAGGAAAAAGCTATGAAATATGGAACAGAGACTTGCTGATGAAGTGGATTAGAGGTCTCCAGAATACCCTTTGCTAAAAGTAGATCTTGCCCACTGCAGTACTTATAGAGTTAATGACTTGGATGAAATGAAACTTGTCTTACTGATGTATCTTAAGAATAATTACACTCTTGTGTCAATGCTTTTGAGGGGCCTGTCAGAAAAATGAGGCAATCTTCTGTACTTTCAGCTTAAGAATTCACTGTTTTCTCTCATCCAAAAGACATGTGCTTTAACCATGTGTTAGTTCAGGACCTCGAGCAATCTTTCAGCTGAAGATTTCGCTCTGGCAATAGAAACAGTCTTAAAACTACTAAAACATTTGGCTGCTCTATGCCATTTTGGGGTTATTACTGTATATTTGTTCAGCCTGAGAAAAGATAATTTATTGCTTGGAGTAGGTTTATACAAGTTTTCAGTTTCTTATCCCAGAGACTTGACATGTGTGTCACAACTAACAAAATGTCTAGATTGCATTGTGCAGTGTGTAGCCATTACCACTTCCATTTAAAGTTGAATTGTGTGTGTGTACGTGTGTGTGTGTGTGTGTGTGCACGCATGCACTCAGTTGCTCAGTCATGTCTGATTCTTAGTGACCCTATGGACTGTAGCCTGCCAGGCTCCTCTGTCCATGGAATTCTCCAGGTAAGAATATTAGAATGGGTTACCATTTCCTCCTCCAGAGAATCTTCCTGACTCAGAGATCAAATCCGCATCTCTTGCACCTCCTGCTTTGGCAGGTTGATTCTTTGCTACCGTGCCACCTGGGAAACCCCAAATTTGAGTTATTTAAAATGAAATAAATTTAGTTCCTCAGTTGCACTAGACACATTTCAAGTGCTTGATGGTCATACATGGCTACCATACTGGACAGCACAGATAGAGAACATTTCCATTATCACAGAAAGCTTCTTGAACAGCACTTATCTAGATTGTTTTTCAGAAGACACCTCTTGCTAAAATACCATCTTAAAGGAGACAAACTCTACTGTAAAATGTTTTGTTCCTGCATCAGTTAGCAGCACGTTCAGCTGTAAATCACAGAAACAGAGGAGATTAAACACGGTCTTCTGTGGTTAAAACACAGAAGGGTTTATTGTAGCCTTTCCCTCATGGTTGAAAGATGGCTACTTTGGCTCTGGTCATTCCATTCATATTTAAGTTAAGAAGGAGAGAGGAAATATATCACATCTGTCAGGAAGGCAAAAGCTTCCCCAGAAATCCCTTAGCCAACTTTGGCATGTATCTTAGCCACAGGATTTTCTGTTCCCACTTGTGGAAGATGGTTGGGAATAATGGATTGGAAATCATGGTTGGGGCAGCCAACAGTAAATGGTGTCTTCTGTAGCTTTCTAACAGTATTTGTGAAAAATACTTTCTGACATCATAGGGTTGTAGAAAGAAGCAGGAGATAATATTCCATGATTTCTCTAAAGAGGATAACTATATAAGATATGAGTTTTATGCTTATTCAAAAATCCATATTCTTAGTATTGACACAGTGGGAAGGAGTGGCTTCTCCTATCTGAATTATGTATGCTGACTCTGATAATGACTTTGAGCACATAGATACAGAAATTATGTCTGTTACTGAGAAGCAGTGTGATGAAGTGGAGAGTGGATAGATTTTACTTTGCCTATGGTTGTAATTAGTAGGTTGAGCAGGTCACTTATACTAAGTTTGATCATCTGTAGGATAGAGATTATTGTGAAAATTCAAATGAGCCAACATATGTGAAGTGTGCCTAGTGTGGACTGGCCACTTTTGTTTACACGTGTTGTGCAGAGTACAAACTGAGGTCTCATAAGTTATCACAGTGAGTATCATAACATGTGCAGTATTAACATGAAGTATTAGCCTGATTATATACTTATAAAAAATACAAGTCCCTTGTTTAACTCTAGTGATGTCAAACAGCAGCATGTGTTGTCTCCCTGAAGTTGAAAACTGCTGAGAAGGATTAAATATTTAATTTTTTCCCTTTAAATTTCTCTTAGTTAACTTGCAGATCTGGATATGATTTACAATAAAGGTAAACTCTGCTCAGTGAGAAACTAAATTGCCTCGGAGAAGAAGCGCATATGCAAAGGGAGGCGACTGCAGGAGCAAATATGGGAAATGATGACGGCCTTTCTGTATCCTGAGCGACTCTAGGAAAGGAAGATGGTTGTCTAAAGAAATCAGCTAGGCCCCAAAGCAGCCATTCTGGAGAAAAAAGAAAGGGCTGATAAAGATTTACAAAAGAATAAAGCCTTCCCTAGTATTAACAGCGGCAACCCTGAAGCCATACGACCATCTTTAGGACGAGCAGGCAGAGAGAAAAGTGCACCGAAGCAATTGTTTTGAATTGATACTGGACTTTTTTCCTCGGGTATAGATGCCAACTGGGGCTGCAATTAGCTTAATGATGCCTACAACAAAAGGAGTAAAGGAGTAGCACAAAGGAAACAGGTGTATCTGAGAAAAATCTACCGCAAATAGTGGCTCTGATGGAGAGGAATCAGAAAATTCTAGGTTTCCTCTGTGAAATTAAATGGCTACAGATTCTACTGGCTCTTTCAATACAGAAATGATTTGAAAGAAAGGGGACAAAAACGCTATTTCTTCTCTGTTGCTGTTATTCAAATTGAAGTCTTCCCGAAGCCTGTCTTAGGCACCCTGCTTCTGAGACAAGACTTTACTTGGAACCCTTGATACATGTGGACAGCAAGAAGGAATTCACAGAAGGGTAATCAGAATGACTGAATGCTGTGACGTTAAGAGGAGTGATGACTAAGTCTGGCTAAATGGCGAGAAAGAGAGTGATAAGCATTTTGTTCTATATTGGGAAAGCAGTAAACAGCAAGGGTCAATGGGAATTATTTGCTGCGTTCCTTAGGGCATAATGAAGCATAAGGAGGTAAAATGAAAGTAAGGAGAATTTACTGAGTATTTGAAATACCTCCTACCGGGAGCGACTACAGGTTAGCCTTCTTAGAACAGGCTTCATTTAGCACAATAGGCTTTCTCTAAGATTGAATACCATCCGCCACCCTGTAGAATCCTTTCTTCTAGAGAGGCACGTGAGCACTTTTACTGGAGATTTAAGATTATTTTAGGCTAGCACTAGAAATAATGTTGCAAGAAGCAGTTTTCTGTTGCTTTGCATATTCAACAGTTTAGAAGAGTTTGCTCTGTTCTTCATTAGTGAACATTGTTTTGGTTTGGGTACCCACAAAACCAGAGATTGAAACAAGGATTTAGGTGTGTGTACTTTATTTGGGAAGTGACTTCAGGAAAGACTCCGTTCAGGAAGAGGAAGGGAGGGGGCAGAGTGAGATGGGAGAAGGAAAAGCCCACAAAGGCTGCCTTATAAATGTTCTCGCCTCTGTAGACAAGGAGGCTTAACTCACAGAAGGCCTTCCAGAACTTTCTCGTAGGTATGGGAGGTGGGAGTTTTATCCACTGGCCCCCTTTGCTGTTTGTGGAGGGTTACCATCCAAGATGTTAATTTCCCAGAACTTCCAGAGTCTGGCTTCCCATAGATGTGGCAAAAGATCCCATGCTGAAAAGCAAAGGTTTCATGGGGGTGGGAATCTGCCAAGGCAGAGGTCCCCAACCTCTGGGATCTAATGCCTGATGACCTGAAGTGGAGCTGATGTAATTATAACAGAAATAAAGTGCTCAATAAATGTAATGCACTTGAATCATCCCCAAACTCCCGCCCCCCCCCCCCAAGTCCATGGATAAATTGTCTTCTATGAAACCAGTCCCTGGTACGAAAAAGGTTGGTACCTGCCCAGCACAGATGTGGCTAAAGTCAGAGGTGGGCCAGAGCTGAGACTCGAGGCACCAGCGATATCTGCTAAAAGTCTAATTTACCTCTTGAAGCCCTGGACTCATCAGCTTCAGACTGACTAAAAGGAGGGCAAGGTACTTTGTATGGCAACTTTGACTCTGCAATGTCAAAGATGGTGCCCCTCTTCAAAGCCCATCTTCTCCCATCCTTGCTGCATCTGCATGCTATCTTATTGTGCCCCCTTGGGTCTTCATTAACTGCCAGAACATTTTCCCAGTTGTGTGCAGAAGGTATAATTTTATGTGTTCCCATTAACATTTTCCAGACTTGGCTCACCCGACGCAGTGCCAAGCAAACAGCTACTCCATGATTGATTGTGCAACTGTGTCCCTAGTAAAGTGATTTGCATCCAGTTTATATTAAATAAATGAAGACTGGTTAGTTTGTTTTTCATTTCTATTTTTTTAATGGAAAAAGCAATATGTGCACGTGATAAAAATCCAAGCAGTGTAAGAATTTATACTACAATAAGCGCCGAAGAATTGATGCTTTTGAACTGTGGTGTTGGAGAAGACTCTTGAGAGCCCCTTGGAATGCAAGGAGATCCAACCAGTCCATCCTAAAGGAGATCAGTCCTGAATATTCATTGTAAGGACTGATGCTGAAGCTGAAACTCCAATACTTTGGCCACCTGATGTGAAGAGCTGACTCATTTGAAAAGATCCTGATGCTGGGAAAGATTGAGGACAGGAGGAGAAGGGGACAACAGAGGATGAGATGGTTGGATGGTATCACCGACTCAATGGACATGGGTTTGGGTGGACTCCGGGAGTTGATGATGGACAGGGAGGCCTGGCGTGCTGCAGTCCATGGGGTCGCAAAGAGCCGGACACGACTGAGCTGCTGAATGGAACTGAAAGATCATTTTTCCTATCTTTCTTTTCTGATATAGTGATTGCTAATAGTTCCTTATTAATTCCAGAAGTTTTTTGCAGATGTGCAGTCATATTTATATATTCATTAAAAATGCAAATGGCATTATGTTGTACCTTACTTTTCATTGAATAAATATGTCAGAGAATACAGACCTACCTCATTCATTTTAATGGCCATCTCATATTCTATTGTGCAGATGCACTATTCATCAATCTGACTTTTCTCCTTTCCAAAATATTTCTAGCACTTTAATAATAACATAGTAATTAATTTTCCACTTTATCAGTCAAAAGAAACTCAGTTATGCTGTGATATATTCATTTTTGTTATGGTAACAAATTACCACAAATTTAGCAGCTTAAAACAAGACAAATTCATTACCTCTCAGTTTCTGTGGGTCAGAATTCCAAGTATGGGTGTGGTAGGTCCTGTGATCAGACCCTTGCAATTATGAAAATCCAGATGTCTGCTGGGGCTGCAGTCTCATGTGAGACTTCCCTTCCAAGCTCACTGGCTGTTGGCAGAGATCATTTCCTTGCAGCTGTGTGACTGAGACCTCCATTCTCTTGCTAGCTGTCAGCTGGGACTGCTTTCAGCTCCTAGAAACTGCCCTTGTCCAAAGGGAATTAAAAACAAGATTGTTCTATTTCCAGTTTTTTAAGGAATCTCCACACTGTTCTCCATAGTGGCTGTACTAGTTTGCATTCCCACCAACAGTGGAAGAGGGTTCCCTTTTCTCCACACCCTCTCCAGCATTTATTACTTGTAGACTTTTGGATCACAGCCATTCTGACTGGTGTGAAATGGTACCTCGTAGTGGTTTTGATTTGCATTTCTCTGATAATGAGTGATGTTGAGCATCTTTTCATGTGTTTGTTAGCCATCTGGATGTCTTCTTTGGAGAAATGTCTATTTGGTTCTTTGGCCCATTTTTTGATTGGGTCATTTATTTTTCTGGAGTTGAGCTGTAGGAGTTGCTTGTATATTTTTGAGATTAGTTGTTTGTCAGTTGCTTCATTTGCTATTATCTTCTCCCATTCTGAAGGCTGTCTTTTCACCTTGCTAATAGTTTCCTTTGATGTGCAGAAGCTTTTAAGGTTAATTAGGTCCCATTTGTTTATTTTTGCTTTTATTGCCAATATTCTGGGAGGTGGGTCATAGAGGATCCTGCTGTGATGTATGTCCTTATGATCCAGCAATCCCACTGCTGGGCATACACACTGAGGAAACCAGAAGGGAAAGAGACACGTGTACCCCAATGTTCATCACAGCACTGTTTATAATAGCCAGGACATGGAAGCAACCTAGATGTCCATCAGCAGATGAATGGATAAGAAAGTGGTGGTACATATACACAATGGAGTATTACTCGGCCATTAAAAAGAATACATTTGAATCAGTTCTAATGAGGTGGATGAAACTGGAGCCTATTATACAGAGTGAAGTAAGCCAGAAAGAAAAACACCAATACAGTATACTAACGCATATATATGGAATTTAGAAAGATGGTAACAATAACCCTGTGTACGAGACAGCAAAAGAGACACTGATGTATAGAACAGTCTTATGGACTCTGTGGGAGAGGGAGAGGGTGGGAAGATTTGGGAGAATGGCATTGAAACACGTAAAATATCATGTATGAAACGAGTTGCCAGTCCAGGTTCGATGCACGATACTGGATGCTTGGGGCTGGTGCACTGGGACGACCCAGAGGGATGGAATGGGGAGGGAGGAGGGAGGAGGGTTCAGGATGGGGAACACATGTATACCTGTGGCGGATTCATTTTGATATTTGGCAAAACTAATACAATTATGTAAAGTTTAAAAATAAAATAAAATTTAAAAAAACAACAACAAGATTGTTTGTTTCATCCAGGCCAGTAGGAATGTCTGCTTTTGCTGCTTCTCTTCTTTTTTTTTTTTTTTAAGGGCTCACCTGACTTGGTCAAGCTCACCCAGAATAAGTTTCCTTTTGATTAACTCAAAGTCAAATTATTAAGGATCTCAATATCTTTTTTTGCATATCATGGGAGGCATAGCCTACCGTATTCACACTCAGGGGGTCTTGCCCACACTCAGGGTGATAGGATCATGACCACCATTTAAAGAGTCTGCCTAATATGTGTAGACTCATAGGGGCTTCCTTGGTGGCTTAGCAATAAAGAATCTGCCTGCCAATGCAGGAGATGGGAGTCCAATCCCTGGGTTGGGAAGATCCCCTGGAGAAGGAAATGACAGCCCAGTCCAGTTTTCTTGCCTAGGAAATCCCATGGACAGAGGAGCCTCACAGGCTGTATAGTCCATGAGGTTGTAGAGTCAGACACGACTTAGTGACTAAACAACCATAACCATGTGTAGTAAACACCTCCAAAAAATCAAGTGGTTCAAAATAACAAAGGCTTGTTTTGCACGGGATCTTAAAGGAGTTTTGCTCATTCATTGTCATCATGCAGGGATCTATACAGATGGAACTTGTGCCATTTGAACATTACCATTGGCCCTGCCAGTGGCAAAAGAAAGATCTGGAGAGCCTTGCCTTGTTCATTGGCCAGAATTACATGACCCCACCCAAGCACATGATGACCAGAAAGTACCACTATGTACCTGAGAAACTGAAATATCCAGCCAATCATTTTTATCCACTTATATACCTAGGTTGTTACAGATGGACTAATGTGATACTCAAATAGCTTCCTCAGAAAGATTCTCTCAAGTATTCACATTCAATCGCCCTTGCTATTGGAAGGACTGATGTTGAAGCTGAAACTCCAATACTTTGGCCACCTGATAATGAAGAATTAACTCATTTGAAAAGACCCTGATGCTGGGAAAGATTGAAGGCAGGAGGAGAAGGGGACAACAGAGGATGAGATGGTTGGACGGTATTACCAACTCAACAGACATGAGTTTGAGTAAACTCTGGGAATTGGTGATGGACAGGGAAGCCTGGAGTGCTGCAGTCCATGGGGTCGCAAAGAGTAGGACATGACTGAACTACTGAACTGAACTGAGCCCTTGCATTCCATTTTGAGGTTCCCCATGATTAACTAGTGGTGAATTTCAAAGGGTAGCTATAAGGAAGGTAAAATGTTTTGACTCTTTTTTCAAAGAGTAATCTGTTTTTATATGTGAAAGCTTCATGTTTGAGAAAGTTGTCAGTTAAAGGTTGTCTGACAGCTTTGACTTTCTCAGCTATGGGCTTACTATGTGGATTTCTGCTTTGTAGTAATTGACCTTGACAGCACTCAGATCTCCAGGGAGGAGACAGGTGATCCAGGAAGCAAAAGAGGGTAGTGGGTAGGAGACATGATGAGCAGGCAGCAAAAATCTGTCAATAATAACAGAGGCTGAGTAGGGGTTGTCTTCTCTGAATTACTTTACAAATTACTTTGCTAGCTTCCTTTACATAATCAGAATCTTATGAAGATCCCTGAAGTCCAGCATCCTGTTTACTCTGTGATATCCTTTCTAAGTGAACATCTAGTCCTTGTGTGAATGTGTCCAAAAACAGGGACCTCACTACCCCTCCAAGGCAATGTATTTCTTTTGTACAAGTAAAAATTTCAATTACATACAGATGTAGAAAGAATGATACAAGTAATCTCTGAGGACGCAACATCTAGCTTAAGCAATGATGAATGTTTGGCTGTTCGTGTTCTAGCTGTCTCCCATCCACATTTTCTTGTTCTGTTTTAAAACAAATCCTATATATCAAGCTGTTTAACTCATATATACGCAAGTGAGTGTATGTATCTAGTATGTAAAGACTTATTTTTTGATATTTATTCATTTGTTTGGCTGTGTCAGGTCTTAGTTCCGGCATATGGGATTTCCCTTGCGGTGCACAGACTCTCTAGCTGTGGCATGCGACCTTGGTAGCTGCAGCGTGTGGCCCACAGCATGTGGGATATTAATTCCCTGACCAGGGATTGAACCCGCATCTCCTGTATTGCAGGGTGGATTCTTAACCACTTGACTACCAGCACAGTCCCATAAAGACTTCTTTTGTCATTTCTTGTCAACCGTTTAACTTTTAAGTAACTGTACTTATGAGAAACTTCTTCCTTGTACATTGTGCTGAAAGTTAGCTGCCTATAAATTTGGCTCATTGATCCTGATTTGTCTTTTTGGAACAATGCAGAATAAACATTCTATTTTTTCATTGAAACTATCTTGTAATCAGCAAATATTAAATTCTATGTGGATTATAATAACTTCCTTTCTTCTCTGCCCATCCTAAGATTTTTGTCATCAAACATAATATATTTTATTTAACCATCAGGCCTATGATGAGATTTCTTTACTATCTTATCCAGGCTTTTCTGAACACATTCCAAATGACCAAAGTCTGTCTTAAAATGAGTTATCAGATCACAACTCAGTCGTGTGGAGACTGTCTGACTGCTGAAAGGTGCAGTAGAGTTTCCCCTGATCTGGATACACATGCAGGTACATTTCTTAATAGAAGCACTCTTGACACATATTATGGGCTTCCCTGGTGGCTCAGATGGAAAATAATCTGCCTGCAATGCTGGAGACCTGGGATTGATCCCTAGGTTGGGAAAATCTTCTGGAGAAAGGAATGGCTACCCACTCCCGTATTCTTGCCTGGGAGAATCCCATGGACCGAGGAGCCTCGCAGGCTACAGTCCATAGGGTCACAAAGAGTCAGACACCACTGAGCAACTAACATTTTCACTGATTCATATTTAGCTTTTTGTCATCTGAAACAGCTTGATATTTTTTACATACATTTTTACAAAAGGACTTCTCTTTATATGTATGGAATTGATTTTGCTGAACCTAAATTCAGGCTTAACATTTCTATCCTGTTTGAATTTTATCTTATTAGTTTCCACTTGTCTCAGTTCTGTCATTCAACAAATTAGGCAATTCTCTTGGTTGTATGCCATGTAGAAACTTAGTCTGACTTCTAGATGTATGCATAGTTGGTAGGGAGGCAGGAGAGTAGGGTAGAAACAAGCCTGGATTGGAGTCAGATGGCCTGGGAAAAATAGTTAAATCTATGTACTAGCTGTGTATCTTGGAGAAGGCAATGGCAACCCACTCCAGTACTCTTGCCTGGAAAATCCCATGGACGGAGGAGCCTGGTAGGCTGCAGTCCATGGGGTCGCTAGCAGTCGGACACGACTGAGCGACTTCACTTTCACTTTTCCCTTTCATGCATTGGAGAAGGAAATGGCAACCCACTCCAGTATTCTTGCCTGGAGAATCCCAGGGACCGTGGAGCCTGGTGGGCTGCCGTCTATGGGGTCGCACAGAGTCGGACATGACTGAAGTGACTTAGCAGCAGCTGTGTATCTTGGGTGGATGCCCTTACCTTTTTCACCGTCATTTCTTCATCTTTACCGTAGAAGATAAAATAGTACCTACTTCATAGATTTTTTGTGAGGAATGAATTATTAACATATAAAGGTGCTTAAAATTCCAAGCCAAGAGTAGGGTCTAATAAATGATTATTAATTAAACATGTTAAAAGAGCTGAGTCAAGGGCACAACTTGGAGGCCGTGCTGTGTGCTAAGTCACTTCAGTCACGTCTGATTCTTTGCAACGCTGTGGACCATGGCCTGACAGGTTCCTCTGTCCATGGGATTCTTCAGGCAAGAATACTGGAGTGGGTTGCTATGCCCTCCCACAGGGGATCTTCCCAACCCAGGATCGAACCCATGTCTCTTATGTCTCCTGCATTGGCAGGTGGATTTTTTACTACTAGTGCCACTTGGGAAGCCCTCGGAGGCCCTGGAGCAACACTATTAATATTTGGAAAGAGTCATGCAATCAGGTAAGAATTCACCTAAATGTTTTGTTATCTAAATGTTTCTGTCTGTTATGTAAGGAACTAAGCTGCTGCTGTTTAGTTGCTCAGTTGTGTCCAATTTTTTTGTGACCCCGTGGATTGTAGCCTGCCAGGCTCCTATCCATGGGATTCTCCAGGTAAGAATACTGGAGTGGGTTGCCATGCTCTCCTCCAGGGCATCTTCCTGACCAAGGATTGAATCCATGTCTCTTATGTCTCCTGCATTGGCAGGTGGATTTTTTTACCACTAGTGCCACCTGGGAAGCCCAGGTTACCCTGTAAAACTTTGTAAAAATGCCTGTTGATGTTAAGATATGTTATTTTTTCAGTCTTTTGATTAATTTTCACATCAGTTAATTAATTACTGTCTAACCAATATAAAAGCCTTAATAAAAAAAAATCAGAAGTCAGTTTACTTTATATCTTTTGAAAATGAGATTGTGGCCATCAAATATTGGCCCTGAAATAAGCACAAATATCTCTTCAGCCACTGCCCTAGGCCTGAGCAGCAGCACTAGGGCATGGAGTGGGGTCTTCATGGATGGTTGCTTTTCCAGTTTACACAGAAATGTCCTGATGTCACGAGAGAAATTAGTTGCTAAAACAGTGACTTAGGTGAGTTCATAAGCAGATGATGGTAATACTGGGGAGGGGAAAATTTCCCCCATTCCTTTTGATTCTTTTGGCTGTTCTAACAATTACATTGACACAAGGCATATTAACAGGAGGGAAAAAAACAAATTTAATTTTGTACGCCTGGAGCTTTCATAGGACCCAAAGAAATGACCAGAGCTGGCAGCTTTTATACATTTTAGACAAAGAAGCAATAAATTTGTGAATTGACAAGACAAAGGGGTTTGGGTTTGGGGTAGTAGATTAGTAAATAAGGTTTGTGTATACAGCTGTCTTGGCCTTGAATTTCCTTTCTCTAGTGATAAAGATGTCTCTTTACTTCCTGGTCGAGAGAGGGTAGCTTTCAAATAGAAGATTTATTTCCTGCTTTCAGGCGAACAGAGGAGGATCAGACTGTCCTTCTTGCATTGGCTGTTTCTTAAGTAACTTTAATTCAAAGTAATCAATAATATGCCAGAGTAGCATATTTGGGGGCGGCCTGCCGTGACCCCCATCAGTGAGTTTCCCTGAAAAGCAATGCTCATCCCAAACTAAGAAAATAATATCCTGGGACAGATGGTTTGTAAAACAGCAGCATAGTATGGACAAGAATTGTCGCCTGCCATATCAGTAAACAAAGGATGTTGCAGTCATCAAGCCATCAGCCACTGCAGCAACCCCTTCTCCCCACACCGTGTACCCTGAGGGGATTCAGGATGGAGAAAAACAGGATACTGGCCCTAGATAGTTACGGTACATATCAAAGGGATGATTTCAGTGAGCCCACGTGCTTATATCTTGCCACACGTAGAAAAGTGCTAAAATCATTAACCTGAGATCTTTGTTTTTCCTTTAACTAGTAGTTATCTTTTGATGTTCCAACTACCTGCTTTTTGCTGCAAAAACTCCTGTATATCCTGACTCCTCCCTTAGCTCTTGGGAGCAGTCCTTCAGAGCTATCTGTGAGTCTGCCTCCCAGGCTTAAGTCCTTAGCAAGTCTGCTGACTGCCATCTGTTTCTACAGAATACCAAAAGGTCTGGATGGCTTTTCACAAAATAGGGAGGATGACCATGTAACAGCCACTGTAAATATTGCAATGGTTTAACTTAAAAGAGAGGCCAAATAGTATGTCAGAATTCAATTTGGGGAGAAATTGGGAGTTAACGGAAGCTGGTAACTGGTAAGAGGCTTTTTTTTTTTTTTGCATAGGCAGGTATCAAAAAGTCCAGTGAGAAGAGTGTTTGGCTGCCAATTGATAAAGGCACACTTTATCTTCTAAAATATTTTGAAAAGAAAAACAAAAGGTGAGCCCTACTTTGACTATGCTATTCTGTTTCTGGGCTTTTCTTTCCACCACTAATAAGGTTTGAAGTGTAAAGCTAGGCTTAAATGAACATACTGTTCCATTGGTGAAATCACACTGGGATACAGTAACAACACTGGAATATAATACACAGAGGCAATAATGGATTATAGGAATTATTAGGAGTGTCACATCTAGGATCCAGACAATTAAAAAGAAAACAAAAACAATAATGATGGTATATAGTCCTCTGCATTTCAGTGAATTTTGGTGATTTTTTTGTGAATTTTGGTGATGTTCAGTGAATTTTGGCTTTAGTTCCTCTAAACCTCTTTTCTTGCAAATATCTGCAGATCCTACAGAGAATCTGCCTTCTCTGCTGCTGCTAAGTCACCAGCATTGTCCGACTCTGTGCGACCCCATAGACGGCAGCCCATCAGGCTCCCCCACCCCTGGGATTCTCCCAGGCAAGAACACTGGAGTGGGTTGCCATTTCCTTCTCCAATGCATGCAAGTGAAAATTGAAAGTGAAGTCGCTCAGTCATGTTGAACCCTCAGCGACCCCATGGACTACAGCCTTCTAGGCTCCTCCATCCATGGGATTTTCCAGGCAAGAGTACTGGAGTGGGGTGCTATTGCCTTCTCTGTCTGCCTTCTCTAGACTCTAAGAAAATAAAAAAGCCAGATGCTTATGCTGAATGACCTAGGGGGAGCTCTATGTAGTGTGGCCAGAGCAAGACAACAGCGTGAGTCTATTCATTTGTACCTTGGACATTAATGATAAATGGGGTGACCAAATAATTTACTATAAAATTGAAAATCGTTTCAACCCTACAGTAATTATTGCCATTATAGGAAATAACTAAATTGGCAGCATTAATTTTTAATTATTTCTATTAAACTTTATTTTTAAATGGTTAATGATTCTTTTAATCATGGCAAGTAATAGATCTAAGTGTATATAATGAGATACATACAGTTCTTATAGTTTAATAAAGGAGTACCCATCTTCAATTAATTTTTTATAGCTTTTTAAATTTAAGAAACTCTATAGGTATTGATATACAGCTAAATGAAGTATGAACTCTCTTTTGCTGCTTAAGACAACATTCTGGTTCAGAGCAAGTGCAACCTTTACATGAATTAACAGTGCTTATTCTAGTTGCTATGCAGTTTAAGAATAACTCCTATCTTCTAATATATTTCTCATTTCCCATGGTTTCAAAAATTGCCATCAGACATTTGAATTTTTGTTTTTCAGTACCCTGTGTGATTTCACTCATTAGAAACCAGGGACTTTGCTTCATTATTATCACTCAACTGGTGTAGGTGAAAAAGAGCATTAAACCAGGCAGGAGCCAGGAGGCTAGTTCTACCCAAGCATTGCCATATACTTGTGACAGAGCAAAACACTTAATTGCATTGTTTTTATTTTTTTAAATCTGTAAACCAAAAACATTGGACTGTATAATTAGACTGTATTTTTTTTTGAGGCTCCTTTCAGTATCAAAATTCAATTTTTGTTTTTGGCTTTCTTTTAATAGTATTTATTCTACCATTTCCAATCTGACAATTATTATTCTTAATGGTATGAAAGGAAGCGAAATAGTTGAATATTTCTATTTCCTTTCTCTCATCAATCAGTATTATACCATCTGCTTTAAGATTTAGGCCAAGCTCTGCTTATTTGTTTCTTTTTCTCTTAAGTCTTGCTTTAGAGAAGGGTCTTTTTTGTGGCTTCAGAAAATTTTGCTAAGCCTTGCAATCAGACAGAACCAAGGGTGGGATCTCTGTTCTGCTTTATGCTGGTTGTGTGAAGTTGGCAAGGCTATTGAATTCTCTAAAATTTAGTTTCCTCATTAATAATCTGGGATACCATTAGTGTTTACCTAATGTAATTGTTGTGGGGACTATGTGAAAAAAAAAAAAAAGAAACCATAAAAAGTGCTTAGAATAATAACTAGCCCAAAGAAAACCCTTATGAGATGTTATTTTCTTATTTTTGCTTCTTATTGTTGCTCTCACCATTTTCACCATCATCATTTTTTATTATTATTCAGGAAGCTATTTTTCAAAATATTATTACTGGGTTTCATTGCTTCTTTGTGCTGAAAAGCAGTATCAATAATACCCCTTCTGTGCAGGTAATTTCACAGTTTATAAGGTATTTTTATATGTCTTAGCTGATCTTTATAATAATGCTCTGAGTTGACAAGGGTTGGTTTCTCCACATTAAAGATTGGAGAGTCTCAGAGAGGTTGAATAACTTGTCCAAAGGATGAATGCAGGCGATTTGTGCTCCGTGGTGCCCAGCACAGGAAGTGACAGTGGTAGCCCACGTGGTACTGGCAGGGAGGCGATAAACAACCCCAGGCGACCCCGTGACAGCTGTCTGCAATGAATATCAGCACTTGAAAGATTAAAGCTTCTCTAAAGGAAACTTTACATATTTGAGAGAACACTGCAATTTTATTATAGACTGTGAATGTCTTGCAATAGAAACAGTGTAACTTGTTTTTTCTCTTATATACATTGGCTTGTAAATAAGGTTTATCTCTCAAAATTTGTTAATATCATAATATCATATTAGAAAGACAGTATGGAATGTGGGCTTCTAGAAAAGGCAAAGGAACCAGAGATCAAATTGCCAACATCTGCTGGATCATGGAAAAAGCAAGAGAGTTCCAGAAAAATCTATTTCTGCTTTATTGACTATGCCAAAGCCTTTGACTGCGTGGATCACAATAAACTGTGAAAAATTCTGAAAGAGATGGGAATACCAGACCACCTGATCTGCCTCTTGAGAAACCTGTATGCAGGTCAGGAAGCAACAGTCAGAGCTAGACATGGAACAACAGACTGGTTCCAAATAGGAAAAGGAGTATGTCAAGGCTGTATATTGTCACCCTGCTTATTTAACTTCTATGCAGAGTACATCATGAGAAATGCTGGGCTGGAAAAAGCACAGCTGGAATCAAGATTGCGGGGAGAAATATCAATAACCTCAGATATGCAGATGACACCACCCTTATGCCAGAAAGTGAAGAAGAACTAAAGAGCCTCTTGATGAAAGTGAAAGAGGAGAGTGAAAAAGTTGGCTTAAAGCTCTACATTCAGAAAATGAAAATCATGGCATCCGATCCCATCACTTCACAGCAAATAGATGGGGAAACAGTGTCAGACTTTATTTGGGGGGGGGCTCCAAAATCACTGCAGATGGTGGTGATTGCAGCCATGAAATTAGAAGATACTTACTTCTTGGAAGGAAAATTATGACCAACCTAGACAGCATATTAAAAAGCAGAGACATTACTTTGTCAACAAAGGTCCATCTAGTCAAGGCTATGGTTTTTCCAGTGGTCATGTATGGATGTGAGAGTTGAACTATAAAGAAAGCTGAGTGCTGAAGAATTGATGCCTTTGAACTGTGGTGTTGGAGAAGACTCTTGAGAGTCCCTCGGACTGCAAGGAGATCCAATCAGTCCATCCTAAAGGAAATCAGTCCTGGGTGTTATTGGAAGGACTTATGTTGAAGCTGAAACTCCAATACTTTGGCCACCTGATGTGAAAAGCTGACTCATTTGAAAAGACCCTGATTCTGGGAAAGATTGAGGGCAGGAGGAGAAGTGGACGACAGATGATGAGATGGTTGGATGGCATCACCAACTCAATGGACATGGGTTTGGGTGTACTCTGGGAGTTGGTGATAGACAGGGAGGCCTGGAGTGCTTTGGCTCATGGGGTTGCAAAGAGTCGGACACAACTGAGCAACTGAACTGAACTGAACTGAGAGGCATTCAGAAGGGGTCCTGTGTTAGGAGTTGGGAGTAATGAGTGGTCACTGGACAAAGAAAAGTCTCTAGTTGTGCCTGGATGTGTTTGTTTGCCGAGGACACACACAGGCCAGCATGACAAGTCACACTGATTCATTTGTCACATTTTCCTCCTTATTTGTCTTCTTTTAGTCAGGAGGAAAACTGCTGTTCATGTCCTCTAGGGCACTTAACTGTGGGAAGGTTTTCATCAACGGGAAGAAAATGAAAAAAACAAGGAAAGCAAAATGAGCTTTTCAGAATGCTAATTTTACGTTTCAATTTTTATAACTTAGTTAAGAATTTCCTGTTGTTTTGCTCTTTAAAAATGTCCTTTTCTGAAACGATAGCAATAGTAGGCGGCAGTTGATTTTCTTTGATTTGCTAATCAGGCCAAAAAAAAAGTTGGTAACTATACACTGGCTTTTGAAATTGTACTGGCTTGTGGAATTGGAATTGGTTTGTGGGAGACATTCCTGGCAGAAGGCACACAAGGCCGGGTTTCTCTGTGGGGAGCTCTTCGGAACTGACTTGGCCAGCTCCCTCCACTGACCCAGCTCCCCTGACTGCTGTGCTTTGAATGAATCTCAGTGAATGAAATGTGATTTAATTGAGTGCCTCTTGAAAAGCTGTCTGAGGAACTGTGAGATGTGACTGCTTTGACCGACCCTCCCATTTTCTCTTCCTCAAAATAAGTTGGATTGACAGGATTTAAAAGAGACATGAAATTAGTTCTCATTGGCTGATTCAGCAACAAAGCCAGGAAGCGGAATCTGCTAAGTGGGAAATATTCTAAGACTAGGTAGGAGAGATTGTATGAGGCAAGCCTTAACTGGCTGAGAAAGTTTCCCCATTCGTGCAGCTGATAAAATACTTTTGTAACTGGATGAAACGCTGGTCCCAGTCAGGACCCCTTTGGCACAGACACATTCAGCCTGACTGCCGGGTGCAAGAGCAGATAGCATTTAGCCAGCACCCTTAATAAAAGTTTTCCAAATAGCTACTGAAGCATCAGCCATTAGGGAAGAATTCAGTGATGGTTTATCCTTAAAGCTTAATAACCACTTCCACCACAGTTATTTCAGACTTTAAAACAAAAATCAGGTATGATAAAACTGTCAGAAAGGGAATGTGGACGTTCTCTTCCATTTCCTTGTGGTGCTGCCGCTGTGCAGCCCGAGACTCTAATAAAGCCAATTCTGCTCTGAAGATCTGCAAAATGAGGAGTTGGGATGTTCTCTTTGTATTAACACGTTAATTTGGGAGGATCTACCCTATTTTTTCCCTGCTGCAACCGAGCACTTTCGCATTAAAGGAAGAGAAAGTGTATCTGCTTTCTCCTCTGGTAACTGGAACGGAGAAGATAAGGCTGAAGGAAGATTTCAGGCATTTCCAAAGGGAAGGTGAACTGGCATCTCTTCTGCCCCACTACATTCCAAATTGTAGGCATTTGCCCTCCCACCCCATCACCTAATAATGAAGCCAGGCAGTACATCAAGACCTCGGATAAAAGGCCCATTAGCCATGCCTGTGATTAAAGTTGATTAGCTAGAAGTCACTGGGAATTTTGAGTCCAAGATCAGTGGTGAATCAAATCCAATTTGCATAAACTACGAAGTGCTTCATTAAGGCTAATCATTTTCTTCTGTCCTTTGCTAATACATCATCCTTCTATGGGGTTCATTTAGATTAAGCTTGAGGATGTTGCTTTTAGCTTCCTCAACATTGTTAAGATCACTTTAGCGATGCTCTTTGGCCTCATCTTCTAGGACAGTAACTGTCTGGGGCCCCGCCTCAGAGCTGCATCCTTAAGCAAGCTTCCTGGAAATGTAATGATTTATTAGGGTCCATGTGCCAGCGGCCAAGACTCATGTGATAATGAAGTGTGCATCTTTTCCAGTACCAGGAGAACAAACCATGCTTGTTTAAACTGATTAAGTACTCAGGCCACATAGTGCATTGTGTTGAGCCAACTTGATCATTAAAGAATTTTACATACCCTTCTTGAAATGAGTCTATTTATACCCAGGAAACTTGACCAGGTTTAACCTTCCAGAGCTCATGTGTGGATCATTCTTCCTTTGCAATCACTTGTGAGAATGACGAGATGCTGGTCGTTTTGCCCTAAAGGATTATTTCTTCATATCTCCTGTCATTTGTACACTCTGCTGCCTGTGCTTGAAGCACCTTCTCCTCCCCTCCTATAGCCCTCTATGCTTGTGCCTATTGAAACATTTATCACACTGCAATACAAATCCTTTTTTACTTATTTATCTCTTCTTCTCCTTGGAAATAGGAATTTTATACCTAGCCCACAGCTGACAGTAAATGTATATTGAGTAAAATGTGAATTATGAGATGGTAGCTATAATAGCAGCCTATTAAAAAAATGATGTTTTCTCTGTATATTGGCAGGTAAAGATGCCCATCACATATTTCATAGTATAGCTATTGGAAAAAAGCAAGCTGAAAAACATTATGTATAGGATGATCCCATGTTTGCTAAAAAAAAAAGTGCTTATGCATATGTTTGTAGAAAAGATAAAAATTATAAATATGCAGGGGCAGGATCTAGGATGTAAATATAGGGCTTTTACTTTTAACTTCATAAATTTCTATATTATAATTTTACTTTAAACTTCATAAATTTCCATATTTTAATTTATTAAACTGAGCCTACATTACTATTGTAAGTTAAAAACCTAATAAATATTAATAGTTTTTAAAACTATAAATTCTAGATCCTGGTTTCTAATTATTATTTTGAAAAATCCTATATTAATTTTCTAGGGTGGCTATAACAAATTGCCGCAAACTGGATTGTTAAGTACAACAGAAATATATTCTCTCATGGTTCTAGAGGTTAGAAATCTGAAAAAGTAGAGCCGCGTTCCCTTCAAAGATTCTAGAAAAGAATCGTTTGCCTCTTCTTGCTTCTGATAGTTGTCAGTAAACCTTGGCATTCCTTAACTTTTGGACACATCACTTAAAACTCTGCCTCTGTTTTCACGTGGCCGTCTCCCCGGTTGGGGCGCTGAGTTTCCTCAAGCCTAATATAGTTTTTGAAATAAAAATATTTATGTTTACATATATTGTTAGTATTTTTTCATTAAGGTAAAATTGACAAAACATTTTATTTTGATAGTTTTAGATATGCAACATAATGATTCAATCTTTGTATATTTTATGAAGTGATCCTTGCTATAAGTCTTGTTAACATCCATCACCACATAGTTATAAGTTGTTTTCTTGTGATGAGAACCTTTAAATATATTCTCTTAGCAACTTTCACATATGCAGCACAGTATTAAACTGTAGTCACCATGCTGTACACTACATCCCGGGACTTACTCATTTTATAACTGAAAATTTGTCCCCTTCACCCATTTTTCTCACTCCCTACTGCTTGCCTCTGGCAATCACCAGTTTGTTCACTTGTTCTCGTTTTTTTTTCCCCCTACCACGTGGCATATGGGAAGTTCTCCCACCATGGATCGAACCCATGCCCTGTGCAGTAAAAACACTGAGTCCAAACCACTGGACTACCTGGGTTCACTTGCTTATTTGCTTTTTGTTTGTTTTTAAATTCTACATATAAGTAAAATCATACAGTATTTATCTTTCTCTGATTTCTTTCACTTAGCCCAGTGCCCAAGGCCTATCCATGTTGTTGCAAATGGCAAGATTACATTCTTTTTTGTATGCGTGCTGAATCACTTCAGTCGTGTCTGACTATTTGCAACCCCATGGACTGTAGCCTGCCAGGCTCCTCTGTCCATGGGATTCTTCAGGCTATAATACTGGAGTGGGCTGCCCTGCCCTCCTCCAGGGGATCTTCCTGACCCAGGGATCGAACCCACATCTCTTATGTCTCCTGCATTGACTGGTGGGTTCTTTACCACCTGGGATGTCCCACATTCTCTTTTATGTCAGAATAATTTTCCATTGTGTGTGTATATATATATATTTTATGTATATTTTTCTTTATCCATTCATCTACCATTGGACATGGTTTGTTTCCATATCTTGGCTATTGTAAATGATGCTGCAGTGAATATGGGCATGCATATATTTGTTCTAATTAGTGTTATTTATTTTCTTCAGATAAATAGCCAGGAGTGGAATTGCTGGATCATATGGTAGTTCTCTTTTTAGTATTTTGAGGAATCTCCATACTGTTTTCCATAGTGTCTACACCAACTTACATCCCTACCAATGGTGCATGACTGTTCCTTTATCTCCACATTTTCACCAACACTTTTTATTTCTGTTCCCTTATTTTTTATATTCATTCCACAAATATGATTTGGCCAGCTCTTGTTTGCAAGGAACATAGTGTATCTAAATCCTCTTGTAGAAACAGTATTAGAACTTACATTTACCAAGCAGAAGATCTGGATATCATTAAAAATTCTATATGGCAACAATATGTAAGAACCAGGACAGAAGGCAAGCTTATGGTTAATAGTGTACAAAGTTTATCAGCATTATACCTTTCCCACTGGCAAGTTTCTTCCATGAAATTGGGTTCTTGAACTTTTTTTTTTTTTCCTAGTGCAACCACAGTCTTTAAGGTGGAAAATTCATTGATGTCAACTATCAATTTAGCTTTTTCTCAGCTTGTAGTCAGTTATCAATACTTACTATTCATGCTGTTTTCATAAAGTGTCCTTTTTGTAGTGCAGATTTCTGTCCCTTCCCCCAAAGGGCTTAAATACCACATGGAGAAGAAAAGAAAATGCACGAGGAATTCTGAATCTAATTCATGAGTTTTTTCATTTATGTGGTATTCATGTCTTAGTCAGAAAGTAAGAGCTAAGTTTGAAAATTCACCAGCTAAAAGAAAATGGTTTTATGTGGCAAATGTACTGCCCCACCCCAATCCAATTCGGGGGAAAAGGTTAGTGCATTTCTAGTGTATGCAGGACAGTTGTATCATGTCAGGTGGAAGTATGACCTTGCTTTTGTTTTTATTTGGAGATTCAGTATAATTTAAGGAGATCTGCATGGGTGCCAAGTTGACACTCTGTTTTCACATGACCTTCTCTCCGGTGTTTCTCTGTATTTTCACATAGCTTTCTTAGAAGAACACCAGTCAGTGGATTTAGGTGATGTGATTAGTTCATTTTATGTGTTAATTTCGTTAGGGCATGGTAACTAAGTAGTTAGCCAAACATTATTCTAGATGTTTAAGTGAAAGTATTTTGTAGATAACATTAACCTTTACATGGATAGATATCGAGAAAAGCAGACTGCTCTCCGCAATGTGAGCAAGCCTAATCTAATCAGTTGAAGATCTTAGGAGAAAAAAAACTGACAACCCTGAAAGAAGAGAGAAATTCACCAGCAGCAAATGGCTTTCAGATTTGAAGTGCAATATCAACTGTTTCCTGCATCTCTAGCCTGCTGGTCTACCCTGTAGAATTTGGATTTGTCAGCCTCCACAATCTCATGAGCCAGTTCCTTAACATAGATATCTACCTTATCTGTCTTTCTATCTACTTATGTATACCTATTATTAATCCATTCTATTTGTTCATTGTCTCTGTGATGATTCCTTGGCTAGGAAAAGTTGGGGGGAGACTTCTACTGAGGGGCAAATGGGTCTGATTCCAAAGCTACTTCTGACAGAATCTCACATTTCCCCCAGTATCCCTAAATGTGAGCCATTTATTGGTGTTGAGACTTTGGGGAGTTTCCTGGTGGTCCAGTGGTTAAGTGGTTGAGAATCTGCCTGCCAGTGCAGGGGACATGGGTTCAATTCTTGGTTTAGGAACATCCCACATGCTGTGGAGCAAATGAGCTCATGTGCTGCAACATTGAGCCTGTGCTCTGGAGCCTGTAAGCCACAACTACTGAAGACCGGGTGTGTAGAGTCTGTGCTCTACAACAAGAGAAGCCACTGCAGTGAGAAGCCTGCACACCACAATGAAAAGTAGCCACTGCTCGCTGCAACTGGAGAAAGCCTGCATGTAGCATCAAAGACCCAGCACAGCCAAAAGTAAATAAAATTAAATTAAAAAAAAAGAAACTTTGGTTGTTAGTACAAGTTGTACATGACACTTGTTTAGATGTCCTAGTGTTCAGGAGGGAAAGATCTTGTCATAATGTAAACAAAAAACAAATATGATGGCCTGTATCTTCTTTCCCCAAAGGTTGAACACCACCACCACCTCAGGAAAAGGAAGTTTGGCCCACAACTGATGGGAGAAGTAGACAGAGAGTGGGTGGCTGCATTCAAATAGGTCTTCTGCCTTTCCTCACACAATCCTTCTCACCTGGTTTGGCTCAAACCAAATCTTTGAGGCTTCCCAAACTTGAATAGATTTTTATTTCTACTCCAGGTTCTCCTTGGAGACCGTCCATCTTTCTCTTCTCTTTCACAGCAGAGCTTCTTGAGTCAGTATCTCCAATACATTCTCACCTCGCATCCTTCCATACTTGACTCCAGGGTTTTGTCCTCATCACACCACAGAGGCTACACTCATCAAGATACCTGGTGACCTCCACATTGCCGGATTCAAAGGTCACTTCCATATTCTTGTCTTCCTTCATGTCTTTCTGGGGCTAATGACTTTGAAATGTGTTTTCTTTGGGCTTTGGTTGAGTAGAGTTAAATGGGGTTTCCTCCTACATCATTCCCTATTCCTTCTCAAATACCTTTATTGGTATTTCTTCTCTTAACCTTGAAATTTTAGAGTATTTGAAAGCTCAGTCCTGTGGTCAATCTCATTATGTCACACAAGTAATCTCCAAGTCTGTGACTTTAAATATGATCCATATGCCTCACCAGTCTACATTTTCAGTACTGACCCTTGCCTTGAAATCCAGGCTTGTATTAATATATCCAGTTGCCTTCTTCATACTCTACCATTTGTTCTCTCTTTTAAAAATGTAATTCCTGATCTTTTCACAGCTAGTTCATTCTTGTTATGTAAACCTCAATTTATATGCTTATAAACTTTATCAACTCTCTGTCATCTATTACCTGTAATATCACTTGATTTTAATTCTATGTATAGCTTATACCAGTATCTGATATCTTTCTTGTTTGTTTACTTATTTATTTGTGTTTTTGTGTCCATAACTTTAAAAATTCCCTGAGATTGCAAGAGTACCTAACACAGACTAGGAGCTGCATAAATATTTTTTGAATGACTTGATTGAAAGATTATCACTTAAAGCTCACAATTTAGCATTTAAATTTCTAATGCCATATGATATTTTTGCTGTTATTTATATATTTATCTGAACATCTATAGGTTTTATATTCCTTTAAAGGAGAGGTTAGGTCCAAATGGTGCATGGCAAGTGTTCCCACTTTCAGATGGAAACCCTCTGTGACCACAAAGAGATGAAGTCTAGCAAGAAAAGCCACCAGCTGCAAATTACATACTCCCTGTCCAGCCCACTTGGTTTCTGTCATTAACTTCCTGCTTCACTAACAATCCTCTTCTTTTGACACATCTGTCATAGAGATTGTCTTTCCCAATGCAGGTTTACTTTCTGTCACTTGCTTTGACTGATGTTTGCAGTTAGAGTGACCAGCTTCTAGCCCCTTGGTTGTTCCCTTTTGAAGGCGAGTGAAGCTAGAAGCAGGAGCAATATCTTATGCTTATTTTTCTTGGCATTTGCCTTTATTTCTCCTTACTTTTGCAGGATAATTTTAATGGATATTAAGTTCTAGATTGGTAGTTTCTTCTTTCAACACTAAATAGTTCATGCTGCTCTACTTTTGCGTGGTGTCTGTCTAGAACTCCATTGTAATTCTTATTCTTGTTCCTCTATAAGTAGAGATGCTCTTTGGTTATTTTGTTTTTATTTTTTATCCCTCTAGCTTTGTTCAAGATTTTCTCTATTTTTGATTTTCTGTGATGTGACTATGATATGCCTAGGGGTGGGTGTGTGTGTCTGTGAATATCATATGAATATTTTCTATATTTATAAAATATTTATAAATATTTATAAATTTACCCTGCCTCATGATCTCTGAGCTTCCTGGATCTGTGGGTTGTCATCATTCATTTTGGAATTCTTAGCCAATATTACTTCAAGTATTTATCCTGCTCTGTTTTTCTTCTCCCTCTGGTATTTTGATTACTATATACTATACATTTTGACGGAGAAGGCAATGGCACCCCACTCCAGTAGTCTTGCCTGGAAAATCCCATGGATGGAGGAGCCTGGTAGGCTGCAGTCCATGGGGTCATGAAGAGTCAGACACGACTAAGTGACTTCACTTTTACTTTTCACTTTCCTGCATTGGAGAAGGAAATGGCAACCCACTCCAGTATTCTTGCCTGGAGAATCCCAGGGATGGGGGAGCCTGGTGGGCTGCCGTCTATGGGGTTGCACAGAGTCGGACACGACTGAAACGACTTAGCAGCAGCAGCAGCAGCAGCAGCATACATTTTGAAATTTTCTTACAGTTTTTGGATGTTGTATTCTATTTTCTTTTTTCATCCTGTTTTCTCTTTATATTTCAGTCTTGGAGTTATCAGTTGACCTACCTTCAAGCTCACTGATTCTTCAGCTGTGTCCAGTCTACTAGTAAGCCCATCAAAAGCATGCTTCATTTCTGTTACAGTGTTTGTGATTTCCAACAATTCCCTTTGATTCTTTCTTAGTTTCCATCTTTCTGCTTATATCATCCATTTGTTCTTGCATGTCGTCCACTGTTTTCTTTTTTTAGTATGTTAATCATATGGCAACCCACTCCAGTGTTCTTGCCTGGAGAATCCCAGGGATGGCGGAGCCTGGTGGGCTGCCGTCTATGGGGTCGCACAGAGTCGGACACGACTGAAGCGACTTAGCAGCAGCAGCATAGTTATTTAAAATTCCAGTCTAGGCCTGATAAAATCAACATCTGTGTCATATTGGAATCTGATCCTGATGCTTGCTTTGTCTCTTCAGAGTGTGTTCTTTTAATTTTGTATTTTTGTTGTTGAAAGCTGAACATGATGTATTGAGTAATAGGAACTGAAGTAAATAGACCTAGTATAAATTTTTATGTTAAGTTGGCTAGCAGTTGGAGTGTACTTATATTGTAGCTATTGATACCAGAGGCTCTAATTCCTCTAGTATCTTTGTTTTTGTCTCCTCTGTTGTCCTTGGGTTTCACTAAAAATTTCTTCTTAAACTGAGTCTGAGTGTTATAATTTTTTCAGCTGAATTCACTATTATTATACTAGAATCCTGTTAGTGATGGTGAGGAAAGCAGGAGGGGATAGCATTTTATAATCTTATTATTAAATCTCAGTCTTTCAGTGACCCTGGGCCCTGGGCTATGACCTTCATGTATGTTTCTTAACTTCCTTTTCCCAACCTTTGAATGAGATGAAAGCTAGAAAGGGAGGAATGCCCTTCTTCCAGATGGGATAAAGCTCTAGAAAATAGGTCTTTGTTACAGAAAGCACTCTGGCATATTTCACAATGCTTATGTTTGGCCCTCCCTTGCCATAACCACAATGTCCTTTTGCTTGGCTCTTCACTGATGGGAAGAAACTGGTAAGGTTTCTGGAGTTGAAATTCATGCAAGTATAAGGGCTTCCTAAGACCCTGCAGTCCAAGGATTTTCTCACTCTCTTGCTAGTCCATATTCTGCCTCCAGCAATTCATCAAAGTTCAGTTCAGTTCAGTTGCTCAGTTGTGTCTGACTCTTTGCAACCCCATGGACTGACAGCAGTACGCAGGCCTCCCTTTCCATCACCAACTCCTGGAGTTTACTTAAACTCATGTCCATTGAGTCAGTGATGCCATCCAACCATCTCATCCTCTGTCGTCCCCTTCTCCTCCTGCCTTCAATCTTTCCCAGCATCAGGGTCTTTTCAAATGAGTCAGTTCTTCACATCAGGTGGCCAAAGTATTGGAGTTTCAGCTTCAGCATCAGTCCTTCCAATGAATATTCAGGATTGATTTCCTTTAGGATGGAAATTTGAATCTCCTTGCAGTCCAAGGGACTCTCAAGAGTCTTCTCCAACACCACAGTTCAAAAACATCAATTCTTCTGTGCTCAGCTTTCTTTATAGTCCAACTCCCACATCCATACATGACTACTGGAAAAACCATAGCTTTGACTGATGGACCTTTTTTGGCAAAGTAATGTCTCTGCTTTTTAATATGCTGTCTAGGTTGGTCATAGCTTTTCTTCCAAGAAGCAAGCATTTTTTAATTTCATGGCTGCAGTCATCATCTGTAGTGATTTTGGAGCCCCCCAAAATAAAGTCTCTCACTGCTTCCATTGTTTCCCATCTATTTGCTGTGAAGTGATGGAACTGAATGCCATGATCTTGGTTCTTTTTTGAGTTTTAAGCCAGCTTTTTCACTCTCCTCTTTTACTTTCATCAAGAGGCTCTTTAGTTCTTCTTCACTTTCTGCCATAAGGGTGGTGTCATCTGCATATCTGAGGTTATTGATGACTCTCCCAGCAATCTTGATTCCAGCTTGTGCTTCATCCAGTCCAGCATTTCTCATGATGTACTCTGCATATAAGTTAAATAAGCAGGGTGACAATGTACAACCTTGACGTTCTCCTTTCTCAATTTGGAACCAGTCCATTGTTCCAAAATTCATCAAAAGTACCATATAAATGTTACTGGCCCCAGTGGCTTCCACTTCAGTTCTCAGCTGTGGCTCTCCAGAATGTCCAAGAAAAGTTAATGATTATCAGTTTAACATTTTCTTTGCCTAAGGATGATTTCCAAGCTTTTAACGTGTTGAATCCCAAACTGGAAGCCTAGGTATCTTTTACAGTACCTTGTGCTGTGCTCTACAGGAATTGGCACACCATGTCTTTGCTTGTGTTTCTGCCAGTGCTACGGGGCCCATTTCCCCACCACTTCCCACAGCTGCAGAGGACACTTTTTGCCAAGGGAAAAGAGTTGGAGTTTTGGTATGCTGTATTTTAATGGGTGCCAATCACTTAAATATAGGCACTAATTTGGTACTTAGAGTGAATGATGGATGACAGCCAAGACCAAGTGGGATTGTCCCACTCGGCTTCTTGTTTCCTTGTGCTGGAGGTGTATATTCATGCTATTGCAAAAGCAAAAAAAGGGAAAAAATTCAATAAAAAAATCCACACTTGTCTGTTGGGCTGAAGCCTCAGCTTACTCAGGACAGGTCATTTCTGGTGTCTCAGGTATATAGAATCTTCTCTGAGGCTTGATTTCTGAGATTTAGAAACACTCTGAAGACTTCAGTTTTCTTATTTATAGTTTTGCTTCTTGCTCAGTGGTAATACTTTTCCCTCTTTCTTTCCTTCTTTCCTTTTTTCCTTCCCTCCCTCTTCCTTTCCCCTTTTGATATTAGTACTTAGCATGTTTATGTAAAGTTAAATGTTTTACTTGTTAGTGTTGGCTATTAGCAGGATAGGACAATTTAGCTGAAGACAACTGCTGGTAAATCTTTTCAATACTGATTTGAAATGCAAATTAATATAAGCAATTACCAGATACTATACATAGTTTTTAAATGGAAGGTTTTAAATGACATTTCCCTGGCAATCTGTGTAAATCTCAAAGATTAGGCATTCTCTTTGTTCAATAAATAAATACGCATCCAAAGCCCAATTTGAGGTTGCCATCCCATAATCATTCTTAATTGTAGCCAGCTCTGAAATAAAGATGGCCTTTTCAAATAACAGCTACCTAAACAATTTTTTCCTATTTGAGAACATGTTTGTAAAGAAAGATACGTTACGTGTTGGGGTCGGGATCTGATGGCCTCAGACAATGAAGATTAAAATGATATTTTAGGGAGATGGATATTTTTTCCTCAGTCAGAGAAAGAGAACTAACATTTATTGAGTCTTTTCTGTGTTGAACACTTTATATTCATTCAATATTCAATGAATATTGCCTCAAATATACAGATGATATCTCTTTAATGGCAGAAAAAGAGGAATCAAAGAGCCTCTTGATGAGAATGAAAGAAGACAATGAAAAAGGTGGCTTGAAACTCAAAGTAATAATTAAAAAAAACTAAGATCATGACATCCTGTCCCATCACTTCATGGCAGGAAGAAAGGGAAAAAGTGGAAGTGGCGACAGATTTTATTTTCTTGAGCTGCAAAGTCACTGCAGATGGTGACCGCAGCCATGAAATTAAAAGACGCTTGTTCCTTGGAAGAAAAGCTATGAGAAACTTAGACAATATATTGAAAAGCAGAGACATCACTTTGCTGACAAAGGTCCACATAGTCAAGCTATGGTTTTTCCAGTAGTCATGTCGAATGTGAGAGTTGGACCATAAAGAAGGCTGAGCACCTAAGAACTGATGCTTTCTAACTGTGGTGCTGGAGAAGACTCTTGAGAGTCCCTTGGACAGCAAGGAGATCTAACCAGTCAATAGTAAAGGAAATCAACCCTGAATATTCATTAGAAGGACTGATGCTGAATCTGAAGCTCTAATACTTTGACTACCTGATGCAAAGAGCCAACTCATTGGAAAAGACCCAGATGCTGGGAAAGATTTAAGACAAAGGGAGAAGGGGACAGCAAAGGATAAGATGGTTAGATATCATCACCAACTCAATGGACATGAATTTGAGCAAACTCTGGGAGATAGTGGAAAACAGAGGAGCCTGGCATGCTGCGGTCCATGGGATCCCACAGAGTAGAATATGACCTACCGACTCAACAACAACAGCAACAACAACTACCATATTCTGGCCATATATTTTAATTGCTGGGGAAGCAATGGGAATAGGACAGGAAAGAGACCCTTCTGTCATGGGTCTTATGGGAAATTAAAATGAATCCAGAGAATGATAAGTACCCTGATGTGGGATTGAGAATGGCTTGGTGAAGAGAGGGTGCCCATTTGATAGAGTAAAACATGCAAGGCCTTTTTGAAAAGGTGACATTTGTATTGAGTTATTGAAGAGTCAGCCAGCCACTCATTTTATAATTTTCAAAACTTGAGACAAAGGTAACATTATTTCAGCTGGTACAGGCAAAGAAATGAATTGCTTAACTAGGTTAAGTCATTTAAAGTCACACAGACTTCAAATCCTATTCCAGTTGCCTCCAAAGCTCCCTGCCCACTACAGCCCACAGGTCTTTGCTCACCAATTGCCTCAGGTTTGGGCAGAAACACGATCTTTGCTTACCTAATCTTTAAGTTTTCATGGAACAGAGAATTTTCTAATAAAACTAACCCCCAGTCATCTCTTTTATCAGTAAGAATATTAAAAAGCAAAAGAAGACCACTTAATTTTCATGAGAAATATTTTAATACCAAAATAGTGAAAAGGATATTTCCTGAGATTTAAGGATGTTACTTCGAGTTGAATATAGTTAAACTTATGAAACACACATTATTTTGTCTCTCTTTTTCTTTTTTTTTACTTACTTCACAGAGAATCACAAAATAAAAAGACTGCTTGAGAACTGATGGACTCAGTGACCCGCAGGTTTATCTCCAGACTTGAGGCCCTTGGGTTGATGCAAACTCCGTAATCTTGCTGTTGGAGATGCTCTTCACCGAAGTTAGAAACTTGCTTCTAATTGAATCAGTTCAGCAAAGGGCAGACAGGTCATCCTGACCTAAATATTTCCAGTCCGAGTGTTTTCCTTTGAAATATTTATCTATTTAGCGAAGAGAAGATGATGCTTTCTCTGTTCATTAAAAAGTTCAAACATGCCTTAAAGATCTTTACAAAATAATTCACAAACTGGTTTTCCGTGGGCAGTTGTTCATAATGACTTGAATAAATTAAGAGATTAGATTCATTACTTTTCCTGTTAGTTAAATATATGGTTAGAAATGACCCTTTGGACTTGTGTTAGTAGAAGTGTGTGTGTATGTGCGCGTGTTTCTTTGTCATGAATATTCAAGTATTGATCAGTTTATAATAGTGATGTATCTGTATTTCTTTTTCTAACCATGAACAGAAGCACAACTAGGAAATATAAAAGAATAAATACTATTTAGAAGCATATTGAAAACATAATGATAATTACAGAGGCAATAATTGTAAACCAGAGCATCAATTGCATCCTTGAGGCCATTTCTACAGTGTTTCAAGTACCTCATTATATCAGTTGTACCAGAGTTCATCTCACAGAGAGACAGGATAAGAAGTATTGGGCTCAAGGATCAATTGAAATATCAGTTCTGTACATAAGTAAAAATAGCAACGATACAAGCTGAGTGCCTGGCTCTTTTCCTTTTTTGTCAATATAGCTATTACTACTTTTCCACTATTTTATCTCCCTTTCTTAGGCTAATAGCATGAGTTAAATACCGTTGATTTCACAAAGCAATTGAAGGGATAAAGAGAAATACAAGTTATTAAAAATGTACCGGGGTGGGAGATGGGAGGGAGCTTCAAGGACCAGGTGTATACCTATGGCTGATTTATGTTGATGTGTGGCAGAAACCAACACAGCATTGTAAAGCAATTATTCTCCAATTAAAAATAAATACATTTTGAAAAATACCTAGAAAAATGTACCAGACACAAGTGAATACATTCTAATTTAATATTAAGAAATTAGAATTAATTTGAAGCCTTAGAGTTAGTTTGAAGCCTTTCCTATGATTGATGTTTAATATATACATACACATATATATGTAGGCATTTTTAATTTCAAAAGAAGTTAAAAATGGTAGAAGGAACAAGTAGGAAACATATAAAGACACTAAGTCACCTGTAATCCCACTACCAAGTTCAACACTATTTGCATTTCTCTGAATTCCTTCCATCTTTAATATGTATATATTTATTATTATTTATTAAAGATGTTATTATTAAAACAGAATTATAATGTGTACATAATTTTCTACTCTTTAATATTATGAGGCATTTTATATGATATATGCTTTGTATGATGTCCTAATGTTTTAGCACATAGATATTAAACTTTTTCTAATTAGGCTGCCAGTCTTAGACATTAGGGCTTCCCTTGTGGTTCAGCTGGTAAAGAATCCTCCCGCAAGCGGGAGACCTGGGTTTGATCCCTAGATTGGGAAGATCCCCTGGAGAAGGGAAAGGCTACCCACTCCAGTATTCTGGCCTAAAGAATTTCATGGATGGTATAGGCCATGGGATCGCAAAGAGTCGGACATGACTGAGTGACTTTCACTTAGATATTAAGGTTATTTTCAATTCTTCCTTTTAAAAATTAATGCTGCAGTGAACATGAGCAAAGATTACTTTGTTTGAAATTTTGAAATATTTCCTTAGATTAGATTTCCATAAACACAATTGCTATATTAAAGAATTTAAACCCTGCTAAGAGTTTTTACAGCAGAAATGTAGAAGTAATCTGCTGGTGTGGTTTAGTAATTCCCACTTCTCTGTACCTTTATCCTTTCTGGTATTATCTCTGAAAAAATGAATGTGATAACTTGATAGATTTAAAGAACTCATTATTCTATTAATTTAAATTTCTTTCCTTTTTTTCTTTTTCAGTGAGATTCATTTGTGCATTTATTCACAAAAATGTCCATGAAACATCATATTGGCAGAACTGGCTTCCGTGGAGTGTGACTTCTACCTTTGCGTGAGTCCCCAGAGCTCAGAAGGACCCTGTGCTGGTATAATGGTCTGCTGTCACTGTCTTCCCTGGTGGGCTTCCCTGGCTCAGATGCCTGCAATGCAGGAAACTCAGGTTCAGTCCTTGGGTTGGGAAGATCCCCTGGAGAAGAGAATGGCAACCCACTCCAGTGTTTTTTCCAGAAGAATCCCATGGACAGAAAGAGCCTGGTGGGCTGTAGTCCATGGGATCACAAAGAGTCAGACATGACTGAATGACTAAGTATGCACGCTTGTCACCATCTTGGAATTTTATCTTTGAACTTATGTTTTGTAAGTGAGGTCTGATGGAACAATGACTATAAGGAGAAATACATGCAATATGTGTATTGACTCTTCCCCATCACTCCATCTGCACAGAGTCTGTGATGTCCCATGAGCACAGAGTTCTGGAGGACCCAAGATGCATAGACGTTCAGGGAGACTCAAAGTGAGTACAAGGTAAACACGGTACCCCTATAATTGAGTAACTAGGGTAGATGCTGACAGCTTCAAGTGGCCATGCTTTTTGTTCATACCAGGACTTTCTTCCAATGGAGAAAGTAGGTAAAAATTTTCTGAGAAACATGAGCAACCAAGAAACCCTATCATATCCTTTATCAGTCACATTGCTTTCTTGTATATGCCAACCACTTACATTGAAAATGGTGATAAATAAGTAAAGAAAAAGATAAGACAACCTGTGGTGATTTTTTTCCTCGTTAGTCCTTTTTGGTTCACGATAGGGAAGCGATTACTGGGACCAAAAGCAGGAGAGTAGACAGAACCTTGGAATGAAATCATGACTGCATAGTTATTCATCCAGTGTCCATAAAACTGTTTTTGATTCTGCTACCTGATGAGAATGGAAAAGAACATGTCTGTGAACACAGTGGGGAGGTACTAGAGACTATGTTAAAAATCTATTCTGGTAATGATATCACATCTGGTGCATTACTGCAGTTGAGGCTCCTACTTAACTGTCATACACTATGATCCAGACTGCTGTGTGCAAGAAATAGAATAGTGCATTGAATGAGAACATAATGGGACCATCACACCTGAATCCTTTGTCTTTGAGGATGATGCTCATGTCTGCTATTCTACCTAAAATGAAATATATTTTTATATACTATCTAAGTTGAGAATACGGAGAAGGCAATGGCAACCCACTCCAGTACTCTTGCCTGGAAAACCCCATGGACGGAGGAGCCTGGTAGGCTGCAGTCCATGGGGTCGCTAGCAGTTGGACGTGACTGAGCGACTTCACTTTCACTTTTCAAGGCTGCAGTCCATGGGGTCGCTAGCAGTTGGATGTGACTGAGCGACTTCACTTTCACTTTTCACTTTCATGCATTGGAGAAGGAAATGGCAACCCACTCCAGTGTTCTTGCCTGGAGAATCCCAGGGACGGTGGAGCCTGATGGGCTGCCATGTATGGGGTCGCACAGAGTCAGACACAACTGATGCGACTCAGCAGCAGCAGCAGCAGCAAGTTGAGAATACAGAGCGTCAATTTCAGGGGTTTCTGCTTTACCTTCACTTTGTTTGTTTAGTTACTCAGCCATGTCCGATTCTTTTGTGACCCCGTGAACTATAGCCTGCCAGTCTCCTCAGTCCATGGGATTTTCCAAGGAAGAATACTGGAGTGGGTTGCCATTTCCTTCTCCATTACCTTCAGTAGTATAGTGGTTTTATTCATTAGGCTCAAAAGTGCCTAATGACTACAAGGAGATCAAACCAGTCAATCCTAAAGGAAATGAACCCTGAATATTCATTGGAAGAACTGATGCTGAAGCTGGAGCTCCAATACTTTGGTTACCTGATGCGAAGAGCTGACTCATTGGAAAAGACCTTGATGCTGAGAAATATTGAGGGTAGGAGAAGGAGGGGGCGGCAGAGGATGAGATAGTTGATCACCAAATCAATGGACATGAATTTGAACAAACTCCGGGAGATAGTGAAGGACAGAGAAGCCTGGCGTGCTGCAGTCCATGGGGACACGACTTAGTGACTGAAGGACAACAAAAGCACCTGCATTAGGGTGATGTCCGTGTTTGAGATGGCTAGTCCGATTATACACTTGAAAACTGAGAAAACACCACTGGGTATGTCTGTGGACTCAGTGTACAATGACGTTTGGCCAGAAATCCATTTATTGCTCAATTTCCACATACCCTTAGTCTTATAGGGAAGCCACAGTGGAGCTTTGTGTCTTCACATATTAGTGTCTAGTATTAATATTTGGGAAGTATTCCTTTCTCCCGAATTTTCTATAAGTTTGTGTAAAATCGATATTATTTCTTCCTTAATTGTTTGGCAGAATTTGCCAGTAAAGCCACTGGCGAATGAAAAAATTTAAACAATAAATGTAATTTCTTTAATTGATATAGAATTATTCAGATAATGTGAAACAGCTGGATATCCCCTTTCTCTAGTGTATGGTCAACCAAGTAAATGGTCACGGGTCCATTTGGCAGAAAGTGTGGGGGAATCACTGCATTGTATTTTGGCTATGATGTTGCAAGGCCCTTCCTTAAGGGGAACCAGCTCTCTCTCAGTGCATGAGTTCTGGGCCAGAGAGCTGGCTTAGGTCTGGAAATGAGGCCGAGATTGTGACTTTTCTTGGAGGCCTGATCTCAGCCTTCTCCTCGACCTTTCTCTACCACTGTTGATTGGGTTATGCGGTATTCTTGTTGGCTCTTTAACTCTCTTGCCTTTAGAGATACATGCAAAATGTGTGTATGCCATACCCGTAGATCACTTTGAGTCAGGCTTCCCTGGCTGCCATTCCAACTTGCTCCCCATTTTGGAAAGTTATTTCCTCCTTGTCTATTATGATTAAATGCTATCTTTTGGCTTTTCCTACTTAGGGTTCTGTACTGTTGCTGAGGAGCCCAGTTCTGCAATAGTTTCTCTATTAGTACTGATTGCCAGAGAACCACACCTGAACTTCTGAATTTTCCGATGATGCTGGTGACCCCTCACCTGATCCTTCCTTATTGCCTTGGCAAGGGGAATGCTCCCGGCTGTTTCTAGACATGTAGTTAGCTGGTGAATTTTATGATCTTATATAATAGTTCTGTTGATTTCTACCTTCACAGTCTGTCACAGAAATTTGGGCATACATTTGATGTGAAAAGCCATCCCATCAGTGTATTTAAGCCAACTCAAGAATCCCTTCCCATGGTACTGAATTGAGAGACAGTGAGTGAGTCCGCTAGTAAAAAAGTTCTCCCTTAAACAACTTTATATTCTTCATCCCCAGTAGATCTTCTGGTACCAACTGTCTTGGGAAGGTTTCTAGAAGAATGAGATTCTTGTGAAAGTTATTTACAGAGGGAGAAACTATTCTCTGGAAAAATTTGTAAACGAATGAGGGAAACATCATTGAGCAAAAGAAGCCAAGCAAAGGTGTTTCAGGAGAAACATCTTTGGCCTAGCTTTGGCCTCTTCCCATGGGAAGCCAAATTCACATTCCCGTGGGAGTGTGAATGTTGCTATAGAAGGTATCCTTCCAAAAGACGAGGGCTTTTTTTTTTTTTCTAACACCCTTATATCAGGTAAGGGGTAAGGTATAATGTCTCAAGAATCTTAAGGCAAAATGACTCTCATCAGCTGAGGATAGGCCTGGCTGAAAAGGGTACCAGCAGCTGGGAGATGGGCACTCTGACCCAGTTAGGGGATTGAGGTGGTACTGAAACCAGAGCCTGTTTGAATGGATATGCTCTATATGCGTGGAAAGAATCTCTATACTCAGGTGTCAGTAATACTTACATTACAGTCATTTGGGATCTGACACTAGGACTTTAAAAGGAATGCAATATTTTCTAATTTAGTTTATAATGCATTTCGCTGGGTGTGTAAGGACTAAAATGGATATTTCCTACTTTGCAAATAGCTGAGGCACGTGAGATGAAAATCAACATGCAGATTTGTGAGGTTAGTGATAATTTTGTGCATCATAAAAATGCAATGATGAAAGGATCTCTTTGTCCTAGTTTTTTTTAATGGATGTTGAATTGCACAAACATTGAGTATTGTGTGTGTCTTATTACTGAACATAGTCTGAGGGCAAAACATCTAAGCTCTAAAATAGCCCAAGAATAGCAGGTAAATAATCTTATTCTGCAGTAATTATTGCCTTCTTTCTATGTTTAATCTGTGATTTTTGTGTGTAATTCTAATCCATTCATTGTCCTTGCTGTGCAGTATTCTATTATATGAATATGACAACATTCATTTATTCTTTTGTAGATGGACATTTGGGTTGTTTCCGATTTTAGGTTAATACGAATAATCCTCCTATGAACTTTCTGCACATGTTTATCTAGGGTATACTATACAAAGGCTAGGATGAGACATAGGATAGGGTATCTTGGGTTTTCTAGATAATACCAGGCTGTTTTTCAATATAGTTGTGCCTGTTCCTCAGCAGGAAGATTGAGGGCAGGAAAAAAGGGGGTGACAGAGGATGACATAGTTAGATAGCATCACCAACTCAATGGACATGAGTTTGAGCAAACTCCAGGAGATTGTGAAGGACAGGGAAGCCTAGTGCATTGCAGTCCATGTGGTCACAAAGAGTTGGACACAACTTAGCAAGAGAAAAACAACAACATTCCTTAGCAACACTTGGTATTGTCAGAATTTTACATTTCTCTACTTGAATGTTCATTGACATCTGCTTCTTTAAGTTTATGGATATAAAATATGCTTATTATCCTTTTGGACTTCTTCTTTCATGAAGTATCTACTTAAATCTTGCCTGAATATATTGTTTACTAGCCAAGTAGTGTTAAGTGAGCCATGTCTCAATTTCCTCATCTATGGAATACAGTAGGAAAATCAGACTCCAACAGCTTAACAAAATAGCACCAACTTGGCTTGCTGCCTCTGTCCAAGTTGGAGGACTACATTTCCCTGAGTCACCTCTCCTGCATGCAGGGTTACTGTGAATCAAAAAGCAAACTCGCATAAGATTTGGAAGGTGAAGCAGAACAGGGATAACTTGGAAGACTATGCTAGACAGACACAATGATGAAGAGACACAGAGGGGTTGAGTGGGTATCAGCCTGTCCTTGTCCGCTTCCTGCTTTGCATTCAGCTGACTTTCCAGACAGCTGGTCTTGATAATCAGCAGTAGTCCTCAGTCCCCAACCAGGCACTTGGTCCCAGACCCACAGATGGGGTGATTTTCACAGAGGCAGAAATTTCCCCAGAGTAGAAGTTTCCATAGAAGAGGTAGAATTCATAGAATCTGTGGTTGATAAATTCCTCTCCTGTCTGAGTTGACTTCCAGATGACATGGTTAGTGATGATTTTCTACTCTATCCTCTTATTTCTCCTTCCAGACCTTCATTTGCCCAGCTCCTACCACATCTGTGTAAACCTTCGTTCCTACATAAAACCCCTTCTTGTAATACCTGTAGTAGTGGTTCTCATATCTTGATTTAACTCTGACGGATGGAATAGTTTTGACAGTGCCATAAAATACACATGCAAAGTTCTTTCAAAGCTCTAAATTGCTGTTCAAATGTAATTACTGGGTTGAGCCAAATAACGGATTACTGATTTTCTTATATAGAGGAACAATTTGGTGACATTTAAAGCAAGCCAGCATAGGCGGCATGGGCAGCATGCTTCACAAAAACATTTTATTCTGTCATTTGTCTGACTTGGGCACTTGTTTGTTATCACATTGATGCCAAAACACTCCATCTAACTTTCCTTTTCAACTAGATTGCTTAGGAAGTAAGAGGTTGTAAAAGAGACCTTAGAGGCCTAGAATCTCTGAAACATGTTAAGAGTTCTCAATTAATATTTAAAGTGTAGAATATAAGGAAATATCTAAAGACACATATCAGGAACTCCTGAAAAGATATAGACATAAAGTAAAAATGAATTTTAAAAATCTTCTACTGCAAATTGCCCTTTTTTGGCTGCCTCTGTGACACATTAAGATTGAGCCAGGCAGCAGGTCATTTTCAAAACTTGTCAAAAACTCAGATATTTTTGATATTATTTGTGACAGTTTTCTCGAGTCCACTGAGCTAATTTATAGTTTTGAAAATCATAGTTTTCTGGTTAATAGAGCAATAATTGGTCAGCTAAACAGTGGATTTCAGCATCTGCTTTCATTACTTAATGGCCAGAATAAAAATAATAGGGCTACTTGACCATTTAAGATTTCAAAACTGACACTTCTGTGATCATAAGGTACCTTACAGAAGCATAGATAAGACTTTGTGAGCAGAATATTCAAAAGGTAGTTAGGGTGAGAATGGTGAAAGGAGGTGCTAAACGGCATGGCATCATTCTAGTATAGAGTGTCTAAATAAGACTCTGTTATTAAAAATCTTTCAGTATCACTTATATCTGATAGTATCTTAAATTTCTCTTTTCTTCTAAAGATGTGCTTCTCAGTTAATATAATATTCTTATGTGCAAGACCTGGTCTGTAACCTAGAAGTGATTCCAGTATAATTTCTGTCACCAAAAAGCAAGCCTATGGCAATGAAGGAGAATAAAAATCTACACAGACTTTAAGAAAGCAGATGAACAAGGTAAAAGAAAAAAGATTTAGAGATTGATGGACATGACTGGGGGACAAATTGAATACTGGGGACAAAGGAGTCTAAAATGGATTTGAACTTTCTGGTTCACTTTATTTAGAAGAGAATGATTGCCACTAGTGGGATTATATTACCCAGGAAATGAGAAGAGAGTTTGAAGTACAGATTGCAGTTCTGATTTTGAGTATGCTAGCATCTCAATTAATTTTGCTCAAGAAATCATTTTGGAATTTCCAAATAGTTGCAAAATTGTACACCAAATTCAGGAGAAAGGACAAGGTAAAGGATAACACCCAGGTAATTGACAGAGGATGAGATGGTTGGATGGCATCACCGACTCAATGGACATGAGTTTGAGTAAACTCTGGGAGTTGGTGATAGACAGGGAGGCCTGGTGTGCTGCAGTCCATGGGGCCTCAAAGAGTCAGACACGACTGAGTTTGGTTCAGTTGCTCAGTCGTGTCTGACTCTGTGACCCCATGAGTCACAGCATGCCAGGCCTTCCCGTCCATCACCATCTCCCAGAGTTCACTCAAACTCACATCCATCGAGTCGGTGACGCCATCCAGTCATCTCATCCTCTGTCGTCCCCTTCTCCACCTGCCCCAAATCCCTCCCAGCATCAGAGTCTTTTCCAATGAGTCAACACTTTGCACGAGGTGGCCAAAGTACTGGAGTTTCAGCTTTAGCATCATTCCTTCCAAAGAACACCCAGGGCTGATTATGAGAAACGCTGGGCTGGAAGAAGCACAAGCTGGAATCAAGATTGCTGGGAGAAATATCAACAACCTCAGATATGCAGATGACACCACCCTTATGGCAGAAAGTGAAGAGGAACTAAAAAGCCTCTTGATGAAAGTGAAAGTGGAGAGTGAAAAAGTTGGCTTAAAGCTCAACATTCAGAAAACTAAGATCATGGCATCCGGTCCCATCATTTCATGGGAAATAGATGGGGAAACAGTGGAAACAGTGTCAGACTTTATCTTTTGGGGCTCCAAAATCACTGCAGATGGTGACTGCAGCCATGAAATTAAAAGACGCTTACTCCTTGGAAGAAAAGTTATGACCAACCTAGATAGCATATTGAAAAGCAGAGACATTACTTTGCCAACAAAGATCCGTTTAGTCAAGGCTATGGTTTTTCCAGTGGTCATGTATGGATGCGAGAGTTGGACTGTGAAGAAAGCTGAGTGCCGAAGAATTGATGCTTTTGAACTGTGGTGTTGGAGAAGACTCTTGTGAGTCCCTTGGACTGCAAGGAGATCCAACCAATCTCCTCTACATAAAGGAGATTTTTATGTAGAATCTCCACTTAATATTAGTACCAGCATTAAGATTAGTAGAAAATACCTCACTATGGATTTTATAATAATTTTTAATAGGAGTAAAAATATAGGTGTGAGCCTTCATTTTATACCTAAAATTTGATACTCTTTATCTATAGGGAACAGAAAAAAAGCACTCTTTTATGGGTGGTCAGAAAATGTATAAGCTGAAAAAAACATGAAGAGGTGGAAACTAATGATCATTGGTTGTGATGATTAGAAGACATTTCCAGTAGAAAGTGGGGAAAATTAAATACAAAGAGGAAAGTGAATGAAAGGCAAGAATGGAAACACTTGAAACCTAATCCAAGTCTTTAGTCTTAGAAAACATTACTGTAGTTAATATATCAGTGTTCTGAATTATTTCCTGAAGTGTTCTCACAATATTTCTTTTCTATGTTGATTTTTCTCTACTCTTGTCTTATGAGTAGAGAATTATGTATTCCCCCCCCCACAATATGTTGAAATCCTAACTTCTAGTACATATAAATGTGACCTCGGATAGAAGATCTTTGAAGACATAATCAAGTTATGATTAAGTCATTAGGATGGACCCTGGACCAATATGATTGCTGCTACTGCTAAGTCACTTCAGTTCTGTCCCACTCTGTGCGACCCCATAGACGGCAGTCCATCAGGCTCCCCCGTCCCTGGGATTCTCCAGGCGAGAACACTGGAGTGGGTTGCCATTTCCTTCTCCAATCAATTAAAAGGGGAGGATAACTAATCTGAAGACAGAGACTCACAGGGAGAACACTGTAGAGGAAGAGATAAGAGGGATGAAGCTGCAAGTCAAGGGACCCCAAGGAAGAACCACAAGAGAGTAAGTTTCTATTGTTTTAAGCTACCAGTTTGTAATACATTTTTTAAGGCAGTGCTAGGAACCAAACATCCCTTGTTTCTCTCTCTTATATTATCTCTTCACTTAACCAACAAATATTTATTAAACATCTACTCTACACAGGTCACTCTTGCTCCATTTCCCAGCTTTCTAAATTGCCCTCTTAAGACAACGTTTAGCATTTACAAGATTAATAATTAAGAAGAAACAGCATGGTGCAGGCTACTTTGCTTGATCTTTTCCCCTCAGTTCTCCTGAAAATGTTCCCAGTTGTGTCATCTTTGATGAAGAATGATACATATAGATGAGTGTTTTCCAGCATTTATGGGTTCTTGGCTCCAAAGGTATGCTAAAAGTGTCAAGTTGCTACAGAACTCTTAGAGGAATGATATGCCTCATGCTAGGGTAGCAAGACTTGTTTCTACAGAAAGTGGTAAGTCCAGCACTGCAGTTTAGCATTAACTGGAGAGTCAGAGTCAGAAGGTATGAAAGACTTTTCAGGGAAAGATCTGAGAAGAAGAATACAATTGGAGAAGACCTCAAGTTCTTTAAAAAATTCTTATAGGTGAACTATATCTGTGTTAGAATACGGTACGAGGACTAGACCATGAGTATGCTGACTCTTTGAATAACGATAATTGCTACCCCTGATGATCAAGCAGTAAAGACATACAGCTCTTATGGTGTGTTAGCATATTACACTTGTATCAAAAGTGCTAGCCACAATTTCCTCTAGTAACTTAGGGATTAGATCTGGTAGACAGAGTGCCGAAAAACTATGGACGGAAGTTCATAACATTGTACAGGAGGTGGTGACCAAAACCATCCCCAAGAAAAAAGAAATACAAGAAGGCAAAGTGGTTGTCTGAGGAGGCCTTATAAACTGCTGAAAAAAGAAGAGAAGTGAAAGGCAAAGGAGAAAGGGAAAGATGTACCCAACGGAATATAGAGTTTCAAAGAATAATAGCAAGCATAGATAAGAAAGCCTTCTAAAATGATCAATGCAAAAAAAAAAAAAAAAAATAGAGAAAAACAATAGAATGGGAAAGACTAGAGATCTCTTCAAGAAAATTGGAGATACCAAGGGAACATTTCATGCAAAGATGGGCTCGATAAAGGACAGAAATGGTATGGACCTAACAGAAGCAGAAGATATTAAGAAGAGGTGGCAAGAATACACAGAAGAACTATACAGAAAAATTCTTAATGACCTGGATAACCATGATGGTGTGGTCACTCACGTAGAGCCAGACATCCTGGAGTGTGAAGTCAAGTGGACCGTAGGAAGCATTACTATGAACAAAGCTACTTAGGAGATTGAATTCCAGCTGAGCTATTTAAAATCCTAAAAGATGATGCTATTAAAATGTTGCACCCATAATGCCAGCACATTTGGAAAACTCAGCAGTGGCCACAGGACTGGAAAAGGTCAGTTTTCATTCCAATCCCAAAGAAAGGCAATGCCAAAGAATGCTCAAACTACTGAGTACAGGTGCACTCATTTCACATGCTAGCAAGGTAATGCTCAGAATCCTTCAAACTAGGCTTCAACAGAACATGAACCAAGAACTTCCAGATGTACAAGCTGGATTCAGAAAAGGCAGATGAATCAGAGATCAAATTGCCAACATCTGTTGGATCATAGAAAAAACAGAATTCCAGAAAAGCATCTTACTTCTGCTTCATTGATCTACATGAAAGCCTTTGACTGTGGACAAATTCTTAAAGAGAAGGGGATGTCAGACCACCATACCTGTCCCCTCAGAACCTGTATGCAGGTAAAGAAGCAACAGTTGGAACTGGACATGGAACAATGGACTGTTTCAAAATTGAGAAAGGAGTACATCAAGGCTGTATATTGTCACCCTGCTTATTTAACTTCTGTGCAGAGTGCATCTAGCGAAACCAAGCTGGATGGCTCACAAACTGGAATCAAGATTGCTGGGAGAAATATTAACAACCTCAGATATGCAGATGATACCACCCTAATGGCAGAAAGTGAAGAGGAACTAAAGAGCCTCTTGATGAGATTGAAAGAGGAGAGTAAAAAAGCTGGCTTGAAATTCAAAATTAAAAAAAAAACAACTAAACTCAGTCATGTCCAATTCTTTGTGGCCCTTTGAACTGTGGCCTATCAGGCTCCTCTGTCCAGGGGATTTTTCAGGCAAGAATACTAAAGTGGGTTGCCATTTCACACTCCAGGAGATCTTCCCCACCCAGACATCGAACCTGCATTTCCTACGTCTCCTGCAGTAGTAGACAGATTCTTTACCCACTGAGCTATCTGAGAAGCCATGCAAAGATCAAGGCATTCGGTCCCATCACTTCATGGCAAATAAATAGGGAAAAAGTGGAAACAGTGACAGATTTTATTTTCTCAGGCTCCAAAATCACTGAGGACTGTGACTGCAGCCATGCAATGAAAAGGTGCTTGCTCCTTGGAAGAAAAGCTATGACAAACCTAGACAGCATATTAAAAAGCAGAGACATTACTTTATCAGCAAAGGTCTGTGTAGTCAAAGTTATGGTTTTTCCAGTAGAAATGTATGGATGTGAGAGGTGGACCATAAAGGAGGCTGAGTGCCAAAGAATTGATGCTTTCTGACTGGTGTTGGAGAAGATGCTTGAGAGTCCCTTAGACTGCCAGGAGATCAAATGATTCAATCCTAAAGGAAATCAACCCTGAATATTTATTGGAAGGACTGATGCTGAAGCTGAAGCTCCAATACTTTGGCCACTTGGTGTGAAGAGCCAACTCACTAGAAAAGACTCTGATGGTGGGAAAGATTGAGGGCAGGAGGAGAAGGGGGCAATAGAGGATGAGATGGTTAGATGGTATCGCTGATTCAGTGGACTTGAGTTTGAGCAAACTCTGGGAGATGGTGAAGGAAAGGGAGGCCTGGTGTACTGCAGTCCATGGAGCTGCAGAGTCTGACGTGACTTAGCAACTGAATGGCAACAGCAACTTAATTCTTATCCTGAGTTTATTGACTTAAGCATGCCATATTTTAGGGCTGACAAAATGCTAAGAATGTAGGAAATGCTATGTTGAAAACATTTCTCCTGAAGAAATCCAAAAGGAACAGGAATCAGTTTTCATAAGTGACTCTATAAAGAATCAACTACAAAATTTAGGAATTAATTCAATGTTATGTTTTTTGGTTAGATCTTTAAGTGCCATAAATTACTCTTATGTTTTAATTTATAGCAACATGGATCAATTATTATAGCTTATTAGAAAGAATGAGAACCAAGGGAATACAAAGATTTTTTCCCCAGACATCAGCAATCCTAATGATGTAAATCATTTTGTTGAAAGCATATTTAATATCTACTCAACATCTCTTATATTTAGCAATTCAATAATATACTGTTTCTGATAGCATTTTGATGAGTCAAACCTACCTAGAATGATTTATTCTAGACAAACATATCTTCTTAGACCCCAAGTTATAAAGATATGTGTCAGGTCTTCATTGCACTGATGGAAATAGAAAGTATAAAAACATTTTTCACATTTCTGACTTCTGAGTCTATTTAATTCCTTAAACTGTTGCAACATTTTGGTGTAACAAACCAATAGTATTAAATAATCTGTTTTCTAAGAGAAAGTAGAAGATGTCAATCTTGAAGGTGGATGAAAAACTCTGAGTTCATTCTCAGAAAAATTCAAGTGATGGTCTATTGAGTATACTTATTAAAATACTTAATTTCTAAAGACAGAAACCATTCATAATAGTTCTAGTTAGGGCCAAGTGAAGCTTAAAATCTAGAAATGACAAGTTTTGAGTTATAGGTCTGGTCTATACAGTGTTAGGTTCAGTTCAGTTCAGTTCAGTTGCTCAGTCGTGTCCGACTCTTTGTGACCCCATGAATCGCAGCACGCCAGGCCTCCCTGTCCATCACCAACTCCCAGAGTTCACCCAGACTCACATCCATTGAGTCAGTGATGCCATCCAGCCATCTCATCCTCTGTCGTCCCCTTCTTCTCCTGCCCTCAATCCCTCCCAGCATCAGAGTCTTTTCCAATGAGTCAACTCTTCGCATGAGGTGGCCAAAGGACTGGAGTTTCAGCCTTAGCATCATTCCTTCTGAAGAAATCCCAGGGCTGATCTCCTTCAGAATGGACTGGTTGGATCTCCTTGCAGTCCAAGGGACTCTCAAGAGTCTTCTCCAACACCACAGTTCAAAGGCATCAATTCTTTGGCGCTCAGCCTTCTTCATAGTCCAACTCTCCCATCCATACATGACCACAGGAAAAACCATAGCCTTGACTAGACGGACCTTTGTTGGCAAAGTAATGGCTCTGCTTTTGAATATGCTATCTAGGTTGGTCATAACTTTCCTTCCAAGGAGTAAGCGTCTTTTAATTTCATGGTGGTACTTTCATATAAATACCTTTTAAAGATTTGGCTGGACTATCTTCACAATGGGGACTCTAAATTGATCCACACAATGTAGCAGCATGGACATTGAACAGTGACTCATTGAAGGGGCAAATTATATTGAACTTTTTATTTTCCACATAGAAAGTAAAATATTAAGTAACAGACAAATGGGAGAAAATTTGGGATTGTTAAGACCAGTGTTAGCTATTCAGTCAGTCCCTTTCTGGTGTATCTTTACCTTACATTGATCATGACCCTAGAAAGAAGCATCTGCTTTAAGAGATGTAGGTGGAAAAGCTCTAGTGAGGAATAAGGTTGGAGAAGATGTTGGAGGTGGAGAGCATGTGTCAGCCAAGGCCTAGGAAGTACTCAGCAGTAACATTTCTAGAGTCTTCCATAGTCCCTTCATAGCATTAGTCACTCAGTTGTGTCTGACTCTTTGTGACCCTGTGGACTGTAGTCTGCCAGGCTCCTTTGTCCTTGAGATTTCTTAGGCAAGAATACCTGAGTGGGTTGCTATTTCCTTCTCCAGGGGATCTTCTCAACCCAGGAACTGAACCTGGATCTCCCACATTGCAGTCAGATTCTTTGCTGTCTTAACCACCTGGGAAATCCGAGAGTCTTCCAAGTGACCCCAGAATTCTGGACAGTTATCTGGTCTCCAGTGTGCTAGGATCATGCAGAGATCAGTAATACAGTTGAGTCTTGACCATACATGTCTAATACTTGACTGGAACTTTGGCTATTGAGAATATGTAGGTATAAATGACATTTGGCAGCATGAGGCAATACAGATAGGCAACGAAAGTATTGTATCCAGAGCAGGCATCAGTCATCAATTATGAAAAACTTTCCTGACGAACTTGGTGTGGCTTCCTAGGCTTCTGATACCTACCTACTACAGTTGGCACATACGATGAACTGATTTTCCATTCCGTCTTAAGGTGCTCATCGGCTGCACATGCATAGAGCTGGAAAAGGGTTAAATCTTCGGTGCAGAGATGTTCAGTTCTTCAAATTGAATAGTACCAAATTGGAGTAAGACAGACATCATAGGCAGTTGATGCTTCTTTAACAAAGAGTTGAACTCTGTGTCAATCAGAATCCATGGTAAAGGGATAATAGCATATATGTCATAGATTTCCCATTCTTGATTTAGAATACAAGCTTAAGAGGGTGAGATTGTGATTTATTCATCTTTGTATCCTCTCCAGCTAGCACAGGACTCTGAATAAAGCTGATGAATAATAAATATTTGTTGATTGTGTTGGCTATCTAACAATTTATGCAAATGAAGGAGCTAGTGTCAGTGAAAAATGCGGAACACTTAACAAGAATTTTTATTCCTTTGGCTTTCTTCTTTGAGAACATTCTTTGACATTACAGGACATAATCAGAGCTGGAGAATAGGCAGCTAAAGGTTGAATCTGCTCTCAAAATATCATCTTTGTAGTAGTAAAATAAAGCATTGATACTGAGGTCAGAAGAGCAAAGCAGAATAAAACGATGGTTGAGTACTATAAGGGAGAGGGCTGTGAGTGGCTTATTATCATAGGCTGGCTCATTGATTTAATGATCATGCCATACACTGAGCTACTGAATGTTCACTGCACTTAAAAAGAAATTTGTCCTCATCAAAGAATGGGGAAGTACAATTCCAGCATAGGATTTGAAGGCCAAATTTCGAGTTGAAAATTCAAAATGATTCATTATTTATGTCCTTATGCTTTTGTCTCAGTCTTTCTATAAAATATAAGCCCCATATATTGTTTTTTTAAGTCTCTTTTTGTTGCTGTTCAATCTTACCTCCTTCTTGCATGAACTACTCATTAGAATTTAGCTTCTTCCTGCGCCTCAGTAACATATTTTGGTTACTGGAATGTTATTAAGCATGATATTTTGTGATCAGCAATAATTACTATGTATGAGTAGTTTATTAATAGGTCCTGCTTCAATCAAGGGAGTTTTTGTTGTTGTTATTGGTTTTGGAGTAGGAAGTTGAATACTTCAGGGATTTGCATATTTAGTCCTTGACTGAATAAATGATATAAAATTGAGTTTTAGTGGATTCAAAGGAGAATGTAATCTTAGCTTATTTCTTGGATAGCAAGTGTCCAGGGCCAAAGGATATTGCTATAGGATTAAGAATGTTGTTTATACAGTTGCAATGACATTTGCTGTTTTTAGTGCTTTCCCAGAATGATTTCTTCTCAATTGAAAAATGCTGAGAAGAATTCAGAAGGCCTGAATTCCAGAGTGCCTGAGGGAAAATCTAAAACACCACCACAATCTCTCCCTTGCTTGGTCTCTCTCTCACACACACACACACAGGTGTGTGTGTGTGTATGGACAGGTGCATTCCCTTTCAGCTTCTGCTGTTAATGACCAGCATGGGGCTGGGCTATTTGCCACAATCAAAATTAAAAACTTAGAACTCTTGACACCTCTCATCAATTTGATCTTTCCAATTTCCTCAAGCTAATGAGGGTGATGGTTTTATTTGACACTTAAATATTGAGGAAATGCGTTAATCTAACAATGTGACAAGACAAATTGGGTTTAAATAGAAAAAGAATGTGGTCCGTTAATGCAAGCAAATGTATTTCTAAGACAAACACAGTTCATCTTGTTCCCCTGTGTATTTCCATGTGAGGGCCCTGTAATAATTAATGTTCAAGAGAATAAAATAAGGAAGAACATTTGATCTCCAAAGCCTTAAGGAATTTTATGTTTCTGTGAAGTATTTCCTTATGTTACTCATCACTTGATTTGAATGTGAAACCAATTCCAGTCCTCTAAATCAAAGTATTTGCTAGACTTGGTAGGGGAGATTGAGCATATAAAAATTATTAAGAAAAGCCATAAGCAATGCAATTTGCAAATGTGAAGATCTGTGCAATGCATGTGTAATATCCCCACACGTTACTATCATCTAATTATCTTCTGGTGGCAGATCTGATGCTTGTCCTTGAGAACAAACTTGTATATAACCTTTGTCTAGGTTTGGAGACTAGACCTTGAATGTTCATACTTAGCGGAGACAACAATTAAAGATGCTTAGGTTTGGGAGATATGAATGTAAATTCATTTTTTTTTTTTTTTGGTAGTCTTGAGACAAAACTGTCTTCTCAAGGAGTGAGTTATTAATACTAAACAATGATGTATGTGTCAGTCACTCAGTTGTGTCTGACTCTTTGTGACCCCACGGACTGTAGCCCACCAAGCTCCTCTGTCCATGGGGTTCTCCAGGCAAGAATATTGGAGTGGGTTGCCGTTTCCTCCTCCAGGAATCTTCCCAACCCAGGGACTGAAACAATGATGACTCCTGTCCTAGTCCCTAGTTAAGTCACAGGTGTAATACTTTAAACCACATTTCGCCTTTTGAAAGTGTACAGTTAGAGTGATGTTTGATAGCAGTGGTATGACTTTGGGAATGAAATAAATTGCTTGTATCTGCATTTTTAATCTTATTTTTTTCTGATTTGGAAATCATAATTTACATTTAAAATTTGAAATAGCATTGTCATTGCTTTATGAACATTCCTTTATTCATTTTTCAAATCATTATTCAGAGCCTACTTCATGCTTGTTATTATAAAGCATTAAAGAAAGAAGAAGTTGAACTCCTGGTAGTTCAGTGGTTAGGAAACTGCCTTGCAATGCAGGGGGCATGGGTGCAAGCCCTTATCAGGGAACTAAGTTCCCACATGACGTGGAGCAGCTAAGCCCAAGCACTGCAACTCCTGAGCCTGTGTGCCACAACTAGAGAGTCCGTGCACCTCAAAAGAGATCCCACATGACACGGTGAAGGTCCCTCATGTCACAACCAAGACCCAACGTGGTCAAATAAATAAATATTTTTTTAAAAACGAAGTTGTATTACTTCTTTTACAGACCTTATTAACTGATACAGAATAAAGGTACATATGTATATGTACTCACACATAGTCATACACACAAGACCAAAAGTTATAAGATATAAGATACAGTGTGTTATGGTTATGAAAAGGAAAAATTGATTACTCATGTTGTGACAGAAAATTTATTAAAAAGTTGCCATGCGTTAGTATTTGTCCTTCAGTTCCCTACGATAACCAGATCTTTCAGTGATGCCTCCCTTTGGTGAAGGCTTTTCTGTAGGGCTGGCTCTTAGGCACTTCCTTTCTGACTTTTTTTGTCCTAAAGCATGAGCTAATCAGAGAGATGATGCTGAATGTCTGGGTCAATAAGAAAAAGTGAGTAATTCCTTTGTCACAAGAGTAAGCATTTGGAGGGTGGGGTAGAATAGAATCTGGGTTGCTGGTCTGTACTTAGTGTGGGTCCCTCTGGGGAATGTTAGGCTCCCAGAAGGAATATCTGTGTGTGTGATCCACTTAAAAGACAGGATCCCAGGGACTGGGGTAAAAATTTCTGGATTTTACATACTCACAGAAGCAGGACCATCTGATTCAAGGGAACTGCATTGGGTGGCATGTACAATTAGAATAATGTTTGATAGCAGTTGAATGACTTTGGGAATAAAATAAATTGCTTGTATCAGCAATAAAGTGTAAGTCAGTATGAACCTATGACATGAATGGAGGGGTCTCCCTAGCCCCATATCCCTGAAACAGTCTAGCCAGGGAGCACCAGTAATATCTGACAGGGATGGGAGCTCAGGACCTGATTTGATTTGATTTAGAGGAAATGCAATAATGTTTTTGTTTTTGTTTTCATGTGAGCTTGTGGACTGAATTTTATGTCTTCTACATAGAGATTTATTAGGCTTTACTGTCATTCTCTGCACAGACCAAATCTGCCCCATAGACTGACTCATTCTTCAGAATGAGGGCCAGTATGTTTTGAGACAACTTCTGAACACTTGGTTATTATTCGGGGAAGAGTGTGGGCTCTTGGGAGTCACTGATTTGGGGTAAACCAATGTACTGGGTTTGAATGACTTTTGAAAATCTTTGGAAAGTTATAAGCTCTTGACAAGAGGAAGGAAAAGGGAAAAATACCCTCTAAGACCTTGTTTATAGGATTTGTGTCTCTATTTTTCACAAATTAATAACTTGAAAAGGAGGGTCATAAAGATAGAGTCTCCATGTCGACTTAGATTTTTAAAGGAGAGAAGGGGTGCGTTGCAGCCGCAGTTGCAGAATCCCATGGCAGAACACTTCCACACAGCAGCACACGTAAAGTGGTTACCCGAGTCATAAGCTGATGCAGTGGGACAGCTGGTGGGGAAGGCTGTCTTACTGAAGAAGGCAATGTGACCTTTCAGAAGAATTTATAGACATGAAGATGTCATTTAGAAGAAAACTTGATCCTGGAGCACACCTTAGAGGTATGGCAGCAATGGAAGGTGGTACTGAGGTCCAGGTGGGCAACAATGGAGGGTTCAGAGCAAAGAGGGCCCCTAAACCATTTGGTGGAAGCCCCCTAAGGATTTTGATCAGCACTGTAGAAAATGTCTGCACATATACATACAAGGCTGGGTTTCTGTGAGTTTCTGGATTTCTGAGGCACAGAAACTGATCTACTGTAGGAACGATGTAGTCAAAGTGTGTCAACAGAAGCCACAGAGGATCAGAGAAGCCCTTTCTACCTTTGCGTTCCCAGTTTCAAGAAACAGGGATGCTAGAATGGAGGGCAGAGCACCTGAAGTTGGCTTTTTAGGATAGATCATACTTAGATGCGTAGGGAGGAGAGAACAGGGTACACAAAAACCCAAAGCAGGAAATCTCATGATGTAAAAGGAAAATGGTCAGATGTTTAAATGATTTCACAAGTCCTGCATGACTGATTGATTCTCCAGACTTAAGTGCTGATACTCTGCTCAACTACACCAGGCACCTTCCTATGCTCTGCTGTGCTCAATCGTGTCTGACTCTTTGCGACCCCCATGGACTATTGCCCACCAGGCTCCTCTGTCCTTGGGGTTCTCCAGGCAAGAATACTGGAGTGGGTTGCCATGCCCTCCTTCAGGGTCCCCTGCATTGCAGGTGGTTTCTTTATCATCTGAGCCACCAGGGAAGCCACATAGGGCATTTGGAAATATCATCCCTCAGCTTGGAATATTCCTTTTGTTCATTCTCCTTTTACCTGACTACCACTTACTGAATGTTACTGAGTCTGGACTGTACGTAATTTTCACAAAGTTTAATACCCAGAGGCTTGGTAAGGTGCTCTGTTGTTTCACTGTCATTGCACACTGTATATTTGTGCTGTGTTTAGCACAACTGTTGCCAGTGCAGGAGATCCAAGAGACACGGGTTCGATCCCTGGGTTGGGCAGATCCCCTGGAATAGGAAATGGCAACCCACTCCAGTATTCTTGCCTGGACAATTCCACAGACAGAGGAGCCTGGCAGGCTACAGTCCATAGGGTCGCAAAGAGTTGCACACAACTGAGCGACTGAGCACAGACAGAGCTTTTGAGTAATTAATTTTCTTACTATCTATTTCGCTAGATCTAAGTCCCACTGGCTCAGGCACTGTGTCCTGTCATCCCGAATCCTCAGTACCTAGTACAGGGCCTGGCTCAAAGCTGGTGTTCAGTGACTATGTCTTGGATGAATGAATGAATTAGGCTGAAACCTCAGATATGCTCTTGAAGGTTCTGAGAAATTAGACTGGAGAGATAGGCGGGAATAAAATTGTGGAGTGTTCTGAGTACAAGCCAGGGGAATCTGGCCTTTTGGGGCCCCTAAGAACCTTGGAACGTTATCAGCGTACACAGTGTCCTGCTCACATTCAAACAATTGGTAGGAAAGTTGCTCTTGGTAATCAATTTCCAAGTATACACAAACTACCCAGGAGATGTTGATGGCCATAAGTTGTTAAGACAAGAAAGTGGAGTGGAAGAAGAGACAAAGGCGTTGACTTTTATGGAATCATGTTTTTTTACCTCAAGCAACAGATCCAGACCACCAGCAAAGTAAAGAGAAAACAAACTGTCCTTAGAGGGTCTCTGGGAAAGAAATAGCTTCTCTGAAGTTAGCTCAGTCTAAAACTGAAAAATTTCATCAGAATAGAAATGACTTAGCAGTTGATTTCCTATAGCAGTGATTCAGCTTTTAGTAGAGTGGAAGGAGCAGGAGGTCACTCTGATCTTAGCAGCAGGTGGGCACTGCAGCCTCAGTGCTGCTGGCCTCGTCTCAGGGCCTTTATCTGCCGGGGGCTGTCGGCATCCTCAAATCTCTGTTAGCAAGACCCCAACAGTACTCACCGTGTGTGAACTACTAGGACCTAATTATTTCAAATATTACATCCAGTGACTTTTTTGAGAGTACCTCGTTGGTTCTTGTTGTTTTTTCAGTCTCATCCGACTCTTTTGTGACCTCATGGACTGTAGCTTGCCAGGTTCCTCTGCCCATGGGATTTCCCAGGCAAGATTACAGGAGTGAGTAGCCATTTCCTTCTCCAGGGGATCTTTCTGACCCAGGGATCAAACCTGTGTCTCCTGCACTGCAGATGGATTCTTTACTGCTGAGCCACCAGTTAAGCCAGTTTAATCTAGCCCCAGATTAAAGCAGGATAAAGGCCTGTTTTATCTTGTTCCAACAGATGTCCAACTCTGTCATATCCTTTCATTCTCCTGGTCTAAATGAACTCATGTCTTAGGGCTCAGAGAAACTGACAGAGAAATGCAGAGAGCAAAGGAGGGTGAGTTAGGCCCATTGTCCACAGCCACACATGCCTCAGCCACCCTGACATCTTCTTGGAAACTGTCTCCAGGCCTTGAAAAGTTGCAGAGAATTAAAAAAAAAAAAAGAAGGAGTAGTATTAATTTAAATATGAAAAATAATAATGTTTGCTATTATTGCATGCTTATGTTGCAGCTGGAGAAGGCAATGGCACCCCACTCCAGTACTCTTGCCTGGAAAATCCCATGGACGGAGGAGCCTGGTGCGCTGCAGTCCATGGGGTCGCAGAGAGTCAGATGAGACTGAGCGACTTCACTTTCACTTTTCACTTTCATGCATTGGAGAAGGAAATGGCAACCCACTCCAGTGTTCTTGCCTGGAGAATCCCAGGGATGGGGGAGCCTGGTGGGCTGCCGTCTATGGGGTCGCATAGAGTCAGACACGACTGAAGTGGCTTAGCAGCAGCAGCAGCATGCTGCAGCAGGTAATTTAAATACCTTTTATAGATTTCTCATGTGATGCTCCCAATAATCATTTGAGGTGGGTGCTAGGTCTGTTTCACGTATCAGTAAACTACAGCTCAGAGAAATGATTAGGCCTTGCTTGGGGCCAGGCCTGGTCCTCTTTAGTTCATGACTCTTGGGTGCGGAGGAAGAAGAAAGGGTGGAGTGTGTGGCCCTTGACCCTCAATCATTTTTAAGGGAGATTGAGGATATGATTAAAAGAATAACTTTCTTTTGAAATCACTGGATACAAATTAAACACTGAAAAGGAAAACTCAGCAAGGCTTACAAATCTAATGTCAAGTAATACTAGGAATGAAACATGACGTAGGCTATAGTGTTTGAGTGGGCACGCAGGGTAGCATCAGGGTCAGAGACAAGAGGAGGAATACAGGAGAACATAAATGTGTTCTGCTAAGATGGAAGGGACAGGCATGGGTTGGGGGCTTAGGCAGCAGTTGCTAAATAGGGAAGTTAGGTCATGGGACTTTTGAATGTGAGGCTAAGAAATCTGGGATATATAAAACAGATAACTAGATTTCCTAAGATAATTTAAGCAGGGAAGTAACTAGTGAAAAACGTATTTGGAAAAATAATTGGCAGCACAGGTTGAAGTGGGCAAAGAAACTTACGTCAAGGAAACAAGCAAGGCTGCTGTTACAGCCATCCATGAATGAAAAGGAGAAGTTTGAGAAAAGATGCTTATGAATGAAAAGGAAGGGAGAGGTACAAGAGATGTTACGAATCTTTACATAGCTTAAGAATTCTACCAATACGAAATAATTACTACCTTAAATTAAGAATACTAGGGAACTAAGTTAGTTTATGGACTTCCCTGGTGGCTCAGGAGTGAAGAATCCCCCTACTAGTGCAGGGGATGCAACTGTGATCCCTGGGACACGAAGATCCCCAGGAGAAGGAAATGGCAACCCACTCCAGTATTCTTCCTAGGAAATTCCGTGGACAGAAGAGCCTGGTGGGCTACAGTCTGTGGAGTTGCAAAAGAATCAGACACAGCTTAGCGGCTAAAACAAAAAAGTAATTTATGGCTATCAATAATACCTTTGAATCACTAGTAAACCTTGCAAATTGGTACTATCTTTAACATAAATCGTTGTTTAATTTTTATAAGCTTTAGTGTACTGAAAAGCTTCTGGGCACCCTACAAACCATACAATTCAACACGATTTCTACTTGTATGGCTTGCAGATTGGTCAAGCTTTTTGTTTTATGTTTTGAGTTCTCTACTCTCAGTCAGTACACTGTTGAAGATGATAAATGTAACTGGAGGACTCATATTTCACACAACGTAGAATGTTATTATGATGTTCAAAAGAATCAAGGTTGAAGTGATCATTTAAAAATAAAACCATGGCATTTTCTGCTTAAGTGATGATTTGTTGAGAATTACACTGCTGTTAGTTGAAGCTGGCATAAACAGCTGTATTATCATTTGCATTATTTCTTGTGCAAAATGCTAGGGTTTACATTCTGGTCTAAATACCAGCCTAGAGAAACACATTTTATGTATTAACTGTAAACAGAGCCCGGGTTATAGGGAAGCTGGAAGGAAAACAAGTTCAACATACACTAACCCCAGGGTTTAACTAATCCTAGGGAGGGTGGATGGCTATCTGTGTTTCAGCAGGTCCGCCCACTGACGGCTTAGAAAGAAACAGTGGCTGAGTCACTTCAGAGTTTCCTTTTTTTCTGTTTATTGTTTAAGCAGTGCAAGTGCCCCTTCCTGTTTCATACCCTTCCTTGAAATCCCTCCAAACTTTCACATGGCTTATATTCACTTACAAGGGCTCATTTACTCAACGAGAATTTTTGAGACCCCTGCTGTTTGCAGAGCCCTTAGGGTTAGGCATCTGAAGGGTTATGTGAGGAGAAGCAGCAGTAGTTCCTGTGTATGGAAAACTCCAAAAAGCAGGTTTAAAAGACTTTAAAAGAGGGAATCAAAAATAACATGGACCATGACATGATGGCAGAGAAGATTAAAAGAAACCAAAGGGATACAGACAGAATTGCTTGATGAGAAGTCTGGGAACCTGGATCCTAGTTTCAGCTGGGAAACTAAGCTGGGCCTGAAAATTATTATCTAAACACTGGATGATCTTGAAACTCCCATCCAACCCCAGAGTTTTGTAAAATTAACAATTTGGGTTAATACTCAGTGTAGAAATTATTTTATTAAAAAATATTTTTTCTGAAGTCAGTGAAAATTCATGAGTTAGCCTTATTTAAAGAAACTTTGAGGATTTTGCATTGTTCATTGAAACAACCAAGTATAGACTTTTTTTCTGTCGCAGCTGAAGCTCAGTAAATGAATGGTGTTGTTTTATGTTTTTTCTATATAAGGTATAAACCCCACATGATAATATTATATTTTTGTTTTAAATAATCATAGGAATTTTAAGGAAGTTAAAAGAAACATATTGTATTACAATTTACAATGTTCTTCATTCATTCCTAAAGAGTAAGTCTTGCTTTTGGTTTCATTTTTCCCTTCAGCTTGATGAATTTCCATTAGCATTTCCTGTAGTGTAGTTCTGGTGGCAATGGATTCCTGTTTTTATTCACCTAAAAGTATATTTATTTTACCTTCATTTTCACATGAAATTGTTTTTGGATATAGAATTTCAACTTGACAGTTCTCTTTCTTCTATCACTCATTTTGGATAATTGATATCTATACAATTCTAAACCTGACAACTGCAGAATGCATATTATTTTCAAGCTCAACTGGCACAGTCACCAAAAGTAACCATGTGATGCACTATAAAACAAATCTGAATGTATTTTAAATAATTAAAGTAATACAAATTTATGTACTCAGACCACAAAATATTAAAACAGTGAGATATACATGAAGATCCCAAGTATTTGAAAATTATAACACATGATTCTAAATCAATGGGTCAAAGGAGGAAACATAATGAAAACTGGAAAAGACTTCAAATTACATGGTAATAAAATATAACCTATGAAAATTTGAAGAATGCTTTTAAAGTTGTGGTTAGAAGGAAATTTACTTTGCTTTAAATGCTTATATTATAAAACAATAGAGTTCTAAAATTAGTGATCCAATATTTCATCTGAAAATTCTAGAATAAGAGTAGGCTCAAAAATAAGAAAAAGAGAAGAAATAATAAAGATGGGGCAGAAATAAATAAAGTAGAAAACAAACAGAGAAAATTAACATGCTCAAAGCTAGTTCTCTTAGATCCAGTAGAGAACAGAAGTCACAGGACAAACATTGGAGAGACAGACAGGAAATTACTGAAAGTCACATTTTATCAGAGCAGAACCCTAGTGATGAACAATTAGATTTTGAAATAAAAATACAATATTCAGTTCAGTTCAGTTCAGTCACTCAGTCATGTCCGACTCTTTGCAACCCCATGAATCGCAGCACGCCAGGCCTCCTTGTCCATCACCAACTCCTGGAGTTCACTCAGACTCACGTCCATCGAGTCAGTGATGCCATCCATCCATCGAGTCAGTGATGCCATCCAGCCATCTCATCCTCTGTCGTCCCCTTCTCCTCCTGCCCCCAATCCCTCCCAGCATCAGAGTCTTTTTCAATGAGTCCACTCTTCGCACGAGGTGGCCAAAGAACTGGAGTTTCAGCTTTAGCATCATTCCTTCCAAAGAAATCCCAGGGCTGATCTCCTTCAGAATGGACTGGTTGGATCTCCTTGCAGTCCAAGGGACTCTCAAGAGTCTTCTCCAACACCACAGTTCAAAAGCATCAATTCTTCGGCTCTCAGCTTTCTTCACAGTCCAATTCTCACATCCAGACATGACCACTGGAAAAACCATAGCCTTGACTAGACAGACCTTTGTTGGCAAAGTAATGTCTCTGCTTTTCAAATATGCTATCTAGGTTGGTCATAACTCTTCTTCCAGGGGCAAGTGTCTTCTAATTTCATGGCTGCAGTCACCATCTGCAGTGATTTTTGAGCCCCAAAATAAAGTCTGACACTGTTTCCACTGTTTCCCCAGCTATTTCCCATGAAGTGATGGGACCGGATGACATGATCGTTTTCTGAATGTTGAGTTTTAAGCCAACTTTTTCACTCTCCTCTTTCACCTTCATCAAGAGGCTTTTGAGTTCCTCTTCACTTTCTGCCATAATGGTGGTGTCATCTGCATATCTCAGGTTATTGATAGTTCAAAAATACAATATTATTTACACCCAATTCAGTTCAGTCGCTCAGTCATGTCCAACTCTTTGTGAATCCATGGACTGCAGCATGCCAGGTTTCCCTGTCCATCACCAACTCCCGGAGCTTGCTCAAACTCATGTCCATTGAGTCCGTGATGCCATCCAACCATCTCATCCTCTGTCATCCCCTTCTCCTTCTGCCCTCAATCTTTCCCAGTATCAGGGTCTTTTCAAATGAGTCAATTCTTCGCATCAGGTGGCCAAAGTATTGGAGTTTTAGCTTCAGCATCAGTCCTTCCAATGAATATTCAGGACTGATTTCCTTTAGGATGGACTGGTTGGATCTCCTTGCAGTCCAAGGGACTCTCAAGAGTCTTTTCCAACACCACAGTTCAAAAGCATCAATTCTTCAGCGCTCAGCTTTCTTTATGGTTCAACTCTCACATCCATACATGACTACTGGAAAAACCATAGCCTTCACTAGATGGACCTTTGTTGGCAAAGTAATGTCTTTGCTTTTTAATATGTTATTTAGGTTGGTCATAGATGTTCTTCCAAGAAGCTAGCATCTTTTAATTTCATGGCTGCAGTCACCATCTGCAGTGCTTTTGGAACCCAAGAAAATAAAGTCTTTCACTGTTTCCATTGTTTCCCATCTATTTGTCATAAAGTGATGGGCTCAGATGCCATGATCTTAGTTTTCTGAATGTTGAGCTTTAAGCCAGCTTTTTCACTCTCCTCTTTCACTCTCATCAAGAGGCTCTTTAGTTCCTCTTTGCTTCCTGTCATAAGGGTAGTGCCATCTGCATATATGAGGTTATTGATATTTCTCCCAGCAATCTTGATTCCATTTTGTGTTTCATCTAACCTGGCATTTTGCATGATGTACTCTGCATATAAGATAAATAAGCAGAATGACAATATACAGCCTTGACGTACTCCTTTCCCGATTTGGAACCAGTCTGTTGTTCCATGTCCAGTTCTAACTGTTGCTTCCTGACCTGCATACAGATTTCTCAAGAGGCAGGTCAGGTGGTCTGGTATTCCCATCTTTTGAAGAATTTTCCACAGTTTGTTGTGATCTACACAGCCAAAGGGTTTGGCATAATCAATAAAGCAGAACTAGATGTTTTTCTGGAATTTTCTTGCCTTTTCTATGATCCAGCAGATGTTGACAATTTGATCTCTGGTTCCTTTGCCTTTTATAAATCCAGCTTGAACATCTGGAAGTTATCAGTTCTTAGAACCCCCCAAAATGAAATACTTAAGTATTAAAATTAATAGTGTTATTCAGTCATGTCCACCTCTTTGCAACCCCTTGGATTGTAGCCTGCTAGACTCCTCTGTCCATGGAATTCTCCAGGCAATAATACTGGAGTGGGTAGCCTTTCTCTTTTCCAGGGGATCTTCTGACCCAGTGATCAAACCAAGGTGTTCAGTGCTGCAAGCAGATTCTTTACCATCTCAGCCACCAGGAGTATGTACAAAATCTGTATGAGGAAAAGTACAAAACTCTGATGAAAGAAATTAAAGAGGATCTAAATGAATGGAGAGATATTTCATACACATGGACAGGAAGACTCTATATTTTAAGGATGTCAGTTCTTCCTGAATTGATTATTCACTTCCCTACAATCCCAATCAAAATCCCAGTAAGTCATTGTGGATATCGTCAACCTGATTCTCAAGTTTGTATGGAAAGGCAAAAGAACCAGAATACCCAATACACACTGAATGGAAAGCTCAAAGTCAGAGAACTGACCAGCTTGTCCTTGAGACACACTCTAAAGCAACAATAATCAAGACAGGGTAGTACTGGTGAAAGAATAGACAAAGATATCAGTGAAACAGAGCAAAAAACACAGAAATACACCCTGACATATAGAATCAACTGGTCTCTGACAAAGAGGCAAAGACAAAGTGGAAAAAGGACAGTCTTCTCAACAAATGGAGCTAGAACAACTGATTATATACATGCTAGAAACTGAATCTAGACACAGACCTTACATTTTCCACAAGATTTAACTCAAAACAGATTGTAGACTTAAATGTCAAATGCAGGAGTGTAAAATTCCTACAAGATAACATAGGAGAAAAGTCTAAGTGTCCTTAGGTCTGGCGATGAATGACCTATTTGATACAGTAGCAGAAGCATGATCTGTGAAAGAAAGAACTGATAAGCTGGACTTCATTAAAATAAGAAAATATCTTACCTGCAATAAAACACTGTTAGATAATGAAAAGGCAAATCAAAGACAGCTAGAAAATCTTTGCAAAAGACATACATGATAAAGGACTGGTATCCAAAAAACACCGAGAACTCGTAAAACTCAAGAAGGAGAATATGAACAACCCAAAAGAAGATAAGCATATGACAAATATGCATATAAAAATGGTCAGTGTCATTGTTGGTAGGAATGCAAATGGTTCAGCCACCTTAGAAGACATTTGGTAGTCTCTAACAGTACTAAATGTACTCTTACAAGGTGATCCTGCAGCTGTGCTCCTTACTAGCATTAACACAAATGAGTTGAAAACTTACATTCACACAAAAACTTGTGCATGAATTTTTTTTCAACTTTATTCATAATTACCAAAACTGTAGAAGCAACCAAGATGTTCTTTAGTAGGTGAATAGGTAAACTGGGTAACATAAATAAAATGGAATATTATGGAGCAGTAAAAAGAAATGAGCTATTAAGTGATGAAAACACATGGAGGAAATTTAATGCATATTGCTAGGTAAAAGAAACCTGTCTGAAAAGGTTACGTACTGTGTGATATTTTGCAAAAGGTGAAAACTATTGGGACAGTACAAAGCATCACTGATTATAGCAGTTTAGGATGAGAGAAGGAGGATGAATATGTAGAGCACAGGAGAATTTTAGTGCGTTAAACCTATTCTGTGTGATACGGTCATGGGGGATACATGTCACTATCAAAACCCATGGACTGTACAACACAAAGAATGAGCCATAGTGTAAGCTATGGACTTTAGTCAATAATAATGTATTTATATTAGTTCATCAATTGCAACAAAAATACCACATTAATAGAAGGCGTTAATAATAGGGGAAACTAGAGATGGGGGTATATGGAAACTGTATTTCTTCCTGTTTTCTGTGAACTTAAACTAATAAAAAATGAAAGTGTCAGTCATTTAGTCATATCTGACACTTTGCGACCCGATGGACTGTAGCCCGCCAGGTTCCTTTGTCCATGGGATTCTCCAGGCAAGAATACTGGAGTGGGTAGCCATTCCCTTTTCCAGGGGATCTTCCCAACCGAGGGATCAAACCTAGGTCTCCTGCATCGCAGGCAGACTCTTTACCATCTTAGCCACCAGGGAAGCCCCAAACCTAAACTGAAACTGCTTTCAAAAACGAAGTCTACTAATTAAAAAAATAATAATAATAAATTGAAATATCCCTAATAGGAATTACCAAGACAAAAAGAGAAAATATATAAAAATCACGCTATTAACCATGAAGACAAAACAAAACAAAACAAAATCCCCAAACATCACAAACTCCCAAAACTCACTCATGAAGAAACAGATATCAAGAAAGAACCAGTGTCTAATAAATAAATTAAACTTTTATTAATATTTTCCCATGTAGAAAACTCTCAGCCAGATTCCTTCACTGCTAAATTCAAAATTCTAATAAACATTTAAGGAAGAAAGAAGAGCACAGCATGAAAAAAAGTTGCAAAAGCATCAGAGGAGGGAACATTTACCAACTAACAGTATGAGATCAGCATTAGCATAATACTGAAAGCAGACATTCAGAAAATGAAGATCATGGCATCTGCTCCCATCACTTCATGGGAGATAGATGGGGAAACAGTGGAAACAGTGTCAGACTTTATTTTTTTGGGCTCCAAAATCACTGCAGATGGTGATTGCAGCCATGAAATTAAAAGACGTTTACTCCTTAGAAGGAAAGTTATGACCAACCTAGGTAGCATATTGAAAAGCAGAGACATTACTTTGCCAACAAAGGTCTGTCTAGTCAAGGCTATGGTTTTTCCAGTGGTCATGTATGGATGTGAGAATTGGACTGTGAAGAAAGCTGAGTGCCGAAGAATTGATGCTTTTGAACTGTGGTGTTGGAGAAGACTCTTGAGAGTCCCTTGGACTGCAAGGAGATCCAACCAGTCCATCCTAAAGGAGATCAGTCCTGGGTGTTCATCGGAAGGACTGATGCTGAGGCTGAAACTCCAATACTTTGGCTACCTGATGCGAAGAGTTGACTCATTGGAAAAGACCCTGATGCTGGGAATGATTGAGGGCAGAAGGAGAAGGGGACGACAGAGGATGAGATGGTTGGATGGCATCACTGACTCAATGGATATGGGTTTGGGTGGACTCTGGGAGTTGGTGATGGACAGGGAGGCCTGGCATGCTGCAGTTCATGGTGTTGCAAAGGGTCAGACATGACTGAGCAACTTAACAGAACAGAATGCATGTATATATAGAAATGTTTCATAATTCTGATATTCATTTTATGTATATGGATCATTAACATTTTCCAGTTGTCCTTTTACTTTCCTTTGTTGTTACAAAGTCAACATATGCATATTTCTAGTTAGACTGATGTTTTTCAAGCTGCATTAACTTGAAATTCTTGGTGAAGATGTGCATAAGATTGTGAAGGAACCATGCTTTGTATTGAATATGTAATTAGTAGCATGATGTGCAAAACATAATTTGAATAATGAAAATATTGGCTCTTCACAGAAGGAAAATAAATCAAACTCATCAGCTGATAGCATTCACTGATTAAGAGAAAATAAGGAAATCAGATGAGAAATCTTAAACAGAGGATGCTTTAACAGAGGGATTTATGTTCCACAATTAAGTGTTTAAGAAATAAAAGACCGTTAATATTATGACCTTCCACAGTTTGATTGAAAGCACATCCATGAATATGTGTTAACAATGGTAACAATCACAGCTAAATATGAAGATGTTAATTTTGTTCATTTTAATTGAAATCATTATTACCAACGTTGAAGAAGATATTAAAATATCACCTCTAATCCCAGTACTCAGTCACTTTTCATCTTTCTGCAAGTTGCTTTCGAAACCTTATCTTTAACCATTTGTATTTATAGGTGTAACACATTTTCTATTTCAGCTTTTTTATGCATAAAATCATTTCAGAAACATTTTTATTATTTCTAAATAGCTTTTTAAATGCCCTTTTAAATGGTTGCATAATGTACTATTAGGGTGCTTACTATAATTTACTAAAGCCATCTTGCTTTGTAAGAAATTTGTTATCTCCAAATTATGTCATTTTAAATTAAGTATTTTAACTTGTATCTAACCTACAGATGCAGTCCTGCATCAAAGGTATCATTATTTCAGTGTGACAGAGTAGAGTGACTCCAAAGTCTAACCGAAAAGTAACACTTCTCAGTTATAGATACAGATAAGAAAGAACATTGGACCAATGGTTAGAATTAATCTTTACAGGATAGGTCCCCTTTTATATTCACTTTTGTGTTCCATGGAAATTTTTTTTTTTTTTACTTTTGAAAAGAGAAATGATACTGGAGGTGAGTTTTAATGATAAATTTTAAATTTTTGCTATTTCTGAAACAAAATAATTTCTTAGATTCAGTTTTCATTGTTTCTGTAGAATAAAGCCAAGTATATATCTGTGTAGATATTTGAGTCAAATTTACACCAAGGAAGCAGTTTTTAGTAATATGCATGTATCTTAGGCTGTTGGCTTTATATGTGATTTAAACATTCTGAAATCCACATTTTATGTATGTATGATTTTGCTTACTAGTCTGCTAAGGTGACAAAATTTTCATCCATTTCTTTTGGTTACCGACTCAGACAAATAAAAGAACTGCCTTCTCTAAAAGAAAAAAAAAAAAAAAACTGTTGCAAAAAACAAAAATATATTGAGGCAAGATGAACAATATTTTTGAATTATTTATTTTAACCTTAGCATCGTTGATTTTATCTGATCCCTTCCAGAAGCAGGACTTGAAGAAACTGAAGTGCCTGAAGGCAGAGTGGAGTGGGGGTCAGGAGTGAAGTGTTAGAATTTGACTGAAGGAAGGAAGTCAAGGAAGAGGTATTCTAGTATCCAGGATAAGCAAGATGCAGATCTGCTTGTTCAGTGCATTGTGGCCTAAAAATAAAGATAATTGGCATTGTTAATTATACTATTAGTTGCAAATCTATTGCACATTACCAGGAGTCTTATTTCATGGTTCTTATATAATGAGAAATCTCAAGAATTCCTTTTAAGAGCTGAACAATGCACTTTGGTCTGGGGGAAATCGCATACAGTATGTGGCATTGGATCAACAATACATATTCAAAGTTAGTATTGTTATGGTGGACTCATTACATCATAGATTTGCTTTGGGTACACCGATTTTTCCCGAGTTTATAATTGATTTTACCCTTTTGTTTGTCTTAAAGTTTATGTGGAAGGTCTATATTTAGAAGCATCATTTAATCCTGCAAATAACTGTGGCATGTAAAAACTCAAGAAATAACCACACCATCTCTGTAGAACAAAGAAATATACCACTCTGTCTAGGATCTTTTGTTAGCACATCAAAAACATTTTAAAGCAAGTTGTCTCATGTCAGGCTGTCTAGGAGGTTTCAGGCAAAAATTATTTTTAGCAGGATGAAGAATGGCCTAGGTCAAATGAAATCTTAATTTGTAGCATAATGCTGGGAAAACTGAGGTAGATTTAAGATGTCATTTCGCCAGAATTGAGTGTAACAGACAGATTCAAAGATGTTAATGTAATATACTGCCTAAAAGAAGAACCATTCAGAACTTTTACTTCTTCTTGTTTGTTCTCTTTTTATGAATAACATCTATATTTTTATGATTATAAAGGTATCACATATTATAGTAAATTCAGTATATATAGGAAAAGTACAGAGAAGAAAATAAAAATCAACTGCAGTCCCCCAAACAGGAACATCTGTGTTCTTGGCACAGCCAATGCAATACCGCATTCCTCCTGGGAAAACTGGTTGCTTCAGGAGTAAGTAAGTGACTTAAGACTGGTAAATTAGGTCCAGTGAGACTCAGTCTTTATTTTTCCCCCCAAAACTATGATGGGAATCTAGAACTGCCAGAATTACCATGTAGCATCCCCAAGGTGACCTAAACTGAGTAATGGATAGAAAAGTCCTGTAAGGTATAGTTCGGGCCGAGGCAGAAGGAGGAAAGATGACCTCAACAGAAGTAGGTTACCTTTATTCAGGCAAAGAGGGGCGACAGTCGGCCAATGACCAGGCTGAGCGCAGAGAGGGATCAGGGAGGCTCCATATTTGTAGGGAGGCTTGTGGAAGTGATAAGGGAAATGTTAATCAGGTGGGATATTTTGGGTATTTTTTAGTTGAGATGGCATTTGTAGTTGGGCAGGGAGTGATAAGTCTTCTGGGCAGGTGTAGGGGGTGGAAGGTTTCCGGACAGGGGATGATAAGTCCCAGATAGATGCAACCAGCCTGGAGCATCAGGGTGAGACCTAAAGTTCTGTTTTGTTTTCTCCGAAGTTAGGTGATTCAGCAAGGGCCTTTGAAACTGGTGTTTTCTTTTCTAGGCCCAAAAGACTCCTCCAAGTCCTAAGTCCTGTGACATGATTTTGAGCCCCAAATCTAGCCACAAAAGAAGCCAACAGCTCCTGGACTTCTTAGTCCTGTAAGTCAGTAAGTTTCACCTTTTTCCCTCTGTAGTAAGTTAGTTTAGGGTGAGTGTTGTCACTTGCATCCAAGAGTCTTCTGGTTTATGGGCCCACTGAGTGAACTTCCAGACTATGGAGTTCTTTGTCAAACTGTTCTGTGTAACTAGCACTTTGCTGAGAAACATGGAAAAGAAAAATAAAGAAAATAGATAATTCTTATCTAGCCAAGACTGTAGTTAGATCTCACTTCCATTGTCTCTGTCAATTTATTGATTCCTTGAGTGATGAAGTGTCAAATATGGAATGAAAATTAGAGATTCTCTAATCCAAGGGCATCAAATATGTGGCTTTATTGCAACAAAACCTTCCTCTCTTGTCCAGGAAAGACACTGCTCATTGATCATGGCACTCAACCAACTGAACTTAAATTTGGCCTTAGGACTGTTGTTAGCATAGCATTACAGAAAGTCACAGCAGTCAATTGGAGTCAGTTCTCAAGACAAACCTATTTACTACCCTTGCTGAGTCCATTCCCCTCCTTTTAAAGATGGATAAATACAGTACCGGGAGGGCAGGGGGAGTTGGGACTAGTTCATGATCATCCAGGATAGTTAGTGACAGTAAGCTATTTTCCTGGTTATCAGTTAACATCTTCCAGGTAGTTAAAATTATCATCTGTAAAAATAATATGACATGCCTTATGTGTCCCATTTTAAAATAGTTCATACCTGTTATAAGTTGTATCAGCCACTTACTGCTAACAGATAATTACAAAAATCTCTGACATGTGCAACAAAAACCATTAATTTTCATGTGGCTTTGGCATGGTTGGGTGGCTCTGCTGATCTCCGTTGGGCTCAGCTGAAGAGGGTTAAGCTGCAGGTTGCGTCTGCCTCACATGTCCCATCCTTCTTGGACCAGTGGGCTAGTCAGGATATGTTCTTTTCACAGTTGGGGCAATGTTAACCACAAAAGAGGTTTTCAAGTCCCAGCCTCTGGCAGTCTGTTACTATCTCAAGGGCCAAAACAAATTACATAGTTAAGCCCAAAGGCAGTAGAGAAGTACACATTCTTCTATAGCAAGAGATACAAAGTTACATGGCAAAGTGGACATAGGAAAGAGTGAAAAATTGGAGTCCAAAATGCAATCAATCATATAAATCAGGAAGGAAAAGTATAGGATACTGTATATAAATGGAAGGAGGGCTAATCAAGTTGGGGTCGGGTTTTCTTTACCAAGGTTTCTTTAAGGAAGTCATTTATCAGGTAAAGAGGTAAAGAAGCTCTCATGCAGAGGTTACAGTTTGCATAAATATTCTCCGCAGGAACAGAGAAGGCCAGAGTGTCAGCAGCTTTGAAGGCATAGGGGAGAACAGTGGGAGATGAGATTGGAGAAGTGGATAGGGCCAGACTATTCAGGTAAGTCTGGTAGTTTAATTGCTCTGTGAAAAGTGAAATGTCATTAATTGGTATTAAGCAGAGAAGTGACATATGCAAGTTGCATTTGGGAAAGATCACTGACTAGGATGCAGAGAATCAATTGTAGGAGGCAAGAAGGAAATAATACTAGCAGATAGTAGACAGATGCATTCTTGTAAGAGAATCCTAGGTTGGAAGCAGTGAGGACCAAGGGAGGTGAACACAGTCAAGAGAGAATCTGAGGGTAGTATCAACAGGACTTAGCTTCTTAAACTGAAATCCCTCTTGCTCTCTCTCTGCTTCAGCTATACTTCCTTTCTTTCTATCCGTGTGCTTACCAGGCACCCCCTACCACAAGGTCTTCATCATGCCCTTTGTTATACCTAGTATGCTCATTTCTCCACTCTTTGCTTAGTTTAACTCTTCATCATCCTTCAGATTTAAATTCCAACATCAATTTCATAGGGAAGAATGATCTGATCTTTCAAAAAGAATTATGGCGGGTGCTCATAATGGCATTATATGCCTCTTTTGCTTGATGGAGTAGAAATTTCACATTTGTTTTTTGTGAAGGAGTCTTTGGGCCTAGAAAAGAAAACAACAGTCTCAAAGGCCCTTGCTGAATCATCTAACTTCGGAGAAAACAAAAGGGAACTTTAAGTCCCACCCTGATGCTCAGGGCTGTTGCATCTACCTGGGACTTATCACCGCCTGCCCAGAAAACTTTCACGCCCTACATCTGCCCAGGACTTATCACCCCCTGCCCAGAGGACTTATCACCCCCTGCTCAAAACCTCCTACCCCCTGTTCAACTACAATGCCATCTCAACTAAAGATTAACCCAAAACGTCCCGCCTGACTTATCGCTTCCACAAACCTCCCTTTAAATATGAAGCCTCACTGATCCCTCTGCACTCCGCCTGGTCGTTAGGCCAACTGTTGCCCCTCCTTGCCTGGATAAAGGTAACCTACCTCCGCTGAGGTCATCTCTCCTTAGGGCTTATATCTCTCCACTAAGCCGTGAACTACATTGACAGATGTTGTATTTAGTTTTATTTATCAAGATGTTCCCAGTGCTGACCTCATTGTCTGTGTATGCAGTAGTTACTTAATGTATGTGACTTGAAAGAATGCTTCTGAATGGAATATTTGGATACATATTGGTTATATCAGTGTTTAAGTTGATCAGATATTATAGGGGACAATACTGTTGAAGTTAATTTCAGGCTAGTAACAATCAAAATGAAATCCCCCAAAAAGCTGAAAATTAAAACCAGGAAGCAATTTTCTGAGAGAAAGGAATAAAATAACTTAGAATTTAGGCAGAAACTGAATATGCTTCTCTACCAAAGCCTTGATGCCTGCAGCAAGGGCACCTCTGTGACCTGATGAATATGATCAATACTCTCCAAAGATTGAAGATTAAAAGTAAGCCACTGAGTTGCAATAAGAATCATATTAAAATTCATAGTGCTGCTAAGTGACAAGAAGTCTGTTAGAGCAGAACCCAGGTAAAATTTACATTTGCTCTGGGGCATTACATTGATGTGGTGTTTCCTCCACACACTCAGTGAAGAGAGGCCGCAAAAGCCCTTGAGAAGGGGTCACTCCTGAGCCTTGAGAGTGCTCGAGAGAGATTAGGCAGAGTGTTCTGAAGTAATCATGGAGCGAAAAATAAATTGCAATACCTTGCCATCAACAAGAAATCACAGTAAACTAGTCTGTCCCAGAGGCCATTTAAATGTCCATAAACTTTTGCTTCATCCTAATCCCTATTCCCTGAAGACTTGTGAGTTTTTCATTATGATTTTTAGTTTCCTGTTCCAGAAGACTCCAAAAGAAAACATGAGATGGCAGGAAAGAAGAAATGAGCTTGGAAAGTAAATGTTATTTGTAATTTAGGATTTTTTAACGACATATTTTGGGTATATCTGTGTTAGTTTTGCTGCAAGAAGCACAGAGCTCTCATATAGATGCTGGATGCTCTGTTTTCACTCTCTTGGATCCTCAGTTACTGCTACTACTGTTATTGGTATTATTATGATTATTACTATTATTTGGACTTGTAGTTGATAATATTACTGGACTGCAGTCAGTATCTTTAGGTCACAGTGAATCTTTCAGAATATTTTCTTTTGTATCACATCTGTAGACAAGTAGTGTAGTTTGATGTATCCTTATGGTCTGCTATTTCTTCTGCCTTACTGCATTATTCTTAGACTGGCATGGGGAGTTTGCCTTCCCTCTGAAGGGTTGCCATGCAATTTAGAGTCCTGGAAACTTCAAACTAAGCCTTTAGACTCATTGCAAGTGAGATCTTTTCATACAACTGAGATGAAGAAACTTATAAAGTTGTTCACAGTGGCCTTTTTTAAATAAGACAGTGCTTATGGAATTTTCATCCTAATGAATATTTTTATCCTTCTGCCATTTTTAAGTTTCCAGACTCTTAACTCCTACCTGTTCTTTATTCTTTTTTTGATAACTATTTCCAAATGTGTGTATATGTATTGCCTTGAGATTTTATATTTCATTTTAATTCAGCTTCATCTAAATTACTTTTGTAATTTTGCAATAAAGTCTTTTTTTTTAAGATTTGGAGACCAGAAAAAAATATGATTAAAAAACTCTGAATGTGATTTTTGAGACATATTGAATAAATATTAAGAAAATGAACATTCTATCAATGATGAAACTAACTGAATGTAAAATATTTCATTACTAAGTTACTGTACCTAGTATGACAAATTAGAGGTGATTTAAGGTATGAAAATGAAGACTTTTTGAGCTATGACCTTCTTTAGAATATTCTTCTTCATCAGCTGTGCTGAGTCACCTAAATCTCTAGGTTCTAATCCATGCTAAGGCTTTGGGGACATAATCAAAAATGTAGTCTGCCATGGTAACTGAGACTATGTCATTATTTTATGAACAAGGATTATGATTGTTGGTAATTATTTACTCATGAAGCCTAGAAATCAAAGCTACCAGTATTTGTTAAGTTTTCACTATGTAGCCACAGGTTTCTAGAAAGCAGAAGTAATGTGCTTTGGGGGAACATCAGGTCAATGATGAAAAAATTTAAGAGAATAGAAAATCAAGAGGTAGTTCTGTATTAAACCCTTTAAGGATACAGAAAAGGAGAAGATTGTGGCTTTGGAGTTGGAGGAGGAGGAGTTAGAACTTGGCAGCTGTGAAGATTGTATAATCCATGAAGGGCTGGATAAGATGGAAGAGGGAAATGCTTACAGGGAGTGAGGAGAGGAGCATCTCAGTTACAGCAAAACATAGCTCTGAGTAAGGCGTGTGTAAAGGGAATTCACATAGAGGGGATTAGAAGTATAAGCATTGAGGAAGGAAGTGGTGGTGTGTGGCTTCAAGGCCATACATCACTTCTTCCTTCTTTGATGCCTGTCCTTCACTTTTTTTGTTGTCATAGAGACTTTGATTTACAGGGAAAGGGGTTTGATTTGATACCAAGCAAAGGAATTCATGAGGAAAATGAAATGTGTTTGAGGATGCATAACAAGGCAGTTACCCAAAGGTGCCGGAGAGAGGAACTAGAATTACTATGACCAAGTAGGAAGTTACTGCAGCAGTTTAGTGCAAAATACTGAAGACCTAAACCAGGGATGGAAAACTTTTTCTGTAAAGGGTAAGATAGTAAATATTTTAGACTTTTTAGATCATATGGTCTCAGTGGCAACTGTTCAACACAATATGTAAATAATGAGCATGACTGCATTCCAACAAACCTTGTTTAGAAAAAAAAAAAAAAACTGGCAGAGGGCTATATTTACTGACTTCTGTCTAAACCACAGTGCTGTGCTGTGCTGTGCTTAGTCACTCAGCTGTGTCTGACTCTGCGACCCCATGGACTGCAGCCTGTCAGGCTCTTCTGTCCATGGGGATTCTCCAAGCAAGAATACTGGAGTGGGTTGCCATGCCCTCCTCCAGGGGATCTTCCTGACCCAGTGATTGAACCCAGGTCTCCTGTATTGCAGGCAGATTCTTTGTCAACTGAGTCACCAGGGAAGCCCAAGAATACTGGAGTGGGTAGCCTATCCTTTCTCCAGGGGATCTTCCCCACCCAGGAATTGAACTGGGGTCTCCTGCATTGCAGGCAGATTCTTTACCAACTGAGCTACCAGAGAAGCCCCTAAACCACAGTGGTGACATGGAAATGAAAAGAAGGAAACAATTTGGGGTGTTGAAAAAAATATTATATTCTCCAATCTGCTTGAATAAGAGTGGGTAGGAAAGGAAGGAGCCAAAGATTTCAAACAATGCATCAGTCCTTGAAATAGCAATGTGGGATCAGTTCATCAATATGGACATGATAAACGAATTGATAAAAGTTACTTGTTGAAAGAGAAGAATGAAAGGTTAAGGACTGGCTATTGGAATAGCTGGACATAAAGAAGTGACTGGCCTCTGAGATGGTGTCAATATTGGTTCTTAATCTGGTTGCTAATTTCACTGGAGGTATAGTTTGTGAAAAATGTATTGTCGACTAAAAGGTGTATATATATATATATATATATATATATATATATATATATATATTCACAACCTATAAGTCGAGAGTTGTTTTATTTGGTGGAAATTTTTAGCACTTCAAGCCTGGGAGGCAGCATCTCAAATAACCCTGAGAGAACTGAGATCTGCTCCGAGGAGGTACACAGGAAGCTAGGACATATACAAGTTTTGCAACAAAAGCTAGGTAATCAGGAGCATCAAAGATTACTGTTAATGAAAGAAAATCAGATATCCCAAATTAAAGAATTTTACTTTTCTATATGGGAAGATGCACAAATCTGGGCTCACTGAAATCATTCCTTTGGTATTCACCTGAGCTATCTGGGCCAGTATCCTGAATTTTCACATCTTGAGTTTCCTCAGGGCTCACCTTAGGGAGAGGCTGCAGTCAGATGCTAGATGGCAGGTATTTTTTTCTTCCTGAGTTTCACTGCACTCACTGGCTCATGTTGGAGGACTGCAATCCCTGATGACTGCGACATCCTGTGTTTACTGATATGATAGGCAATAGTCCATTAACAATCTGAAACTAAACAATTAGGTTTTTTGTCTTTTGCTTATTTTTGTTATACTTCAGTAAACTTTAAAGTGATTGAAAGAGGACGTAAAACCAGTTCTTCTGATAAAACCAGTTCTTCTGGAAGTAAAATCAGAAGAACAACATATCACAGAAACTAAGAGAGGGTAGAAGAGAAGAGACCAGTTGGTGGGACCAAAGAAAGAAGCAAGATTGCGATGAGAATGGAGAAAATGGGTTTAAATTTAACTAGGAGGTAAGATATGACCTCCAAGTAGCAGCTTCAGTGGAGCATTAGATTGAAAATTAAATTCCAGGTTTTTAAGCAGAAAAGAGGGGTTAAGGAAGTGAAGCTGTTTACTTAGAAACTCAAGGACAGTGGTTGTAGAGGAAAATATAAAAGTAATATGTAGTGAAGGGAGTAATAGAATAAAGTGGGGGTTTTATTTCTGATTGTCTTTAATGGAAAGTGTTATGTATGTTTAAGAAAAATGGCAATTAAATGAATGTAAAAGATTGAAGATGTGAATAAAAGATGGAGAATATATGGGACAAGATAAGCTAGATCAGAAAGATATATACCTCCAAAAAACAAAAGAGTAGTATAATCAGAAAGAAAGGCAAGGTAAATTCAGATAAGAAGTTATTTTAAAGAAGGCCAGATATATCCATGGTGGTGAAATCATCTGCTGGTTTTGTTTGATGTGTGTAGGAGAATTGATTTGGAGGTTGAAGGAAAGAGGAAAATCTCTGTAACTTTAGGAGCCAGTTAGTAAAAACTGGGTTAAGTATGGTTGTTAAAGAATATGATGCATTCCCAAGACATTCCTCAAAGACAAAGGACATTCCTTAAATAATTGGTTTGCGTTTGACAACTATGACTATGAATGTGGTTGACTAGCACATCAAATTACAAATTTCTGTAAACAATATCATTATTGTATTACAGGGCAAACACCACATATTGGAAGATCCATCATAATACCACAAATTTTCCTTTTAGTAATGCTCAAACTACCGCACAATTGCACTCATCTCACACACTAGTAAAGTAATGCTCAAAATTCTCCAAGCCAGGCTTCAACAATAACGTGAACCGTGAACTTTCAGATGTTCAAGCTGGTTTTAGAAAAAGCAAAGGAACTAGAGATCAAGTTGCCAACATCTGCTTGATCATCAAAAAAGCAAGAGAGTTCCAGAAAAACATCTATTTCTGCTTTATTGACTATGCCAAAGCCTTTGACTGAGTGGATCACAAGAAACTGTGGAAAATTCTGAAAGAGATGGGAATACCAGACCACCTGACCTGCCTCCTGAGGTCAGGAAGCAACAGTTAGAACTGAACATGGAACAACAGACTGGTTCCAAATAGGAAAAGGAGTACGTCAAGGCTGTATATTGTCACCCTGTTTATTTAACTTATATGCAGAGTACATCATGAGAAACGCTGGGCTGGAAGAAGCACAAGCTGGAATCAAGATTGCTGGGAGAAATATCAATAAACTCAGATATGCAGATGACACCACCATTATGGCAGAAAGTGAAGAGGAACTAAAGAGCCTCTTGAAGAAAGTGAAAGAGGAGAGTGAAAAAGTTGGCTTAAAGCTCAACATTCAGAAAACTAAGATCATGGCATCTAGTCCCATCACCTCATGGCAAATAGATGGAGAAACAGTGGCTGACTATTTTTGGGGGCTCCAAAAAAACAGCAGATGGTGATTGCAGCCATGAAATTAAATGACGCTAATTTAAGGAAAGTTATGACCAACCTAGATAGCATATTAAAAAGCAGAGACATTACTTTGTCAGCAAAGGTCCATCTAGTCAAGGCTATGGTTTTTCCAGTGGTCATGTATGGATGTAAGAGTTGGATTATAAAGAAAGCTGAGCACAGAATTGATGCTTTTGAACTGTGGTATTGGAGAAGACACTTGAGAGCCCCTTAGACTGCAAGGAGATCCAACCAGTCCATCCTAAAGGAGATCAGTCCTGGGTATTCATTGGAAGGACTGATGTTCATGCTGAAACTCCAATACTTTGGCCACCTGATGCGAAGAGCTGACTCATTTGAAAAGACCCTGATGCTGGGAAAGATTGAGGGCAGGAGGAGAAGGGGACGACAGAGGATGAGATGGTTGTATGGCATCACTGACTCAATGGACATGAGTTTGGGTGTACTCCGGAAGTTGGTGATGGGCAGGGAGGCCTGGCATGAGTGGTTCATGGGGTCGCAAAGAGTCAGACACTACTGAGTGACTGAAGTGAACTGATACTTTATTTTATAGAATTGATACAATGAAGTTGAAAAAGTTATCTGGCTTAACTAATTTATAAAACAAAAATTTTAATATTAAGATTGAAATTCTAAGCTGTTTTAAATTTACAAAAGTAATAAAATGAACAAATATAGTATGTACACACACCTTAAAAATTCAGCAATATTTCTTTATATTATCTTAAAGAGTGTTGTGTGGCATACAAAAGACACAGTACCATTAAAATCAGACTCCCGGTTTTAATGACTGGATGACTAGATTAAGCACAAGCTGGAATTAAGATCGCTGGTCACTGCCCTTATGGCAGGAAGTGAAGAAGAACTAAAGAGCCTCTTGATGAAAGTGAAAGAGGAGGGTGACAAAGCTGGCTTAAAACTCAGTATTCAAAAAATAAAGATCATGGCATCCAGTCTCATCACTTCATGATAAATAGATGGGGAAACAATGGAAACAGTGTCAGACCTAATTTTCTTGGGCTCCAAAATCACTGCAGATGGTGACTGCAGCCATGAAATTAAAAGACACTTGCTCCTTGGAAGAAAAACTATGACAAATCTAGACAGCATATTAAAAAGCAGAGACATTACTTTACCTACAAAGGTCCATCTAGTCAAAGCTATGGTTTCTTCAGTAGTCATGTATGAATGTGAGAGTTGGACCATGGAGAAAGCTGAGTTCTGAAGAATTTATGCTTTTGAACTGTGGTGTTGGAGAAGACTCTTGAGAGTCCCTTGGACTGCAGGGAGATCCAACTAGTCCATCCTAAAGGAAATCAGTCCTGAATATTCATTGGAAGGACTGATGTTGAAGCTGAAACTCCAATACTTTGGTCGCTTCATGTGAAGAGTTGACTCATTGGAAAAGACTCTGATGCTGGGAGGGATTGGGGGCAGGAGGAGAAGGGGACGACAGAGGATGAGATGGCTGGATGACATCACCGACACAATGGACATGAGTTTGAGTGAACTCCGGGAGTTGGTGATGGACAGGGAGGCCTGACATGCTGCGATTCATGGGGTCACAAAGAGTTGGACATGACTGAGCCACTGACCTGAACTGAACTGAGCAACTGAACTGAACTGAACTATATGTTTATTAAGTGTGTTTATAACTTGTAATTCAGTTTGAAAATATGCCAAACTCCATCAAATCCAGTAAAATTAAGGCTGTGAAGTAATAAATAAAAATCAAACCACTTTGTGAAATTGCATTATATGGATATAATTGGATACACCTAGGTGCCTCATACTGATAGTTAATAAACATTTTTTCACGTTGAAATGTAATTATCAGTTCCCACTGAACTATGTATGCAAAATTGATGAAATAGTTGAGCCTTAATGAACAGAGATATTTGCATTTCATTACTGTGTTGTATAATTCTGCTCATAAACTTTATGAAATACTTTTAATGCTCAATTCATTGCAGATAAAAGTGAAAATATTATTGTAAAAATCTATGCTGAAGTGTTTTATTCCTCAGCAATATCCTTTTATTAATACTTATTTTCTTTCATTTCAATAAAGTGGATTGAGCCAAAGTAGGATTGCACATTTAAAGTTCCATAACTTTATCAATTACTCACTAAGGGCCATGAAATGTTTATCAGTCAGTTGGATCAAGGCAGCATTTTAAAACATGCACATATTTAAGTAACTTCTAAGGGTAGTGGACCTTAACTTATTTTGATAGGTATTAACTCATCTAATAAAGACTGACATTATTTACAACTCGTGGGTCTTACAGTTTCATACCAATATTGCTGAATATTGAAAGATAAATGACTACCATTACAGTAATTTAAAATTTTTTCTGTTGTTACTTTTTTACTCCAGGAATATCTCAAACCTCTTTATTCTCATGATACTCTCAAAGGAAATGAAGTATCAAGATACTCCTACTGGACCTTATTTTCTAGGGATAGAAATCCTTTCCTGAATGTCAGCTTGTTTGTGATTATATCCCTTGTTTTCCTCTTTTCCCAAGGAGAAGTGGGTAATTCTTATTTTTAGATAATGCTTACCCCAAAATAGACTTGTATGGTCAGCCTAGTCAAGCAGAGTTCTAGAGACTGAGACCAGTTTTTATTTCTCAGTCCTCTGTCTTTAGAGTGGAAGACATGCTTTCAATGGTCTTTTCTTGGTTTGGAGTCATAACTAGCAACTAGGGGTAGTAATGAAAGGAGCAGACATACAACTTCATCGTGCTCTAAGTGTAATTGTGATTTGAAAAAGTGAATCTCCCTTTAGGTCTGAACTCAATCAAAACATCTTCATTGGACTATGTGGCCCAACTTTCTCTCTATGTACTCCCATTCTTTCTTGTCTTACTATACTTCCTTCATAGCATGTATTGCATCTTGATAATATATTACATAAACATATAAATATGATATACATACATATAGTATAAATATTATATAAATATGTATATTTATTTACCCTTTATTTATCTCCCATAACTGAACATAATCTATGTGTGAGCAAAGATTTTGTTCTCCCTCAATTACCCAGAACAGAATGGGCACTCAAAATATATTCATTGAACAAAGGTATGGGCAGTAGCTATACCCCGATCTCCAGTGAGTCATATTCTTGCATAATTTCCTCCCCTTGAGTATACACAGAGCTTGTGATTTACTTCTAGCCAAGAGAATATGGCAACCATGAAAGGATTTTTCAGATTTGGTTAAGGTCCTAAATTGGTTGACTCTTGAATTAATCAAAAGGAAGATTGTCCTGGATAGATCTGACTTAATCAGGTGAGATTCTTAGGAACCTCAGATCAGATCAGATCAGATCAGTCGCTCAGTCGTGACCGACTCTTTGCGACCCCATGAATCGTGGCATGCCAGGCCTCCCTGTCCATCATCAACTCCCGGAGTTCACTCAGACTCACGTCCATCGAGTCAGTGATACCATCCAGCCATCTCATCTTCTGTCATCCCCTTCTCCTCTTGCCCCCAATCCCTCCCAGCATCAGAGTCTTTTCCAAAGAGTCAACTGTTCACATGAGGTGGCCAAAGTACTGAAGTTTCAGCTTTAGCATCATTCCTTCCAAAGAAATCCCAGGGCTGATCTCCTTCAGAATGGACTGGTTGGATCTCCTTGCAGTCCAAGGGACTCTCAAGAGTCTTCTCCAACACCACAGTTCAAAAGCATCAATTCTTCGGCGCTCAGCCTTCTTTGCAGTCCAACTCGCACATCCATACATGACCACAGGAAAAACCATAGCCTTGACTAGACGAACCTTTGTTGGCAAAGTAATGTCTCTGCTTTTGAATATGCTATCTAGGTTGTTCATAACTTTCCTTCCAAGGAGTATGCTATGCTAAGTCACTTCAGTAGTTTCCGACTATGTGCGACCCCATAGATGGCAGCCCACCAGGCTCTGCTTTCCCTGGGATTCTCCAGGCAAGAACACTGGAGTGGGCTGCCATTTCCTTCTCCAATGCATGAAAGTGAAAAGTGAAAGTGAAGTAGCTCAGTCGTGTCCGACTCTTAGTGACCCCATGGATTGCAGCCTAACAGGCTCCTCCATCCATGGGATTTTCCAAGCAAGAGGTATTGGAGTGGGGTGCCATTGCCTTCTCAGCGTCTTTTAATTTCATGGCTGCAGTCATCATCTGTAGTGATTTTAGAGCCCAGAAAAATAAAGTCTGACACTGTTTCCACTGTTTCCCCATCTATTTCCCATGAACTGATGGGACCGGATGCCATGATCTTCGTTTTCTGAATGTTGAGCTTTAAGCCAACTTCTTCACTCTCCTCTTTCACTTTCATCAAGAGGCTTTTGAGTTCCTCTTCACTTTCTGCCATAGGGTGGTGTCATCTGCATACCTGAGGTTATTGATATTTCTCCCGGCAATCTTGATCCCATGTGTTTTCCAGTCCAGCGTTTCTCATGATGTACTCTGCATATAAGTTAAATAAGCAGGGTGACAACATATAGCCTTGACGAACTCCTTTTCCTATTTGGAACCAGTCTGTTGTTCCATGTCCAGTTCTAACTGTTGCTTCCTGACCTGCATACAAATTTCTCAAGAGGCAGGTCATGTGGTCTGGTATTCCCATCTCTTTCAGAATTTTCCACAGTTTCTTGTGATCCACACAGTCAAAGGCTTTGGCATAGTCAATAAAGCAGAACTAGATGTTTTTCTGGAACTCTCTTGCTTTTTCCATGATCCAGAGGATGTTGGCAATTTGATCTCTGGTTCCTCTGCCTTTTCTAAAACCAGCTTGAACATCAGGAAGTTCACGGTTCACATATTGCTGAAGCCTGTCTTGGAGAATTTTGAGCATTACTTTACTAGCGTGTGAGATGAGTGCAACTGTGTGGTAGTTTGAGCATTCTTTGGCATTGGCTTTCTTTGGGATTGGAATGAAAACTGACCTTTTCCAGTCCTGTGGCCACTGCTGAGTTTTCCAAATTTGCTGGCATATTGACTGCACACTTTCACAGCATAATCTTTCAGGATTTGGAATAGCTCAACTGGAATTCCATCATCTCCACTAGGAACCTCAGTGTCTTATTAATGTCACTATTTAATATATTTAATAGCCCATATTTCATTACTCCCAACCAGATATTTATAGATATAAAACAAAGAAATAAGGTTATCAAAGCTACTTTATATATACATTACACTTTTAATTTTAAGATTTAATTAATAGTTATTTTAAACTTCTTCAAGAGATGACAGTCTAATTAGTGTGGTAAAACTTTTGAACAAGACAAACTATCAAAGCTATGTGTGAACAAATACAAGAGTATAGTGCAAATTAAGTTTATGAGGATAGATTGGAACAGTTTAAGGTACAAAAATAAGTTAAAATATTATAATTTAAAGTTCTTTTCAGAGTCTTCTTGCCTCTCCAGAATTATTTCTACTATATTTTGTCTTCTGTATATGACCATTTGTTGAGTATTCCATTTTATATAATGTACAATTTCATTCAAACCCTTGAGCACAACTATGTATATATATGTGTGTGTAAGACTTATCTCCATGGTTATCTTAATATATACTTCCTGGTGATATCAAAGAGATTTTCCTATAGCATAAGTCCGCTCACATTCAAAGTCTTTAGCACTTACAAGACTATCCATTCATTATTTGTTATTTCCTAATGTTCCAGTCTCATCTCTCATTTCTGTCCTATGCTCCAGCTGCATTTAGTTTCTTATAGATCCTGAACGTACCATGCAGTTTCATTCTCTATCTCGTGCCAATCTTTGTGCATGGAAATTGCCTCCATGTCTTTCATTGCCTACCAATTGTTTGACCTTCTCCTTGATGACTTATAGAAATGGTAACATCTTTTTTGATGTTCCAACTTATAAATCTCATGCAAATATATATGCTAACAACTATCACAATAGGTTTCATAACTATAGCCTCTACTTGACTCTAAGTACCTTTAGACTAGAAACTGGACATCTCTGTAACCTCACACGTGCCATTTTACTCATGACACTTACTGATAAGTGCTCATTAAATATGTGGGTGAATGAATGGTTAAGGAAGGTGTGCCTTTCTCATTAGTATTTTACTTCCATTACTTTGAAGAATTTATGTTTATTATTATATTTTTAGGAAAACATATATTGTTTACTGTTTTTTTGTTGTGGTAAAAGTCACATAATATAAAACATACTTATTTTAACCATCTTTAACTGTACAGTTCAGTGGCACTAAGTCCATTCACATTGTTGTACAATTCTCACCATCATCCATCTCCCAATTTTTTCGTTTTCCTAAATAGAAACTCTATCCCCATTCAATGCTAAGTCCCCATTCTCACTCCCCAGTCCACCCCCTGCTGGCCTCTGGCATCTACCAATGTACTTTTGACTCTGAATTTGACTCGTATAAGTAGAATCAAATGTGTTTGTCTGCACCTAATGTGTATTGGAATGCATTTTTAAGGTTAACTTTATGCTTATTATTTTTATAATCAAAAACCTTTTTTTCCACAAAAAGTAATTATTTTCCTCCTTTAGTTATCTTACACGGCTACATCTAATCTAGAAAAGCATTTGGGGATACTTAGTCAGATGAGTAGACGTTACTGTAGGCCCCAGCAGCCTATTTCCTGGTTACACATCACAGGGACATTCTCACACAGGCCCATGACGGGGCGTGTAGTAGAATCTTTATCACAGTCTTATTTGTGATAAGGAGCTAGAGGCCAGGTAGTTGTCCGTCACTAGGGGAATGGATCAGTAGCAGCATAATGTAGAGGCCCATTATAGGCTATTATGCAGCATTCAGAAGCAATGGATAGATGTCCAGAAATATGAATATCTTTAAAAATGTAGTGCATGGGTGCGTGCTAAGTCGCTTCAATTATGTCCAACTGTTTGCGACCCTATGGACTGTAGCCTGCCAGGCTTCTCTGTCCATGGGCTCCTCCAGGCAAGTATACTGGAGTGGGTTGCCAAGCCTTCCTCCAGGGGAATCTTCCTGACCCAGGGATTGACCCGAGTCTCTTATGTCTCAGGCATCGTCCGGCGGTTACTTTACCACTAGCACCACCTGATAAGCCCCTCAAAAATGTCGGACTGAGTTCAAAAGTAATTCTCAGAATGTTATTTACAGAATGATGCTATTATTTAAATTAAAATACATGCATATAACAAAAGAAGACTCACAATAATACACACAGAGGAAGGATACACATCAAACATTTTTCTACAAGAGAGACAGAGAAATGAGAAGGAAGTGAGTGAATGCAATGGATTAAATAAATCAATAAATTAAAGGACTGGGCCAATAACTGTAATACACCATGAAATTAGGTTATGATTAACTCAATATTTTGAACCTGAAGTACTTTCACCCACAAACACAAAAAGAAACTTAGAAAGTAAAAAGTAATAGGAAATTTTACATTATTTTTCAAAAATATAAGTAACCTAAATAGAATAATCTGGAATATATAACATAATAAAAATTGACCTAAGTGGAAACAGAAGTCAAGAATATCAATAACCATAGGAAAAATTAAATTGTCAGAGAACTAGCTCTAACAGGTCTTTAAGAGCTCTATGGGATCTTTTTGTATAGATAGTTCACATACTTGTTAAATAATGCTGTAATAGAGACTTCCAAGATCATCTTTATTCATTTTATACAACACTGATACCAAAATCTAACAGTGATGGAACAAAAAGAAAAATGGTGAAGACTGCGGCTCCCCTCTTGGCTCATATCTGGGCAAGCTGATAACAAACCCCGAGCGTTCCTTCTCCTGGAGCCAAAGTCCAAGCCCTGTGAACCCTGTGTGCAGGCACCCTGACCCAGGCCCCACTCTCTAAACACAGTAAAAAGCAGAACACTTGTGCCTTTCTTCACTCAAGTCATTTTGGACTGGCCCTGGGGCCTGCCTTGCTCTCCCCAGAAACCCTTTGATGTGAATAATAAATCTTTTCATGCCCTCTTACTGCACATGTAGCTTTATCAGTCTTTTGATATCTGAACCAATTTTAGGTAGGTAATTGATCCTACCCTCTGCAGGGCAACTACAAAACAGTTGGCATTGTGAAACCTGAGGGTCTTCTCTTGCTTAAAGCTAAAAGGTAATGGTGTGTGCTCAGTTGTGTCCAACTATGCGTGCGACTTCATGGACTGTAACCCACCAGGCTCCTCTGTCCATGGAATTCTCCAGGCAAGAGTACTAGAGTAGGTTGCCATTTCTTATGCTAGAGGATTTTCCTAACCCGGGAATTGAACTTGTGTTATATCTTCTGCAAATGCAGGTGGATTCTTTACCACAGTGCCAGCTGGGAAGCCTGCTTTGTCTTGCTTGATTAAGACTTGTTAATTGCCTCAACTGCCTACTGGAGAGCATATGATTTGCGTTGTGTTGCTGTGTGCCGTTTTGTTGATTTTGAGTTGTGTTGTGCTTTGATGTATTTGCTGAGTCCTACCAGATTTAACTAATTAGTCAGAAGTTTCAATAATAAGAAACAGGAGTATGGGGTTTGAGGTCCTTCTTTAAGTGGCCCTGGGTTGTGGCTTTTAACCTGGACCTCCCTGTGTCTCATTTCCAGCATAAGCTATGGCTGACTCTAAACTCAAGGGAGCAACTCGTTCTCTTATGACCACTGGTTGCGTGTCTCAAGCACAGGTTGACACCCTAGGCAATACATGAGGCATGTTGATTGCTGTATGAGAAAGAATAGTCACCATGTTGCACGCCCAGGTCTATTTTCCTAAATTCAGAGACTCCTAAATTATGAGTCCTCACTAGGACTCATAAATGCCTTAAAACGTCTCTTCTGCTGCTGCCCATGCCTCTACTGCTATAAAGATCTTGATCCTTACAAGGTATAAATTCCCATGGCACCCCATAGCATGGACTAGAGGACACCATCATTCTACTGGATAACTGTAAAACAAACTGACAAATACTATGGATTCATTGAGTACTGAACTACGAACATCATGTGGTTAATTCAAACCCAACTTAATCTCAAGGTCCCTAAACCCATAAAGCAAAGATTCATCCTGGGAGAGGCCTTTAGCCCTAGGGTTACTGATTTGCGACTCTCTGGAGATGTAACTTAGAAATACTTTTAAGACAAAGAGGACTCCCCCACCCCATATAGTGTATCCAGTAACCAGACCAAAACAAAATAAAAGAAAATGATCTCTTCAGACAGTGGAAGGAAACAGGAACTGTAGTAGGGGCCTGTGATTTGACCTAACTAGAACTTTAAAATTTATGGAAAAAATTTATGACAAAAAAGATAAAACACTGGCTATTATATTTGGAACCTAACAACAGAGGTAAAGATAAATAATATCTATCTATATATTTTAAAGAATTGGCTCATGAGGTTATAGGTGCCTATAAGGCCCAAGAGATAGTGAGGGACACAGAGGGCTGGTGCGCTGCAGTCCATGGGGTGGCAAAAGTTAGACACGACTTAGTAATGCAACAACAACAACAAGGCCCAAGTTATTCAACTGGCAAGCTGGAGACTTGGGAGAACCAATGGTGTAGTTCTAGTCCAAAGTCTGGCATTCTTGAGGCTCACGAAGAGCTCATGTTTCAGTTCAGGTCTGAAGGCAGGAAAACACCAGTTCTAGCTTGATGATTCAGTTCCATCCTGAAGACAGTTAAATAAGACAAGTTCTGTCTTATTTGGAGCAAGGACAACTTTTTTGTTCTATGCAAATCTTCAACTGTTTCAATGAGGCCCACCCACATTCTCCACACCAGAATACTGGAGTGGGTTGCCATTCCCTTCTCCAGGGGATCTTCCCAACCCAGGGATCAAACCCAGGTCTTCCATGTGGCAGGTGGATTCTTTACTAGCTGAGCCACAAGGGAAGCCCAAATTAACACTCACTGATATTGATATATATATATATATATATATATATACACATACACACACACACATATGTATATGTGTGTGTGTGTATGTGTTTGTAGCTTTCCTGTGTTTTCTTCTTCAGTTCAGTTCAGTTGCTTACTCATGTCCGACTCTTTGCAATCCCATAAATTGCAGCACGCCAGGCCTCCCTGTCCATCACCAACTCCCGGAGTTCACTCAAACTCACATCCATTGAGTCGGTGATGACATCCAGCCATTTCATCCTCTGTCGTCCCCTTCTCCTCCTGCCCCCAATCCCTCCCAGCATCAGGGTCTTTTCCAATGAGTCAACACTTCGCATGAGGTGGCCAAAGAACTGGAGTTTCAGCTTTAGCATCATTCCTTCCAAAGAATAACCAGGACTGATCTCCTTTAGAATGGACTGGTTGGATCTCCTTGCAGTCCAAGGGACTCTCAAGAGTCTTCTCCAACACCACAGTTCAAAAGCATCAATTCTTCGGCGCTCAGCTTTCTCCATAGTCCAACTCTCACATCCATACATGACCACTGGAAAAACCATAGCCTTGACTAGATGGACCTTTGTTGGCAAAGTAATGTCTCTGCTTTTCAATGTGCTATCTAGGTCGGTCATAACTTTCCTTCCAAGGAGTAAGCGTCTTTTAATTTCATGATGCAATCACCATCCACAGTGATTTTGGAGCCCAAAAAAATAAAGTCTGACATTGTTTCCACTGTTTCCCCATCTATTTCCCATGAAGTGATGGGACCAGATGCCATGATCATAGTTTTCTTCTTATCACTAATCAAGTATGAACTAGCTGTATAATAAAATATTTTAAAAAACAAATAAACTATTACATTTTGATGCATTACTTTTCTGCTCTATACCTGTATTCAACAAATTGGGTAAGCATTGTGTTTGTGTATTGCTTTGTCTTAATATTTTAATTATATATTGTCATGCCATTTAAACTATTTGAAAGCATAATTTTAAATGTCTGGATGAAACTTCATTGTTTGTATGAACTGCACTTCATTTAATCATATTCTATTGTTAAACAATGGAAATATTTGTAATAGTGAAAAATTGGAAACACTGCGTTGTACATATATTTTGATTCGTAATTCTGAATCTCTCCTTAGGACAGATGTCTGGAAGTAGAATTACTTAATCAAATTAAAAAATTTTTAATTTATTTATATATTTAATTGGAGGATAATTACAGTATTGTGATGGCCTCTGCCATCAGCATCAATCAGTCGTAGGCATACATGTATCCCTTCCCTCCCCACCCCAGCCCTCCAGTTTGTCACAGAGGACCGGCTTCGGGCTCCCTGCATCATACATCACACTCCCACTGGTTATCTATTTTACATACGATAATGTATATGTTTCAATGCTATTCTGTCAAATCATTTCACTCTCTCCTTCACTGTGTCCAAAAGTCTGTTCTTTAGGTCTGTGTTTTCTTTGCGCCCCTATACTTAGGATCATCGGTACTCTCTTTCTAGATTCCATATATATACGTTAATATATGGTATTTGTCTTACTCTTTCTGACTTATTTCACTCTGTGTAATAGGCTCTAGGTTCACCACCTCATTAGAACTGCCTCAAATGTGTTCCTTTTTGAAGATGAGTAATATTCCATTGTGTATATGTACCATAACTTACTATCCATTCATCAGCTCGTGGGCATCTAGGTTGCTTCCATGTCCTAGCTATTGTAAACAGTGTTGCAATGAACATTGGGATACTTGTGTCTTTTACAATTATGGGTTCCTCAGGATATGTGTCCAATAGTCGTCTCCAGCATCACAATTCAAAAACATCAATTCTTACAATTATGTAAAGTTTAAAAATAAAATAAAATTAAAAAAAAACAAAACCATCAATTCTCCAGCACTTAGCCTTCCTGTGGTCCAGCTGTCGCATCTGTAGATAAGGAATGTAAGGCATAGAAATTAAGTGTTTTGTCAGACCCTGACATAATTGAAAACCTGATGACTTTCCATAGTCCTGGGATCCCAGAATGGCTGGACAGCATGAATGAGCCACATACAGGAGCATCTGGAAACATGATAATGATAAGAATGGCATTTTCCTCCATCAGTTGAAGTGTCTCACCTTGTGAAACTGACTGTGTCTCAAAGACCTGCATCTCCCATCATTTGGCTGTATCTTATGTTTTTACTAACAATGCATTTGAAGAAGGCTATGAATAGTCACACACCTCAGAGTTAGTCCTGTACTAAATGAATCCTCAGGCCCTCCTTGCTCTCCCTTGTTCAAGTTTTACAATTTTTAAATGGTATTTATAATTCATTTTGTGTCTTTAATGCATGATTTGTGTTGATGATTTAGCCTCATTAGAGAAAGGGATAAATTTGCCTGTGTACTCACTATATAGAATAGCAAATTAACAGATGTTAGCATTTGATCAAATTTGCCATGTGTATTATATATTTTCAGTAAGGAGTTGAAATCCACTTTATTCTTACTTTCTAGGTTTATTCTTCTGTCTCTACAAGCAACCAGTATAAAGAATTTTGTAAGTACCTTTCTGGCTTACTTTTCATATTTAAATTATGAAAATAAATATATATTTTATGCAAATAGCATATATAGTGGCATATGTCTTTGAAACAGATAGCATTTACATATATTTTTTAAAAATCAATGCCAAAATAACTATAAAGTGCTTTATTATATGCCAAATATGTATTGAGATATACTTATGTTTCCAGTACTCTTGTTTATTCATTTCAACAACTATTACTTATTAGTCAGTCAGCTCAGTCGCTCAGTCATGTCTGACTCTTTGTGACCCTATGAACTGCAGCATGCCAGGCCTCCCTGTCCATCACCAACTCCCAGAGTTCACCCAAACCAATGTCCATTGAGTCAGTGATGCCATCCAACCATCTCATCCTCTATTGTCCCCTTCTCCTCCTGCCCTCAATCTTTCCCTGCATCAGGGTCTTTTCAAATGAGTCAGCTCTTCACATCAGGTGGCCAAAGTATTGGAGTTTCAGCTTCAGCATCAGTCCTTCCAATGAATATTCAGGACTGATTTCCTTTAGGATGAACTTGTTGGATCTCCTCGCAGTACAAGGGACTCAAGAGTCTTCTCCAACATCACAGTTCAAAAGCATCAATTCTTTGGCACTCAGCTTTCTTATAGTTCAACTCTCACATCCATACATGACCACTGGAAAAACCATAGCCTTGACTAGACGGACCTTTGTTGACAAAGTGATGTCTCTGCTTTTTAATATGCTGTCTAAGTTGGTCATAACTTCCCTTCCAAGGAGTAAGCGTCTTTTAATTTCATGGCTGCAATCACCATCTGCAGTGATTTTGGATAAATCTACTCTAATTTATTACCGTACTGAACATTTAGGGCTTTTCCACCTTTTTCCATTACTACAAAAAAACAGTGTATTTGTACTAGTTGTCAAACTTAAATAATACTCAGAGCCCTAAAGAGTTTTTTTATGTCAGTTTTATCTACTAATATTTATTTTGTTAAACTCACAAATTAAAAGAATGTCATTTCAAAATAACAATGATAATCTAGTTCTGTGCTAACAGAAATAATATATTTTAATGAATAACAACTGTATTGTATTTGGAATTTGTAAGAATTAATGTGTGGTGTTCTACAGGCAAACTGCAGCTAGCGGGCCAGATTCTGTTCATAGCTATTATTGTACATCCTATAAACTAAGAATATTATTTACATTTTTAAATGGTTAAAAAAATCAGAAGCAGCAGAATAATGTTTTAAAACATGTGTTAATGATATGGAATTCAAATTTCAGTGTTCATAAAGAAAGTTTTATTGGAATGCAGGCATACTATTTATTATGTAATGTCTGTGACAGCTTTAGCTCTACAAGGGCAGAGTTGAGTAGTTTGTTAAATGGGAGCTAAATATTGAGATTATCCAAATTTCCTATATCCTAGGTTTTGTTTGTTTGATCTAGTTCATCTCTTAGTTTTGGAGAAAGGTATACTAAAGCACCTTATTCTAATTGTGGATTTAGTTTTTCCAATTCTGTAATTTTTGCCTTCTGTATATTGAAGCCAAGGTTTTTTGTTTAAACAAGTTCATGTTTGTTGTATTTCTGACACTCTGTTCAATGTTTCTTTTATCACTGTGGAATTTCATGGTGTTACTTCTTATTTTTGTAATTAATTTTAAAATTGGATTTTATCTAGTTTTAATATTAATACAACTCTGGTTAGTACTCATTATTGTATTATTTTATTTTCAATATATTTATGACTTTTATTTGAATTTATTATACCTCTTTTAAGCATATATTGCTAAATTATAAAATCCATGCTAATATTTTCTGTTTTTAATAGATAAATTTAAAGCACTTATTGCAACTGTTAAAATATTTGGACTAATTTATTCTAACTTTGGGCTTCCCTGGTGGCTCAGATGGTAAGGAATCTATCTGCCTGCAATGCGGGAGACCTGAGTTCGATCCCTGGGTAAGAAAGATCTCCTGGAGAAGGGACTGGCTGCCCATTCCAGTATTCTTGCCTGGAGAATTCAATGGACAGAGGAGCCTGGGGGGCGACAGTACGTGGGATCACAAAGAGTTGGACGTGACTGAGTTACTTACATTTAACACACTCATTCTAACTTATTTCATGTTTTCTATCATATTACTTATTAATATCTGCCTGTTCTTAACCTTTTTTATTTCCAATTCTGGATGAATATATGTCTCTATTGTATTTTTCCTCCTCTGAGTTTAAAAATTATACATTCTATTCATATTTTGTTGACAGCATTTCTTAAAATTTAAATATATATCCATATATATTTAAATTAAACAAGATGTAAAGATAATCAGTATCTTTAACTTTTTCCTGAACAATATGATGGCTTTGGATTGCTTTAGCACTGATCTTCTATATTCTGGGTTATTTTTGTCTAGTATGTGCGTGTGTATGCGCCAAGTCTTTTCCGTCATGTCTGACTCTTTGTGACCCTATGGACTGTAGCCCACCAGGCTCCTCTGTCCATGAAATTCTCCAGGCAAGAATACTGGAATGGGTTGCCGTGTCTTCCTCCAGGGGATCTTCCTGAGCCAGGGATGGAGCCCAAGGCTCTTAGGTCTCCTGCATTAGCAGGTGGGTTCTTTACCACTGGTGCCACCTGGGAAGCCCTGTCTAGTATTTAGTTCCACCTTATTTTGAATTTCCTAATATTCAAGAAAATTAGATATACCAAGGGAAATCTCATGCAAAGTGGGCACAATAAAGGACAGAAATGGTATGGACCTAACAGAAGCAGGAGATACTAAGAAGAGGTGGCAAGAACACACAGAAGAACTATGCAAAAAAGATCTTTAAGGCCCAGATAATCACGATGATGTGATCACTCACCTAGAGCCAGACATCCTGGAATGCGAAGTCAAGTGGGCCTTAGGAATCATCACTATGAACAAAGCTGGTGAAGGTGATGGAATTCCAGTTGAGCTATTCCAAATCCTGAAAGATGATGCTGTGAAAGTGGTGCACTCAATATGCCAGCAAATTTGGAAACCTCAGCAGTGGCCACAGGACTGGAAAAGGTCGGTTTCCATTCCAATCCCAAAGAAAGGCAATGCCAAAGAATATTCAAACTACTGCAAAATTGCATTCATCTCACATGCTAGCAAAGTAATGCTCAAAATTTTTCAAGCCAGGCTTTAAAAGTATGTGAACCATGAACTTCCAGATGTTCAAGCTGGTTTTAGAAAAGGCAGAGGAACCAGAGATCAAATTGCCAACATCCGCTGGATCATGGAAAAACCAAGAGAGTTTCAGAAAAACATCTATTTCTGCTTTATTGACTATGCCAAAGCCTTTGACTGTGTAGATCACAACAAACTGTGGAAAATTCTTCAAGAGACTGGGAATACCAGACCACATGACCTGCCTCTTGAGAAATTTGTATGCAGGTGAGGAAGCAACAGTTAGAACTGGACATGGAACAACAGACTGGTTTCAAATTGGGAAAGGAATACGTCAAGGCTGTATATTGTCACCCTGCTTATTTAACGTATATGCAGAGTACATCATAAGAAATGCTGGGCTGGAAGAAGCACAAGCTGGAATCAAGATTGCTGGGAGAAATATCAATAAACTCAGATATGCAGATGACACCACCCTTATGGCAGAAAGCAAAGAAGAACTAAACAGCCTCTTGATGAAGAGTTAAGTGCCTTTTGTTAAGTGGATAAATGGCTGTATATTTTAAATAAATAATAAAAGATTTTAATTTCAGTGGTCTTTACAAATATTAGTTTTTATAACTTTAAAGCTTAAGTCTTACTAAACAGATCTCTTTTTAATCAGTTCTTAACCTGTACAGAATGAGAAGTTATATTCATAAGGATAATCCCTTTATGGTACATGTATTTATTATTTTCTGTATCTCTTTTCATAGCTTTATTGAGATATAATTGACATATCAGTTCAGTTCAGTCGCTCAGTCGTGTCCGACTCTTTGTGACCCCATGAATTGCAGCACGCCAGGCCTCCCTGTCCATCACCAACTCCCGGAGTTCACTCAGACTCATGTCCATCGAGTCAGTGACACCATCCAGCCATCTCATCCTCTGTCGTCCCCTTCTCCTCCTGCCCCCAATCCCTCCCAGCATCAGAGTCTTTTCCAATGAGTCAACTCTTCACATGAGGTGGCCAAAGTACTGGAGTTTCAGCTTTAGCATCATTCCTTCCAAAGAAATCCCAGGGCTGATCTCCTTCAGAATGGACTGGTTGGATCTTGCAGTCCAAGGGACTCTCAAGAGTCTTCTCCAACACCACAGTTTAAAAGCATCAATTCTTCGGCACTCAGCCTTCTTCATAGTCCAACTCTCACATCCATACATAACCACAGGAAAAACCATAGCCTTGACTAGATGGACCTTTTTTGACAAAGTAATGTCTCTGCTTTTCATTATGCTATGCTGCTGCTGCTGCTAAGTCTCTTCAGTCATGTCCGACTCTGTGCGACCCCAGAGATGGCAGCCCACCAGTCCACCCTATCCCTGGGATTCTCCAGGCAAGAACACTGGAGTGGGTTGCCATTTCCTTCTCCAATGCATGAAAGTGAAAACTGAAAGGGAAGTTGCTCAGTCGTGTCTGACTCTTAGCGACCCCATGGACTGCAGCCCACCAGGCTCCTCTGCCCATGGGATTTTCCAGTCAAGAGTACTGGAGTGGGGTGCCATTGCCTTCTAAATCTAAAGTATACAGTATAATGATTCTGATATATGGCAGAAGCCAACACAATATTGTAAAGCAATTATCCTTCAATTAAAAATAAATAAATTAAAAAAGAAAAAATGATTTGACTTACATATATTATAAAATAATTACCCCAATAAGTTTAGTTAACATCCAGTTTTTTATATAAATATAAGTATTTTCTGAATCTTGATGATTTTTTTAACTGAATTTTACATTGGGAAGGGATCTTAGAACTTATCAGGCCTCATACCATCATTTCATAGGTCAATAAGCCAAGGTCAGGAGTACTTCTTATTCAAGGATATATAGCTAGTTTATAAGAGACCCAAGAGTAGAACCCAAATGTGCTGACTTCTTTTGAGATCAGTGCTTTTCCCCACTCACATCATGTTCCTCTTTAGAACATGATTCTTAACATTACAATATTGGAAGATACTGTTGGTTTACAATTTCCCTGGGAAATTCTCACACAGCTGTACTTGAAATAGATCAACCAAAGGGTACATTAACCATCATAAAAGTGATTGGTATTATATTCCATAAGGGATTAGAATAAAAATGAGTACCTAAGAAATTTGATTTTAATTAAATATTCCAATTTAATTAAATTATTTATACTTGAGTATGTTCTTAACATTTTTCAAAGACGAAGAAGTAAAAAATATGTAGGTGGATGTTGTATTCTGTGTATCTTTATGTTCCTGCATTCCTGGGGGATACAATGTGAAAAGCTTAGGTTGAGCATCTTTAAATAGCACTTTCTTAGCACAAAATCTAGAATGAAAAGGGTCACTTTCTATTGAGGCTTGCAATTAACAAAATCTAAAAAGAGCCGTTAGTAAAATTCTGTAGGTGGGAGATAGATGAATAGTGTAAGGGAAGAAGAGTTCAGAAAGCTAGCCATCTAAAATAGCACTGTATTTCTATAGCTCTGTTGTTCAAAAGTGTTTTTGTGACTTTTATTGCATTTGCACATGGTGAGAAACTGATTAGTAATGTTTTGGCAAAAAGGTTTTAATTTTGTGTTAGTCGCTCAGTCGTGTCTGACTCTTTGTGACCTCATGGACTGTAGCCCGCAAGACTCCTCTGTTCATGGGGATTCTCCAAGCAAGAGTACTGGAGTGGGTTACCATTCACTTCTCTAGGGGATCTTCCTGACCCAGGGATCAAACCCAGGTCTCCCGCATTGCAGGTAGATTCTTTACTGTTTGAGCTACCTGGGAAGCAGAAGGAATACCTTCTTACATTACTAGAAAAATTTCCTTTCATTTAAATACATTACATGGTGATGGTTTTAAATTGCTGAAAAAGAAAGGAAAATATGTTTGTGTGATCCTGAGAATAATTGAATTGTTTTAGTTATTCTTGCTTGTTTATCCAGAAGGAATAAACCATCCATATTTTAATAAATTAAAAACTTAAGAAAACTATTTGCATGAAATAAGAACCATAATAACTTACCTTTGTTTCTGAGATTTTTTTCCCCAATGTACTTATTATACTACTTTTCATGAAATCCTTTGACAAAGGTAATCAGTGATCTACAGGGAAGAAATAGCAGCAAAATTCAGTGTCTTTTAAAAGACTAAATAATAAGTGACGTAGGTTTTCTGCATTTTATCCTGTTTGTTTAGGCAGGGACTGATCTAGAATTAAGGTAAATGATTTCTGACTTTTCATTCATTCATTCATTTCAGTTATTAAGCATCAAGCAAGCATTGCATTGCATGTTGATAGGCTTGGGCTAAGCATTTGTGTTATAAAGTTAAATAATGCCATATTTCTACCTTTAAATTACTCATAGTCTAATGGAGAACAAAGTATAATATGTTAAAGGTAAATTTGGAGAATATAGAGACTATATAGAGGCTATCATGTCCTGTCTGGAAGATTGAAGAGAGGGAAGCCCCCTCAGTGTTTCCGTTCCAAGCCATATTTTAAGACCCTCCAAAGGCATTACCTAGAAAATAATCATTAGATCAAAGTGTCACAACGTTCTCATGTCATGATCTTTGTTTGCCTTTGTGGGGAAGTTGCAAAGTGAAATGGCAGTGTCTTGGAGTGATCACCTCTGGGTCTAAATCATGCCTTACCCACTGAACGGCATTGCGACCTTGAAAAATGGCTTCATTTCCCTGAACCTCCATTTCCTAATTTGTGAAATGACAGTAATAACGAGGCAATTTGTAGGTCTAAATGAGACAGCATTTAATGTGTTGTTAAAATTTTTGGCATTTAACATGGTTTTAAATCCATGATTATTAACTAGTGTTCATTAGCTTTTTAACTCATTGCCATAATCAAAATTATTAATAGTAAAACTCAAAAACTTTAAACAAATGTGAAATAATTTAGTTCTGTGGAGCAATATTTTAAAGTAGCTACAACTCTCAGGTTGGTAAGGAAATTTCTCACGTTACAAATAGTCTTAGTTGCAAAAATGTATGTGTAAATCCCTTCTTTGATTCTCATCAGCACATTTTCACACATAAACAATGTTACTAATCAACAGAACCATCATAAAACATTTATTGAATGCATATTTTTGTATTAATGATTCAGGTTAGAGCACAAAAATCCTATTAAACCCACAATGTAAGTGAAAGGCAAGAAATTCTTTCATCTGCTCCTTCATGCATTGCAACTTAATCTCTTGGTGCAGCTGCGTTAATGGCCATTTTTACCACTTGTGTCCCTTTTTGCAAGGTTTTAACAGACAACAAAATTTATGCAAACATGTATGCATTATGCATTTTAACTCTACATAATGTTTTATTAACTTTACCCTGGTTCCTGGTATTTTTTACAATTTTACAATGACTTGGTAATTGGTGTGGTGGATTATCACATTTATGAAATGCTCTGAGAGCTCTCATCAAGCTTTAATAACTTTATTCATTTCATTCAACAAGAATGCCTATTATGGTCTAGCTCTGTGCTAGGTGTTAGATATAACTAATAAATAAAGGCATTTTCCAGCTCTGTAATTTCTGTATAATAACAAAGAAAATACACTGCCATAGTATGCATGAAATGGGCAAAACACCAGCCTTTGCTTGGTTGATGTTTACAGTATGCAAGCTCTCATGTGGTGTGGTCATAATACCTCAGAGAATATAGGAATACATGTGTGCAGTATTATTTGCAATGTGTCAATTAATATATATGTGGTTGTGTTGTGCTTAAATGCTCAGTCGTGTCCGACTCTTTGCAACCCCACGGACTGTAGCCCACCAGGCTCCTCTGTCCATGGGGATTCTCCAGGCAAGAATCCTAGGGTGGGTTGCCATGCCCTTCTCCAGGGGATCTTCCCAATCCAGGGATCAAACCCAGGTCTCCTGCATTGCAGGTGGATTCTTTACCAGCTAAGCTACTGCTGCTGCTGCTGCTAAGTCACTTCAGTAGTGTCCGACTCTGTGCGACCCCACAGATGGCAGCCCACCAGGCTCCCCCATCCCTGGGATTCTCCAGGCAAGAGTACTGGAGTGGGGTGCCATTGCCTTCTCCAATGCATGAAAGTGAAAAGTCAAAATGAAGTCGCTCAGTCGTGTCCGACTCTTAACGACCTCAAGGACTGCAGCCTACCAGGCTCCTCCGTCCATGGGATTTTCCAGGCAAGAGTACTGGAGTGGGGTGCCATTGCCTTCTCCGAGCTAAGCTACTAAGAAATCCCATAAAAGTGCTTATTATCACTTAAATTTGATTTATTATCTATTTTAAATTATTTTTAACAGAAAGATTCTTATTAGTCTTCCTTCAAGCTTTTTGTTGTTGTTCAGTCACTAAGTCAGGTCTGACTCTTTGCAATCCCATGGACTGTACCACTGTACCACAGGCTTCCCTGTCCTTCAGTGTCTCCCAGAGTTTGCTCAAATTCATGTCCATTGAGTTGGTGATGCTATCGAACCATCTCATCCTCTGCAGCTCCCTTCTCCTTTTGCCTTCAAACTTTTCCAGCATCAGGGCCTTTTTCAGTGAGTTCATCTCTTCACGTTAGGTGGCCAAAGTATTGGAGCTTCAGATTAACATCAGTTCTTCTAATGAATATTCAGCATTGATTTCCATTAGGATTAACTGATTCGATCTCCTTGCAGTCCAAGGGAATCTCAGGAGTCTTCTCCAATACCACAATTTGAAATCAGTTCTTCAGTGCTCAGCCTTCTTTATTTTGGATAACTACAATTTTAAAAATCCTGAAATTATAGTCTATCACTTTAACTATTGGCGTTTACATCCCTACATATTGTATTTTCATACTACTATGCAGCTGGAATGTGTCACAGAAACACAGGAATAAATTAGATGCCAAAGTTGATACAAAAGTGAAACTATTATTAACTGCTCCTGTTTTCATATTTTGGCATTCAACTAAATACATCCAGTGGTTTCCCAGGTGGCTCAGAGGGTAAAGAATCTGCCTGCCAATGCAGCAGATGCAGGTCTGATCCCTGGGTCAGGAAGATCCCCTGGAGGAGGAAATGGCAACCCACTCTAGTATTCTTGTCTGGAAAATCCCATGAACAGAGAAGCCTGGTGGGCTACAGACTGTTGGATCGCAGAGAGTTGGACATGGCTTTGTGACTGAGCATATACAAATACATCTTGCATTCCCCCTGAATCAGTCTGTAATATGTAACATTCTGAAAGCTTCAGCTTATAAAAATACATTTCTACTGAATAGTTTTGCATGTTTTTTTAAATGTTGGGATTACCTGTAGATTTTAAGGTTTTTTTTTCCTGAAAGTCTTCTGAAAACCCAAACCAAGGACATAGAATGAAAGTTATTTGCATCATCATCATTATCACCATCATCATTAATAACAAGAAATATAACAATAAGGAAAATATTCAGGAACTCCACAGCCATGCAGTCCTTTAAGAAAGCAATGAGGTGAAAAATAATGGAAAATATTTCCACTAACTAAATGGAAAATTTTCAAAGGAAAAACAATGTATAAATTCATACCTTTGTGACAGATATTGCTTGAGATGATTTATAAGTTATTCAAATTATATCTCTCCCAAATCTCTTCTAAATGCTAATAAGTTAAACAAAAATATTGAATTATTAATTAATGTTTAATATAGTTTTATGATATGGTTTATTTGTTTAGGTAAATATATATAGATTAAAATATATTGAAGCTCTTTTGATGATTGTCATATATATGTATATATATAAAACCATTGTATATTACTTTTATGCCCAATTTAAGTGACCAGAAGTATAATTTTACCATAAAAATGCATATAGTAGTATTTTGTTATTTTTATCACTATAAATGTTTTGCTATTACTAAGATTCGCTGGATGACATATCTTCCTCCTCATTATAATATTATTCTTATGGAAACATATCCCCTTCAGGTCAACCTGCCCTATGTTATAATTTCCAGACACTGTATTGAAAATATGGAATCCTTACAAAAAATATTTGCACTAAAAGTAGGAATTGATTCTTTTTTAATTATTAGTCATTAAAAGGCAATGGCACCCCACTCCAGTACTCTTGCCTGGAAAATCCCATGGATGGAGGAGCCTGGTAGGCTGCAGTCCATGGGGTCGCTAAGAGTCGGACATGACTGGGCGACTTCACTTTCACTTTTCACTTTAATGCATTGGAGAAGGAAATGGCAACCCACTCCAGTATTCTTGCCTGGAGAATCCCAGGGACGGGGGAGCCTTGTGGGCTGCTGTCTATGGGGTTGCACAGAGTCAGATATGACTGAGGCGACTTGGCAGCAGCAGCAGCAGCAAAAGCAGAATAAAATTAAATAAACCATAGTAAGGGATTTCCTTGGTGGCTCAGATGGTAAAGAATCTGACTGCAATGCAGGAGATCTGGGTGAGATCTGGGTTCGATCCCTGGGTTGGGAAGATCCCCTGGAGAAGGGAATGGCAACTCACTCTAGTATTCCTTCCAGGAGAATTCCATGAAGAGAGGAGCCTAGTAGGCTACAGTCCACGGGGTCACAAAGAGTCAGACACGACTGAATGACTAACACACTTTTGAAAACATTGGATACTGACATTTGAACCAAAATAATGAAGCAACCTGTTTCATGGCTGCTGTTGTACACTCAAGAGATAATTTTGTATCAAAGTCCTGCCTTTTCCATCTCTGTTTCTTATGATGCACAACACATCAAGTTAGATGGTTAAGGTTATAAATATTTGTCATCAGAAAATCAGGTGAGCCTAGAAACTTGTTACAGTTATTTTAAATTACAACCAAGCTCCCAGTCCTGCTAGGAATGAGGCTACATACAGCTGACCCGTAGATTACTGCTTGTCGCAGCTACAAAAGAATGGCAGAGGGGAAATCCCTTTCCAGAAAAATGTACTCAGCCATCAATGGTATTTGCATGATTAGAAAGGTAAATATGATGTTTGCTTAGATAAGGCAACTCGATAGGAGTAAAACAAAGTTTGGCAGGGCCCCTTTGAACAAGACTTGGGGTCACATACCTCAGATTCCACCATCCACACAATGCTTGCCGATGCACTGATTTCCAGCCTACCTCACTTATCCGCATTTCCTGTGGCACTGTGCTTGTGACTTCCATAGGTGATGCACAGAGGGGCGTATTATTCCTAGGTTTGTTGTAGTGAGACTACTGCTTAGAGCAGGGGATGACCTTGAAGGTGGTGGTTCTGAAATCTTGAGGCAAATCTCAACTGTTTCTCCAGTGAAGTCTCATGCTTACCCTCTCCAGAAGTAATAACAAACTTTGTTTTACTCCTATCGAGTTGCCTTATCTAAGCAAACATCATATTTACCTTTCCAATCGTGCAAATGCCATTGATGGCTGAGTACATTTTTCTGGAAAGGGATTTCCCCTCTGCCATTCTTTTGTAGCTGCAACAAGCAGTAATCCATGGGTCATATGTATGCATTCAGCATAGCAGAGTGGTTCATGGGGCATGCATTGCATTTCTTTAGTTAGGATCCTTGAACTATAAACTCAGAATGTGGCACTGATAAAATTTTGCTAGGCTGTATCCAAAGGGTAAGTTAGGTGCGTTTCTATGGAGGGTAAACAGATGTATGAGAGGTTTAACTTTCTTCCTGACTCACTGTAGGAACTTCCAGGCAAAATAAAGCATCTGGGGTGTGTTAGTTGGAAAGCTAATCTTAACTCATTTTTCCTCAGTAGCGCTGTGGAAAGCCAGTGGGTGAGGAGAAAAGGGAGATAAGAAAAGAAGGTATGGTATTACCAAGAGGCTGCAACGTTTGTCAGAGCCCTATTTCTATGATTTTCATTGAACATATTCTTCCAAACTTAAGGGCCACTCCTCTTAGGCAAAACTGAAAAAAAAAAAAAAAATCAGAAGGGGTATCCAGAAATCTTGCCCTAAAGAAGACCCAGCTGTGAAGGGTTTTTCACCGATGCTGCAAGTTTCAGAGAGATAATGTAAATGCATGAAGCTGACCAGGGTGGGGACTGTGGTGAACGGAACACAGGTCTCAACTAAAAGTGGCCGCTGCCCATTTCCAGGTGACTTGTGGGCCAAGTGCTGACAGGCCTGCTGATTTTTTTCAGCAGAAGTGAGGTTTTTTCCCCTCTGTGAAATCAACTGATTTTTAAAGAGAGAGTAACTACATTTTTAACAGTGTATAAAGAATACAAAACATGTCTTTGGGTTGCCAGCTTATCCCCTCTGAGTTATCATGAGGAATATCAAATATTGCTGTATGTATCAGTAAGGATGCTTTGAGCTGCAAACTCAACAGACAATGAGACTTTTACTAGTTCCCCTAGCAGTCCTAGGGTTGGTTCTGTGGCTCAGTAGTGTTTTCTGGAAGTCAGGCTGTTTTTGTCCTCTGTTCTTCCATTCTCAGCATTTGGCTTTTTATCCTTTGACTTGCTGCCTCACAGCTGAAACACCCCTTAGCATTTTATCTTCAGACATCCACATCAGAACAGGTGAAAAAGATTTCCTGCCGTGTCCCTCTCCCTCTATCAAAGAAGAAGTATCCCCCCACAGCCCCCCACTCCCACCAAACACCCCAAGAGACTAGCCCTCACCCTGTAGGCCAGCTCTGGGTCAAATACAAGAGAGGCTGGGAAGGTGAGCAGCTGGCCTTTTTGACCTTAAGGTAGGAGGTGGGCAAGGAGGATTGGCAATGGATGCTAGGAGGTCAGCCAGGGTGGTGTCTGCTGTATCATCCAGTCATTATAAACTCTATTTCTTTCAGCTGTACTCCCATAGCTGAGTTTCGACTTATACACTGAATGGTATCAATATATTTGCCCTTCAGAAAGACAGAATATCATGGCTAAGGAAGAGTCACAACTTCAAGGTTCTAGTTCTTGATGGAAAAGATCATGGCAGCCTTGCTGATGTCATTTTATTATTATTTAGGTTTTCAGTTAATTAGGAGGTGGAGTCATAGGGAAAATGTTTTCAAAAGCCTTAGGGCAATCTATTGGAGAAGGCAATGACACCCCACTCCAGTACTCTTGCCTGGACAATCCCATGGATGGAGGAGCCTGGTGGGCTGTAGTCCATGGGGTCGTTAAGAGTCGGACACGACTGAGAGACTTCCCTTTCACTTTTCACTTTCATGCATTGGAGAAGGAAATGGCAACCCACTCCAGTGTTTTTGCCTGGAGAATCCCAGGGACAGGGGAGCCTGGTGGGCTGCCATCTATGGGGTCACACAGAGTCGGACACGACTGAAGCGACTTAGCAACAGCAGCAGCAGGGCAATCTATTAATTTTATCTTTTAAAAAAAGTAAATGAGTGTTCTGAGAATGCTACTTCACTTCTCTGGGTATTGTTCACCAAAAACCCTGACCCTGGTCTAACCATTAGAAAAACTTCAAACAAACCTAAATTAGGGACATTCAGAAAAAAAAATAAAGAAAAACCTAACCAGTGCTCCTCAAAACTGTCAAGGTCATCAAGGACAAGGAAATTCTGAGAAACTGTCACAGCCAGGAGGAGTCTAAGGAGGCGTGATGACCAAGTGCAATGCGGTATTCCTGATGGGACCCCAGAAAAGAAAGAGGATTTTAGGGGAAAACTAGCAAACTCTGAGTAAATTATCAAGTTTAGTTAATCAATGTTGGTTTCTTAGAATTGAAAAATATACTCTGAGAATATAAGTTGTCAGCTTGATAAGAGCCATGGGGGATCCTCTGTACCGTCTTTGGAGATTTTCTGTAAATTTTGTAGAAAAACAGCCATGTGGTTTTCCTCCTAGTTTCCCGACAGAGCTCAGCTGTCAACCTCTCTGTACTGCACGGGTTTGGCATCAGCTTCATTCTGATGGGAAATCTTCTAAACAATGCGTGTTTGTATTTCATGTCATATTTATTGGTAAGTGGTATTTTAGGGCAGCAACTTCTGTTATCTGTCTAGATTATTTCATTTTAAGGAGTTTTATTGATATTTTTCTTTCCTACATCTCACTCTGTTGTGAATTCCCATAAATCCCCTTAGCTGCTCTGTTACTTTCAAGGCCAGATAACACTTGCTGAGTTTTAACTAGTTCACGTCTTCTTCCTTCAGCCTTAGTTCCAACCCCCTTGCTCTCCTGATTTGCTCATACCCTTGATAGAATTCAATAATGGTTTAGAATGACAAATCCTTTCCTAGGGTCAGTGTCTTTGGAGGCTTATTTGGATAGTGTGACTTTGGATTCTTGCCTGGAATTTTTTATCTTCCTTTCTCTGGTGTCAAAAAAAAAAAAACAAAAACAGATGCTGATCAAACTTTGTGAATTTGTAGGGTAAACTAGAGTTCTAATAAACAAGGCAGCATCGGCATAGGATGACAGGATATTCGAGGGAAAACAGAATCAAGTACCAAATCAAGGATGAAGACATGGGAATAGAACTAAATAGAATCTAAGTACTCTGAAGGACTTCAAGTTTTTGAAATCTCAGTGTCTCCCCTGACTGTTTACATCAGCATTTTCTCTTTCTTAGAAGGAAGATTTCTTATTCTTGTTTTGAAGACATAATTGAATGCTATTGAAATGTGTGGGTAGTCAGAGATCTTAAAGTATAATTGATAGAAACTACTCCTACAGGCTCCTGAACCCTACATTTCTTTTTTCAAAGGATTGTTTCCAGTCCTCCCCTAATGGAATAGATTTCACTTAAAGATCTCAAATAGAGGTAAAGCTTTTTTATTTTTTTAATCACTGTAATCAGATCCAAGAAATCAGTTTCTTTTCCTGCCATGCACAAAAAACAGTAAATGTGTGTATAGAAGGCACATTTTCTAAGTTTCCCAAACTGGTAAAAATTGGATTTCTATTACTTTCTTCTTTTTCTGGATAAATTGAATGGATGCTACCACAGGCTGTAGCCCACGAGGATCTTCTGTCCATGGGACTTTCCAGGCAAGAATACTGGAGTTGGTTGCCATGCCCTCCTCCAGGGCATCTTCCCAACCCAGGGACTGAACCCATGTCTCCTGCATTGCAGGTGGATTCTTCACCAGCTGAGCTATCAGGGAAACCCCACCTCATTCACAGAGATCACATTTTCATTGTTCTCATTCCCTACTTTGTCGAAGTAACAAGACCCTCTTCAAGGAAGAGTCTTTCGCACATGTTTCTGCATATTGGGAAGCCAGGATATTTCTTACTGTCTTCATTCCTTTTTCAGCTTATCTTGGGTTGTAATTCCCTGAAGTTACAGAAAAGAACTTTTGACAAGATGAATATCTCTTAGAAAAGCATATGAGTGGTTGATGATAGGAAACACTACACAGTTCTTGGTAGCTGTTGTAGATCTGTATGCTAACCTGAAAATCATGCACAAGACACTTACATATCTTTTGATTCCATGTGTACTTCACATGCCAGATAGCTGTATCGTAGAAATTTCTAACCTATTTGACTATGAATATCTTCTTTGTAAAATATAATATTGTTCCATATTAGCAAGAAAATTAGTGATCTTACAACCTACTAGAAGGAGCACCTAATGATAGAATCTTTAAGAAGACAACTTAGCATATTGAAATATGATATATATATACATATATATATTCAACATATACACATAGTGAAGTGAAAGTTGCTCAGTCATGTCCTACTCTTTGTGACCCCATGGACTATATAGTCCATGGAATTCTCCAGGCCAGAATACTAGAGTGGGTAGCCTTTCCCTTCTCCAGGGGATCTTCCCAACCCAGGTATCAAACTGTCACGCGAGTGTATGTTCCTCGGTTCTTTGTCTCGTCACAACAAAGATTTGGAGAAACGGACATTAAAGCCCTCGGCACGTCACAGCTCTTGGGTCTTGGACAAATTGTGCTACAACTCTTAGGCAAATCAGTGTTACAGCTCTATTTTATTTAGAAGATAGCAGGAGAGAGAGAGAGAGAGAAGAGCGCACGCATGTGGGAGAGAGTCCATGAGAAAGCGCTTTGGCTCCTCCTTTTATATGTTTTTTCCTCCACCTGGGCCTGCCCTATGCAAATTGGGCTTAGCCAGGAGTGCTGTTTGTTCTGTTCTGCCTGAAGTCTTCACTCTGGTCCTTGGACCTTCCTTGTCTTTTAGCCACCGCCATTTTGGACTCCTTTTCCCTATTCTACCTACCTAACAAAACCCAGGTCTCCCACATTGCAGGCCAATTCTTAACCAGCTGAGCCACTAGGAAAGCCCCATGCATATATTGAATATATATATATTCAATATAAGGATATATTGAAATCCTTAAAAGTGTATAGTTTTTGACTTACTGACTTCATATGTAGAGATTTAGCCTAAAAAAAATTTAGGATGTATATAATATTTAGCTATAGCAAAAATGTTTGTTAATAGCATCATTTTTAATATAGAACAACTTAAATCTTACACAGTAGGGGAGTGCTTAAATTAATTACAGAACAGAATAAAATACCAATACCAATTTATAACTTGTATATTTGTTCACATAAAAATATAGTCATAATATATTAACTAAAAACATAGACAAAAATGGAAAGGTAGTGTAATGCATATGTATACATAGTTTCTTTAATCTGAGTAAAACAAAGTGACGTGACATTTCAGTAGTTATTCTTTCAGTTCACTGGTGCTATTAAGTGAATGTATTCTTTATCACTCACAACAGCTTTTGAAAGAGAGTGGTTAATATTTGCCCGTGATATTTTTTAATTAAATCTATTGCCTGGACTCAAATTCCATTCATAGGTTTCTTGCAATTTTTCAGTGATTCCTCTGCTGCTACTGCTAAGTCGCGTCAGTCGTGTCCGACTCTGTGCAGCCCCATAGACGGCAGCCCACCAGGCTCCTCTGTCCCTGGGATTCTCCAGGCAAGAACACTGGAGTGGGTTGCCATTTCCCTCTCCAATGCATGAAAGTGAAAAGTGAAAGGGAAATCGCTCAGTCGTGTCCGACTCTTTGCAACCCCATGGACTGCAGCCTACCAGGCTCCTCCATCCATGGGATTCTCCAGGCAAGAGTACTGGAGTGGGGTGCCATTGCCTTCTCCGAGTGATTCCTCTAGTGGTCAGAAATTCTCAGATTGTGAATTGCTAATTTATTTTAGAAATTTCTGCATATTCTTAAATCTTGATTTAATTAATTCATACATATCTCTTAGCTATAAATTCATTTTTAGTACTAAATTTCCTCTTCTTATGTAGCTGGGCAGGAACCATTGTTTTGCTCAGCTGAAATAGCTGATTCGTATTACCTAGACACTTTTTTTTTACAGTCATGGCTCTTAAATTGTGAAGACTCCTCTAAAGTGCAGCTCAAACTCTACATTTTCCATAGTCTTTTCTGATCAATACCTTCCTGACTACATCTTACTTAGATGTTAAACTTCTTAAAAATAAAGGCTAAGCTATAAATTTCTTTTCATTCCCCACTGCCACATCTATCATATTATAGAAAGGTTGTTGCTGAACCACGCAAAGACGCCTGGATCCTTGGCCTCCGGAGGAGAAGAATTAAATCCGGAGCCAGAGACAAGGCTTGATCACTCAGAGCTTTTGTGTAATAAAGTTTTATTAAAGTATAAAGGAGATAGAGAAAGCTTTTGACATAGACATCAGAATGGGGTAGAAAGAGTACCCGCTTGCTTAGTGTTAGCAATGGAGTTATATACTCTCCAATGACTCCAAAGAATGTCTGGAGGTTGTAAAGACCTCACCAGACCTACTCCTATAATTTACATTTTAAGATAACAGAATTAGCCAGAGGTTTAATCCAAAGACTATCCTCAGGCAAGATACATTATTGTTATATAATCCTTGTAAAGACCAGACCTACTCCCATAATTTACATTTTAAGATAACAGAATTAGCCAGAAGGTTTAATCCAGAGACTGTCCTCAGACAGGATACATTATTGTTATATAATCCTAAGGAATGTAGAGGAAAAAAAACGTTTGTCATTTCTTCCTCCTTGAGAATTCCAGACCCCTCTCTCCTTGGGGACCCCTAGACTTCTTATCAACCTGCCTAGGAAATGACTCTCTCATTATCTTGTATACATCAATTGTTCAATAGTCACTCTTTGAATTAGTAATTCAATAGTGACAGTGATATTGGAGAAGGAAATGGCAACCCACTCCAGTGTTCTTGCCTGGAGAATCCCATGGACGGAGAAGCCTGGTAGGCTGCAGTCCACGGGGTCGCAGAGTCGGACACGACTGAAGCGACTTAGCAGCAGCAGCAGCAGCAGCAGTGGCAGTGATATAGGAAACCCAAGTGATCAGTTTAAAGCCACCCCCTGAAGAAGAGTCTAATGAATAACACCATTAGAAGGATTCAAATATAGTTGCTACTATAAAAATCATCATGTAATTTTTCACTTGCTTTAATTTTTAAAAAAATGTGTAAGGGTCCTCTGCAGGTTGAAATCTCATTCTGTGTTTTTGGCATTAATTAAATAGCTATTTAGAATAATTTAGTCTGCAAAGTCCCTGTCTTGGTGAGAGTTATGCATGGTGTTTAAAAAAAATGTGGGAGGGGAATCTACCAACACTTAATAAAATGACATGCTCTTTTTACTTGGAAAAGGCTCAGTGACTGACTTTACAACCTTCATTCCAAAGTTCTCTTTATTTCTTATAGCTTGTGGGCTGAGATTACTCATATCTGACATCTAATTTAGAATTCACATACCAAAAATAAAAGTTTAAAAAAGATGAAGGGTGAGTGTGGAATCTGGCTGCTTAATCATACAAGTCAGAAAAAATATGTCCTGATACCACTCTGATTTTCTTTTTTAAAGAAATAACAGATGCTTAATCACATTTAATTAAGAGAATCGTCTTTGTCTCTCTAAAACCCTTTCGTCCCCTACGTTCCTATCTCATACTTACTCTGCCATTTTTAATTTTGTATTCTTGCCACTAATGTGCGTTTTCCTTATCTGCCAGTGTCATCTACCCACTTCCTCCAGCAGAGCACAGCCCAATCCGTCTCTCACTAAGAACACCATCTGAACAACTTATTATGAGACTCTTAATTTGGCACACAGGCTGCATTATTTATTCAGAACTGATAAGGGACAGAACACATGGCTGAGTTTCCTGAGCTTCACTATTTAACACCCCCACAGGCTAAATCTTTTCAAACATAGTTTGTTCCACTTGTTTTTACACTTTCTTCATTCGTTTATGTTTTGGAAAATGGCTCAACTAAATGACAGACAGCTAATTTGTAGCTTTCAAGCATTCAGTATATTCAGTAGGTTCAAGTAATATAATCAGGTGCGTATGGGCTCACATCAAATTTTCTGCCATCTTACTCAGAACCAAGAAGCGTAATGATAATGCACCTTATTTTTTCCCTTCTTTTTGTTTCCTGTAGATTATCTCAGAAAGTTTGAACCTAAACATCACAGAATCTTCCTCCATAACTGATGACTCTCATTTCTATTCCATTTGCTTGGAAACAAAGATTTTTCCCTTATAATTACCACGATAAGCAAAACACAATTTAATATTGTTCCCAGAATAATTTCCTCTGCAAGGTTTACCAAATTTTGTGAAACAATGGCACATAAAGTTAATGTTCCCATTTTAAAAGTGTGAATTTTAACACTGTACCCTTTAGCGTCACATGGATGTGACCTTATCACAAAATATACTTTTTTCTTAGTGTACTAATGACCATTTTGCCACTTCCTTAGTAACTGATAGTTTACCCACCAGGATGATCAACTGCAACAAAAACTGAACATGCATAACTCTCACCAAGACAGGGACTTTGCAGACTAAATTATTCTAAATAGCTATTTAATTAATGCCAAAAACACAGAATAAGATTTCAACCTGCAGAGGACCCTTACACATTTTTTTAAAAATTAAAGCAAGTGAAAAATTACATGATGATTTTTATAGTAGCAACTATATTTGAATCCTTCTAATGGTGTTATTCATTAGACTCTTCTTCAGGGGGTGGCTTTAAACTGATCACTTGGGTTTCCTATATCACTGCCACTGCTGCTGCTGCTGCTGCTGCTAAGTCGCTTCAGTCGTGTCCGACTCTGTGCGACCCCATGGACTGCAGCCTACCAGGCTTCTCCATCCATGGGATTCTCCAGACAAGAACACTGGAGTGGGTAAACTATAACCTCACCAATATAAATATTTACATTGATATAAGGCTGATTCATTTAGAAATCATTTGCTTAAGACAGATTTAATTATGAATTTCCCTATTTAAGTTGTTATAATTACATGTATCATTTATCAGTTTTGTGATGTTTAAGTTTCTTCCTCTATGAATGTAAAGCATATTTGAAACTTTAGTTTAGACCATGTGGGTATAATTCATGACATTTGTGCTATCAGTTACTAATTTAATGCTGGTAAAAATGAAGACACTGGGAAAATCTGATATTAACTAAGATTTTGCTCCTTATATTTTTTAGATGGGTTGATAATGTCACAAATGCTTTGCAATGCTGTAACTCAGTGGTTAAGGTGCTAACAACAAGCACAGTTTCAGTTCAGTTCAGTTCAGTCGCTCAGTCGTGTCCGACTCTTCGAGACCCCATGAATTGCAGCACCCCAGGCCTCCCTGTCCATCACCAACTCCCAGAATTCACTCAGACTCACGTCCATTGAGCCAGTGATGCCATCCAGCCATCTCATCCTCTGTCGTCCCCTTCTCCTCCTGCCCCCAATCCCTCCCAGCATCAGAGTCTTTTCCAATGAGTCAACTCTTCACATGAGGCGGCCAAAGTACTGGAGTTTCAGCTTTAGCATCATTCCTTCCAAAGAACACCCAGGACTGATCTCCTTTAGGATGGACTAGTTGGATCTCCTTGCCGTCCAAGGTACTCTCAAGAATCTTCTCCAACACCACAATTCAAAAGCATCGTCGGTGCTCAGCTTTCTTCACAGTCCAACTCCCACATCCATACATGACTACTGGAAAAACCATCGCCTTGACTAGACGGACCTTTGTTGGCAAAGTAATGTCTCTGCTTTTGAATATGCTATCTAGGTTGGTCATAACGTTCCTTCCAAGGAGTAGGCGTATTTTAATTTCATGGCTACAATCACCATCTGCAGTGATTTTGGAGCCCCCCCAAAAATAAAGTCTGACACTGTTTCCACTGTTTCCTCATCTATTTCCCATGAAGTGATGGGACTGGATGCCATGATCTTCGTTTTCTGAATGTTGAGCTTTAAGCCAACTTTTTCACTCTCCTCTTTCACTTTCATCAAGAGACTTTTTAGTTCCTCTTCACTTTCTGACATGAGTGGTATCATCTGCATATCTGAGATTATTTATATTTCTCCTGGCCATCTTGATTCCAGCTTGTGCTTCTTCCAGCCCAGTGTTTCTCATGATGTGCTCTGCATATAAGTTAAATAAGCAGGGTGACAATATACAGCCTTGATGTACTCTTTTTCCTATTTGGAACCAGTCTGTTGTTCCATGACCAGTTCTAACTGTGCTTCCTGACCTGCATATAGGTTTCTCAAGAGGCAGATCAGGTGGTTTGGTATTCCCATCTCTTTCAGAATTTTCCACAGTTTATTGTGATCCACACAGTCAAAGGCTTTGGCATAGTCAATAAAGCAGAAATTGATGTTTTTCTGGAACTCTCTTGCTTTTTTGATGATCCAGCGGATGTTGGCAATTTGATCTCTGGTTCCTCTGCCTTTTCTAAAACCAGCTTGAACATCTGGAAGTTAACAGTTCACGTATTGCTGAAGCCTGGCTTGGAGAATTTTGAGCATTACTTTGCTAGCATGTCAGATGAGTGCAATTGTACGGTAGTTTGAGCATTCTTTGGCAACAAGCACATTACTCTAATAATAATAAGATTCTAATCATAAGAATACAACATACTCAGCTAACATGATAAAATACATGTGGAGGAATTTTATTTCTTATTCTATTTATTTTTAGTATTTCCAGCTAGGAAAATTAAAATAATACCCACCCATTTATCTGTTTCTCAACTTTAACAGATTTTAATATTTTGTCCTATTTGTATCTGATCTCTCTCTCAAATAAAATTTTATGAATGTACCTAAATTCTAATTCATTTATCTATTTTCTTCCTCCCCAAAGAATCAGTATCCAGAAAATGGGAGACATTCCCATGGATGTTTTAGTGCTTTTTCTATTTCTGACCATATTCATAAATAATATATACTGTTGCTATATTGGGCTTCCTTGGTGGCTCAAACAGTAAAGAATCGGCCTGCAGTGTGGGAGACCAGGGTTCAGTCCCTGGGTTGGGAAGATTTCCTGGGGAAGGGCATGGCAGCTCAGTCTAGTATTCTTACTTGGAGTATCCCCATGGAGCCTGGCAGGCTACAGTCCTTAGTGTTGCACAGAGTCAGACATGACTAAGCACACATTACTGTATTATAGATCTGTGTATATTTATATATGGTGTGTGTATATATATATATATATATGTATATATGTATATGTATATATGTACTCATATATAATTCTATATGTCTCTCTTTTGCACTTTCCTTGATTTTTTTTACTTGACATTATATTTTTGAAATTTAAAAATACTGGCACATACCTACCATAGTAATATTCCAAGGTGTAAATTAACTCTAATGTATCCCTCACAGGTAGGTTGTTTCCTTTTCATATTTTTTCTGTATTTCAGTGGACAACTCTGCTCAAGTCTGAGTTAAAGACATTCAGAGCATCAGGGTTAGATAGGGAAGTTTACTTGAAAAAAATCAGAACATAATTCTCTGCACACCTGTTTCTGTTTGAATCTCCCACTTTAGACTCATCTTGTGTATAATCATGGTTAGTTGTATCTATGTTAAGTTTTGTTTCCTTAAGCTAAAGACTATACATTTTTTCAATTAATTGCTACTCTAAGCACCTACAATGATAACCATGAAAAATGACTTTTCTAAAAGGCAATGTTTTATAGCATGTAGAAAGACATCTAGGTTTAATTCACTGCTTCAGGTAACTTGTACTTTATATATTTATACTCTACTTGGTTTACTTTATGACTTACAGTATTGGGAAAAGAGAAGGAAACATTTTTTTCTCTCCTATTTTACTTGTGATTTTCTAATATGTTGCACCAGTAAAATTTATTCCCATTTCTTGCAATCTGTCATAAAGCAAAAGCATTATATGATTTACTTGAAAGGAAGAAAGCTGCTTCTTCCTGAAGGTCATTTAGAGGGCTTAGAAAAATAAATTAACTTGAAGTGATTTTTATACCATTTAATTATCGTTGATCTGAACAAGAATAAAAATGAAACTGAGTAATTTTTCCTTGGATAAATTTAAAATATCTTCAATCCAATTACGTTCTCATATATTGGAGCAACTTAAACAGTGCATTCCATCTGACTGCCTGGTGCTGGTGTGAGAAGGGCTGTTAGAAACCCCAGAAGGGTGAACACTCCCTGCCCCTGGTGCCCAGAGAGCAACTAGCCCCAGCCCTCCAGCCCTCCTGAGAGTGTGGTTGTGGGAGCACGCTCTTGCTGTTTTACCACTGGCTTCTCAGTGGCCACGGTGAAAGTTGTAAATGATGAAGTGCTGCTGGAGAGCTGCTATAAATGGGTCTTTCTCCCTATAAATCTGACCTCTGAGTGGATGATATTGGGAGATTTTTGAAGGAAGTAATTGACACACCATTCAACTTAAGAGTTAATTCAAACCATTTTTTTTTTTAAATCGTATGGATCTGCCAGATACACTCTATCCTTTCCTCTGCAGTTCAGAGTCAATATTTTTCTTAATGTTTTCTTTTATATTGAAGTATAGCCATTAACAATATTGTGATAGATTCAGATGGACAGCAAAGAGACTCAGCCATACATATACACGTATCCACTCTCCCCCAAACTCCCCCTCCATCCAGGCTGCCACATAATATTGAGCAGAGTTCCGTGTGCTGCACAGTAGGACTTTGCTGGCTATCCATTTTAAACATAGCAGTGTGTACAGGTCCATCCCAAACTACCCCTCACTATCCCCCACCCTTCTCCCCTGGCATAAGGGGAGAATATTCATAATGTATTTTTAAGAAGTGCTGGAACAGGAGACATTTAACAGAGTATTCTTTGTTATGTAAATACAAAAAAAAAAAAAAACCACACACAACAACCCAACTCTTTGATGACCTCAAACCAATCTGGAAGGATAATTCTTTTAAGACAAATTTTCATTAAGACAATCACTTCTGCCATGTGGGAAGATATTCTTTAAGCTGTGGAGCGTGTCATCCATATGGAGCTAAGAAATTATACCGAGTTAAATAAATATCACAAGGAAGGAAGGAAGGAAGGAGAAGGTTCATCATTCCCTTGATCCTGCGGCACCAGCGGGCAGATTATATTGTATAGAACCCATGCATCGAGACCAATATTACAGCCTTTAGAATAAATATCACTCTTCCCAAGAAGACCAAGCTCAATGAGAGTCACTTGTCAGCCTCAAACATCTTAATTATTCAGTCATTGGTTCAAGGCTCAAGGCTAGATGTATTCTGACCTCCTGACTTGAGAGGTGAGTTTAGTTTATCACTGTTGTCTCATTTCTGATGATCAGAGCAGGAAGCTGTAACTATCAAAATTCGAAGTAGTTGTCAGAGTTAAAGAACTCACCTTAATCATGCCAGGTAGAAACACTCTACATGAGTGGATTACATGGGTACACTCATGTAAAATGCTTAAACCTGCCTGAACTAAGTAAATGTTAGCAGTTATTAGAATTATTTGCTATTCTGAATGATTCCCAAATGATGAGTCAAGTCAATAAGGTATCTTTTTGCTTAGGAATGTAGGAAAAATGGGCTTCCCAGGTGGCACTAGCAGTAAAGAACCTGCCTGCTAATTCACGAGATGTTAAGAAATGTGGGTTGGATCCCTGGGTTGGGAAAATCCCCTGGAGGAGGGCATGGCAATGCACTCCAGTATTCTTGCCTGGAGAATCCTATGGACAGAGGAGACTAGCGAGCTCCAATCCATGGGGTCACAAAGAGCTAGACACGACTGGAAGTGACTTAGCACGCAGGCACATAGAAAAACTGTTCCCCAAACTGATCCTGCTGCCCAAGTGGGTAGAGTAACTTCATAATCCTGGACAACAAATGGCTCGGAAATGGTTTTCTTTCTAGGGCTATAAATATATGTCTGAGCTATTTTGAATATCAAGGCAAAACAAATGCATTTGTTCATCCCCACAATGACTGGCAATCTGTGAGAAGCAAGTGAAGATGTTCTTTGGTTTTGGAAGTTGTAGGATAATGGAGTTTCTAGCCAGCCAGTTTATTTCAGAGAGCATGTTCGATTTGCACATGTAAAAATAGTCCTTCCATTGAATCCCAGAGGGGCTTGATTTCAGCAGCTTCATAGAAATGCACAGAGACGAGATTGTTCTAAGAAATGAGCTCTCTGAAAATGCCGTAGCATTCTGCTTCAGCATGGTCACTTGCTAACTATTTTTCATATTATATCTAGCCTTCTTAATACCAAGGGTCTTTTTAAAATGCCAAAGATACTTCTCCAAAAATACACATGAATCAGTCATTTACATTTGCTCATAAAACTCTTTTGCCTTTTCAAAGAGCACTGGGTTGGAGACAAGGACATCTTTCTATCTTTTTACTCAGAACCACTCACTAAGAACACCATATAGTTTCCCTAATTTATTTATGCGAGTGCATCCTGGGGCACTGCTCGCTTCACACTTCAAAAGACTGAAAATCTATTAAGCCTTTAAATATCAGCCATCCTGCTACCTGATATTTTATACACTATGTGGAAGAATATTGTGACTCTCTACTAATCGTTTCCCATGATCAGCCCTATCCAGTCATAAATGTGTGTCTATTTTCTCTTTAGATGATCAACGCCTATCTATGTTTCTACTGTGTGCTAAGTTGCTTCAGTTATGTCTGACTCTTTGTAATCCTATGGACTGTAGCCCACCAGGCTCCTCTGTCTGTGGGATTCTTCAGGCAATAATACTAGGGTGGGTTGCCATGCCCTCTTCCAGGGGATCTTCCCGACCCAGGGATGGAACCCATATCTCTTATGGTCTCCTGCATTGGCTGGAAGGTTCTTTACCACTAGCAGCAGCAGCGTCACCTGGGAAGCCCATGTTTCTACTAGTTGACTTTTATTAGAGGAAAATTTTTTTTCCCATCTCAGTTTTAATCGTCACCACCACCGCTCCTTTTATCACCCATCTGGCTCCCTGATCTCTACGTGTTACTTTTCTTTGTTCATCCTCTAGTTGACTTCTTTCTTGCTTTTTCCCTCCCTTGTGGCTAAGTTCACATCTCTCCATTGATCCATCACCAAAGGCTGCCGTTTTGTGGACATGAGGAAGAGGGGCTTATCTTCTGTTTGTGATGTAGGCAGTGAGCATAGAACATCAGGTGTGCATATCTTCATGGCTATGTTCTTTCTTCCTGGCCATTCAAGGCCCTTTGTGAGTATTGTTTCTGAGATAGAGGAGTTCTGGAAGTTTGTGTGTTGCATAGGATTGGTATCTGGATCTCTGCTGGAAGTGGAAATGGTGCTAAGGTTGGGACTTGCAGAGTTTGGTGAGGTAACACTGAGATCAGGAGCTGAGGTTCCCACGTATCAGAAGAGAGCCACAGATGGATAGTGCACTGAAATGAAGAGTAGGACCAGGAAAAGAGATGACATGAGGCTAGAGAAGTTCAGAAGTGAAGGTTACCCCACATCCATGGGCTTTCTAGAACCCCTGGCAGATGGCAGAATGTAGTCAAGCCAAGTGTCCCACAGTTCAGGAACCTGTGGTGGACACTTTAAGAGAAGCACACTGATTCACTCTTCATTTAAGACCTGAAAGAAGCTTGCTTTGATGTAGGCCTCAGGAGGACAAGATTGGCTTCATATCGGGACTGGTAGCCAGCTGGCAGGCTGCCTATGGGGCTGACATTCTTCCCTGAGACATATTCAGAAATAGTAGATCCTTGGCCATGAGACAGCCCCACCAAAATGTTGCATAGTCAACGGAGTAAAGCTCAACATTTGCTTGAGTTCTAGTCCTAAGAAGGAGCCACAGCTCCTTCAAAAGAATTGGGAGGGATTGATGAATTTTCACTTAAATTTTCCCCATGCTATTCTATGTTAACTATTAAAAGTGTACTGTGTTGATGGAATAGGGGATTGAAGAAAGATGATGCTCACAAAAGTTAATTGTAAGGACTCCACAAAAAACTATCTAATCATTGCCATTCACACAAGTAAATGCTAATTCTTAAGTTTTTTAAACACTTATTTCAGAGGTACATCTGTGATAGCAGATAAGACAAGACCAGGAATCTGAAAAGAATAGTTCTAATTTGTGTGATTGTGCTGTGTCTTTGTGTAATAAGTTATAATGTGCAGATACCAGACCCTACAGAATTCTGTCTCTATACTGAAGAAGGAAGAAACTGAGACCATTTTTACTTTAACATTTATTCTTCATCATTTCCACAGGGTATTTTTATTTCAGATGCTTCACTCTTTTCAGAGTCTGTAAGTCTCCTTAGGAAAAAAAAAATCACCTTGGGGAGGTAGAAATCCCACACTGAATCTTGCATGATTCTTTTTCTGGTCAAGGGATATTCAAATGAGCTCAGAGGAAAGATGAGTATTTTGCATTTTACTGCCTTATGCTCTGCATCTTAAAAATAATCCAAATATCTAAAATGTGTTTTCAGTAAAGCCCCCCTTGCCACAGTCAGTGTCCTTGAATACCACTGAATGTATCATCAGTTTTCTAATATGTGTAACTGAGGGGGAAAAAAAAAAGATTTAACAACCAAGAGGCTGTAAAACATAAATACTCCCCACAGTAATAGTAAGATAAATGCAGAGTCATATTAGTGACACTGCCCTGGAGGCAGAACTCTCTGCTGGAACGTATCGTGTGTTTAATGAAAGATACAATCAGACAAATTAAACTCCCTATTTTGTTCATATCAATGCAATTCTCCTTTAGTCCTATCCTTCTACAAGAGGCTGAGTTCCACCACTGCTCGCCCCGGCCCACTTTGCCCTTCTTGTTCTTAAGAGCTCAAGACAGATGGAGAGCTGCTGCCGCCCAGGAAAGGAGAAATCGTCTGGTCACTGTGGCAGATCACCATTAGGCTTCTGTGTTTCTTAGCTAACCGCCAGCATGGTTTGTCTTTCGAATCTAGAAGCAGCTCAGAACCCTGGTGAGCAGGAAGGTACACAGATAGTGTCCCCTCGCTGGTCCTCACTACTGGCCCATTGTCAGGGAAAAGGAGGTCTGAATTTCCAAAAAGATGGTTAGGGGAGAAGGAGGAAAGAACAAACAGAATACAGCTTTGATGGATGTATTTGAATAGCACAGCTTATTAATTAAAAGTTCATCCAGCCCAGGTCACGGGTATGTCGTGCAGCCAGGCCCTTTTCCTCCCTTCAGTCACACTTGGAGGGTATGGACTGAACTTTCACTCTGCATCTGATTCTTTAGTGTGGTTTTCTCAGGACACTGGCCTTTTGTTCTAAGTGTGTCTCTCTTGTAGAAAGTGTGTGGTTATGTTTGGCTTTGAGGTTCAGTAGGAGTCTTTTTCTTCTCATTGGAAAAGGCAGACCTTGTTGACCTGACAGAAATGTTTGTTCTTAGTTCCGTCATTGTATTTTATGTTATGCTTCTGTTTTTATTATGTATAAATTATTTTCCTTTCCTTTTTTCCTAATGATTGACTCTGTGCAGTATACTTAATCCTCTATATTTTTGGCTTATATATTGATTCCTTATTATGAGCAAGAATCAATTTAAGCTATGTACATGTTTGCTATCTTCTCTCTTCCCTCTACTACCTGAATTTATATTGATTATATATTTTTATTAGTGGTTATTCTTATATTTTAAATATATATGTGTGTGTGTGTGTGTGTGTGTGAGTCTCTGTCGTGTCTGACTCTTTATGACTCCTCTGTCCATGGAATTCTCCAGGCAAGAATACTGGAGTGGATTGCCATTTCCTTCATATATATACTTTTGCTTCTTGTTTTATCTATTTAATATCTTTTAACTGCTTGGCTGTGAAAGATCAGCTGACCTGCACTGACTGTCCTTAACTCTCCCTTCTCTTACTAATAGTTTGTGATTTCTGCTGTTTGTACTGTTAGGGATTGAGACATTTACATTTCAGTCTGCAATTTAAAAATTTACTGTTTGTTTCTCAAGTCCTGAAATTAACCGAATTTCATGATCACAGCCCTGCCTTTTACCATAAAAAACTAAAACTTACTCTCTTCACATTTTCAAGAATCTCAGGGAATGTATATTCATTGCATGTTTTAAAAAGTTTATCTTCTGCCTTTATACCTGATCTACATTTTGTCTGGACACATAAATCTCATTTTACTCTCTTTCTTTGAGGACTTTTATAGGCACTGCTCTGATGCCTTTAGGGAACTGTTAGATTCTTACAAATTTCAAGATACAGTAATCAGGCAATTGACCCAGAAATTCCACTTCTAGGTATTTACCCAGGTGAAATGAAAACATGTGCTGTGCTGTGCTTAGTTGATCAGTTGTGCCTGTTTCTTTGTGACCTCATGGACTGTAGCCCGCCAGGCCCCTCTGTCCATGGGAATTCTCCAGGCAAGAATACTCGAGTGGGTTGCCATGCCCTCCTCCAGGGGAAATGAAAGCATATGCCCCTGCCCAAAGATTGTAGCATGTTAGTGTTAGTAGAAACTATATTCATAATTGCCCAGGACTAATGAAACTCCAGTGCTTGTCAGAGGTAGAATGGATGGGCAAGACATGGTGTATTCACTCAGTGGAATATTACTCAGCAGTTAAAAGAACAAACCTCTGGTACACATATCAACATGGATGAATTTCACAGACATCATATGAAGCAAACTAAGGTGAATATAATCATGGTCAAATGCAGGTTTTGATATCTTTCAACAGGAACAATACTGCCCCGAAATCCAGGGACCTCATTTCTAAGCTTTAATGTTCAAACCAGCTTGTGAAACCCCAAACTTTTTAGGAGAGTTACTTTCACCCTCTATAAAAAGGATAAGCTTAGATGACACTATTTTCACTTTTTTGAAGTTCTGATATCAGAGAATTTACTAATTTGTAGTCTACATGAAAAAACATTGATAAGTCTTCCATTCCCTATAAAGTGAGTTATACTCTCTAATGACATTCCAGTTTTAATACAGTGGTTTCTAAACCATTGTGTAGAATTGCTATATATACTAAAAATTAAGAATCCAGGTCTATTAGTTAATAAGACCAAGTTGTATCAGATTCACCAATCTATTTAATTATTCATTTATTATTAATTATTTCCTTTTGCACTCTAACAATAACCAAGCTTTTCTTATATTTAGTTTTTAATTCAACAAGTACATATTGAATGTCTACCTTGGAACTATACATAGGCCCATAAATCTGCTTTATTACTGGTTGGGGAATTGACTTTATTATATCTGTTTCCTTCTTAATGAGGCAAGACATGTAAAGGGTGTCTATTCTTTATAAATGAACCTAAAGTACCCTCCAATTATTATGATCTCTCTACATGCTGAATTTTTCTTTCCTCCAGTGAGGTGTTTCTTCATAAAGGAAATTGAGACTCATGGAAGATGTAACTCTTGAAGAAAAGAAAACAGAAAAGAACATAATAGCAAACATCCCTAAGGATATTAATGATTTATGAGCCATACACAAGGTCCTGTTTAAAGCCATAATTCGTATATAGGTTATGGTTACTTAGAAGAATTCTCTTTACTTGGTAAAGGAAATATGCTTTATTCCAAAAGTATTCCATTCAATTAACTGACATTTCTTGCTAAACATTGTGTTTCTTCTAAATACAAAAACAAACAAACACACACATACATATTTTTCTTAATGCTTTCTCAAAGTAAGAAAAGTGTTAGTTGTTCAGTCGTGTCTAACTCTTGGCAACCACAAAGACTGTGGCCTTGCCAGGCTCCTCTGTCTATGGAATTCTCCAGGCAAGAATACTGCAGTGGGTATTCTCGGGGATCTTCCTGACCCAGGGATCTAACCTGTGTCTCCTGCATTGCAGGAAGATTCTTTATTGTCTGAGCCACCAGGGAAACTCAAAAATACCTATAAATACCTTTCTGGGAAATATTTAAGTAAGGACCCAGAGCTTCATGTCTGAAATAATTAGTGTCAAGCTTCTTGGATTGGAGAGAATGACAGATGTCATATTTGTTCCTAACCCTTCATCTTTTCCTATAATCTCATCCTTTACCCTTTGACTTTGAGGTTTCACCTAGTAGGAGTAGAGTGTATTTCACATCCCACTGAAGTTGTGAATTACTTTGAGCAGTATACTGTAGGTGGGAATGCCAGTGTGCCAGTTCTGAACTTGGTCTTAAGAAGCAGCACAATATTTCTGCCATTTGCCACTTCTGCCATTGCACGAGAAAAGGTCTCAGGCAGTCCACTGGCCTCAGAGCAATAGGAGAATGTGATGTACAAGTGCCCCAGGGGTCTGCAGACCAGCCCCTGTGATATTTGTTTCTTGTTGTCTGCCACTATACTGTGAGGGCGATTTATTACAGGATGATTGTGACCGTGGCTAACTTAGTCACGGAAGGAACACAGAAGACAGTACCATCTCCTTTTAACAGAGGTCCCTCTCAGGTATGATATATAGGTCAAGCAAATGAAGAGCTCTTCGGCATATAATAAAGGCATTTTTACCACGCCGTGGATTTCCGTTTTAATTTTTTTAAGAGTAAGAGATTGCATGTCAGCTTCTGAAACCTCCTAATTATTTAGTTCATTCAAAAGCAGCAGACATGGATCTGTGTGTGTAAGACATACACATTCTACTGTATTTTTCTGTGAGATACAAAACCATGTAATCCATCTTTGTAGACTATAAAACCATGTTGCAGAAGTCTTCCTGGGTGATCCGACCCTTCCAACTGCAGGACAGACATAGTCTTCAAAGGAGACACTTGCAAGTGTAATGAACAAAACCTAAAAAGACTATTCTACATCTTGGGCACTATTGTAAAATACATGTGTGTGAGAGAGAAAGAGAAGGGACAGGCTGCTTTTTTAACAGAAGAATATAGTATGCACAGTTCAGCACAACTTAAGAAACAGTCCTGGGGAAACATAAGTTGCAGAGGCAAAGAAGAACAAATTGAAAAGAAACCATTGACAAATCAACAACACAGACGGGCAAGAAATAAAAGATGATAAACATTGCAAGCAGCTGACTTCCGGTACAGAGACAACCCATAAGCTTTCATTCTCTCAAGGCCAAAGGCAGGTAGCAACTCAACTTATCTGTGCAGAAGGAAAATGTCAAAAGGGTCAAAATGTCCTCCGATATCCACTTGAAAGGAAAGGTGAAGGAAAGGATAAGGTGAAGTAGGATAGAGGCAGAGACTCAGAGTAACACCAGAGAGGCACAGTGACAGGGAGGGAAGGATGGAGGGGAAATGGGAGTCTTGTTTACTATTTTAGCAAGACGAATATGCACTCAGCAGTATTTATACAGGCAAAGAAGATCAGAGTCCTATAGGCAAGGACGAGAGCTCAGAAGTCTTAGTGGGTAGACTTGAGGAGTGGTCAAAGAGAGCAGGCAAGCTACAAATCGCTGCTGAAAGCCTGATAAGAGTGGAGGACAAATTAAAAAAGGAGAAAAGTGGAAACAAACCAGAACACAAAACCTTATTATTAGTGGAAGCAATTAAAAATATTAGCAATTATGGAGAGTTTAATCTTGTATTTCCCCAGAAAGAAAAGTTCTTGAATCTTTGTGAAACATGTATAATACCCTCCAAGCTATAACTGTATTTATTACATTTTATAAAACTCATTTTTAAATATTATTTTCTTTTTGGAATATAATAGTTATTACATTCAAAGAATTTTTTGTGTCAACACACAGACACACACACACACACATTCATGAGTTATAAAGTAACTAATAAAAATGTTTACTCACAGACACACTGTCCAGACCAAAGGACCAGAACAATATAATGATTATGTGTTTACAAATGCATTATGTTCTTTTTCCTTCCCTCTGGCTCACTCGCATAGATAACCTTTATCTTGAATTTTCACATTACTTTTCTGAACCATGTGTACCCAATGAAATTTCTTGGAGTTCCCTACCAGGTTGAGTTGAGTATAGTCCAAAACGTTTTTGTTTTTAAACATCAGGAAAGAATAAAAGATCCAAATCAATTCAATATTCTTACATTCCTTAACCAACTACTTTCCTGTGGTCTCTTGAACTTTCCTCCCCACCCTAGTCCCCTGAATGTTAGCATGATGTGTTCACATAGCAGCTTTACTTACCCTCACATAAAGGACTCCAGATCCCAGATGGTCTAATTGGCAATGCTGAACTCTTCAGATGGGATTTCACCCCTCAGTGGTACCCAGAGAAGTGGCCTTTGGGAGTCAGAAATATTTATTAATAATAGCCAAAGCAAAACCAAGGCTGTTAAACATAGTATGTATTTGAAAAAAGAATGTTTTGCTACTTCTTGTAATGTATTTGCAATTATATAAATATATTTTTACGCATACACACACACACACAAATATATCCTCAAGCCCTTTCTGCCTGCTGTATCCACATTTACTTTGCAAGATTTACAGATACGTGCATTTAAAGCCACCATGATTTCTTCTTTCTGGGACTTACACCGTTTTAAATATTAAATGACTATATTTAATAATCCTTTAGCACTTAAAAATAATGTAGAACTGGGAAAGAACTTCCTTAGCAGCTGAAAGAGAAAAGAAAGGAGAAGGGACAGAGACAGACAGATACAGAGGGAAAGCGTGCATTATATTTATAAATGTATTACATTTATTATAAAGAGTGTGCTATATAACATTCTTCTAACTCCTTAATTCAGTTAATTCATATAATACTACCCATTTTGTGCAGTGTCAAGGTTTCTAACTTGTATGACTCATTCTTCTTGAGAAAAATAAAATTTTTTACTTTAATTTGCAAACTGTCTTCACCTGAGGTAAACCCAAATATGTTTGTATTTATCTCAGTACTTCACATCTGATATAATGATCATATTTGTGATATTTAAAACAGAAGTCAAATTGTACATAATACAGTTAATATAATGTATTGTTCTTAAAATAAAAGAGTGAAACGAAATCCCTAAAGAGCACAGTGTATCTTGTCCCCTGCAGTAGGCCAGTCTCATAGTCAGCTCAGAGAAGAGCGTGTAACAAGTAGCCATAAACTGTTTTCCTTGGAAAGGATAAAATTATACAGTGTCTTTGAAAGTGCTTAGAAATTTATACATATATATACACATATCAGTCATAAAATGCACTGCTCTATCTAAATGGTCTTCCAGGAAATCTCAGAAATAGATACTCTAATAAACTATATTTTTGGTTCAATATCATTAGAAATAGCCTTATTGAAGAAAGATACTCTCAGTGACAAGAATATTTTGAACCCTTTCTCTGATGGAAGAAACAGTTGCTGAAACTTTGTGTTGGTGAAATAAGTAATAAAATCAGCTGACTTTTTAAAGATCAAAACTACTTCTTCAAATGTGTCCATTTCAATCACCATAAGGGCAGAAATTTCTCCTGTTGACCTCTATGATGTTCTTAATAGCGAAATATGTTCCCTTCCCACCCCCCTGAAACTTCCCTTAACCACCCCAAATCCCTTATTTCACAGGATTGCAGAATTTTTGTCACTATTATTTTTTAAATGTGTTCAATTACTTTTTCTCTAAATCAGATCATCCAACTGTGAGTTTAAATATCTTAAGCTTTACAAAAGGCAATTATTCATTGTACAACCAGAAAACTCAGCTCTTGATCTTATATCTGAGCTAAGGTAATTCAGGAGAAAGGTCTTTATTATTTGCTTTTGTGCTTTCAAAGCATTATGAAAAATCTATAAATATAATAATTACCTTTTAAATAGCTGTTCCATCTTCAAAGCACAAAATCTGTGACTGACTTTTGCCAGATAATCAGTGAAAACTGACATAGATTACTGCTACCTTTTTTGTTTCTTTTGGCAGTATGGTTTATCACTTAAGCTTTTCATTCTATATTCAGCACATAAATGAATGAAATGTAGTTTAAAATGAAATCTACTCTTGTTCATGAGAACATTCACTTATTAAAGATTAAATAAAAGTTGAAGAGCGTTTTACTTACCTTGAATATGAAGAACTTAGCCTTGACTATTTAAACATTTAAATATTCAGTGATTGATTTTCACCAATAATCAAGGTTTGATACATTCCTAGATATATCAGCATATATGTTTTCAAAAATTAAGTGATGTGGGACTTACATTGATGTTTTAGTATTTGGGGAATAATTTTATTTATTTATTTGGCCATGCCATGAGACTTGTGGGATCTTAGTTTCCTGACCAGGGTTGGAACTCATGTCCCCTGCAGTGGAAGCACAGAGTCCTAACCCAATGGACCACTGGAGAATTGCCTGAAATAATTTTAGAGAATGATTTAGATAATCTCTTACCAGTTCTGTAATCTTTGTGTTCAAATACACATAAAAATTAGAAAATTTGGAAAAAAAAAAAAAAGAAAATTTGTTACTCTCTTTTGTATTTACACTATCATATGTTAGTTAAATTAATGTAATATATTCTTACTTGGCATTTTTTTCTTAGTTTGAAAACTTAACTGCAGGAAGATCAATGAATGACTTTTAAAGCCTCTTAGAAAGGAATAATAGTAAACATCTTTCACTGGGAGTTGCATCTCATGCTACTGGGAATCCAAATCTATCTTTCTTTCTACCTTATGAGTTTTCTGCCTGATAACTTTACATAAAATGAGTTTTAGAAAAATTATATTTAGTCCAGAAAGAAATGAATGACATTCACATAGTTGAGCAAATTAAAATGGCAGAACTTGTTTTATTATTGTGCATCTCTTGGAATACTGTGCCCTGAAATAATTTTCACATTTAGTCAAGCTACTGCATAAGAGAGCAGTAATTAAAACATGTGAAGCATCATCTTTAATTATGCCTAATTTGTATGTTGCCTATAAACACTGTTGAGAGGATCTCAACTGGGATAGCATAATACATATTTAAAGTAATATCCATAATTCCAGAAATTTTAGGCTATAATGGGACTTGTTACCTAGACAGTGTTTTGAGATTAGCCTTATTTAGAGAGGAAATGTATAAGAATATCAGTAAACAATATGAGGGTTAAGAAATTTTCCTGGGTTATTAGTAGCAAAGAATTACCTCTTAGATATATTGATAGTGAAGATTTTTTTTCTGATAAATATTAATATAAAGTCACTTTGAATTAACATGACATTTTCCTTTGCAAGAACTCTAAAGACTTGCCATTGCTGTTGTTTCAATAATATTCTTGTGGGGAGTAGGTAGAGAAATTTTAAATGTGTCGTCATTGTGCTAAGTCGTTTCGGTCATGTCCGATTCTGCAACCCTATAGACCGAAGCCCACCAGGCCCCTCTGTCCATGAGGATTCTCCAGGCAAGAATACTGGAGTGGGTTGCCATGCCCTCTTCCAGGGTACGTTCTCAACTCAAGGATTGAACCTGCGTCTCTTATGTCTCCTGCATTGGCAGGTGGGTTCTTTACCACTAGCACCACCTGGGAAGGCCTTTAAATGTGTAGAATTCATTATTTTATGGATAAATGACTTAGAATCAGAGCAAGTGTTCAAAGGACACTTAGATGACAGTGTGGCCAATGTTCCCCCTCAGTCTCTCCAATAGGTAGGCATTCATTCTCTACTTAAATATGAAAAGTGACAGGAAACTCATTTCTTCACAAGGCTCTTCATTGACTTGTGATTTGCGTTGATTACAATTGCTCCAAAAATCTCCTCTCGCCACTGAGACATTACCTACCTCTTTATGACTTCTCACTCATTAATCTTAACTTTGGCTTTCAGGGTCATGCATTAAGCCTCTGCAGAGGCTTTGAGCTCTAGTAGAAAGAAAAAGGAACCACAGACCTGCACACCTGGTCGGCCCCGATTGCACCACATTCAGCAACTCTGCCTCAGTTTCTTCATCAATAGATTAAGAATAGCAATGCATGCCTACTCTCCCTCCCTGAGTTAAGCAGCTATTGTGAAAATAAAAAATAGCCTGTGGAAATATTTCTTTCTGAAATATAAATTGCCATGCATGTAGGTCATTATTGGCATTAATAGTTCTTCAACTTGCATTCCCCTCCAAGTCTCCCCTTCTGTAGGGCAAACATGCCAGCTATCCATAGCTGTTTCTCTGTACAACATGGATTTATGTTTCTCCACCATTCTAAAGCCTCTTTGGTTTGTCAGTGTTACTGTTCAGATGATTTCTGGAGGAATGACAGTGCTGTGTGCTTACGTTTATTTTGTCATTTAATCCTCAAAACATCAATCATTATCTCAGACAAAAAAACCAAGGCTTTGAGAGGTTAGCTGCACTGTGTGCTCAGTCATGTCCAACTCTGCAGCCCCTTGGACTGTAGCCCACTAGCTTTTCTGACCATGAAATTTTCCAAGCAAGAACACTGGAGTGGGTTGCCATTTCCTACTCCAGGGATCTTCCAGATGCAGGGATTGAACCTGTGTCTCTTGTGTCTCCTGCACTGGCATATAGGTCCTTACCACTGCTCCATAGCGGTTAGAGGATATGCCAGAGGTCACTCAGCTAGGAGGTGTTAGGGCTGATATTCTAACTCAAGCCTGACTTGCGAGCCTGCACTCTCTGACGTGATCCTCTGTGCTCGCCACAGGTATAGTGCCATCAGTTTTTCTTTCAATGTTTGATCATTGAGTACATTACTCTAGATACTGGGATATAAAAGTTGACAGGGCAGAGATTGTGTCCTCAAAGAATTGTCCACAGTGTAATAGAGACATTAAAAAAAGGAAATAAATGACTGTCAAAAATGCAACGTGGTAAATGTTGTAACAGGGGTGAGAACAACTGCACCATTATCTCCTTGTCTGAGTGCTCTATTTTCACTGATGCAACTGAAGATTATTTTATTTAAAAGCATTTCTTGTCAACTAGCACCTGGATGACAGAGTCATGGCAGCATTCACACAGAAGACAGAATGTACCTTCCCAGGCACAGCATTGAAAGGACTAGTGACTCACAGGGAAAGTTAAACAAGGTAGGCTATCATGTGCTTTCAGACTTTGGGATTCTACGAGCTTGAGCTAGAGTCAAATAAATCCTGAAGTCATATTTACCTAAACTAATTCCTCAACCCTACACATCTGCAGTTGATTGTTTAGAAGCTAAGTGCAAAACTTGACATTTCTCCTTATGAGATTCCTCCCTGTGAGATGTAGTTCAATGTGCTTCTGGAAACTGCTTTTATCATCCAGCATGACCGCTCTCAAGTCCAACCCTGTGTCTTCCGTAAATGTTATCTGCATGCCCTCTTTGTCCTCATTCATCCAACAGAATTTATTAAGCGTTTGCTCTGGGCCAGGTGCCATGCTGATGCAGGTAAAGGAGAGACTCTCAGATCAGTCAATGGAAAAGTACAGTGTCGTGGTCAATGCCATTCTTGAAAGGTGCACAGGGCCCTAGGGGAGCACAGAGAAGGTGGCACCCATTCAAGGTGGTGGGTGGGGATGGGACAAAGCGGGAAGACAGACTGGCTTGGTTTTGAGACATGTGCAGAGGTGAGAGGAGGACAGAAGTGGAGGAGCAGGCTGTGCACAGTGAGAAGCGTGGGGAGGGTGGAATTTAAGGGAGTGTGAACTTGATCAGTAGGGCTATGGTATGGGGATTGGGGGGAAATAGAAGGATGCTGGAGGGTCTTTCAAGAACCACTGAATTCAGAGTACCAAACAAACCACAGTTGAGAACTGACTCCAAATTCACATTAGTGAGCCCCTTTGGTCTGGTCTTTTGGCCTAAGGATTGTATTATTTTCTCATCCTTGGTGCTATTGTGTAGGTCAGGAAGAAGTGTAGGGGTGTGGGGGAGGAGGAGAGAGGGAGGAAAAGATAATGAAAAGGAGAGAAAGAACAAGGAAAAGAAAAGGGACTTCTGACTACAAAGTATAAAAATACAAAACTGTGAGGGAAGCACTTCAGGCAATAGAGAAAGTGCACCTTAAATGCCAAAAATGAGAGAATTATCTGGAAGGATGCCAAACTCTCCATCTTGAAGCAACAGGTTAATTCTGCTTCTGAGAAGCCTCCTATATTGTGTATGTTTATTTGAAATTAGGTAAGAAACTAGAAGTAGTTTTACTATAGCAACTAATCTATCCCAATGTAAAAATAAATTCTAAAGACATGCTTTTAAAGGTACTCTTGCTCAATTGATAAAAAGCAAGTCTTGTGTTAAACCCACTTAATTTTTGATTAGGAATGATGGGAGAATCTTTAGAAATCTTGATGAAGAAAGCTAAGGACAATTTTTAACCATCATTTATCCTAATTCCATCAGTTGCTATGTATCACTAATAATAAATTGTCACCAAGATGTCTTGATTTATTTAAGTTTTCCATGCATTGTGGCAGTGAAGTAGAACCAAATTAATTAGATAGTAGTTTAAAACCACTTGAATAGATTTATAATAATCCTGGTTTCTTCTACCACATAACCTATGGGACTGCCCAAAAGTTCTGTTCAAATGAAACTTGGAAAATTTGAAGCCTTCAGGAATTCCTTATCTTCTTTACTTTATTTTTTCAAAAGTGCTTTCATCCTTCAGGAATTTCTGGCAATTTCACCCTCCACTTAATGACTGCTGGGCTTTACTGATGAGTCAGTTGGTAAAGAATCCACCTGCAATGCAGGAGACACAGAGACACGGGTTCAATCCCTGGGTTGGGAAGATCCCCTGGAGAAAGAAATGGCAACCCATTCCAGTATTCTAGCCCGGAAAATTCCATGGGCAGAGGAGCCTGGCGGACTACAGTCCATGGGGTTGCAAAGAGGTGGACATGACTGAGCACACACGACACATGCAAGTCTGTGTGTGGAAGGGAACATGAAATAACTGCTGGACACTGACATCACAAAGTCTTATATATATATAAGACTCACACGCGCGCATACAGATATATGTATACACACATGTATATATGTATGTAGTTTTTAAATCTTCTATATGGGCATGGATATTTTCTCTCCCTCTCTACATTTCAGGTTAAGAGAAATTGGGGAAACACCCTGGACCAGTGTTAGACCTCTTTTCTCTGATTGAACATCAGCCAAAGAAGAATATATACAAAATATACTATATATGTTGACACTGAAGTTCTTTCTGTAATCATCTCTCAAAATATTAGAGCTGGTTGTGAACAACCACATCCTTTACATGAAGCCTTTCCTTGAAATACCAGGAAGTATGTTTTATGCACCTTTGTCTTCTCATTTGAAGGCCCCACTGTTTGTCTGTCTTCGTTTCTCTCTGATGTTCTCTGATAGAGCTACCATCATTGCTGAACCACCAGTTTAGATTGATTTTAGCTGATCCTTTGTTATGTAAAGCATGCAGGCAGGGACTCTGCTGTGTGCTGATTCTTTTATTTCCAGTGGCCTCTTCAAAGGTTTAAAAAATATTTCTCCTAAATCCTGCTGTTAGGCATTTCTTTTTTAAAAAACTTTTTACAATGCATTTCTGTTTGAGCCATTATCCCCTGCATTACCATCCTCTTAAGCACAGTCTGCTGATAAGTTTTCCTTTGTTTTGACTTTTTTTGTGTGTGGATAGGAGTACTTCACACTGATCTGTATACTTAAAATTGAGATATGTAAGAAAATATGGATATATATCGTGATAGCAATGACGACTGCATTTTGCACAATTTTAGAAACTTTAACTGCCCATAATCCTAATTTCATTTTCTTCCTCATCGAAGGATATCTGTTTGCTTCATCTTCTATTGATAAATTATCAGTACAATTGAATTTTCATTGTTTTCTCCTCCTGGGTTAACCTTTTATTTTCTTGCCTTTTGTCTAAATTCCTTAGCATGCATTTACTTCTCTATGGATATCCACCCATGTTATATCTGAATTACCACATCATTTTCTGTGTCCCAGTTATATATGACAGAGACATCCAGCACTTCTTATGCTTTCTTATGCAAAAGGTAATAAGCTTTGTTCTTACTTGCTGTGCTATCCTAATGTTCTACCTAGTGATGCATTGGCTAGCACCTACTGCGGGTATAATGCATGCTTACTAAATAAATGGATAAGTGCTCTTATCCTCAGCTGGGCTGGGCTTGCATATAGATTCAAATTTACCTTGTCAGTTGAGACAAATACTACTTTCTTAGCCCATGCACTATATATTAGGCCTTAGTGAACATCATCTGGCCTAACTTTATAATGCACAATCCTCCATGGTACAGATGACAACCATGTTACCCTTCGCTCACATGGGTTGAAGTTCCACAAAGTATAAAATATGAATTTTCACATATATTCAGCCATTGCTTTTCACGAGAGACAGATTTTAGATGTTTCTTCTGTAACTGACTGTAAAATGAATGGCCAGATGTTTCACTTAGAATTAGTGAAAGCAAGTACGTACTGTGTATGGCATATGGAGGGAGGAGACTGGAATAGGACAGGATCTGGAATTGAACTTCTGGATTCAAACCCTTTCTCCCTCTTTTATTTGCTTTGTTACTGTTATTGTCGGAATCATGTCCCTTCAAAATATATATGTTTAAGTCTTTTTTTTTTTTTTTTTAATTTTATTTTATTTTTAAACTTTACATAACTGTATTAGATTTGCCAAATATCAAAATGAATCCGCCACAGGTTTACATGTGTTCCCCATCCTGAACCCTTAAGTCTTAACTCCCAATGTAACCGTACATGGAGACAGGGCCTTTATGGAGGTAATCAAGGTTAAATGAGGGCATAAAGATGGGCCCTAATCCAATAGGTCCAGTATTCTTGTTAGAAGAGGAAGAGAAACCAGAGAGCTCACAAGCTTTCTATACAGAGGAAAGATCATGCAAGGACACAGTAGAAGGCAGCTATCCACAAGCCTAGAAGAGAGGCCTCACCAGAAACTGACCCCACTGGCCCCTTGATCTTGACCTTCTAGACTCCAGACTATGAGAAAATATAATTTCTGTTGTTTAAACCATTAATCTATGATATCTTGTTATGGCAGCCCAAGCAGACTAATGCAGTGATCTGCAGATTATTTAAGCTTTTTATCCTTTGTTTTGTTTTTTTAATTATAAACTAGGTATGATAATACTGTCCTACATCTTATAGAACCACAGAGAAGAGAGAATTAGATGATGTGCTTGGCACATAGTAAGTGCTCAGAAACCATTAGCTACTATTATTACTTCACTGAAAATCATCCACTGTGACCTGTTTCTGGTGACTGAGAGTGAGTCACACTGGGGACAATTAGGTTAAGAAAATTTAGCCAGTAAGAATTCTGAAAAGTCCTGGTCCCTCCCAGTATGTGGTTGTCCTTGCTAGCTATGGAAACTCCAAATATGCTGTAGAAATAATTGATGAGGTGCTTTATAGGTACATTAATCAATTAAAAAGACAATTTACCCCTGGCTAGGAAGTAATTATTATTAATTAGTAATAAATTAATAAGGTTATAACCATACAAAAAAGAGTGGGAAAGAAGGTGAAAAGGCAAGAAATGTGAATCAGATTTTGCAAAGAATGTAAATCAGAAGGCTCAGCTTGCAAACTGATAAGCACAGATGACTTTAGAGAAATTCACCTTGCCTCATTCACAGTTTTCACCAGGATCTCCTCCAGATAGAAAGCTCCCTCTGCTTCCATATCACAACTCCTGCTTTCATCTCTCTGTTGAACTTACTAAATTGGAAGTGGACTTTCTCTGATGGATAGCCACATACATTAAAGAGCCCCATTTACTTTAATTTCTTTGTCTCTCTCCACTGGTCACCTTGATACATGATGTCCTCAAAGCTCAACTGGCATATCCTTGTGTATTATTGCCAAAAGAGTTATTGTCCATTTCAAGCTTTTATTGTTGATCTAATTATAAAATACCTTCTCTCCACCTCCTGCATCCCTTAGCTGCCTCCTCTTGGTGGTCCATTGCAGGGCCTTCTGTTTGGACCCCTATCACTCAGCTTGTACAGCAGGATTTCTGCAGTTTGGGGTGGTGTTGGCATTGACATTGTTCTCTTTCCCTAATATCTTCCCTTTCTCCTTTTTAGCACATCAAGGCAAGCAAGCCTTGTTTCAAGACACTGGCCACGCCTTCCTTTCTTTCAAGGTGACTGAAAGCCATGAAGTATTTGCCCAGGCTATCCTCAGAATCTTTGCTGAAAGCAGTTCTGAGGTCATTCATATCACTCACACATTCCTTCTTCAGATCAGAAAATTAACTGTGTTCACTTTATGAATTGTGACATCTGCAGTTAAGTCCCATGGCTTTTCCTTTTCAGAATTACATCGATGGCTCTGTTCTCTAAGCATTTCTTTCTCTTTACAATAGCTCTGGAAAAACACTTCTACTTTTCACAATCACCCATTAAAGTCCATTTTGGGGCCATACCTACATCCACCTTCATTTTGTGCCTTTATGCAACACTGTGACACGTCTGTCCCTTTGACCTATTTTTGTGTGTATGTGTGTGTTTTCATGGCTCTGATCATATCTATATTGGTGCCACCCACTTAATGAGTCATCTTTACTTTTTCTGCTTTAACTTCTTTATTTTTTCTCTAAATGTCTCCATTAATTATATCTGCAGATGGGGACAACTGTTTCACTCCTTGTTACCTTTTCAGCTGCCCCCCAGGCCTCTGGCATCTTGAGAGTGGAATAAGGCTTACCTACCCTTACTTACCTCTCATATTTTAAGTGCTTTATTTTAAATAATTTCTTGGAGGATATTCCATATTCTTAGTGCTTGCATTAAGTATTGTATTATTATGGACAGTTCTAAAGATTTGGGTTTAATGAGCCACTTTTTTATTACTTCCCAATCCATTCCACATTTCTAGAGATGAACTTAAATTCTCCATTCAGCATTACCCATCTTAATACAGGCTTGATGCCATATTATTGAACACATTTTCCTTTTTATATTTCTCTTGGGAAGTATAAACTTTCACAAATTTGATCTTCCCTCACTTACTTTGTATCCTCAGCTCTATGTTTTCTGAACAAGACCACATATCTTTTAACCATAATCATCATGGAGAGATGATTTTTTGTGCGTGTGGCTTATTCTTTGAAAGAAGATTTCTGTTGGGGAGAAACTGTCATTCTCCTCATTGTTCTGTTTTAATGAAAGGATTTTCAATCCAATCACCAAGAGAATGTCATATTGAAGGAAAGTTCCTATACCGAACTTCTCATTGAATTGGAGAATAACCGTATCTCAGGGGGAAAAAGAGTAACCCGTCTGATTGGTGAGACTGGGAACGGCAGAGAGCTTGATATCCGCTGAGCCCTGGTAGCCAGGGGCTATGGCTGCACTGAAACCAAGAGCCTTGGCATGGCCCTCTCATGCCCTTGAACTTGACTTTTGAATCATGTACTGCAGCTGATGATTTACCTTCTTCCACGTGATGGACACAAAGGCAGACTCTCCCCAGTGTGACAGGAGGCCTGCTGTTATCCAGCTCCTCTGATGAGCCTGAGTATTTAAGTGAAAGAGATAGAGGACCCGCAGCCTAGGCTCAGTGAGCACCGTGGGAAGACCCCAGTGTGTTCTCCAGCCACATAATAAGAGTGTGCTGACTACAGCTTATGAATTAGCCAGACACCCCAGCCTTCGTGAGCATTCGCTGTTAGCCAGCATGCAGGACTCAGAGGAAAAGGGGCACATGGCGGTATTTGGACATCAAACCCCTAGTGAATCTTCTTTAGATTTAGCGTGTGTGTGTGTGTGTGTGTGTGTGTGTGTGTGTGTGTGTGTGTATGTATAATTTGCATATACTTTTACATTTTAAAATGATTTTAGACTTATAGAAAAGGTCAGAGGTAGTATAAAGAGTTCTTGTGTGTCTTTCACCCAATATCCCTTAATATCAGCATCTTAGCATAACTGTGGCATGTTTATGCAAAGTAAGAAACTGACGTTGCTGCAACGCTGTTAATGAAACTACAGACTTAATCCTACTAATATCTTTATTCTGTTCAGTATCCAGTCCAGAATTCCACACTGCATCAGTTGTCCTGTCTTTTTAGTCGCTTCTGGCTGTGATGGTTTCTCTGTCTTTCATGACCTTGACATTTTAGAAGAGTATTTTTTCAGATGTAGCATGTCCTCTATTTTGGGTTTGCCTGATGCTTGCTCATGTCTTATCACTGATAATGATGACCTTGACCACTTGGTGACCGAGATGCTGTCTGTCAGGTCTCCTCACTGTTAAGTTACCTTTTGTTTACTTTGTAATAAGTATTTGCAAGAAATTTCAGGGCTATGCAAATATCCTGTTTTTCCATGAACTTTCTCACTAATGTTGCATTTGTTGGTTACTATGGTATTCTAATGGTGTTATCTATTTTCCTCATTTCTTTGGCGTTTATTAATCGGAATTCTTCTGTAACGAACAGTCTTCCTTTCTTCCCCATTAAGATTTAATCAGTTATTTACTTTTATCAGCGTATGATCATGAATATTTATTTTATTCTTTAGATCTTGTTTTATTTTATCTAAAAAAATTTTTTTGACCACATTGCATGGCTTGTGGGATCTTAATTTCCTGATCAGGAATTGAACCATGTTCCCTGCAGTGGAAGTGCAGAGTCTTAACCACTGGGCCACCAAGGAAGTCAGTATTCTTTGGATTTTAATCCAATGAATCCCAGGGACAGGGGAGCCCAGTGGGCTGCTGTCCATGGGGTCGCACAGAGTTGGACACAACTGAAGCAACTTAGCAGCAGCAGCAGTAGCAGTATCATCATTTGGGCATCATTTGTGGATATTTAAGTTAACTTCTACATCCTTTTGAAATGATACCATCTTTTTTTTAAATAGGTTATTTTAATTTAGAAGAATTTTAGATTTACAGAGAAGCTAGAGTTTGTATGAGTTCCCATACAAAACACATGAGATGCTAACATTATAACACAACATAAATCAACCGTGTGTGTGCGTGCTCAGTCACTCAGTTGTGTCCAACTCTTTGAGACCCCATGGAGTATAGCCCACAAGGCTCCTCTGTCCATAGAATTTTCCAGGCAAGAACACTGGAGTGGGTCACTGTTTCCTACTCCAGGGGATCTTCCTGATCCAAGGACTGAACCTGTGTCTCTTGCATTGGCAGGTGGATTCTTTACCACTGTGCCAAATCAACTATACACCAATAAAATTATAAAGAAAAGGAAAAAAAGACAAAATACCTTTTAGCCTATTTCCCCCACTGTTAGCATCTTTCCACAGTACATTTGCCAAAACTAAAAAAGCAATACTGGGTTACTGTTGACTAGCTCTACTCTATTTGGCTTTCAGCAGTTTTTTTCATTGTCCTCTCCCTGTTTTGAGAGCTAGTCTAGTGCATCATGCTGTGTTTACTTGTTGTGTCTCTGAGTCTTCTGGGGGTCTTTTCTGGTCTGTGACAGTTTCATGACCTTGACAGTCTTGAGGAGTCAGGTATCCTGCAGAATACTCCATTCTGGATTTATCTGATCTTTTTATTATGATTAGAATGGAGTTTTGGTTTTTTGGAAGGAATACCATAGGGGTGAAGTGCCCCTCTCCTTATATCACGTTAGAGGGGACATGATATCCACATGAAATCACTATAATAACATTAACCTTCATCACTTGACTAAGGTTGTGTTTGCCAGGTTTCTCCTACTCTATTCTGTGGAAACAAGTCACTACGTGTAGCCCACCCTTCTGGGTAGGAGGTCTAGGAAATCGAAATCCAAATCTAAATCCATTCTCTTTACTTGGAGGTATCTATAAATAATTGCAGGTATTATTTAAAATTCTTCTGTGAGGATTATTTGTCTTTTCTCCCCATCTGCCTTGTTTTTGCAGTAGGAACACATGCAGTTTTTCTTCTCTGAGAGTCCTTTAGACAGCGTCTCAGGGTTTTTGCGACCTCGTTGGTGTATTTTCTTCCTGTTGATTGTCCTTACTCCACGTGTGTTTTTAATTAGTGCTGCATGGATTCGTTAGAACTCCCCTTCCTTCCCCTTTTGAGTCATCTCCTCCACATGCCTCAGGCTTTGATCGAATGCCTAGGCTGTGTTACATTGTAGCAGACAGTCTCCACCTCTGTTACAGCTGCTCTCTGCTTTCTTTTCCCCACCATGGTTTATGTGGATACTTTTCGTGCATCTTTCTTCCTAATCTGAGGATTTTAGTCCCAGACAGAATAGTCCCTTTTGGACAAGCTCTCCTAGCATCATCCTGCCATGATTTTTCTTCTTCTTCTTCGTCTTCTTTTTTTTTGGCTCAGCTGTTGTTTATCTTCAGCTTCTCTATTTTCCTTTCCTTTTTCACCCACTGTACCATCTGGAAATCAATGCATTTATTTTCTCCTCTTTTCTTCTTTTCTTGGTCTGCCAAGGAGTCTCCTTAAAGTCAATGTGGCAGGCGTTACTTGCCTATTTGCTGGACACCCCGTTTCACCATGTGACCTGGTCCTGGTGCAACTCTGCCTGTCTTCCTCTTAATTTGCTATGTTTCACACATATTCCTTTTCCTGTTCACAATTAACTTTGTATGACAAATGTGTTCTTGTTCTTAATACTGAAAAACACATAAACAGTAATTATAATAATCCTCCTAGTAAAAGTTACTATCACTTATTAAGTACTCAGAGTGTGCCAAGAATTGTGCTGTCTAATTCATGTACATGCTGCTGCTGCTGCTGCTAAGTCGCTTCGGTCGTGTCCGACTCTGTGCGACCCCAGAGACAGCAGCCCACCAGGCTCCCCCGTCTGTGGGATTCTCCAGGCAAGAACACTGGAGTGGGTTGCCATTTCCTTCACATACTTAATTCTCATAAGATATTCTAATCATGTCCATTCTATAGTTGGAAAAGTAAGACTCAGAGGGTTAACCAACTTGCCATGTTCACATAGTTAATTTTAAAGTTCTGAGATCATTTTTCCTTACCATGCAATTTTGAGTCCTTCAGTCATTATTCATATTAGTCTTGAGCTATCTCTATAGAATATCTTTGGCTCTCTGGATAGCCTATGAATTCTTGATCCTGTTTAAATAAGGCCGTTCTGATTTATGGGTAAGCTTATATTCTCCTCTTGCTGGACCTTTTTCTTTTTTTGCAGCCTCTTGTCTCCAGCTGTGCATATAATTGGCGAGTTGACTTCTAGGAAGTAGATTTCATCTATAAAAGAGCTCAACTGACAACCTTTTGAAACTTACTACTACTCTTCTGTGTTTTTGATGGGCTTCCCTGGTAGCTCAGACGGTAAAGCATCTACCCACAATGCGGGAGACCTGGGTTCGATCCCTGGGTCAGGAAGATCCCCTGGAGAAGGAAACGGCAACCCACTCCAGTATTCATGCCTGGAAAATCCCATGGACCAAGGAGCCTGGTGGGCTACAATCCATGGGGTCGCAAAGAGTCGGACGCAACTGAGCGACTTCTGTGTGTGTGTGTGTGTGTGTGTGTGTGTGTGTGTGTGTGTGTGTGATATTCTCCTCTTGCTATAAAATTTGAAGTTCCCATCAAAACAATGACCTTGAAGAATTTACTATACCCTTCATAAAGATGGTTTTATGTAATCCTCTTAACAACTGTATGAGGCAGACACTAGTATTATCTCCATTACACATATAAGAATATGAATTTTTAAAGGATTTTGTTTACTCAATCCACTTACACAAGGAAGTTAGTGGCCAAACTGGAATTTGAACCTGGATTGTCTGACTTGGAGCCCTACTCTTAACTAATTCGCTATACACTGCACTGTTTATCCATCTCCTTGCCCTTTCATCCTCAGTCTTAACTAAGAATTATCATGTGGGAAATAAAATTTTGAGAAGGTCTCCAAGGTTAAATGAAGCATTCCATTTAGAAAGCATCATTTAACATATTCTCAGACTATGATATCATATTCATCTCCCAGACCATTGAGGGCAGTTAGTCATAATGGAAGATTAAGAGTTTAAAAAGGTATTAGTCACAAAAGAAAAGAGATCATAGCATCCTGCTTTGATTCACAGATTCTGAGCAATAAAAAGATAGTCACATTAAGCACACAGATTCATTTCTAAATGACATGTTCTTACAAATTTCCAAGTATTAGTAATTTTTAGGATGCTGTCTCATCAAGCATCTTGAAATTTCATTACCACAGATTTTAAGGAATGCTCAAATACTTCCACTTGCTTGCAATCTGTTCAACATCAGGTATGATAAGTGAGTCAGGGATTAGGACTTGAAAATCCTTGAGATTACACAGATATTCATTATTAGGGAATTGATCATGATGGAATTTAACCTGTTACAAGGAATTAGTGCACGTTCCTAAATGGAGCAGAAGCTTGGAAATTACTTAGCAATTTCAGTTGTATGGAAAGCCATATATATGAAAAAAAAAAATCCACTTAACTTCCAAAGAACAGTGAATTTGAGAATTTGAAGAGATAAAAAACTATAGAAGGTGAGTTGAACATGCTGTCCAATAGTTTTGTGCCTGAATTGTTACATTTATAGTATCTAACAGAAAGCAAGGATAATGGCAAAACGACTGAAATACAGTGTGAATGATACATTACTATCTGAAAACCTTCTAAATGATCACTCCTGCATCAAAAAAATGAAGGCCTTGGCTGAAATGTGCAGGGAACTTTAGCTCAGGCTCTCCATACACTTCAGGTCCTTTGATTCTAGGATTGTGCCACTCAAATATTACTCTACAAGATAAAAATGATCTTTTCTGAAAATAGTCAAAGCAGCATTTACCTCTCAGACTATCCTTCCCAATAATCCCATTACTACTGATGACGTACTTACTATCAATGGCAGCCACATATCTTCTAGTCACCAAGAGGTGCGCAAGATTTTAGGTTATCACTGAATAGTGATTACTACACACACATTGCATAGAAGAATCCCAGGAGTACGAAGCTATACATTACAGAGGATCTCTTGTTCCCATCCTGGCCTCTTGTGCCCCTGTTTTCCTCAAGAGGCCACTGCTGTTGCCAGTTTCTTGCATGTGCTTCCAAAGGTACTCTGCTCTTTTCCACAAGTGGTGGCATTTCAGAGTGATGTGCAGCACCTTTAAAAAAATTAACATCTTTATTGGAGCATAGTTTACACACTATACAATTAATCTGTTTTTAAGTGAACATCTGATGATTGGTAGTAAGTTTATGGTTTACAGTCCTGTGACCATTGCTGCAGTCCAGTTATTATAGCATTTACATTATTCTAAAAAGATCCCTGGTGACCATTTGCAGTCATTCCTTCTTCCCACCCAGCCCCAGGAAACCACTAATCTACTTTCTCTCTCTATAGATCGGTCTTTTATGGGCATTTTATATAAATGCAACCTTTAATATATGGTCTTGTGTTACTGGCTTCTTTCGCTTAGCCTAACGCTTTTATGATTCATAGATATTGTAGCATATAACAGTACTCTTTTCTTTTTATTGTTAAAAAGAGTTCCAGTATGGGTATACTGGGTATACCTATGGTTTATTCATTATTCGGTTGATGCCCCTTTTGATTTTTTTTTTTTCACTTTTTGGCCATTACAAATAATGTTGTATGAGTGTTCACACACAAGTCACACATGTGTTTTAATTTCTCTTGAGTTGATGTGCAGGAAGGGAATTCTTGGGTTGCATGGAAATTATACGTTTAATATTTCTGCAACTGCCAAGCTATTTCCAAAATGACTATATTATTTTTCATTCCCAATAACAAGTAAAGGGTAAACTCAGTTGGCCTGGGTGCCTCAACACTTTCACATTCCCAAGAAAGCTCTGTCTTAGGACCAACCCTTGGCTGGTTCTTGGGTGGTAAATTCTGTGTTCTTGGAATATTCTGCCTCTAAGGGTGTTTTTGTATGCCTGATACTTTGGGTCACCAATTTGATCAGATATTTTATGCTAACTGCTATTTACAGAGAACATCTGATTTTGCTCTGAGGAGGGTGGGGGAAGGGTCTGAGTTGCTGAGGTCAGTGGCACAGATGTGGCATGCCTACATAGCCAACTCCCAGTAAAAGCCCTGGACACTAAGGCTGGGTGAGCTTCCCTGCCTGGTTACGCTTTGCATCATTGCTGAAGGAATTATGTGTGTCCATGTGACTCCACTGGGAGGGCACCTGGAAGCTTGTACCTGGCTCCTCCTGGACTTCACCCATGCACCTTTTCCTTTTGCTGATTTCACTCTGTATTCTTTCACTCTAGTAAACAGTAATCATGACTGAGTGTAACAACTTTTCTTAGTCTTGTGAGCTCTTCTAGCAAATCATCAAGACTGAGAACCCTGGCGTACAAACCCATTTTTTAATTTTGTTGTTCACCTTATTGTTACTTTATAACACATTTATAGTAGATTAAGAAATTATCTCCTATCTGCAATATAAATGGTAATTTTTTATTAATTTATTTTTTTCTTTTGACTTTGTTTACACTGCTTTTGGGGCTTCCCCAGTGGCTCAGCAGTAAATAATCCACCTGCAATGCAGGAGCCACAGGAGACATGGGTTCAATCCCTGGGTTGGGAATATCCCCTGGAGGAGGGCATGGCAACCCACTCCAGTATTCTTGCCTGGAGAATCCCATGGACACAGAAGCCTAGCAGGCTACAGTCCATGGGGTCCTAAAGAGTCATACACGACTGAAATGACTTAGCAGTCACACACACACAGTGCTCTTTTTAGTCAAGGCAAATGAAAACTTACTACTTTTGTAGAATCTAATTTATCATTTTTATGGAATCTATGTTTTGTATCATAATTAGAAAGATTTTTACCAGTATGATTCTACTGAGATGTTTTGTATAGTTCCTTTAGAATTTTTAAATGTGTGATCCATATCAAGAATCTGTTTTGGTAAGGTCGGAGGTAGGGACGTAAATTAATTCAAAATTGCTAACCATTATTACACCATCACTTACTGACTAGTTAACCTTTAATCCTTTAATTTGAAGTGTCTCCTTTGTCATATATTAATTTTTCAAATGTATGTTGGCTTATTTTGGAATTTCTTTTCTTCTATTGATCTGTTTGATTTTTCATTAAGTAGTGCCAAGCTCTTTTAGTGTTTCACTTTATAAGTTTAACTATTTTGTAGGGCTAGCTCCCCCTTTCCTTAGTCATTGCTTTTCTGTTTCAGAAATTTCTGGGTTATTCTTGCTTTTTAAGTTTTTATTTTAGTTTTAACTTTTTCTCTCATAGCTTCAAAATACATCCTATTGGCATGATGAGTTAAATTGTATCAGATTTATAGATTAACCCACCAGGATGTTCAGTCTTCCATTTATGGTCCAACTCACATCCATTCATGTGAGAATTGGACCATAAAGAAGGCTGAACACCAAAGAACTGATGCTTTTGAACTGTGATGCTGGAGAAGACTCTTAATAGTTCCTTGGACTACAAAGAGATCAAACCAGTCAATCCTAAAAGAAATTAACCCTGAATATTCATTGAAAGGACTGATGCTGAAGCTAAAACTCCAATACTTTGGCCACCTGATATGAAGAGCTGACTCATTAGAAAGACCATGATTCTGGGAAAGATTGAAGGCAGGAGGAGAAGGGAATGGCAGGGGATGAGATGGTTGAATGATATCACTGATTCTGTGAGCATGAGTTTGAGTCCATGGGGTTGCAAAGAGTCAGACATGTCTGAGTGACTGAACAACAACAATGTTGAATCTTCCTACTCGAATCAATAGTATGTTTTCTGTTTGTGAAAATCTCTTTGTTTCTCAGAGGTGTTGCAGATTTTATTTCATATAACTCTCAAGAATCTTTAGCTAAGTGTATTTTCACTTCTTCTATTGTCTTGTGTTATCCTTCCGTAGTGCAGATGAACTCTGCCTGTGTCCTTGATTTATAGAAGCAATTGCTTTGTTTAGGTTTTCTGTTTCTTGACCATATGCTTGGTTGCCCATCTAACCTGTGGCAACATTATTCTAGTAAGTGTTCTTCTTTGGTCATTTTTAAATTTTCTTCACTCATTTTCTTTCGTCACAGGGTATTTATATAGATTCTATTCTTTTTTGCATGAGATGTTTCTTCCCAGAGAAGTTATCTTCGGGAGTATTATCTGGAGTATGGGGAAGGTAACTATGACACAGTGTTTGGTGTGTGGGTGGGTTCTTTTAGTCTTTACTTGAGGTAGCTAAAATATGACCCTTGGGACTGCTAACAATGAAGAATGCTTCCTTTTCACCTGACCTCAGCGACAGTTTCTTATAAATATGGTGTCTGCATTATTCCTCACTTCCTACATCTCACCTCACTTCTAGGTCTTTCCTGGTAAACTAAGTCCAGTAACTCCTGCTGCCTGTGCACACACACGTCCTCGTTACACTGTTGTCTTAGATTCCTGTGGGAAGCTGTGCTTGGCCATATTTTTCTCAGACCTACAGTGTGGTCATCTTTCAGCATCTTCTTACAATCCTATTTGACCTCCCTCATATAGCATGATTTGGAATTAATGACCTCTTCAACTTTCAGTGAAGAAATTGTCACTTTTCTTCTTGTGGCTTTTGTTTGACTTCAAAGACGAAAGTAAAAATTGCCATTTTTATTTCACAGTTTAAAAACTAAAAGTCTATCCTACCTATCAGTGCTTAGTTCTAAATAACATTTTGTGTGTGCGTGCTCAGTCATGTGTGACTCTTTGCGACCCCATGGATTGTAGCCTGCCAGGCTCCTCTGTCCATGGGAGATACTACTTATATGTGTTTTTTGTAGAGGGTGTTCTTATGTGGCTGGAAAGAGTGAGGACTGAGTGATGCTTTCTGAGTTCCTTCTGATGATCTGGAGACACTCAGGTAACTTGGTTCCTGGTTTTTCTGTCCAGGAACCCCGTTTTCCTAAATTTTTCCATACTGAAGGCATAGAATTTTCCTCTTTTCTCCTTCTTCCTCTGGTTCTTCTTTAAAACTCTCTCTAGCCAATGAGAAAAACTGGAATAAGTTAGCTTATTTTACATTTAGTAATTTCCTCCCTGCACTCTATAATGCTGCCCTCTCTAACCTTGGACCATCAGTAAACATTTCATGTCCCTCTTTTAAAACCTAAAGCACATTCACCTTGTCATCTGAGCTATGTGGAAACCCATGGGCTCTGGCTTGTTAGGGTGATTCTCCTCCAACTGAAAAATGTCATTTCATCTCACT